>NC_064265.1:29330219-29930219 GCF_003254725.2 Canis lupus dingo | reverse complement strand
GATTAACATGGGGGCAAAAATTCTCATTAAAATATTATCAAATCGAATTCAACAATACATTAAAAGTATTATTCACCATGATCAAGTGGGATTTATTTCTGGGCAGCAGGGGTGATTCAATATTCACAAATCAATCAACATGATACACTACATTAATAAAAGAAATGATAAGAATCATATGATCTTCTCAATATATGCAGAAAAAGCATTTGACAAATTCAACATCCATTCTTGATAAAAACCCTCAACAAAGTAGGGATAGATGGAACATACTGCAACATCACAAAGGCCATATATGAAAGACCCCCAGCTAATAGCATCCTCAATGGGGAAAAACTGAGAGCCTGCCTTTTACAGTCAGAAACAAGACAAGGATGTCTACTCTCACCATTACTGTTGAACACAGTACTGGAAGCCTTAGCCTCAACAATTTAGACAAATAAAAAGCGTCCAGATCAGCAAGGAAGAAATCAAACTTTCACTATTTGCAGACCACATGATACATTATGTAGAAAGCCCAAAAGACTCCACCAAAAAATTAATAGAATTAATACATGAATTCAGCAAAGTTGCAGGATATAAAATCAATATGCAGAAATCTGTTGCATTCCTAGTCACCAATAATGAAGAAAAAGAAATCAAAGAATCGGCCCCACTTGCAATTGCATCAAAAACATAAGATACCTAGAAACAAACCTAACTAAAGAGGTAAAATATCTGTACTCTGAAAACTATAGAACACTTATGAAAAAAATTGAGGAGGACACAAAGAAATGGGAAATCATTCCATGCTCATGGATTGGAAGAACAAATATTATTAAAATGTCTATAGTACCCAAAGCAATCTGCACACTCACTGCAATCCTTAAAAAAATACCAGCAGTATTTTCCACAAAGCCAGAACAAACAATCCTAAAATGTATGTGAAACCACAAAAGACCCCCAAAAGCCAAAGCAATCCTGAAAAAGAAAAACAAAACTGCAGGCATCATGATTCTAGACTTCAAGCTATATTACAAAGCTGTAGTCATCAAAACAGGATGGTACTGGCACAAAAACAGACACATAGATCAATGGAATAGAATAGAGAACCCAGAGTTGAACCTATAACTATACTGTCAACTAATCTTCAACAAAGTAGGAAAGAATATCCAGTCAAAAAAAAAAAAAAAAAAAAAGACAGTCTAATCAACAAATGGTGTTGGGAAAACTGGACAGCAACATGCAGAAAAATTAAACTGGGCCACTTTCTTACACCATTAACAAAAATAAATGCAAAAAGAATGAAAGACCTAACTGTGAGACAGGAAACCATCAAAATCCTAGAGGAGAACATAGGTAGAAACCTCTTTGACATCAGCCATAGCAACTTCATGCTAGATATGTTTCCTGAGGCAAGGGAAATAAAGACAAAAATAAACTATTGGGACTACATCAAAATTAAAAGCTTCTGCACAGTAAGGGAAATAATCAGCAGAATTAAAACGCAGCCTATGGAATGGGAGAAGATATTTACAAATGACATATCTGATAAAGGGTTAGTATCCAAAATATATAAAGAACTTATTAAATTCAAAACCCCAAAAATAAATAATCCAGTTAAGAAATAGGCAGAAGACATGTCTTCTCCAAAGAAAACATCCAGATGGCTAACAGACACATGAAAAGATGCTCCACATCACTCATCATCAGGGAAATACAAACCAAAACCATGGTGAGATACCACCTCACACCTGTCAGAATGGCAAAGACTAACAACACAAGAAACAACAGATATGGGGGAGGATATGGAGAAAGGAGAACTCTCCCTACACTGTTTGTGATCATGCAAACTGGTGTAGCCACTCTGGAAAATAGTATGGAGGTTCCTCAAATAGTTAAAAGTAGAACTACCTTATGATTCACAAATTTCATTCTTAGATATTTACCCAAGGATATGAAAGCATGGATTTGAAGGGGTACATGCACCCTGATGTTTATAGCATCATTTTCAACAATAGCCAAACTATGAATAGATCCTAAAAGCCCATTGACTTATGACTGAATAAGGAAGATGTGAGATACACACACACACGCATGTGTGCACACACGCGCGCGTGCACACACACACAGAGGAATATTACTCAGCCATCAAAAAGAATGAAATATTGCTATTTGCAATGACTTGGATGGAGCCTGAGCATATAATGCTAAGTGAAATAAGTCAGTCAGAGAAAGACAAATACTATATAATCTCACTCATGTGTAATTTAAGAAATAAAACAGATGAATATATGGGAAAGGGGGGAAAAAGAGAAGGAGAGAGGGGAAAAAGCCTTAAGAAACTCTTAACAATAGATAACAAACTGAGGGTGGAATGAGAGAGGTGGGTGGGGGATGGGCTAGTAGGTTATGAATATTTAGGAGGGCACTTGTTATGAGGAGCACTGGGTGTTGTATGAAAATGATGAATCACTGAATTCTACTCCAGAAAACAATATTGCAGTATATGTTAAACAACTAAAATGTTTTAAAAGAAATGAAAAAAATGGATAAATTAAAAAAGACAAATTGAAAAACAGACTTCTAACTATAAAGAACAAACTGATGGTTACCAGAGGGGAGGTGGGTTGGGGTGAAATAGGTGATTGGGATTAAGAGGTCACTTAATACAAGCACTGAGAATTGAATAGAATTGTTGAATCACTATATTGTACACCTGAAAGTAATATAACTGTATGTTAACTATATTAGAATTAAAATTTTTAAAATTAAACAGGTGATTTACATAAAAGAAAAGAAAAGAAGTAATGTGTTAAGGGTTCTTGTGGAAAAAGTAGACAACATGCAAGAACAGATGGATAATGTAAGCAGAGAGATGGAAACTCTAAGAAAGAATCAAAAGGATATGCTAGGAATAAGAAACGCTGTAACAGAAACGAGGAGTCTAAGATTTTTCAGACACACAATCTTTTCTAACTTTTATTTGCAGTTTAAGTATCTCCACAACCTTTAGGATTAGGGCATCCTAAACATTTTAAAGTGCATCTTTATTCGCTCCCTTTTCCCTAATCTTATGTCTGGAAACCAGAAGGAGTATAAATCTCTGAAACTTGAACTAAATTCTTCTCAGACTTTCTTCTGCCAAAACTGGAAATCAGGTGTGTGTGGTGGTCACTGACTGTTGGGATGTTTCAGGTACACTCAACTAAATTGCCACCATTTTGGCTGGGTTGGTCATTAGGTAATTTTTATTATTGTGTCCAAGCTAAATCTTATCACTTCTCATAAATGACCAGGAACAAATCATGTTTATTTAGTTCTCAGTGGAGTATGGGTGCTGTGTCATAGTACCCTTAAATTATTTACACTTTGAGAGACATCTTTGAATCAAAGAAAGTTGGCATTTGAACACAGTTCCCTTTAGGACACATTTTAAATCTTTGTGTTGTTAAATTATTTATTCTAATTGTTTTCTCCATAAATCCAAAATTGCTTTTCTTTCAAAAGTATCTGTTTTCCTTTGTAGTTTTCCATAAGAGAGAATGAAATTGAAAATCTATAGCTTTAACAATTTTAAAAAATATGTAGTTATTATACTGACATACCAGAGAAACAATATCATAAGCAACTTGTTTTGGAAAACCTGCTAAAATTTTTTTCCCATAAAAGGTATACTTATTCAGTTGGATATTTATAAAAATAAGTAAACACACAGCCTATAGTGAGACAGCCCCTTTTCATGAAAATACAAAGGAAACATGCATTAGAAGTAAAACCACAATGAGAATAGGAACCAATTCATTTCATTTTCTGGAGGGATTTGTGTAGAGTAATTGGCATTTTTAAAAGCATAGTATTAGCAAATTGAATGTTTATTCAATAACTTTCCAACTTTAATTATTCTTTCCTTACAAAATACAGTAAACAAATGCACTCCTTGAGGTTTTGACAATTGGCTCTTCAATCTCCATTTTCTAGAACTCTGTTAACTAGGTTTTCTATCTTATCCACATGGCACATGTATGTTCAGTTTGGAATTATTAAGATAATAGGATTAAATTCACTTTTTTTTGGATGGTTTATGAAATGTCTTGAATGGATGTGATTTCAAATTAGCCCCTGTTAATGCCAATTCCCTGGAGTTAAGTAAATTTATATTGGGTATTTAAATCTGCTTTATAATAAACAGTGCCAGGCACAGTGCTTGGTTCATATAATTATCTTTCCAACAAGGTGCACAATATGTGGTAGATATTATCATCTAAGGAATATAGGCTCCCTGCTCTTAAAGGTCCCCCAAATGGCTATATAGACCTTCCTCAATTTATAATGGGGTTACATCCTGGTAATGGTAAATTGAAAGTATCATAGATTGAAAATGCATTTAATACATCTAAACTACCAAATATTGTAGCTTAGTCTAGCCTGTGTTAAATGTCCCTGCACTTGCCTACAGTTGGGCAAAATCAATGTCACAATGTTTTTTTTATAATAAAGTGCTGAATATCATATATAATTTATTGAATACTGTACTGAAAGTGAAAAACAGAATGGTTGTAAGTGTATCTGTTGTCCACCCTTGTGATCTCATGGCTGCCTGGAAGCTGTGGCTCACTGCCACTGCCCAGCATTGCGAGAGAAGATAAAGTCGTAAAGTCATCTTTAGTTAAGAACCATCTGTATCAGTTTGAGGTTTTTCATGGAAGTAGACTGAAATGTATCCTGACAATGATGGCTCTGGGCTTTGTGTGGCACTCAGGCTGACCTGGTAGACTTCATTCTGGAGACTTCCAGGGCAGGTCTTGGTTAATGAGACGTGCTGGTGAGGGTCTGGAAAGTAGGAGGAAGGAAGAAGTTAGAGTGTTTCCTCCCTTCCTTTCTGTCTTCAGCAGCTTCTCCTACTGCACCTGGGTCTCCTTCATTGCTATAGTTCATGCTAGACAGGTCTACTGTGGTTCCAGTTTCTTCCAGGTAACCCTGGGTCCCTTGGCTCTGTGACAATACCACCTTCTCCCTTGGCCCCTCCAGCCTAAATGTGAGAGTAGCCATCTACCCCATGGGCTGGTAGCTCTCTGCAGTGGAGGCAGACCCTGAAGGAGCTGCATGGCACATCTTCATGTTTACCAAACTCTCTGGGGGCATAATCTTGTTTTGGAAGCAGCACAACTCAGAACAAGTTAGCCAAGAACTCCTCTCCTCTTTTGAACAAAACCTTTGTTATCTGCCAGGCTCTACTTCTTGGGTGGTGTTTCCATGTACTCTGACAATGTTTTCCTTTTACTCTCCTTTTTAAAACGTTTTGTGTTCACTCTATCTCTCTTTAAAAGACAGTATACAGTGGAAGTAATTTCTGCTCCAAAATATCCAGTTTCCTTATATTTTTATCACCTTGCAATGACTGCTAGAATAACTATGATTGATATTTGGGGTGTTTCCTAACCTTCTAGACACACAGGGACAATCTCTTGTTTTTCTCTCATTCATGGCAACCCATCCAGCAGAGGTGAATATCACTACATTGACTATGAGAACAACTTTTGTTGCATTGACCAAATGTAATAGGTGTTTGTTAAATACCAGTTTCTTCCTCCCCTCTTTTTCTATTTTTTTTTTCAATTCTATGTGTGTGTGTGTGTGTGTGTGTGTGTGTGTGTATTTGACAGATCATTCAAGAATGAACTGGAGTCTGTGATAAATCCTACTTTGGCCTGTCCAGAAGCCCTAGACTGAGATCATATTCAGGCTGATGCCTGAAAATATGTATGTGTATGTGTGTGTGTGTGATACATCACACCCTCTGGGTTTACCTGAACCAGAATAATGCTAAAGATGAATAATCTTTATAATATCAAGACACAAGAATCATAAACAAAATGCACATATGTTAAGGTGGTAGCAGCGTTTCCATTTCAAGAAACACAGACTATGATAATTCTAGTCACTGTCAGTTTAATAAATATAGTTTTTTTTCTTCTCCATAAAATCTGCCATAAAACTCAAGTTAAAATTGACATGTTATTACTTTTGTGAAGTTACTCTAAGAGCCCCTAGGCATGATTCACAGCCCATGTTATTCAAGGATTACAAAGGAAAAGGGAGGTTTGGGAGGTTGTATCTCAATGACTTTCAGAAATCAAATTACAAGCTGTAGTACACACACATATATATATATGGCCTAGAAAATATAGACTACTTGAAGTTGAATATTAAATTAATATATATTCTGTCTCAATTCATTCTTTTACAAGGTCATATCCAAGAAATATTTCTTATGTTATTACTTACCTATGCCTACCATCACCCACACACATTTATCCACCACCATTCATTCTGCCTCTTAGATGCATTCTTTTTCTGCCTTCCTAACCCTCAAGGCCTATTGTCTTCTTGTTTTCTACAATTATCTGTCTCATGATAATCCCTCCATATCTAGAGGCAAACATTCTCTAGATTGAAAATGCCTCTCACCAGTTGGCAAGCCAAAACCTAAGCATATAGAGCAGAAAAACAGAAGGACAACATCATGCCTCAATAAGCAAAGCCTTGATTATTTAATCAAGTTTCAGGCCCATATAATAAAAACACATGCATATTTATTTTTTATTCACATACCACCTCATAAAAAAACTCCATAAAAGTCTATAGAATGTCTATTTAAATAAAAGAGTAGGAGTATGGGTTTGTGTGTATATATAGACAACAAGTTTGTATTTTCTTGGGTATATTCAATTCTGGAAATTTGAAGAGAACTGATGTAAAACATGTTGACCCACGTTTTTATACTTCCTGGGCAGCCAGAGTTCTCAGGTTCAGCTGTGTAAAATTTGGAGCTTATTCAGTTGGCTTCCACTGTAGAATAATAGAAAAAAATTGGTCTGAGCATTTGTGGCTGACTTTTGCCACCTGACATTTTGAACAATCAAGTGTTGAAGCTGCTGCCCCAAATGCATTCCCTATATTGGTTTATTTTTCTTGTATTGTAGAGTTATGATCTTTCTCTAGTTTCTTTTTTTTTTCATTTGGACTGTGCGATATCTTCTTTTCAAACACCCAATCTCTGCACTTGTGACCATTTGAACTGATCAAGAAGACAAATCTGTAACAGCCAGGTTGAAGCAAACAGGTCACCCATGACAAACCTCCTTTGTGATAAGGTATCCACACCTGCCTCAGGCTACGGCACATAGATTGTGTGTGTGTAGTGTATGTGTGTGTGTGTTCTGTCCATATAACTATCTATTTATGCTATTTTGTTCAGATGTAACAATCAGAAGTTTATTTATTCAGCAGTCCCAATTCTGATCTGAATGAAAGAGAAATATTTCAGAAACTCTAAACCATTAGATAGCCAGAATATTAAAAATACACAATGGCCCTAAGATAGATAGATAGATAGATAGATAGATAGATAGATAGATAGATGATAGATAGATAGATAGATAGATAGATAGATAGATAGATTTTAGAGAGAGAGCATGAATGGCAGAGTGGGGGTGGGGGCAGAGAGAGAATCTTAAGCAGGCTCCACACCAAGCATGGAGCCCAACATGGGGCTTGATCTCACAACTCAGATCATGACCTAAGCCAAAATCAAGAGTCAAATGCTTAACCTGAGCCACCCAGGCACCGTGGCCATAAATTCTAAAAATTTGCTTGATTAAGTTTTCATAAATTTCCTCTAACCATTCATAGACACACTTCTGCAGGCCAGAGCTCACTAGTTTGGTCATCTTCTTTTTCCTTAAGATCTCAGATCAAGTCCTTTCCATAACATGCTGAGGATTCTTGCATTAACCTGAATTGGTCTTTCTCAAATAATAGATCTCTGTCCTGTCAACTCTATCTCACGTGAGAGAAATTTGAGGGTGGGGTGGGGAAGCTCTTCCATATTTTGACTATGTTGATTGCCCAATTCTATGCATTTATCAAAACTCACAGATCTGTGCATTTGATGGATGGATTTTACTTGTATATTAAATTGCACATCATGAAATGTAACTTAAATAAAAGAATTGACTCTGAAAGTTTAGTTTGATTCTATTTACATGAAATCTAACCCAGAAAAAAACAAATCTATAGCAAGTTTATCAACCTTGGTCCTATGGACATTTTGAATTGGATCATTCATTGTTGTGGACAGGGCCAGCTTTGTGTGCATGCAGCCTATACTGTCACAGAGGGTGCAGCTCTTTGAAATAGCCCCATGCTTGGCTTAATGCTCTCCTGTTGCCATTTGATTTTTGAACTTGTGTTTTATAGGTAAAATCTGATAAGATAATGGAACGTGTATATGGGCAGAGGAGATATATCACGTATCTTGGTATGTAGGCATGAGCTCAAGCCCACAAGCATGGCTAGCAGTAAGTAGT
Source organism: Canis lupus dingo (assembly GCF_003254725.2). Classification (NCBI taxonomy): domain Eukaryota; kingdom Metazoa; phylum Chordata; class Mammalia; order Carnivora; family Canidae; genus Canis; species Canis lupus. Next base: position 29,921,868 of record NC_064265.1, on the reverse strand, counting down.
GAAAGCATGGACCATTCATTGGCCTGGCTGCCTAGCACCTTGAACATGCCTACAGTAGTCTTGGCTGTCGTGGGACCCCAAAGAAAAGCCATAGCAAAGAGATCTGGCAGGCTCATAATGTTAGCAGAAGTAGTAGCAGTGGGTGACTCCAGGAAAGAGGAGGGTTTTCACGTGGCGTAGCACCAGGGCTACAATGGAAGATCAGCTTGCCTGTCCATCTCCAGAGCCCATTCTTACATCATCTGTACACATGTTAGTTCTCCAGCTTATACATTGGGACAGAAACTACAACATGTGGGCAGTAAAATTTGTCAGTAAATTATTACAAAATAAAAGCACATAAAATGGGCATTGCATATGACATATCAGGGAGTTGTTTGGCTTCAAAGAAGTTAGATTCTCTGGTTTTGAGAACTGCTACAGTATTAGGAACAAATATCCATAGGCATAGAAGTGGAAATTATATTTTAAAAATTGTTGCATTCAATGGAAAAGAAAGTAGTTTTTTAAAAATTTATTTACTTTTAGAAAGAAAGGGAGCATGCAAGCGAGAGAGAGGAAGAGAAATCCTCAAGCAGACTCCCTGCTGAGTGGGGAGCCCAGTGTGGGGCTTGATCCCAGGACCCCAAGATTATGACCCTAGCCGAAATCAAGAGTTGGAGCTCAACCAGCTGAGACACCTAGGCACCAGGAAAACTATTTTTATACAAAGCTTCAAATGAGCTAATTGTTAATGAAGAAACATTTTATGTTTTCTTTATAAATAAATATAAAGCAATAGTATGCATAAAAAAGTATTTTGAATCATATACAAATCATGAAACCATTTTCAGTTTCTGCAAGTTACAGAAAATGTCAGAGGAAACATTAAAATGCCATTGTATATATTTATACTTAAAATTAAATTCAGACTTAGATGAAGCTGATTTTTAGAGTTAAATCTTTTTAGAAAAAATTGTTCACCAACAAAAAGATCTTCCTTAAAAATGAAAAATTACAAAGTAATTTGCAATTTTGCATTTGCCAAAAGCTACTGATGTCACTCTGAATTATATTGATTGTAAATTAAGTTGCTAAAAGTATACATTTTGATGACCTAACAAGTGAATTTACAGCAGAAAAGTGAGCCAGAAAAATTATATGCCCAACCAAGATACCACATTAATAAAATAGTATATTAGTTATTTGCTATATAAAATTAAAACACCAAAAGCATATTTTTGCAATTTGTTACTGATGTATTGTTATTACCCCTATTATATTTGATAAATCATAAAGGCTATCTTCCTTAGTGATAAAATGAAGACTTAGATAATTTCTAAGATATCTTTTAGCTCTTAGATTCCATGGTTCACCCATTAATAAAGAGCTATCAAAACTCAACCCAAAACCAGCATCTTCAAGTGGTGTCTGTCTTTCTGTAAATCTGAGCCTACTAATATTTGTCAATATTCAGTTCATACAAATTGCAGCTAATGATTTGGCTGTTTGCTCTGACAAGTGGACCATATACAACTAAACTATTTTTTTTAATAACTATTTGGAACAGGCTCATGAGAAGAACTACTTTCCATCTCAAGTATGCATTAGTCATGTTGGTGTTCCATCACACACATCCAGAGGAGAGCAATGCCTGTGATTGGCAACTGTGACCCTATGGGTGCAGACATTGTCAACAGCAAACCAGGCTTATAAAACGAGAGGGCAGAAGTCATTATCTGTGCACTACCAGTGGCACATTCCCAATTCCAAATGAGGCCTCTTCTGTGGCTGACAAAAGTACAACTTATAACAATACCTGGTTCTTCCACCTTTGGTGGGAAGATGAGCCATATCATCAGCAGGTCAACCATGATGGACCTTTCCCTGCACCACTAGGCAGATTTAAATAGGGTTTTAGTTGAATTTGATAATTTCTCTGATCGTTTGAAGTTGCCTTCCTAGAAACGGGCCTAACCAGAAACTACAATGATGAAAATCTGCATAATCCAGTAGGCTAGATCCCCAATTTATAAGCCAACAGATTAGGAAACACACTTTATAGCATACAACAGGTGAGAGAGAACCAAAATATGCGTATTAAACTGTCATTTTGTGATTCACCCAAAAGCAATGGTAGAACTAAAATATCTAATTGGCACTTTCTCTTTACTTTCATTTTTTGTAGAAAAAAATGACATTAGCTTTATTGTTTCAAAAACAGTAACATACATAAACTGTGGGAGAAGTGACAAAAAATATGTAAACTGTAAAAAAAAATCAGTCAATACCAAAAGATTTATAGAAGAAAATAAAAAACATTGGAAATATTTTCTCCAAGAAATAATTACTGTTGGTGTTTTTCTATGCATATATATTTTTATAACTCTGGGAAAATAAATTATTACATTTTAACTAGTTTTTCATTTAATACATTGTAGTTATTTTTCATGTCAATAGCTATAAATCACTATCATTATTTTTAGTGATGCATAACATTCCATGGTATGGTTATGTGTTATAGTAAATAAAATATATAATAAATATCAGTATCCATATTGTAAGATATTTAATTTGGTATGGTTATGTGTTATAGTAAATAAAATATATAATAAATATCAGTATCCATATTGTAAGATATTTAATTTGCTTTCTCTTTTTACTAATAAAAACAATGCTTCAATAAACATCTCTACACATATATATGTATGCTCTTATTCAATTAATTCCTTAGAAATGATTTTTTAGAATTAGTGTCCGAAGGTCAAAGTAAACACATATTTTAATTCTGACACATTTTTTCTTAATTGCTCTCCAAATGGTAGTATCCTTTATAGTCCTACTAATAAGAGTCCCCCAAATCTCCATGAACATGGAGCATTATCATCTTTTAAACCTTTTATAGTCTGATAAAGGAGAATTGTATTTCCTGGTTGTTTCAATTTCTACTACTATTTATTTCATTATTAGTAAATTGAAACACTTGTTGATAATTTATTGAATATTTGTGTGATTCTTACTGTGGTTTTTTTTTTTTTGCTTCTTTATTCAATTTATGATGGTATTTATTTATTTATTCAGACTCAACAGTAATTTTCAAAAAAGGATAGGTTTTATTCATGGGTAATTTCATGAGTCCCTGTATTCTTTCACTCTTCTGCCCTAACTCTCAGAGCAGATAATGGAAACTCCATCCATCTGCTAGGTTACTTCCTACCAACTAGCCTACATCTGTGCCCATCTTTTCTTCTCATATCTGGTCCCAATTGAATGGTCCTTCCAAAGACCAATTCTTCACCAGTGTTCCTCCCATCTCACCTGCCCCAAGATGTCACTCCTCAACTTTGTTCCCCATCTCTTTCTAGCAGCATTTCAATACATATAGTCATTACCATCCTTAAAAAAGAAAACCTGTTCCCAACTTTTCATCTTTACTTACTACCCTCCGAATCCTCTCCTCTGCAACCAACAAATTATTTTTAAAAGAGAGCTATCTATGTTCATTCTTTCCATTTCCTTTGTAATCCAATTACTCTGCCAATTACTACAAAATCTGTATCCCAACATTCCTAAGAGTGCTCAGCCTTTTTGGAAGAGGTGAAAAACTGAATGACTGAATGAATCTGGCTGTCGAAGCTGGAAATGTGGAAACATGTTCCTTCTACTTACCCTGTCATTCAGTTGGTCACCAAGTCTTTTAGATGATACTTCCTGAAGAGTACTCATAACTGTCACCTTCTCTCCACTCTCACTGCCATTACTTTAGTTTTAGTTCAAGCTACCAGTATCCTTTACCTTGATTACTATTACAGCTCCTTAACAACTCCAGTTGTGTATCTCAGAGCACAGCAACTAGAGTTGCTTTTCACAGTACTATTTCCCTGATTAAAAGTGCTATTTCATGGATTCCCATAGATCCCAGGATTCCATTCAACCTCTTTATTATGATATTTCTTTACTTTGCATTGCTTCCTGATCAGAATCTAAACTCGAAACATACTGAATTGTAATTTCCAAAAATGGGTCATTGTTTCTCTTGCCTCTAGAAATTTGCACATGCCCCTCCTTTTGGCCAGCTGCACTTCCCCTCCAATCTTTCACTCTTTTTACTGGACAAACTCCTACTTGCTGTGTGAACTCACTGATTCCAGGAATTATTCACTGCTCTCCTGAGATCCAACCTAGTTACCCCCATGTTTTGACAGGCCACATGCATCTTTACAACAAAGGTTATACAGTTCCCTTATAATTATCCGTTTACTTGTTTGACTGATCTGTTCAACAAGTTAAATTTGTCTTTGTTTTCTTCCACCAAGGCTTTCAAACACTGGCAGATCTCCCCTTCCTTTTTCCTGGTGGCATCTAGGGTATACCTCATCACTTCTAATATTTTCAAGTGTTAAAGGACAGTCTTCTTTAGAGATATTAAGAAATGCAGTCCAATTCAATATTGGCATTTCCATCTTTCATCCAGTTCTGATTCTACTTATGGTGTCTCCAAGAATGGGGTCAGAGAGAGGGATGAGAAGAAAAGGGACAAAAATCTATTTAACTGATGTTGTTTGTAGCTCTCATTTGGCTGTTAAATGCTCTTATCCAAATGCTGTCCCTTTCATGATACATACTGGTAGATTCTTGAGTGATTTTCATGGATATGATGTCACTAATTAGATATTCTTGGTTATAAACCTCCTCACTCCTCAGTTCTACCCTCTAGCAGAATACCCTCAGGGTCAAGGAAACCTGAGGGTCATCCCTCTCACAAATCTTTTCAGGGTGACTCCAATTTGGCAGCCTTTCTACATAGTCTGCTGAGCTCACCAATAAACTTCTGTACCCTTGTCCCAACAAACTCTGGAAGTATGGGCCATTCCTATTACAACAGTCTCTCTTTTTTAAATGTCATTGCTGTTTCCTCCACCAGCTTCCAACTAAGATGTAGATCAGTCTCTATGCCTATTAAAGTCCAAGGGACATATTTCTTCTACTCCTGGTGCACCACAGCTCCAACCTATCTTAAAGGGAGGCAGTAGGTTATCTCCCTTTTCTCTCTATAGGGGATTGAGGGGAATTACCTGAAAGTTCTCAACTATAAATTACTTTCAAATAAATTCTTTAAAAAAAAACTATCTGGGCCTCTCTTTCATAGGTTGAATTTAAATGAGGAGCTAGGAATCAGTCACAGTATTGAATTTGCTATCTTTTAGCAATTCCTGTGGAGATGCCCCATGCCCTCTCTAGAATATGCAAGCATAATATTAAGGCAATAGGGAAAGTCCTATTTGACATGTTATGTTTGTCTTCCCTTGATGACTGGGTATGTACCCTTTTCAACCTCATACTCCCAATATCTGGCACAGAGTAGAGCTGCAATAAATTGTAAGGAATAAGTAATTGCTATGCATTATGAAACATTTATGATAGAGTGATAGTAATATACTTTGCTACACAAGTAGGGAACACCCAAGTCTACTTGAGAATGTTAAGAATGTGAAATTTTCCTTAAAAGTATGGGTTCTCCTTGCTCCTTAACAGGGAAACTTCATTATTATAACCTCATTGCTACTTATACTATTAGCGTCCATCCACAGTTGCTATTCAATTTATTTATTTATTTTTTTATAAGTGTACTTTTTTTAAAAGATTTTATTTATTTATTCATAGAGATACAGAGAGAGAGAGAGAGAGAGAGAGAGAGAGAGGCAGAGACAGGCAGAGACAGGCAGAGGGAGAAGCAGGCTCCATGCAGAGCGCCTGACGTGGGACTCGATCCAGCGTCTCCAGGATCATGCCCTGGGCTGCAGGCGGCGCTAAACCGCTGGGCCACCGGGGCTGCCCTGCTATTCAATTTAAATTTCAGAAAAGATAAATAACAACACAACAACTCTAAGTATAAATTAACCTTAAAATTGGATTTTAAACTCAACAAATTCCAAATTTACTGGGCTTCTTTTCTGATCATAACTTGTTGCTTGTAGCTCAGCAGGAGTCTAGTCAGAAATTATATTTGACCCAAAAAAAGCTAAACCATTTATTCTTTTTCATTCGAGGATATATATATGTATGTATATATTACAAACATGTGGCCATTTGGAAATGATCCTAATCTCTTTGAAATTAAATTAGGTTCTAGGACTTTTTTTTTTTTTTAATTTTTTATTTATTCATGATAGTCACAGAGAGAGAGAGAGAGGCAGAGACACAGGCAGAGGGAGAAGCAGGCTCCATGCACTGGAAGCCCGATGTGGGATTCAATCCTGGGTCTCCAGGATCGCGCCCTGGGCCAAAGGCAGGCACTAAACCTCTGCACCACCCAGGGATCCCGGTTCTAGGACTTTTAAACACTATTGAACAGGCTTCTTCATGTATTACTATGTTAATTTACGTACATGCTTTTATTTTACTTCCATCAGACTGTTTATTAACATTCTTCATGTTTTTGTCCAGTTCTCCCTCCTCCCCTGCTGTACAGATATTCACAGAGCACAGAATTCTAGTCTGCACTAAGGAAGTAATGGATCCCTGGGTCTTATAAATGCTGGGAGTGAAGAGAGTCCCTAGAAGAGGGGAGAACTGGAGGAAAATTAAAGAATACCATGAGTAGTTGAAGGAAGCATAGAGTTTCTCCATTCCCAACAGAGTTCATTCCAATAATTATAATTTGTTATCAGGCAAATATGGTAAGTGCAGGATAATCTTAGGAGGTATGAGATGTTGAGTGACTTTTACAGAAAGATACAACAGGTGTACACAATTCTAACAATAACCTCATTTATACCTACAATGTCATAAATAATATTTAAGTTTAATCAAGTAGATATGTATTTGTTTACTTCCATTGGTGCCACCAACAAGATGTAATTTTATTTTATTTTAAAGATTTTATTTATTTATTCATGAGAGACACACACACACACACAGAGAGAGAGAGAGAGAGAGAGAGGCAGAGATACAGGCAGAGGGAGAAGCAGGCTTCATGCGGGGAGCCTGATGTGGGACTCATCCCGGGACTCCAGGATCACGCCCTGGGCCAAAGGCAGGTGCTAAACCGCTGAGTCACCCAGGGATCCCCAACAAGATGTAATTTTAGATTGGGACATATTTAACGGCTATACTGACAACATATAGAATACCCATAATTTGCTAAGTGTATAATTGAATGCCCAACACATACCTCCCCACCAGGGTCTTCATGTTTATGAGAAATGTCTGCATCATTCAGGACTAAAATAAATAGCCTTGAAGCTCAACACTAATCCTCTTAATCATTTGGTGAACATACTTATTTGGAAAGCAACTGTATATCCAGTCATTTTGACTGAATCTTTGCTTTCAAGTCAGAGGGTATCTCTCATTATGGTGAATTTAAAGGAGTGGAGCCTAGCAAGGAGGTTGTTATTTGGATACCATGCAGTAACCTGATTTTACCTTTGTTGTCTCCCTCTGTTTCTCAGTATTCCCAAATAAGCAGCCTGAAGCTGATTGGAAAATGTTCCAAACATTTTTATTTTTTAATTTTAAGTGAGTTAGTTGACCTATTTACATTTATGGGGCATCTGTCATTCTGAAAATCCTGGATAAGAAAGAATGAATCAGACTATGGGAGTCCAGCCAAGATTGAACTAATTTGCTATTGCTTTTGGGGAGCCAAGAAGATAAAATTTGTCCTTCGTAAGAGAGGTAATGATTTTCCCTAAAGAGAATAGTTGTTTCTCCTGTTAATAATCCTGGAACAAAGGAAAGCTCAAGGGAGGAAATTGGACAGTTCTTACAATGGAAAGGAGAGGGAACTCCTCATCTTTCTGGTCTTGACCCAGAGCCTTGAATAATCTTAAAGCAGTTACAGTAGAAGGGTGAGGCCAGGCACTAGAGAACTCTATTGCCTGTGGCAACCCAGCAACTATGTCCATACCATGACCACAGCACAGAGAAGGGGCACGATGGGAATGCCACAAAGAAACTTGGTGTGGTGGTGAACAAATTTCTAGCAAGTAGAGCAGTGAGTATATATGTAAAGCTGAAATTAATTAGGATATATTCAAATATACATGATTGCTTGCTATCTTTAGCAAAGACTATTTGCCTTGATATGTGAAGATTCTTTTATCTTTATAAATAAATGTTATTTATAACATTGATTTTCATTGATTCTTTATTCCAGAAATAATAGATATCACAATCCAAAATTTCCCTAGGCTTTTCCCCACTCTAGGTAACACCTTTGGTGAGACATCATTTTGATTCAAGGTTAGATTCTGTACTTATTCCAAGTGTCTCCTGCTCCTAAGAAGCTTATAATCTTTGAAATTATATCAAAAATTATATTTATATATGTACATAGACTAGAAGAGAACCTTAAGAATGAAAAACTGATGTAGGGAACTTTCCTTTTAATATTTTTATTCATTAGCTGTGATGTGGCCATTAAAATTATGGTTTCAAAGAATATAAGAGAGAAAAAAAAGCAGGTTACAATTTTACATGTATAATGTGGTTCCAATTTCCAAATGAATATTATATATTCACAGGGAAAAAAAGCCCTGGAAAGAAACACAATCAATTAGTACTGGTTCTTGCTCAGTTATGCAATTAAGATATTTTTTCTTTATATTTTTTTCAATTGAAATTTTTTAACAATAATGTTTTACTCTCCTAGTACACAAAAAAAGTTATTCTAAAAATGTAGCTTTAAAGATTCTAAGATATGTATTAAATGGAAAAAATGGGGAAAATAAACACTCAAGAACAGATCTAGAAGAAGGTATACTACAGAAATTCAATTAAGATGGCGAGATTATGGATGACTTCTTAATTTCTCAGCTTCCTTTAATGTCATTATACTACTTTTGTGATGTAAAGGCTTAAATAACTGTTAATGTATTAGCATTCTAAAAAAGCACTGAATTACAAATTAAAACAATAAAAAGTTGAATCTAGTTGGTAAACAGAGCAAGCTCTAAGAAAAAATATAGAATTCTTTCTTTATAATAGAAATGCATAGATAATATAACCAGAACCACACTACCCAGGCACAAAATCATGTGAATGAGAGGACATTGGTAGATACTAAAAGATACTTGGAGGCAGAGTGGGGAGGATGGGCTCGCACAAGCTTTGGGGCCAGCCTACCTGGGCTTCAATTGTGAACCCATTGCTTAGGAGTTGAGACACCTTAGTAATTCACTAGATTTCCTGAGTGCTCGTTTTCTCATCTAGAAATTGCCTATGGTAGCAACTGCTACTCTCAGGGTTGTTATGAGAAGCTTATCTTAGCAAATATACCTGAAAGAGATTCTAACCTAAAGCACATTTTAGGGATCCCTGGGTGGCGCAGCGGTTTGGCACTTGCCTTTGGCCCAGGGCGCGATCCTGGAGACCTGGGATCGAATCCCACGTCGGGCTCCTGGTGCGTGGAGCCTGCTTCTCCCTCTGCCTGTGTCTCTGCCTCTCTCTCTCTCTCTCTCTCTCTCTCTGTGCCTATCATAAAACAAAACAAAACAAAAAGAATCTAAAGCACATTTTAAAAATGTAATGGTCTGCTAACTCTGATATTGTCACACAACCGATACCTGTTTTATGCAGAAAAGTTCTCTATCTTCCTACATTTGGGTCCCAAACTATCTACTATATCAATTCTGAGTATCAATTATATAAAGATCAATTTCAAACTCTATGGAGACTTAAAAATCCTAATTTCACCTGATCCATTATTTAATAAACTTTCAGAAATTGAAGTACACATGCATAAAAGTGCCTAAATAATACATGTAACACTGAACAAAATTCCACAAGTTGAGCACATGGATGTGACCACCATGCAAAGCAAAAAATAGATCACTATCAGCACACCAGGAGCCGCCATCATGCTCCTTCCATCACTCCTCCCACACCTCTGCAAAAGCAACTGCTATTCTGACTTTAATACCAGAAATTAGTTTCTTTTTTATTTTCTTTTTTATTTTCTTTTATTTTTTTTAAGATTTATTTATTTATTTATGATACAGAGAGAGAGAGAGAGAGAGAGAGAGGCAGAGACACAGGAGGAGGGAGAAGCAGGCTCCTTGCTGGAAGCCCGATGCAGGACTTGATCCTGGGACTCCAGGATCGCCCCCTGGGCCAAAGGCAGGCGCTAAAGCACTGAGCCATCCAGGGATCCCCTCTTTTTTTTTTTATTGGAATCACTTTTGCCCAACTTCATGTTCATGAGATTCATTCATGTTGTGTGTAGCCATATTTTGTTCATTTTCATTGCTGTATAGTATTTTACCATAGGACTATGCTGTAATTTATTTACCCATCTTCCTACAGGTGGACATGTGAATGTTTATGGCTACATGCAAAGTGCTGCTATATATATATTCTTAGACCTGTCTATTGGTGGACAAATGTACTCAGTTACCTTGGGCATATACCAATGAGTGTGATTGCGGGGTTCTGGAACATACTTACATTCATCTTTAGTTGATACTGTCAGGTAGCTTTCCAAGGTGGTTCTCATTTCATTTTTTAAAAAATTCTTCCCTCCCCCTGGTCCTTGGCAACTAGCATTCTACTTTCTGTCTCTAAGAATTTGACTACTCTAGGTACTTCATATAAATGTAATCATAAACAGTATTTGTCCTTTTGTGACTGGCTCATTTCACTTAGTAAAATGTCCTCAAGATTAATGCATACGGTAACATATGCCATAATTTCCTTCCTTTTTAATGTTGAGTAATATTCCATTGCATGGATATACCACATTTTCTTATTCATTCATCAGTCAATGAACACTTAAACTGCTTCCATCTTTTGGCTATTATAAGTAATGCTGCTCTGAACATAAGTGTACAAATATTTGAGTATCTTCTTTTAATTCTTGTGGGTATGTATGTAGAAGGGGAACTAATGGCTCATAAAGTAATTCTATGTTTAATATTTTGAGGAACCATCATATTCTTTTCCCCTGCAGCTGTACCATCCCATTTCATTTTCATAGTTCCATCCCAAACCAAACTCAGATCTCTCTCATCTTAACATTCCATCCATCTTTTGATGACAATCCAGCCTTTATGTGTTCCAACCTGGTTATCTGTGTAATGTGACTGAGGCAAGGAACCAGGGTTGAACACAGAGGAAACCTTGTTTCTATTTCTAGTTCCACTACTAACTCACACAACTATTACATTAAAAAAAAAAGGACTTTCACAGGCATCCTTAAGTTTAAGTAGAAAACACAGTAAATCAGCATAAGACAAGCAAAACTTTTTTAACACATTAGACTTTACACATCTCATGCATGTTTCTACCCTCAAAGGGATCACTCCAGCTAGACAGAATCAGATCACAGTTATTGCATAAAATCTATTTTACACCTTTTCTGTAATCATCTCCAGAATATAAATTTAATTATTACACATTACTGTGTAAGGACATAGACACAAAGAATCGGGGACTGAAAGTCAAAGAAAAGGCAGTATTCTTTCCCTCGCACAGAACAATAGTGTAGCACTACTGCTGTCATCCTACTTCTGTTCAGGACCTCTCCCTCCATTGCCACCATTCCCTCTCTAACAGGGTGTGGTAACCTGGAGGTGCACAGTGCAGACCTCCTTCTGAAGAAACTGTTGGGGAGGCGGGGCCTACGTGACTGACAGCCTCCAGCTAATGCAGGCTGGGATCCACTGTGGTGTTGGTAACCAGAGAGTACTTCTCTCCGACTACTCCCAACCCTTACTGAACATGATGTTGGTCTAGAGCTTGGGCATTTCTGCCTGATGTAGTATTTTTCCAATAGGCAGTCTTTTCTTAGAAACTGTCTATTAACTTGGTGGGGGCCTCCTTGGAAGTGTGCTACTTAGTCTTTCCTTCCCTTTTTCCTTTCATGGGCATCAGGTTTATATCACGGTCTGAAGGCTCTTCCAGCCTACTCCTATGCCCCTTCAATTTATCCTTTACTGGCATTTCCTTCAAAGACCCTCTTGGAAATCTAATCCTGTCTTGGCTGTCTGCTTTTAAGAGGAGAAACTGATGCATGGGGGCAAGTGCAGGACTGGGGAAACCAATTATCATTGTTCATATCAATGGTCTCAGTGATTGGTCAAAGGGGTACACCTTTGGTGTCCATAGGACCAATAATGCCTCTGTGGGGATAAGTCAACCTCAAACAGATGGAGGCAGGGGATTCTGAGGCAGTAAAGAAATAAACGCTCACTTATCTGAGACCATGTTTCTTGGCAGATAAATCCTGCCTAGAGTTTCGAAGAATCAGACCAGTGTTAGAAAGGTTTGGAAGAGGATGATAGGGCCCAAGGAGATCTGGATTCTGCAATATAGAGACCAGCATCACCCCCTACTTTTTGATAATGTGGATCAGTAAGTTTTCTGTTCAAACTGGGTTTTGATCCCTTATAAGAGTCCTAATTATTTTACTACCAAGGGAGTACAATGGAATATTACTCAGCCATAAAAAGAAATCTAAAAAAAAAAAAAGAAAGAAAAAAGAAATGAAATCTTCTCATTTGCAATGATGCAGATAGAGCTAGAATGTATTATGCTAAGTGAAATAAGTCAGTTGGAGAAAGACAAATACTGTGTTATTTCACTCATGTGGGGAGAACGAGATAAAACAAACTCTTAACTATAGAGAACACGCTGAAGATTGCAGGAGGGGAGGTGGGCTCAGGGGATGAATTAAAGGGTGACAGGTATTAAAAAGGGCATTTGTTGTAATAAGCACTGGGTATTGCATGTAAGTGATAAATCACTAAATCCTAAACCAGAAACTAATATGTTAACTAAGTATAATTTAAATAAAAACTTGGAAGAAAAAATCTTTCCTTGGATTCCATTGATTCTAGGATGAACACCAAACTCCTTATATTCCAATATTTTGAAAAATTTCCAAATCTACTGAAAACTTGCAAGAATAGCAAAATTAAAGCCCATTGCATCTAAATTCATCAATTATTAACATTCTGCTACATTGGTCATATCTCTTTCTCTTTCTGTATATACATACAAAGTTTTTGATGAGTCATTTGAGAATTGAATTAATAACAGACATCTAAACACCCTAAGAACAAAGATATTCTCCTATATAATCACAATATGGTGTTCACATTCAGAAAATTTAACCTTGATACAATATTATTAGCTAATATTCAGTGTGTATTCAAATCTCAATTGTCCCAGTAATGTCCTTTATGATTGTTGTTGGGTTATTTATTTATTTTCAATCCAGGATCTAATCAAGGATTACGTAATGCTTTTAGTTGCTGTGTCTCTTCAGTATCCTTTAATTCAGGACAGTTCCCTAGCCTTTTTCTGTCTTTCAATATCTTGACATTTTTTGAGTCCAGGCAGGTTATTTGGCAGAATGTATCTTAAATTAGATTTTTCTGGTTGTCTCCTCATGATTACACTTAGGTTAAACATTTCCAGGAGTAATCAGAGGTAATGCGATGCCCTCAATGCATTTGCAAGCTTTTTGGCACTGCCCATCTCTCTGGCCTCATAACTTGCTGCTCTCCCCATGATCTTTCAAGTCCCAGCCAACAAACCTTTTGTAGTTCCTTCTTTCACCTGGGTTACTGGCATATATATTTCTGACCTAAACTTAAATAGCTATGAGTCCTTCCTTAACCCCTTGGAGTCGACCAGCTCACCCATGTCCTTGTGTAATTATCTTTCCTTCTAGATCATTGGCTTTCAAAGTGTAGTTCTCAGACTCCTGGGATCCTGAGATCATTTTATGGGGTTAACAAGATCAAAGCTATTTTCATGATAATACTCTAAGATATTATTTACCTTTTTTACTGTACTGACATTGTTACCACTGGGACAAAAGCTATGGTGGGAAGCTGCTTGTGCAAACAGGGGCATTGGTCATTGTATTCTTTACTCATCCACTCACAGGGAAAAAAATGTGAGTTTTACCTGAGAATGTGCTTAAGCAGCAAAATGATTAATTTTATTAAATCATGATCCATGAGCATGTCTATTTAATATTCTACATGAAAAAATGGGAAGTATGCATAAAGCACTTCTGCTACACAATGAAGTAGGATGGTTACCTCATGAAAAAGCATTTTTGTGACTGGACTGTGAGTTGAGCTGAACACTGTTTTCATGGAGCATCATTTTTACTTGAGAGAACAACAGGTAGTTAAACTATGGTTACTTAGACCTGGGTATTGGAAGACATTTTCTCAATAAATGAACAAAGTGAGACTGTCACTTCAAGAAAAACAACTCACAGTGTGTGTTGTCAATGGTAAAATTCGAACACTCCAATAAATATCAGAATTTTAGAAAAATTGTATTTGTCACACCAGTTTGGCTGCCTTCCAATACTTAGACTTTTCTGATGTGATCAGTGCTGATATTAATGAATGTGGTTTTTATAGATTGTATAGTGAAATGTGTCAACATTTGAAAGAGTGGTATAACTCAGTGAATCAATGTTTTCCAAGTGAACGATGCATGTTATTACAAGATCATATGTAAGATTCACTGAAAGTACAAGATAGACTAATTAATATTAGTATATGAAACATTAATTTCATTTATTTACCATTGATATGGTTTCATATTACACACTGTAGCTGACCTTTACAAGTTAACACTTGCTGATTTTTGGTATAGTAGCAAAGAATAATTTTCACAATTATCTGAAAAGACTTTTAAGATACTTCTCTCTTTTCCAATTGCATATCTGTGTGAGACCGATTTCCCATATATATTTCAACCAAAACAGCATATTGCAACAGACAGAAGCAGACATGACAGTCCAGCTACCTTTTATAAAGACATTAAAGACAGTAGCAAAATTATAACACAATGTCATTCATTAATATTTTTGTTTTGGAAAAGATAGTTCTCTTTTTATTGTCTATGTTTAGACATTACATTACATCTCATTACACTACATCTCATACATTATCTATGTTTACATATAACAGGTTCATTACATTATTTTTATTTTAATTTTTTATCATGATAAGTGTACTTGTTAATCCCTATCACTTATTTCACTCATTGCCCCATACATCTTGCCTCTGGTAACCATGAATTTGATCTCTATAATTAAGAGCCTGTTTCCTGTATGTCTCTATTCTTTTTTCCCCTTGCTCATTTGTTTTGTTTCTTCATTTCCACATATGAGTGAGATCATATGATATTTGTCTTTCTCTGATTTTTATTAGCATCATGCTCTCTAGGTCTATTCATTTTTTTAAAAGTTTTTATTTATTTATACATGAGAAACACAGAGAGAGAAAGAGAGAGAGGCAGAGACACAGGCAGAGGGAGAAGCAAGCTCTATGCAGGGAGCCCGATGCGGGACTTGATCCCGGGACTCCAGGATCACACCTGGGGCCAAAGGCAGGCACTAAACCACTGAGCCACCCAGGGATCCCCTCTAGGTCCATTCATGTTGTTGCAAATGGCAAGATTTCATTCTTTTTATCATGAATGGGTATTGTACTTTGTCAAATCTTTTTCTGCATCTATTGAAATGATCATATGGCTTTTCCTTTTCATTTATTGATATGAGGTATCACATTGATTGCTTTGCGAATATTGAACCACTCTTGGAGCCCAGGAACAAATCCTGCTTGACTGTGGTATACGATTTCCTTTTATGTATTGTTGGATTTTGCTTGCTAATATTTTGTTGAGAGTTTTGCATCTCTATAAATAAGAGATAGTGGCCTATAGTTCTCTTTTTTTGTGGTGTCTTTTTTAAAAAAGATTTTACTTATTTTTGAGAGAGAGAGAGAGAGTAAGGATAGGGGTAGAAGGAGGGGGAGAGGGACAAGTAGGCCTCATGCTTAGTATGGAGCCTGATGCAGGGCTCAATCTCATGACCTAAGATCATGACCTGAGCCAAAACCAAGAGTTGGCCACTTAACTGACTGAGCCACCCACGTGCCTCTTCTTTAAAAAAAAAAAAAAAAAAAAAAAAAAAAAAAAAAATTTATATGAAACAGAGGAAGCATGCATATAAATAGGGGGAGGGGGATAGCCCCGGTGGCTTAGCCGTTTAGCGCTGCCTTCAGCCCAGGGCATGATCCTGGAGACCCGGGATGGAGTCCCACGTCGGGCTCCCTGCATGGAGCCTCCTTCTCCCTCTGCCTGTCTGTCTGTCTGTCTCTCTCTCTCTCTCTCTGTGTCTCTAATAAATGAATAAAATCTTAAAATAAATAAATAAATAAATAAATAAATAAATAAATAAATGGGGGGAGGGAAGAATGAGAGGGAGGAGAGAAGCAGACTCCCTGCTAAATGGGGAGCCCAACATGGGGCTTGATCTCACGAACCTGGGATCACGACTGAGCCAAAACCAAGAGTCAGATACTCAACTAATTGAGTCACCCAGGTGCCCTTTTTATGGTATCTTTATCTGGTCTTGGTATCAGGGTGATACTGGCCTCTTAGAATGAATTTGGGAGTTTTCTTTCCTCTTGTATTTTTTGGAATAGCTTGTGAAGAATAGGTATTAACTATTCTTAAATATTTAGTAGAATTTGCCTATAAAGCTATCTGGTTCTAGACTTTTGTTTGTTGAGAGTTTTTTGATTACTGATTCAATTGCATTACTGGTGATTGGTCTATTCTAAGAAATTTTCTATTTCTTCCTGCTTCAATTTTGGTAAGTTATGTTTCTAGGAATTTATCTACTTCTTCTTAGTTGTTCAATTTGTGGCATATAGGTCTTCATAATATTCTGTTACAAATGTTTGTATTTCTGTGGTGTTGGCTGTTATTTCTCCTCTTTCATTAGTGATTTCGTTTATTTGGGTCTTCTCTCTCCTGATTAATCTTGCTAGAGGTTTATCAATTTTGTTGATCTTTTCAAAGAACCAGGTCCTTGTGTCTGTTCTATAGATTTTTTTTTAGTTTCTGTAGTATTTATTTCTTCTCTAATCTTCATTATACTCTTCTTTTTCTGGATTTGGGTTTTATTCTCCTTTAGGTGTAAAGTTAGGTTGTTCCAGATATTTTCTTGTGGTTCATTTTTAGTTTTGTAGCATTGTGGTCAGAAAAGATGCATGGAGGGAGCTAAGATGGCAGGAGAGCAGGAGGACTCTAGGCTCATCTCTTCTCTTGAACACAACTAGATAACTATAAAATCATTCTAAATACCCCAGAAATCAACCTGAAGATTGAGAGAACAAACTCCACAACTAAAAGGAGAGAAGAAGTCACATCAAAGAATGTAGGAAGTATGGAGAAATGGTTTGAGGGGGAAACCAGATGGCAATTGCTGTAAAAGGAGGGGGAACACATTTACTGAAAGCCATTGGCTGGGAAAATGAGAGGGGTTGATTTTTGTGAGTTCTTGTAGCCAGCAGGGCTTAAAGACTGGAATTTTAAAAGTTAGCAGAGTCCAGAGGGCACTGCTCTACTCCTGGAGAGAGGCAGGCAAAGAGCCAAGGGGAGGGGGGCAGATGGTGTGGAATCAGTGATCTGAAGAATGCCTGGGGCACACAGCAGGGAGATTACTCACTCTTCTTGGAGGCAGTCCCTGGGAGGCAGCATTCAGGGAGAGGCCTCTCCAAGGACAAAGGAGTTGGCTGGTACCATCTCCCTCCCCTGCCCCTCATCATAACCACATAGCCACCTGTGGAAAGCAGCTTAGCCACAACAATGGCTGCCCAACCTGCTTAAACCAAGTCCCATACCCCTGTGCTCTGCTGGGACTACCTCTCTTGGTCAAGCCTGCCTCAGTCCCAGCATAGTAGGCCCCTTCCCCAGAAGACCAGAAAAAAACCCTGCCCACACCATGTCTCCTGACCAGAGACTTGCGCAGGGCTTTAGTTCTAGTGGAAGTAGTATCAGGTCTCATTTAACAAGCAGACCAGAACATACCTAGTTAAACTTACAACATTCTGGCCAAAGACCAAACATTGTCCACTGCAGGCAAAGAGAGCCTATGCGGACCACTGGCCTGAAAGACAGAACAGCCAAAACACAACAGCAGAACACATGAAACAGCATACACTAGACACTCCCTGAAGCACCAGGCTGTGGACACTATATAACCTCTTCTTCATAAAGCCATTATTCTCAGGAGCAAGAAACATAATGGGCTTTTCTAACACAGGGAAGATAGAGACCTAGACAAAAAATGACAAGATGGAGGAATTCACCCCAAATGAAAGAACAAGATAAGGTCATGGCCAGAGATCTAAGCAAAACAGATATAAGTAACAAGCCTACTGGAGAATTTAAAGCAACAATCAAAAGGATACTAGACTTGAGAAAAGAATGGATGACTTTAGGATATAAAAGAGTTAAAAAAGAATCAATCAGAAAAATTCTCAACAAGATACTAGCCAATAATAGGATCCAACAGTACATTAAGATTATTCACCATGACCAAGTGGGATTTATCCCCGGGATGCAAGGTTGGTTCAACACTCATAAAGCAATCAATGTGATTGATCATAGCAACAAGAGAAAAAACAAGAACTATATGATCCTCTCAATAGATGCAGAGAAAGCATTGACAAAATACAACATCCATTCCTGATCAAAACTCTTCAGAGTGTAGGGATAGGGGGAACATTCCTCAGCATCTTAAAAGCCATCTACAAAAAGCCCACAGAAAATATCATTCTCAATGGGGAAACATGGGGAGCCTTTCCCCTGAGATCAGGAAGGAACACAACAGGGATGTCACTCTCACCACCGCTATTCAACATAGTATTAGAAGTCCTAGCCTCAGCAATCAGGCAACAACAAGAAATAAAAGGCATTCAAATTGGCAAAGAGGTCAAACTCTCCCTCTTCACAGATGACATGATACTCTACATAGAAAACCCAAAAGACTCCACCCCAAGATTGCTAGAACTCATACAGCAATTCGGCAGTGTGGCAGGATACAAAATCAATGCCCAGAAATCAGTGACATTTCTATACCCTGACAATGAGACTGAAGAAAGAGAAATTAAGGAGTCAATCCCATTTACAATTGCCCCCAAAAGCATAAGATACCTAGGAATAAACCTAACCAAAGAGGTAAAGGATCTATACCCTAAAAACTACAGAAAACTTCTGAAAGAAATTGAGGAAGACACAAAGAGATGGAAAAATATTCCATGCTCATGGATTGGAAGAATTAATATTGTGAAAATATCAATGGTACCCAGGGCAATGTACACATTTAATGCAGTCCCTATCAAAATACCATGGGCTTTCTTCAGAGAGTTAGAACAAATCATCTTAAGATTTGTGTGGAATCAGAAAAGACCCCGAATAGCCAGGAGAATATAAAAAAGAAAACCATAGCTGGGGGCATCACAATGCCAGATTTCAGGTTGTACTACAAAGCTTGATCATCAAGACAGTGTGGTACTGGCACAAAAACAGACACATAGATCAATGGAGCAGAATAGAGAATCCAGAAGTGGACCCTCAACTCTATGGTCAACTAATATTCAACAAAGCAGGAAAGACCATCCACTGGAAAAGACAGTCTCTTCAATAAATGGTGCTGGGAAAATTGGACATCCACATGCAGAAGAATGAAACTAGACCATTCTCTTACACCATACACAAAGATAAACTCAAAATGGATAAAATATCTAAATGTGAGACAAGATTCCATCAAAATCCTAGACGAGAACACAGGCAACAACACCGTTTTTAAACTTGGCCACAGCAACTTCTTGCAAGATACATCTATGAAGGCAAGAGAAACAAAAGCAAAAATGAATTATTGGGACTTCATCAAGATAACAAGCTTCTGCACAGCAAAAGAAATAGTCGACAAAACTAAAAGACAACCTACAGAATGGGAGAAGATACTTGCAAATAACGTATCAGATAAAGGGCTAGTATCCAAGATCTGTAAAGAACTTATTAAACTCAACAACAAAGAAACAAACAATCCAATCATGAAATGGGCAAAAGACATGAAGAGAAATCTCACAGAGGAAGACATAGACATGGCCAACAAGCAAAAGAGAAAATGCTCTGCATCACTGGCCCTCAGGGAAATACAAATCAAAACCACAATGAGATACCACCTCACACCAGTGAGAATGGGGAAAATTAACAAGACAGGAAACAACAAATGTTGAAGAGGATGTGGAGAAAGGGGAACCCTCTTGCACTGTTGGGAATGTGAACTGGTACAGCCACTGGAAAACTGTGTGGAGGTTCCTCAAAGAGTTAAAAATAGACCTGCCCTACGACCCAGCAATTGCACTGCTGGGGATTTACCCCAAAGATACAGATGCAGTGAAATGCCGGGACACCTGCACCCCAATGTTTATAGCAGCAATGGCCACAATAGCCAAACTGTGGAAGGAGCCTCGGTGTCCATCGAAAGGTGAATGGATAAAGAAGATGTGCTAATGGAATATTACTCAGCCATTAGAAATGACAAATACCCACCCATTGCTTCGATGTGGATGGAACTGGAGAGTATTATGCTGAGTGAAATAAGTCAATCAGAGAAGGACAAACATTATATGGTCTCATTCATTTGGGGAATATACAAAATAGTGAAAAGGAATAAAGGGGAAAGGAGAGAAAATGAGTGAAAATACCAGTGATGGTGACAGAACATGAGTGACACCTAACTCTGGGAAACTAACAAGGGGTAGTGGACAAGGTGGGCAGGGGGTTGGGGTGACTGGGTGATGGGCCCTGAGGGGGGCACTTGACGGGATGAGCACTGGGTGTTATGCTATATGTTGGCAATGAACTCCAAAAAAATTTTTAAAAAAAGAATCAGAAATTAAAAATGCAATAACTGAGATTGGAAACAGGCTTGATGCAATGAACACAAGACTGGAAGAAGCAGAGGAATGAATTAGCGACCTAGAAGACAAAATAATGGAAAACAATGAAGTTAAACAAAAGAGAGAAACAAGTATGATGGAACATAAGAATAGACTTAGGGAACTCAATGACTCCATCAAACATAGTAACATTTGTGATATAGGAGTCCCAGAAGAATAAGAGAGAGAAAAGAGGGCAGAAAGTTAATTTTAGGAAATAATAGCTAAAAATTTCCCTAATCTGGGGAAGGAAACAGACATGCAGATCCAGGAGGCACAGAGAATTCCCATCAAAATCAACAAAAGCAGGCCAACACGAAGACATACTATAATTAAATTTGCAAAATGTAGTGATAAAGAAAAAAAAACTTAAAAGCAGCAAGATAAAAGAAGTCCTTAAATTGCAAGGGAAGACCCATAAGGCTAGCTGCACATTGCTCAACAGAAACTTGGCAAGACAGAAGGAAGTGGGCATGATACATTCAAAGTCCTGAAAGGGATAAATTTGCAGCCAAGAATATCACAAGGCTGTCATTCAGAATAGGAGAGATAAAGAGTTCCCCAGACAAAAAAACCCAAAACAAACAAACAAACAAAACTAAAGGAGTTCATGACAACTAATCCAGTCCTAAAAGAAATATTAAGGAGAACTCTTTGAGTGGAAAGGAAAGACCAAAAGTGACAAAGACAAGAAAGGATCAGAGAAAATCTCCAGAAACAACAACAAAACAAGTAATGAAATGTCATAAATGCATTTCTATCAATAATTACCCTGAATTAAAATGGACTAAATACTCCAATCAACAGACACGGGGAATCAGAATAGATGAAAAAACAAGACCCATCTATATGTTCCCTATAAGGGACCCATTTCATACCTAAAGACATCTGCAGTTTGAAAGTGAGGGGATACTCCATGGCTGTGGCCCTTCAGGACTACGTGTCCCCCGACTACTCTTTCCTGACCATATACAGGGGCCAAGTTGTATATGTCTTCTCCAAGCTGAAGGGCCGAGGGCGGCTCTTCTAGGGAGGCAGTGTTCAGGGAGATTACTATGGAGATCTAGCTGCTCGCCTGAGCTATTTCCCCAGTAGTGTTGTACGTGAGGACCAGACCCTGAAACCTGGCAAAATTGATGTGAAGACAGATAAATGGGATTTCTACTGCCAGTGAGCTCAGCCTACCACTGTCCCTGCTGTGTGTGTGTGTGTGTGTGTGTTTTTTTTTTTTTCCCTTCTGGCTTTACGCAAATATATCAGCCAAGTGCAAAAAAAAAAAAAAAAAAAAAAAGTGAGGGGATAAACATTTATCATGCAAATGGACATCAAAAGAAAGCCAGAGTTGCAATCAATACTTGTATCAGACAAACTAGACTTTATACCAAAGACTGTAACAGAAGATGAAGAAGGTACTATATCATAATAAAGGGGATGATCCAACATGATAATCTAACAATTGCAAATATTTGTGCACCCAACATAGGAGCACTGAAATACATAAAACAATTAATAACCAATATAAAGGAACTCATTGATAATAATACAATAATAGTAGGAGACTATACTATATAAATGGACAGATAATCTAAACAGAAAATCAACAAGGAAACAGTGCCTCTGAATGACACACTGGACCAGATGGGCTTAACAGATATATTCAGAACATCATCCTAAAGCAGCAGAATACACATTCGTTTCAAGGGCACATAGGACATTCTATAGAATAGATCACATACTGGGTCACAAATCAGGCCTCAACAAGTACAAAAAAATTGAGAACATATTAGGCATATTTTCAGACCACAATGCTATGAAAGTTTAAGTTAGCCATAAGAAGAATTTGGAAAGGCTACAAATACATGCAAGTTAAAGAACATCCTACTAAAGAATGAATGGGTAGTACTGGAAGTCCTAGCCTCAGCAATCAGACAACAAAAAGACATTAAAGGTATTCAAATTGGCAAAGAAGAAGTCAAACTCTCCCTCTTCGCCGATGACATGATACTCTACATAGAAAACCCAAAAGTCTCCACCCGAAGATTGCTAGAACTCATACAGCAATTCGGTACCATGGCAGGATACAAAATCAATGCCCAGAAATCAGTGGCATTTCTATACACTAACAATGAGACTGAAGAAAGAGAAATTAAGGAGTCAATCCCATTTACAATTGCACCCAAAAGCATAAGATACCTAGGAATAAACCTAACCAAAGAGGTAAAGGATCTATACCCTAAAAACTATAGAACACTTCTGAAAGAAACTGAGGAAGACACAAAGGGATGGAAAAATATTCCATGCTCATGGATTGGCAGAATTAATATTGTGAAAATGTCAGTGGTACCCAGGGCAATATACATGTTTAATGCAATCCCTATCAAAATACCATGGACTTTCTTCAGAGAGTTAGAACAAATTATTTTAAGATTTGTGTGGAATCAGAAAAGACCCCGAATAGCCAGGGGAATTTTTTTTTTTTTTTTTTTTTTAGCCAGGGGAATTTTAAAAAAGAAAACCATAGTTGGGGCCTCACAATGCCAGATTTCAGGTTGTACTACAAAGCTGTGGTCATCAAGACAGTGTGGTACTGGCACAAAAACAGACACATAGATCAACGGAACAGAATAGAGTGGACCCTGAACTTTATGGTCAACTAATATTCGATAAAGGAGGAAAGACTATCCACTGGAAGAAAGACAGTCTCTTCAATAAATGGTGCTGGGAAAATTGGACATCCACATGCAGAAGAATGAAACTAGACCACTCTCTTTCACCACACACAAAGATAAACTCAAAATGGATGAAAGATCTAAATGTGAGACAAGATTCCATCAAAATCCTAGAGAAGAACACAGGCAACACCCTTTTTGAACTCGGCCACAGTAACTTCTTGCAAGATACATCCACGAAGGCAAAAGAAACAAAAGCAAAAATGAACTATTGGGACTTCATCCAGATAAGAAGCTTTTGCACAGCAAAGGATACAGTCAACAAAACTAAAAGACAACCTACAGAATGGGAGAAGATATTTGCAAATGACATATCAGATAAAGGGCTAGTTTCCAAGATCTATAAAGAACTTATTAAACTCAACACCAAAGAAACAAACAATCCAATCATGAAATGGGCAAAAGACATGAACAGAAATCTCACAGAGGAAGACATAGACATGGCCAACATGCACATGAGAAAATGCTCTGCATCACTTGCCATCAGGGAAATACAAATCAAAACCACAATGAGATACCACCTCACACCAGTGAGAATGGGGAAAATTAATAAGGCAGGAAACCACAAATGTCGGAGAGGATGCGGAGAAAAGGGAACCCTCTTACACTGTTGGTGGGAATGTGAACTGGTACAGCCACTCTGGAAAACTGTGTGGAGGTTCCTCAAAGAGTTAAAAATAGACCTGCCCTACGACCCAGCAATTGCACTGTTGGGGATTTACCCCAAAGATACAGATGCAATGAAACGCCGGGACACCTGCACCCTGATGTTTATAGCAGCAATGGCCACGATAGCCAAACTGTGGAAGGAGCCTCGGTGTCCATCGAAAGATGAGTGGATAAAGAAGATGTGGTTTATGTATACAATGGAATATTACTCAGCCATTAGAAATGACAAATACCCACCATTTGCTTCAACGTGGATGGAACTGGAGGGTATTATGCTGAGTGAAGTAAGTCAGTCAGAGAGGGACAAACATTATATGTTCTCATTCATGTGGGGAATATAAATAATAGTGAAAGGGAATATAAGGGAAGGGAGAAGAAATGTGTGGGAAATATCAGAAAGGGAGACAGAACATAAAGACTCCTAACTCTGGAAACGAACTAGGGGTGGTAGAAGGGGAGGAGGGCGGGGGGTGGGAGTGAATGGGTGACGGGCACTGGGGGTTATTCTGTATGTTGGTTAATTGAACACCAATAAAAATTAAATAAAAAAAAGAATGAATGGGTTAACCAGGAAATTAAAGAAAAAATGAAAAAAATACTTGGAAACAAATGAAAATGAAAACACAGCAGTCCAAAACCTATGGGATACAGCAAAAGCAGAACAAAGAGGGAAGTTTATAGCAATACAGGCTTACCACAAGTAAAAGGAAAAATCTCAAGTAAACAACATAACCTAAAGGAGCTCGGTAAAGAAGAAGAAATGAAGCCTAAAGCAAACAGAAGGAAGGAAATAAAGATTAGAGCAGAAATAAATGATATAAAAACTAATAGAACAAATCAATGAAACCAGGAGCTTGTTCTTTGAAAAAAAATAAATAATAAAAAAATAATAAAATTGATAAACTCCTAGCCAGATTTATTAAAAATAAAAGAGAAAGGACTCAAATAATAAAATGACAAAAAGAGAAAGGAGAAATAACAACGAACACTACATAAATACAAAGAATTATAAGAGAATATCATGAAAACTATATGCCCACAAATTGGACAACCTGGAAGAAATGGATAAATTCCTAGAAACATATAAACTACCAAAATTGAAACAGGAAGAAGAAACCTTGAACAGACCAATAAGTAGCAAAAAAATTCAATCAGTAATCAAAAATCTCCCAAACAAAAGTCTAGGGCCAGACGTCTTCATAGGCAAATTTTACCAAACATTTAAAGAAGTGTTAATAACTATTCCAAACTATTCCAAAAAAACAGAAAATGAAGAAATATTTCCAAATTCATTCTACAAGACCATGTTATTTACCCTGATAACAATACTAGATAAAGACTCCACCAAAAAAGTAAACTACAGGCCAATATCCTTGATGAAGATGGATGTAAAAATTCTCAATAAAATACTAGCTGCCTGAATCCAGCAACACATTAAAAGAATCATTCACTATGATCAAGTGGGATTTATACCTGGGCTGCAAGGGTGATGCAGTATTTACAGATCAATCAACATGATATGCCACATTAATAAAAGGATAAGAACCATATGATCCTCTCAATAGATGCAAGAAAAGCATTTGACAAAGTTAAACATCAATTCATGATAAAAACCCTCAACAGAGTAGGGTTAGAAGGAAATTACCTCAACATCATAAAGGCCACATATGAAAGGCCCACAGCTAATATCCAAATTGGGGAAAAACTAAGACCTTTTCCTCTGTAGTCTGGGAGAAGACAGGGATGTCCACTGTCACCACTGTTATTTAATATAGAATTAGAAACCCTAACCACAGCAAATGGGTGACAAAGAAAAATAAAAGGCATCTGAATTGGCAAGAAAGTCAAACTTTCACTATTTGCAAATCATGTGATACTCAATATAGAATACCCAAAAGACTCCACCAAAAAAATTGCTAGAACTGACAAATGAATTCAGTAAAGTCACAGGACACAAAATTGATGTACAGAAATCTGTTGCATTTCTATATAGCAATAATGAAGCAGCAGATGAGAAATCAAGGAATCAATCCTATTTACAATTGCACCAAAAACCATAAGATACCTATCCAATAGCAATAAACCTAACCAAAGAGGTAAAAGATCTGTACTCTGAAAATTATAGATCACCTATGAAAGAAGTTGAAGAGCACACAAAGAAATGGGGAAACATTCCATGCTCATGGATTGGAAGAACAAATATTATTAAAATACCTATATTACTCAAAGCAACTTACACATTTAATGCAACCCCTATCAAAATACCAACAGAATTCTTCACAGAGCTAGAACAAACAATCCTAAAATTTGTATGGAACCAAATAATCAAAGCAACCTTGAAAAAGAAGAGTAAAGCTGGAGGAGGCATCACCATTCCAGGTTCCAAATTATATTACAAAGCTATAATGATCAAGACAATATGGTACTGGCAAAAGAATAGACACATAGATAAATGGGACAGCACAGAAAACCCAGAAATGAGCCCAAAACTATATGGTCAGTTAATCTTCAACAAAACAGGAAAGAATACCCAAAGGAAAAAAAAAAGATAGTCTCTTCAGTGAATGACGGGAAACCTGGACAGCTACATGCAAAAGAATAAAGCTGAATCACTTTCTTACACCATACACAAAAATAAATTCAAAATGGATTAAAGAACTAAATATAAGATAGGAAACCATCAAAATCCTAGAGGAGAACACAGGCAGTAGCCTCATTTACCCGGGCCATAGCAACTTCTTTCTAGATGTTTCCCGAGGCAAGGGAAACAAAAGCAAAAATAAACTAGTGAGACGTCATCAAAATAAAAAGCTTCTGCACAGTGAAGGAAACAACAAAACTAAAAGTCAATCAACAGCATGAGAGAAGATATTTACAAATGACATATCTGATAAAGGGTTAGTATCCAAAATATATAAAGAACTTATAAAACTCAACAACCCAAAAATAAATAATCCAATTAAAAATGGGCAGAAGACAGGTGCCTGGGTGGCTCATTTGGTTAAGCATCTGACTCTTATTTCAGCTCAGGTCATGAGATCAAGCCCTGTGTGGAGGTCCATGCTGGACGTGGAGCCTGCTTCAGATTCTCTCTCTCCCTCTCCCTCTGCCTACCCTCCTGAACTCTTGCTGTCTAAAAAAAAAAAAAAAAGAAGAAGACAGGAATAGATATTTTTCCAAAGAAGATATATAGATGGCCAACAGACACATGAAAAGATGCTCAATATCACTTATCATCAGGGAAATGTGAATCAAAAGTACAATGAAAGGGGAACCCTCTTGCACTGTTGGTGGGAATGCAAACTGGTGCAGCCACTCTGGAAAACAGCATGGAGCTTCCTCAAAAAGTTAAAAATAGAACTACCTTGTGATCCAGCAATTGCACTACTAGGTATTTACCCAAACAATACAAAAATACTAATTCAAAGGAGTAAATGCACCCCAGTGTTTATAGCGGCATCAACAATAGTTAAATTATGGAAAAAGCCCAAATGTCCATTGACTGATGAATAGATAAAGATGTAGTATATATATCTATGGGTTAAGTAGGGGTTGGGGATTAAGAAGTACACTTGTGATAATCCCTGAGTTTTGTATGTAAATATTTTATCACTAAATTGTACACCTGAAACTAATATTACGCTATGTATTAACTAACCGGAATTGAAATAGAAACTTTAAAAAAAGAAAAAGAAAAGATACATGGTATGACTTTGATTTTTTTGAAATTATGGACTTGTTTTGTGGCCTAATATGTGATCTATCCCAGAGAATGTTCTGTGTGCACTTGAGAAGAATGTGTATTCTGCTGTTTTTAGGATGGAATGTTCTGAATATGTCTGTCAAATCCATCTGGTCCAGTATATTATTCAAAGACAATGGTTTCTTGTTGGTTTTCTGTTTGCATGATCTGTCCATTGATGTAAATTGGGTGTTAAAGCCCCCTACTATTATTGTAATATTATCAATTATTTCCATTGTGTTTGTTATTAACTGCTTCATATATTTGGGAGCTCCCATATTGGGTGCACAAATATTTACAATTCTTATATCGTGCTGTTGCATTGTCTCCTTTATTAGTATATAATATGCTTCTTTGTGTCTTGTGTTTTTTTAAGATTTATTTATTTATTTGAGAGAGAGAAATGTCTGTGAGTGGGGGTAAGGACAGAGGGAGCAAGAGAGGGAGAATCCCAAGCAGACTTCCTACTGAACACAGAGCTCAATGTGGGGCTCAATCCCAGGACCCTGAGATCATGACCTGAGTGGAAATCAAGAGTCAGATGCTTAACAGACTGAACCTCCCAGGTTCCCCTTTGTCTTTTATTATAGTCTTTTTTTTAAAAGTCTATTTTGTCTGATATAAGTATTGCTACCTTAGTTTTCTTCTGACATCCATTTGTGTGATAAATGTTTCTCCGTTCCTTCACTTTCAATCTGCATGTGTTTTTTGGTCTAAAGTAAGTCTCTTATAGGCAGCATATAGATGAGTCTTCTTTTTTTATCCACTTCTTCATTCTATGTCTTTTTATTAGAGCATTTAGTCCATTTACATTTAGAGTAATTATTGATAGATATGTAGTTAGTGCCATTTTATTACTTATTTTGTGTTATTTCTGTAGATTTTCTCTTATCCTTTTTCTCTTACTCTCATAATTTGTTGGCTTTTATTAGTGATATAGTTGGATACTTTTCTGTTTATTCTTTGCATATCTATTAGTGGTTTTTGATTTTGTAGTTACCATTAGGTTTGTATATAACATCTTCTGCATATAGCATTCTATCTTAAATTGATGATCACTTAAGTTTAAACCCTTCTCTCCTCCCCACATTTTAGGTATATAATGTGATGTTTTATATTTATTTATGTTATGAATGCTTTGACTGCTTTTACAGAAATATATATTTTTACTTTTTTTTTTCTTTTTATTCTTTCATTCATGGTCTCTCCTTTCCACTCAAAAAGTTCCCTTTAATATTTCTTGTAGGGTTGGGTTAATAGTCATGAACTCTTTGTTTTTGTTTGTCTGGGAAATTATCTTTCCTTCTATTTTGAATGATAACCTTGCAGAATAGAGTATTCTTGGCTGCAGATGTGTCCCTTTTAGTATTATGAATAGATTATGAATAGATTATGCCACTTTCTTCTGGCCTGCAAAGTTTCTGCTGAAGATCCAAGGCTATTCTACTGATAGCCTTATAGGGGTTCCTTTGTATGTAACTGTCTTCTTTTCTCTTGTAATTTTTTTCTTTATAGCTACTTTTTGCCATTTAGTTACTATGTTTCTTGATGTGAAGCTCCTTGAGTTGAATTTGGAGGGGATTCCTGAATCTAGATATTTGTTTCCTTCTGCACATAGGGAAGTTTCCAGCTGTTATTTCATCAAATAAATTTTCTGCCACCTTTTCTCTTTCTTCTCCTTCTTCTTCTTCTTCTATCCCCATAATGCAAATGTTATTACACTTGATAGAGTCACTGAGTTCTCTAAGACTATTCTCAATTTGCATAATTTTCTTTTCTCTCCTTTACTCAGCTTGGTTACTTTCCATTACTCTGCCTTCCAGGTCATTAATTCATTCCTCTGCTTCATCTAATTTACTATTTTTTCCAACAAGTGTATTTTTAATTTCATTTATTATATTCTTGATTTCTATTTTTTTAATCTCTGATGTTCTCTACTCTTTTCTCACATCCCATGAGTACTTTATGATCATTACTTTAAATTCTCTATCAGGCATATTACTTATTTCCATTTGGCTTTGTTCTCTTGCTACAGTCATGTTCTTTCATTCAGGAGATATTTCTCTGTCTCCTGATGTTGTCTGACATTCTTTGTTGGTTTCTCTGTGTTATTAAAGTCAGCTACTTCTCTTGCTCTTAAAAATAATAGCCTTATGAAGAAGAGGTCCTGTCTGCCCTTAAGTGCAATGTTCCCTGTTCCCAAGGGCCTGGCATTTCAGGAAGTATCTCCTATGTGTGTTGCATGTGCTCTGTTGTTGAGTCTTGGGCAATCCTTCAGTCCATTTTTCTGCAGAGACTCTCTTTGCCTATTATAGGTAGCGTTTGGTCCCTAGCAGGAGAGGGGCATGTTTTAACAGGTGTTCAGTGGTTTACCTGCAAAAGGAGATCTACAGCCAGAAATGAGGTTCTCCAAAGTGCACAGGTCAAGAAATGTGGCATTGGCAGGGTTTGCACTTGTCTTCTCGGGGGATGTGCCTGTAGTGCTGGAGTAAGGTATGGGGGTGGGAGGGGGAGGGAGGGCTTGTTGTAAGCAAGTTAGGTAATGTATGACATACTGGTTCACCCAGGGGGCCGTTGTTTATGTTAGGAGACATGGGAGGGAAATGGCATCTGCTAGCTCCTTTGTTCCTGGAGTTCCCATGATCCCTGTCTCTTTGGGGATGTTCTGAGATGAGCAAATCACTCTCCCTCACATCTGCACCCAACCCCCTCCATTTTTCAAACTCCTGGTTCTAAGCTGTATCTGCACAGGCTGTTTGTTGTGCTGTTTTTTTAAGGGTGGGGACTCTGCTTCCTAATGCCCTCCATGCTCTCCCAGAATGGAGCCCAGCGATTTTTAAAATTCCAGGCTTTAAGTCCCACTGGATGTAAGAACTCATGCAATTTGGCCTCTCTTACTTTCAAGGCAAATGTTTTAGGGATTCATCCTCTCCAGTTGTGGGCTCCCCAGTGTAAAAATCTGTTTTCCACCCTTCTCCACACCATTGGCTCCCTCCCCACCATAGACAGCTACAGTCTGTTTTGCTCCCAGACTTCCTCTTCACCCTTCCTACTTTTTTTGATGTGGCCTCCTCTCTACGTTTAGTTGTGGAGTTTATCTGCCAGTCTTTGGATGCTTCCTGGGTTATTTATACTGATGTGAGTATTATCTAGTTGTATGTGTGGGTCAGGGTGAGCTTAGTGTCCTCCTACATCTTTTTAGCAGACCTTCCATTACGTTATTTTTAAATGGATTAATAAATATGTTTAAAGTTTCCTCGTTTTAATCTCTAATACAATAATCATTGACAGCAATTACTCATATAATCAGAAGCCCTTTGTGGTCCTGAAATTTTAGAGTGCTACAAGGTCCTGAGATCAAAGTTTGTAACATGTTATTCTCAACCATAAGCCCTTTGGGGGCAGGGGCTACATCTTTCTTGATCACTGCTATATCCTACATGGGAGATATTTTAAAAAATGACTGTTAGGATGCCTCAGTGGTTTAATTGGTTAAGCATCTGACTTTAGCTCAGTCATGATCTCAGGGTCCTGGGATCAAGTCCCACATTGGGCTCCCTGTTCAGTGACAGTCTGCTTATCCCTCTGCCCCTCTCCCTGTTTGTGCTCTCTCACACGCATTGTTTCCCTCAAATAATTAAAGTCTTAAAAAAAATGGCTGTTAATATTTGCTGAAAATGTGATCACATGCCTGTCCAAAGGAATGGACAACACCCAAAATGGGCCTTGCAAAGCATTCCAGAGAGAACAGTCTAATAAAAAGGACTAGAAATAAGAAAGTAAGCATTAAAAGAGAATAGTGAGAAATTAAGTGTATGAACCTAATACAGTGGATAAAAACTTAGGCTTTGGACATAAATAATCCTGAGTTCAAATCCTGACTCCAAGATATTAGCTAAGTTGCTTTGGGCAAATCAACCATTCTCATAATAATAGCATCTACTTCCTACATTTGTGCTGACAACAGTAAAGTGCTCAGAGTTGTACTTCCCAACATAGCGTGTTAAGCGTCCCTTAACACATATGACCATCAAGTACTTGGTATGTGACTAGTGCCCTGGAAAACAAATTTTTTATTTTATTTCATTTTAATTGATTGAAATTGAAATTAAAAGTTTTCAATTGAAGCAGTTTTATCAATATGGATAAAAGTAGAAAAGGAAATGATTATTGATATTTGATATTTGATATTCAGGTACTAGAAATCTTTAAAGTATGTTTGGAATAACTAGAAATCTCTAAAGTATGTTTGGAATAACTTGGGTATGTGAAACTAATTTTTCCACTGTACTTTTTATGAAATCTAAATAGAGGTCAATTATTTTCAATAAAAATTTAGAGTTCAAATTGTGACATGATGTAGGTGTAAAATACATAGTGGATTTGAAAGAGTTAATACCTTGCCAAGAAGAAGAAGAAAAAATATATCAGTAAGTCTCTATTGATTACAAGCCCACTGATAAAACATTTTATTGAAACAAATTTCACTTGTTTCTTTTTACTTTTTAATAGTCAGAAAATTTTAAATCATATAAATGGCTCACATTATATTTCCATTGGACAGTGGCTTAACACATTGTAAGCACTGTACAAAGTGCTAGTGATCACTGTTTTATTATCTGTACTATAGAGATTAACATTTACCTTACAAAATCATATAAAGAGAAAATGAGATATGATATAAAGCTCTTAGCACAGTGTGAAGCACATCATAAGAGCTCAGTAAATGTACCTGTCATCTGTAAGTGGCAAGGGCATCATGTGTTCCAGGAAGATAGACCTGGAAAATGAGGTGGGGGTTGGGTATTATATAAAGTTTTGCAAATCTGGCTGAGAAGCTGGGGCTTAATTCTCTCTGCAACCAAGAGCCACTGAAGCACATGATCCATGATGTGTTTTAGAAAGATAACTCTGACATGTATCCTCAGAGGGGGGATGTGAGTTTTGGAAACAATTCTAAGCCATTCAAAGCAAAGTCTGCAGAGTAGGTTGGGTGATCAAGCTGGGAAACGCTGTCTGGGGTCACAAACCAAGTCTCAGTTTGAGTGATGACTCTGGCTTCACAGGAAGCTCATAATCCAGCTTTGTGGGCAATTTTGAAAGAGAAGTTTCACAGGCATTTTTGAAAAGTGACAGACAGCATTGTTGTTTTAAGCAGATCTTCCACTATGACTATTCCAAAATATGTACATTTTTGTATGTTTACACAACCAAGCACATAAATGGTCTCATTACATTTTAGTTTGTTTGTGCACTCCAGACAAAAGGCACTTTTGTTATTGCTCTGTAAAACAATTTTCTGATCTCAAACCCCTTAGAGCCCTCCAAGTTCCTAATTTATATAAATAGGCTGATCCTTCCCTATGAAATACTTAGGTACCAAAAAAAAATCCTTTTATCAGTAGCATCCTTAGATCCAGGCAATAGAAGCTCCCATCCTGGGCCCCACACCTTGGAAGGTTTTGGGATGGCCTCTTTTCTGCTGCACTCTTCTCCTTCAAGAGTTATCTAATGCTGCATAGAAAATCACCATAAAACTCAATGAGTTAACAGAATAATCATTTTTATCTTTCATGGTTTCTGCAAATTTTGAGTTTGGGAGTAGCTTATCAGGGTGGTTCTGGTTCAAGGTATTTCATGAGGTTGTAGTCCAATGTCAGCTAGGACTGTAATCATCTGAAGGCTTGGCTTGGACTATGGGATATGCCTCCAAGTAGTTCACTCACAGAGTTGGCAAGTTGGTTTTGGCTGCTGTGAGACCTTAAGGTCGTCTCCACATGGGAAGCTCCCTGACAAGATGGTGGCTAGATTCTGAGAGATTAAATATACAAATGGACAATGGCTAGATCATATATGAAAACAGAACTCTGACCCACAGCTTGTAGCAACCAGCCCAGGAAGTCAACCACAACCTCTGTAGCAATTAGCCCTAAATGGCCAGGGCTTGAAGGAGAGTTCCCACTCTCCATATGCCACAGAGGAAAGGCCATGCGTGTATGTTGCAAGAAGGCAGCCATCTGCAAGGCATGAGCCAAATTAGCTGGCACCTTATCTGGGACTTCCAACCTCCAGAACTATAAGAAAATAAATTTCTGTTATTTAATCCCAGGCTGTGGTATTTTGTTATGGCAACCCAAGTAGACTAATATACAAGGTCCCTCACAGAACAGACTAGACTAGGCATGCAAGAGGTGGGGAGGTGGGTCATAGGTTGGGTGTGTGAGGGGGTCTACTCTCCACTGGCCACCTCATTCCAGCATGACACTTCAAGAAATCTGAAAATTATAAACTCAAATGTGCTCTTCCAGGATGTTATGAATGCATATACATGAATGTAGAGAGATACAACTTATTTAACAGTTTGTTAGCATGATTTATACCCTTAAAATACTTTGATATGTGATATGTAGGCCTCCATTGGTGCTCTTGCATTGGACCCCACAAATGTTAAAGGTACACAAGATTTTAGTTTGCATAGTTTTTACTCTGAGGAAGAGCACAATATATGTGTGTGGTAGGTTGCATCATTATTATTATAGTCAAAAAACACAATTCCACAAAGAAGGGTGCTATCTATCAGGCTCAAGTTAATAGCACAAACTGGGTAGAGGACCTTGCTCTGCCTCAATGCATATTTCATAGAGCATTTTTCAAGACTAAGAAACTAATGTAGATATCAGCTACACACCATTTTAAGGAGACTGCTGAATTTCCTAAAAAGAAAAGCCTACATGAAATAGGCTTTGGAATGAATATTGTAGTAGTCACTGTTGGTGCCCACCTAGATGCCTTATTACTGAGGGTGACTTTTGTTTCAAGTGACACCTGGAACAGCCAACTTTTATCCATTGAAATGTTCCTTGAAACATTTTATTTTCGACCTGGTATATCTTTAAACAAAAATGCTTGTCAGCAGCTGGCACATTAAGAAAGTCACTACCAGTTTTCCATAAGTTTAAAATATTTTGAGCTGTCCTGTGGAAAGTCTCTTTTTCCAGCTCAGCGAGTTCCCTAGCTGATGAATGTTCCCAAACACATATGGTTGCTGATGGGGGAACCCAGATTCCTGACTACACAGAAAGTAGCCCTTCTGCCTCTGTGACTTTGGGTTGAAGAGCAAGTCATGCCCTTGGCCAGGGCAGCTGAGAGCCTTTCTATATCTTATAAAAGGCGCTTTGGGCACTCCTTATTTTATTACTTGTGGCTGGTTTCCCCTTCAGGGCCTTTGTGGAGTATTACAGTGTGAGCCAACATTGTAAATGCTGTAGTATTACCCAGCTGTCTAGAAAAAGTGGCAGACTTAGCAGTCGTTAACAAATCCTACTCCCAATTCTTTTCCAAATATACAGAAAGGATACGTGAAAGACAACAGTAAGAAACAAAGATGACCAAATGTCTGAAACAAAGCTGGATTTGTTGTTTACCTGGGAGAGCCATGTAGCCTCGTAGCCTCGTTCAGGTGTGAGTTCAGCATGTCTCTCCATTAGAGATCAAAAGACCTGGGATCCCTGGGTGGCGCAGCGGTTAAGCGCCTGCCTTTGGCCCAGGGCGCGATCCTGGAGACCCAGGATTGAATCCCACATTGGGCTCCCAGTACATGGAGCCTGCTTCTCCCTCTGCCTGTGTCTCTGCCTCTCTCTTTCTCTCTGTGACTATCATAAATAATAAAAAAAAAAAAAAAAAGAAAGAAATCAAAAGACCTTGGCCCTAGGCAGAATGTAAATTCTTTCTTTTCCTGTCTCTGATTTAGGGAAGTCTGGATTTAAGCAAGTCCAGGATTAGTTGCCTAAATTTCTAGTAGCCCTGGGGCCATTCAGTGAGGGCCTGAACTGAGCATTCTTAACAAGATTTCACTTTAATATGCATGCAAACGAGAAAAAGAAATTCCCAGAAACCAGAAACAAAGAAGACTTTAGATAGTGTAGTAGGTAGGAGTTAAAACTATGAAGCCCTCAGAATGTGAGTCTTAGATACACGTGAAGAGATCTTTTAATGCCTGGGCAGGAAGCAAAGTCATGGGCAGGAAACCAGAACAGTTCTCTACCCACTCTGTGGTCTGGGATTAGAAAGTTGCATCTGGAAGCAAGCTTCCTGCCCCAGCCCTGGGTGAGAGTATCACTAGTGAAAAATAGAAACTTAGGACTGAACAAGGTTGTCCAGAATCTACCTGGTGAATGCCTTGGGCCTGGCAGAAATAGCCATGAATCTGCCCCTTAGGTCTCCAAACCCAAGGCACTCCCAGGATTCTCAAGGAAGACAATCATAGTCTCCCATAGTCTATCAAGTGGTAGTGAGGTACTGTGTGTAGTGGCTTTCACGGGATAGGCAGTAGAGAGGGAGGGCTTCAAATATGCAGTGTGAGAGGCCCTCCAGAGCTCATATTGTATTAATTCATTATATATTGGTTCATTTATTAATCACACTGTATGCCAGGCTCTTTACCATTTGTCATCTGAGATCTTCCCAACAACCACATTCCATAGTGTATTTTAATCTGGGCAGAACAGCTTTCCTAGCTGGTACTATTTTTCAGAAAGTTGGATAAAGTCCCAGGCTTCTCACATGCCTAAAATTCTACTACCTAAGATTCATTCCTTGGAGTCTTGGCAGCTTTTCCATCTCCATGTGCACACACACCTCCAGGCTAGATTACAAACACTAGACAATATAGTACAATAGAAAGAGCATGAACATGGCAGCCCTGTGACCTGGGTTCTGGTCTGGATATCACTGCCCTGACTATGAGATTTCAGTCAGGCTACCCACCTAGGATGGTTTGCAGCATATAGTATTTGTTAAATGAATGACAGTGTATAATTTTCATTATTATTATGCATTCCTGACCAAGGACTCAACATCTCCTTATAGCATGGCTCTTACTAGGATGTCATAAAAACAACTAGAACCCTGCTGCATTGTATAGTGAGGTGTGTAGATACAATCCTTCCCAAAATGAGCCCAGTCTTATTTAAGGTGAATCTGTAACATGCTCAGAGGATAGAGACTGTCAGGTGCTTTTATAGTTTCTCTTTTGCACTGAGGTCTGCTTACATGAAGTTTTGCCTCTCCTCCCTTCTTCCTTTTCCACTGCCCTTGGCCAGGGCACCTACTTTGGTCTTCATGGTTGCCATGCTGACAGATCTTTCCCACAGCTTTAAATTCTTCAGAGTAGAGCAGACAACATTGGCTCCCTCTTGCCAATATTGACTTCTCACTGCCTACCTTTAATATTATTTTATGTTTAAAGTTCCCTTCTCCACCGAAAGAAATGATGAAATAAAATATCAAAGGTCCAAAGACAGGGAAATATTCATGCAAATATTCTACCATAAATCTATAATCATTTTGAAAAGAAACATTCCATGTTGATTTCTATAATTTGGACACCACTCTACTGTATACATTGGTAGTATAAGGGGCTCCCAATAACCATAAGTTTTATATAAAATGAAGCCTTGACAATGACATCTAATAATTTGCCTTCTTAGAATTTAGGATGGAGTGTGATTTGAAAGGCCCAAGCATAATTATTCCAAAACAATTCCTTACTATTACTTCAAAAGTCCTCCTAGTGGATGCTAACACCTATTTGACTTGGATTCTGATAATACTGCTTCTCTCACTGAAAAGAAATTTTGGAAGGTAATGGTGGGCATACCTGGACCACTGCCTGCCTTCTTGCCCTTTACCACCCACTATCCATTGTCCCTGCTGCTGCCACAATCTTTCTGAAGCATCAATCACTTCTCTGTTCAAAACCATTCACTGGCTCTGTTCACATTCTTTCCTGGAGTTCTTTGCCCCACGTGCCATGTCATCCCTCTCGTAGGCCCTCATCAGGCTAACTTCTACTCATCCTTTAAGACTAAGGAAGCAATTCTTTGCTGCCTGCTTTGCTGCAAGGCTCCACCAAGTAGCCCCACCATCCCACTACCCTTTGTGTATCTGTACTGTTGTACTCACTGCCTTGAGTTATAACCATGCCTCCTTCTCTAACCAGACTGTGGACTCCCTGAGAACAGAGGCATGTTCCATTCTGTCACCTAACAGAACTCCTAGCCCCTACCAGCTTTAATTAATTAAAAGCTTTAATTCATTCATGTTTTCTCTGGATTCAGAAATGTCATTGATCAAAAACAGAACAAAGCCATGACCCAGACAACTAAATCCATTCAGTGAAGCCAAACAGGTGGGCTAAGATGCAAGCCCAGTGTTTCAGATACATGCCAGGGGCTTTGTTCAATGCTGGTATCTGCATGTGGCAGACTCTGAGCTGGGTCAAGTTGATGCTAACAAACTATTTGAGGCAGAGCCATTCTAACAGTCATTTCTGTTTCCAAGTGAACATTGTATATGGCAGATGCTACATTAAGGTAATTATTTTATACAAAATGTAATCAATTTCCCTGTATGCTTTCTCTCTAGCAAATGATTCTGCATAAAGCAAAGTTTAATGTTTTGGCCGGGCTACGAGGCTTTTTCTGGGATGGAAAAAAAGTGCTCCAGAAACTTTGCCAGCAATTTCCAAATATCACTGAGTCTTCAAATATTACACTATACAGATCAATTTTGATTGACTTCCACCTACACAGTTGACTCAATTTCTTTGCAAATCACTCTCTTCTTTAAACTTCATTTTCTCCATCTGCTAAATAAGAGGGATGGATTATTTTGAAGATCTCTTTCCAGTTCTTAAATTAGATGATTCCAACCAAAATTCTTATTTATTATTTCACTTTCCATAAGATTTCTCATTTTAAGTTAACTGGTGGCATAGAAATTTAGAAAACAATACAAATATTAGGGTATTATTCTTTGTATAAAACCAGTTTGTTGTATAGGATTTACCTTTAAGTAACAAATTTCCCTCAATCACTTAAAATAATTCTTGATTACAAATACTTGACTTGCATATCACCTGTATTACACAAAGCAACATTTTCTTTTAAAGATTTTATTTATTTATTTATTCCTGAGAGACACAGGGAGAGAGAGGCAGAGACACAGGCAGAGGGAGAAGCAGCTCCATGCAAGGAGCCCGACGTGGGACTCAATCCTAGGCCTCCAGGTCACACCATGGGCTAACGGCAGCGCTAAACCACTGAGCCACCCAAGCTGCCCACAAAGCAACATTTATTTGCAGGACTAGCTACATAATTTGTAGGAACCAACAAAACCTGAAAATGCTAGGTGCTTTATTTGAAAATTAGTAAGGATTTCAAGATGGAAACAACAGAGCATTAAATCAAGGCTAGAACTCTTCTGAGCTTGAGATCCTGTGTGACTGCCAGCCCTGCTCATCTGTGCTTTTCTCTATATACCTCAGGTAAGCAACAAAGATATCTGTTAGTAATAAACATGCCTAAACAATTCCCCCAATCCTGATTCACAAGCAAATCCAACAAAAAGAAATAAAGATGCACAGAAGGAAATATCACTAGATTTCTGGTCACAATCTAAGTTCCTGTATACCCACTCAATGAGAGTGCCCTGGGCTAGAATCAGATGTAGGTGCAATGTCTGATGTGACATGATCTTCAATGATTCAATGGTTTCAGAGCACTCAATCTTCCTCTCTTTGA
The DNA here is from genome assembly GCF_003254725.2 of Canis lupus dingo. Taxonomy (NCBI): domain Eukaryota; kingdom Metazoa; phylum Chordata; class Mammalia; order Carnivora; family Canidae; genus Canis; species Canis lupus. The sequence continues at coordinate 29,882,393 of NC_064265.1, read as the reverse complement.
AATGAGGGGTTTTGAGTTGCCTGGGTGGCTCAGTTGGTTAAGCCTCTGCCTTCAGCTCAGGTCATGATCCCAAGGTACTGGGATGGAGCCCCACCCTGCTCAGGAGGGAGCCTGCTTCTCCCTCTCCCTCTGCTTGCTGCTCTTCCTGCTTGTGTTCTCTCTCGTTCAAATCAATCAAAAATAAAATAAAACGAGAGACTTTATTTTTGCCACTAGGATTCTGTGAATCTTTGCTTGCTTTCTGATTCAGGCCTGTTTCCATGCCATATAACTATTTTTGAACTTTTCAATGAATTATAATATATAGAGAGATGTGCTCATATTATAAGTGTATAGCTTGTTGAATTTTTGCACACTAAACACATCCATGTAACCAGGTTCCAGGACAAAAAAGTAGAACATGACCAGAATCTCAAATGCCTACCTCATGCTCCCTTCTGGTCACAGCCTTCTAGTCTCACAACAGGTAACTTCTGTCCTGACTTTTAATAACATATATTTGGTTTGCTTCTTTTTGAGCCTTAAACAAATATAGCATGCTTGTATCTGACTTCTTTAACTCAATACTACATTTTGAAATTCCTCATGGCTGTATATCATTTACTTTCATTAAACTAATGTTCTGTACATATGCCACAGGTGAACTACTCTTCTACTGGTGATAGGCATTGGGGTAGGTCCTGTAAGTTTATAATGTATTTCAATTTTTATTATTTTTATGATTTTATTTGTTTATTCATGAAAGACACACACACACACACACAGAGAGAGAGAGAGAGAGAGAGGCAGAGACACAGGCAGAGGGAGAAGCAGGCTCCATATAGGGAGCCCAAACTGGGACTCAATCCCTGGTCTCCAGGATCACACCCTGGGCTGAAGGCGGCGCTAAACTGCTAAGCCACCAGGGTTGCCCAAGTTTATAATTTATAAAACATTTCCATCATTCCTAATTCTCAGTAATTTCAGTAAAATTGAAAATAAGCTTACTTTCTTTGATTTTATAAACAGTGAATCTGAAATGTCCTTGTATAGGGATTTCAAAAAGCCTGGGATCCTTTCTTTAATCTTAGAAAAGAACAATGAGTAGAGGATAATTTTCTTATTCTTCTTCTAGCTCAGCTTCTACTTGACATTACACGATCACAAGTAAAGCTTCCTAGCCTGCAGAAGAAGCAATTTTTGTCATTCTTCAGTAGCATCTCACCAAACTCTGTCTGATGAGGACAGAAATGACTTCTGAGTATATCAAGAGGAACACTCTCCAAGGTTAGACCATACCAGATCAGGGGGTGGGGGTGGAACTGGGTAATGAATACAGGTCACAACTGCCAGTTCTGGACAAGATATAAGAGATATGATGATAGCTGGGGTGGGGTGGGGGTGCAAGGTGTGCTTCAAGGAAGCAGATAAAATAGTCCCCAAGATATGAGAATGGAACAACAACAACAAAAAAAATAGACAAAATTTAGCAATCTAGGCAGGTGGTCCATAGCCAGACAGTTCAGCAGAAGGTAATACATAGACCCTTTCCAGTAGGAACTCATCAACAGAAGATATGAAAGCAGGCCATCCTTTCACAATCTGGACAGAAGTTGGTCTCAGGGAGAGCTAGGAGCCACTACTGACCATGGGCATAACTCCAAGCTCAAAAGAATTGGCAAGAGCAAGAAAAGGCTCAGTGGACAAGTGACTGCCACTGCAGGCAGGTTAGCCAGGCAAGGGCTCAGAACCATCAGAACCAGGACAGAGTAGACTTAGCAATAAGATTGAGTAGTTCTTTCACTAATTCAATAAACTAGTATTGAACTCCTAGCCATTTGCCAAGCACTGCACTAGTTGGTGGTGAACAAAACATACACAGTAATTACATCAGTTAGGATACTTTTATCTGCAAGCGATGCAATATCCAACTAAAAGTGGCTTATAAGCAATACAAGTAATTAGTAATTTCACATCCAAAGTCTGGAAGTAGGCTGTCTTAAGGTTGTTTCCATCACTTGCCAAAGTCAGAACTGTGGCTAAATATCTTTTCAGTTTCCTTCATGACTGCAAAGGATATAGAAGCCCCACAAACCACGCCTTCACATAATGGTGTTGAAAGTACGAAGGAATAAAATTTTCAAGTCTTTTTTTTTTTTTTTTAATATGAGAAAAATCTTGACCAAAGTTTCTCAGCTGAATCCCTCTAATATTACCTTGGCCAGAACCAGAACATGTGAACACAAGTAAACGAGTCACTGCAAAGAGGAGTGGGTTGACGACAATTGTCTAGACACATCATGATGCAACCTCTGGAACTTGATATAGGGTGCCTTGACACCTGAACACATTCAAGGTCATGTCAGCAAGGAAAAAGAGGCAATAGCTGCAGGGTAGACAACCAAAAATAGTACCACCATCAACCAAACTCCTAAAACAAGGCTTTTTTCACTATCTTGGGGCAATGATGGGTCCCAGAGTTTGGAGAACTCTTTTACTTAACAAAATATTTGGGAGCACCCTCTCTGGGAAGGCAGGTGTGGGGTTTCCAGCTATGAGCTCTGGAAGGCTTCAGCTGTCAAAGCACTAACTTCTTCAAGCACTATCTAAATAGGTTTCCTGTGAGGCCCCACCATTCTTTAATTGAGCTGGCTCTCTGTAATGGTGGTGCCAAGGAAAGTGCTATGGAAATGGCAGGTGTTTTCTGTGCCTCAGAAATTCAGCATGCACTGATTTTACGTCCTACCATTCAGAGTTTTGTTTCATCTCTCCTTGATTCTATTTACATTTTTGGCTTATATAACCTCCTGGGATAGTGAGTTCCGTGTGCTTCATACTTGCCAGGTAAGGCAACATTATTTTTAATATGTCTTAATACTCCCTCCATTTAAAAATTTTTTTTTTATTTATTCATGAGAGACACACAGAGAGAGAGGCAGAGAAACAGGCAGAGGGAGAAGCAGGCTCCATACAGGGAGCCCGATGCAAGACTCGATCCCCGGTCTCTAGGATCAGGCCCTGGGCTGAACGCAGCACTAAACCACTGAGCCACCTGGGCTGCCCTTTAATACTTCCTCCTTTAAGCTTCCAAAGGTTACCACATCTATTCATTTGTGTTTCATTATTAAAGCCTAGCCTGCAAACGTATCACAGACTGCTTGTTCTTTTGAGATATCCTCAAAGAGTAAACAGCAAGAATACTAATAGTTGGCATTTATGGAGCAATTAGTATGTGCTAGCCACCATCCTAAGTGTATTTATATGCATTAACTGATTTAATCCTCAAGAAACCCTATAAGGGAGGAATTTTATGTATTTTTTTCAGAAGAAGTAAAAAGATCTTAATTAACTTGCCCCAGATCACATAGCTAGTGAGTGGAGGAGCAGAGATTCAAACTCAAGGTGTCCGAATCCAGAGCTGACATATGAAACCACTTATTATTATACCATAACCTCTCAAAAGGTAAAAGATAATTCTCTTCTTTGCAGGGCTCCTGACATATTTTCACCCTATGGCTTGTAGGCACTTCAGAGGACTTGCTGGGATGAAAGAAAACCACGTATTTAATAGATGAAACCAAGCCAAGCCAAGAATCATGCATAGATCCTTTCCACTTTGTCAGCTGTTGGTCGTCCTCTCAGAATGCGGGAGTGCCTGTCCTATTGCTCAGTGAAAAATATACACTTCAGGGGATTCCCTGGGTGGCTCAGTGGTTTGGCGCCTGCCTTTGGCCCAGGGCGTGATCCTGGAGACCCGGGATCGAATCCCACGTCGGGCTCCCGGTGCATGGAGCCTGCTTCTCCCTCTGCCTATGTCTCTGCCTCTCTCTCTCTCTCTGTGTGTGACTATCATAAATAAATAAAAATTAAAAAATATATATACACTTCAAATTCTCAGAGGCAGATTGTCTTCAGATCATAAAGAGGTCATCTGGGCAAAGTGGCAATTTGAGAACAGCTGTAGAAACTCCAGTCCCTTTCTGAGGTGATTTTCAAATAGCTGTTCTACAAGTCCAGGGACGACCTAGCTGTCTCTCCCACAACTTTTTACCATTTCATCATTCACTGAAGTGTATGGACTTTTGATGGTCTTGGATGCATGTCTTGTTGCCTCAACAAAATTCTTTGAGAATCGAGACTTTGAGAATTGAGACAGCGGGTCCAACAGTGCCTTCACCTGGAAGAAAAACTTCCATGGTGAAAGATGCTGCTTTGTATATGAGACCCATTTCTCCAATAAAACTGGCAGTTCTCTGAGAGCTTCTGTGGCATTTTCTTTGGCATATCATTCAATTCTGGACACTGCCAGAACCTGGAGACCATGAGAAGGTAACTCATCAGAGATTAGAGAAAAATCTAACTGGTGGCTTGTGTCTATTTGGTTTTGCTTTGCCTTCTTATAGGCTCATCAGGGGAGAACAAAACAACCATTTTCCCCTGTCCCACTCCACCAAACCATTGTATTTTCAAATTTTTCTTACCACAGGACCACCACCTGCACTCTGACACTGATGGGAAGCAAATGGTTCTTACTGAGAAAAAGCTAGTATATCCCAGAGGGGAATGGGTGGAAGCTGGTGCTGTGAATTAAATGAAATGGGAGGAAGGGTGATACAATCATCAGAAGGAGATTGATTCCCTGAGAGTAGAAACAAACGGGTTAGGAGATTTCTGCAAATGGAAAACAAACCCAATATCCTGGACAGAGGATGGTGAAGTATATCCTTGCATCCAGAACACTTGGATGACAGATCCTTCGATCTGTGAGAAAATTCCTGTGTTAGGACATCTCACAGAATAACAGAAGTGGCCAAGATGGCTTCACTCATATTTCTAGTGCCTTGTTGGCTGAGTCTAATGGGGATTGTCAACAGCAGCATCGACATTTCTTCATCTTGACAGTGTCAGTGTAGTTGGGCTTCTCACATGGCAGCTCAGGGCTCTGAGAGAGAGAGAGAGAGTGTTTCAAGACTCAGGCAGAAGCTGCAAGGTTTTTTATGACCTAGTCCCAGGAGTCCCTAAAGATCATTTCTGTTGCATTTTATTGGTCAAGCAAGACACTAAAGTCAGGCAATATTAATAGGAAGTGAGAATTAGACCCCACCTTTTAATGAAAGGGATAGCAAGGAATATCCAGCATATTTAATCTATTATGGTGTCTACAGCCACTATGGAAGAGACTATGATCTCCATGATCTCAATGCAATAATTTGTAGCATAGAAGGAGATGAACACAGACAACTTGGCTGTTTTCCAGTGGGTATGCAAGAAGTTTTGCTCAGATGTGTGCTTCTATGTGATGATTTTTGTTTTGTTTTTTTGTTTTTGTTTTGTTTTGTTTTCTTGGTCATGTTTTAAGTGACCATGTACCCTCAAGGATAAATAAAGTGCTTTGGAGTCAGGCAGGTCTGGATTCAAATGCCAGTTTTTTAAGTGATTGGTTGAGTCATCTTTAGCACTTTGTTAGCAAGCCACCCTCTCCCCAAGAGGGTCCAACATCCCTTGAACTTTAGCATACAGATGAGAGATATCAGTCAGGTTTAGTGGCATCTTGGGAGATTCTATTGATATCATGAGGTGTATTACCTCTTCATGAGAGAAGAGTTATAAAGTTCCCTGGGCTACCTCCAATGGATACAATTTAACCAAAGCTTGTAGTATATTACTGCAACTTTATACACTCATCTCTCTCATCTTTCAACCTCTCCTCACCTTCCATCTCAAAACACACATTCCATCAGAAATAGTCGAGAAACCATCAGATGAAATGTCTGTTTGTGAGCTCTTGGCATGTGACAATACCTAACAGCTATTCATAGTCAGAGCTTCCCAGAGGAATCTGAGTTTATCAGTTTATCACATTAAATGGATATATGGATATATGGATAACAAGATTGCCTTGGCCCATAAGGAAAAGGTAAAGGCAAATGCTTTGAAAAGAAATATGTTATGACTAATCAGTGTTTTTTAATATGTGAGGAAATTCAAAATGATAGTATTGATAAAATGAGAAATATTTCCACTGCAAATGTCAGAAAATTCAGCTCACTGTGCAGTAAGCAATAGGAGGGAATATATTGGCCCCAGTTACTGGATGGTTCAGGGAGAGATCTAACTAGTTTCAGATAACATTTAACTGAAAGCTCAAAATGATAATACCAAGGTGTGTTTTTTTTTTCTCACTTCCTCTGCTCTGCACCCTTGGTGTTGGTGACACTTCTGGGAACCCTCTCCTCTGTGGTCCCAAGATAGCTACAGCAGCTCCTAGGACTAAAAAGTTTCCAGCCTTAAATCTAGAAGAGGAAGAACTAGTGCAATAAGGGTGGAAAAATTAAGAAATAAAATGCATAGAAATTAGAAAGGAAGAAGTAAAACTCTCCCTATTTTCAGACATGATTGCCTATATAGAAAATCTCAAGAAACCCATAAAAAGCTTCTAAAACCAATAGGTATATTTAGCAAGGTTGCAGTATATAAAGTCAGCACATCCAAAAAATCAATTGCATTTCTATATACTAACAAGGTAAAATAAAAACTGAAATTTAAATGACAACACCATTTACAATAATTCAAGGAATAGAAATGTAACAAGACAGGGTCTGTATACTGGAAACTAAAAAAAAAAAATGCTGATAAACTTAAGATCAAAATAAATGGAGAGAGATGGTAAAGATATCAATTTCCCCAAAGTGATCTACAGATTTAACTAATAACAGACAAAATCCAAGCAGGACTTTTTGTTGATGTATACATACATATTTTAAATTTTATATGGAAAGGCAAAGGAAGTAGGTAGAAAATATATTGATAAGAAGAGTAACTGGAGGAATCACACTACAATTTCAAGACTTACTGGAAATCAACAGTGTAGTAATGACAAAGGAATAGACACATAGGTCAATGGAACAGATCAGAATAGTCAGAAGTAGACTCACACAAATAGTTCCATATGCAGCAAAGGACTTCTTCATAGAAAACAGAATTCTCAAAACTCAATAATAAAATAACCCAATTTTTAAATGGACAAAAGATTTAGGCACTTCACTAAAAAAGGATATAAAGTTACCAGACAGGCACATAAAGAGATGTTTAACATCATTGGCTATTAGGGAAATGCAAATTAAAACTACCACCCAGGGATGCCTGGGTGGCTCAATGGTTGAGAATCTGCCTTTGACTCAGGTCGTGATCCTCAGGTCCAGGATCGAGTCTCACAATCATGCTCCTGTGGGGAGCCTGCTTCTCCCTCTGCCTATGTCTCTGCCTCTCTCTGTCTCTCGTGAATAAACAAAATCTATAAATAAATAACAAATAAATAAAACTACCCAACTATGGAATGGCTAAAATAATGCTACCTGATAAGGATACAAAAACAACTAGAACTCTCATATGTAACTAGTAGGAATGTAAAGTGGTACAGATATTCTAGAAAACAGGTTAGCAGTTTTTTAATAAAATTAAACATGCATTTACATGACCTAGCAATCCTACTCCTGAGTATTTTCCCTGAATAAATGAAATCTTATGTTCACACAAAAACCTGTACATAAATGTTTATAGCAGCTCTATCCATAATTGCCCCAAACTGGAAATAATTTAATGTTGTCCTTCAATGATGTACTAGTTTTATAGTACTGGAAAAAATTACCACAAACTTAGTGGCTTAAAATAACACCCACATGAAATCTTGGAGTTCTGGAAATGAGAAATCTGAAATGGGTCTCACTGGACTAAAATCAAATTTTTGACAGGCTGCATTCTTATCTGAAGGCTGTAGGGAATTTTTCTTGCCTTTTTCAGTTTCTAGAGGCTGTCTACACTATTTGGCTCATGGTCCCTTCCATTTTTGAAGTCATCAGTGGCCAGTTCAGATGATTAGCAGTCTTAATTCCTCTTGCCATGAAAGATAACACATTATAACATGCCACAACACAGGTTCTGGAGATTAGGATGTGGAGGTCTTTCAGAGAATCATCTATCCATCCACCACAAGTGGACAAATGAATAAACAAACTGTGGTATTCTATACAATGGAATCCCATTTATCAATAAAAAGGAATGAACTTTGATATACACAACTTGGATAAATCTTAAAGGCATTATACAGACTAAACAAAGCCAATCTTGGGCAGCCTGGGTGGTTCAGTGGTTTAGGACTGCCTTTCAGCCCAGGGCTTGATCCCGGAGACTCAGAATCAAGTCTCACATCAGGTTCCCTGCATGGAGGCTGCTTCTCCCTCTGCCTATGTCTCTGCCTATCTGTGTGTGTGTGTGTGTGTGTGTGTGATAAATAAATAAATAAAATTTAAAAAACAACAAAAACAAAACAAAGCCAATCTCAAAAGTTTAGGTACTATTGAGTCTATTTATAGGGCATTATCAAAAGATAAAATTATATTGATAGCGAAAAGACCAGTGGTTGCCAGGAGGTAGAGATGAGGAGAGGGTATGACTACAAGATAACAGCACAAGGGAGCTCCTCTGGGTCATGAAACTGTTCTTTTCCAGTTTATGGTGGTTCTATTATATATATGTTAAAATTCATAAAACTGTATAGGCAACTACAAAAACCATATGATTTCATTTTTATGTGGAATCTAAAAAACAAAACAAATGAACAAACAAAAAACGGAAACAGACTCCTAAATACTGGTGGTTATCAGAGGAAAGGGGAGTAGGAGGATGGGCAAAATAGGTGAAGGAAACTAAGAAGTACAAACTCCCAGTTATAAAATAAATTAGTCATGAAGATGAAAAGTACAGCTAGGGAATATAGTCAATGATCTTGTAATAATATTATGTGGTGACACATGGTGACTACACTTACTGTGGCAAGAACTGAGTAATGTATAGAATTGTCTAATCTATATGTTATATACCTAAAACTAAGTAACATCACACATCAAGTACACTTCATTTAAAAAAGAATGACAATGCAAATTAATAGCAAACACAGACACACAAAATTCATAGAACTGTATACCAAAAGAAAAAAGGAATTTTATTGCATAACAATCTTTAAAATTAAAAGTTAAAAATTATACAATTTTGGGGCACCTGGGTGGCTCAGTTGGTTAAGCAGTTGACTCCAGATTTCAGCTCAGGTCATGATCCAGAGGTCCTGGCACCAAGCCCCATGTTGTGGGGCTCCAGGCTCAGCAGGGAGCCTGCTTGGGGATTCTCTCTTTACTTCTCCCCCCTCAAATAAATAAATCTTTAAGAAAAACATACAACTTCACACTTAGCATATACACATGCATGTACACATTCACACACACACACACACAGAGATGCTCACACAGTACTTAATGATACTAAGGGAAAGAAAAACTGACCGAAGATGTTAGACTAAACTCTAGTGCTTTGGTGGTGAATTCACTAGTGCTTCTGTAGTTCCCATCAAAGCTTCTTTGAACATTTAATACACTTGAGCTTCTATTTTCTCACCTCAAAATAAGAATGATATTAACTTTATTGAATTATTAAAAAATTAAATGAAAATGAGTATATAAATATCCTGACACAGAAAAGGATTCTCAGTTGTGTCAACTGCTTTGTTTTGCCAACCTGGTGGTGTATCTGAGCTCTGTTCTTTCTCCCAAAGACTGAGAACTTCCAGAATTTGGAACAACCTGGCTAACAGACATGTGAGAAGATGTTCATCATCACTTACCATCAGGGATATGCAAATCAAAACATTATAATGAGATGTTATCTCACACCTGTTAGAATGGCCAAAATGAACAACACAAGAAACAACAGGTGTCAGCGAGGTTGCAGAAACAAGAGGAACCTTTGTGCACTGTTGGTGGGAGTGAAAACTGATTCAGCCCCTGTGGAAAATGGTTTGAGGTTCTTCAAATGGTTAAAAATGGAAATATCCAGCAATTGCACTCCTGGGTATTTACCCAATGAATACAAGAACACTAATTCACTCCTGTGTTTATAACAGCATTATTTACAATAGCCAAGCTATGGAAGCAGCCCAAGTGTCCATCAATAGACAAATGAATAAAGAATATGTGGTACACCTATATACAATGGAATTTTATTCAACCCGACAAAAAGAATGAAATCTTGCCATTTGCAACAGCATGGATGGATCTAGAGTATTATGCTAAGCGAAATAAGTCAGAAAAAGACAAATACCATATGATTCCATGCATATGTGGAATTTAAGAGACAAAATAATGAGCAAAGGGAAAAAAAGAGCAAGAGATTAAATCAATAAACAGGCTCTTAATTATAGAGGACAAACTGATAGGGGAGTGGGTGAGGGGTTTGTGTTAAATAGCTTCTCACCCCTGCGTCTCCTCCATTGACCTCAAAAATGTCTAATGAAGTGGACTAGAATGGAGCGGTCACTCATGCATTTCTTCTTTTTTTTTTCTTTCAAACAGCACTTATTGAGTATCTCCAATTGTCAACCATTGATACAACCATTTGTACCTCCAGGGATACAAATGTGGATCAGCCTCTATCCCTGCCCTTCCAGTGTTCCCAATCTAATTGTTGAAAACATGGGATTGGTAGTGAAGGCAGGAGGTGATAGATTCTATTGCTTTGGTTGGTAAAACACAAGAGTGTTCCTTTTAAACTTGCTTGGAGAGCTAGAGAAAGCACTTTCAATCAGAGATTCAAAAGAATTAGGTGGGAAAGGGCATTCAGCAAAGCAACTATCAAAGAGTAACATAAAAATATATCCGAGAAGAACAAATAGCACTAAAAATATTAAATAAAATAGCATTTCCCTTTTCTAGACTCATTGAAATGCAATTTGCACTTGTCTTGCTCTTGGAGTGTGAGAATTGTTGTTTATTTGGCAAGTGAAAATTTATAAAATAATTTGGTTTTCTTTTTTTTTTTTTTTTTTTAATTTGGTTTTCTTATGGGGGAAAAATGGGGTTATACATGAGCCTAAATGAGAATAATTATCAAGTGGCTACAACTGATGAGTTATATTATTAATCACACCGGCATCAAATACTAGCATAGAATTAGAAATGACCTCAGAAAAATTCAGATGTGCCACACTTTGTCCATTTGCTCCCAGGGAGAATGATTGTGCATAACCAAATATTTGAAGGCTGTCCTATAACCCTGTCCCTCTCAGCTCACTGAGTTTGGATGACTGTGTTAAACAAATAGGCCTCCGAATAATACACCCTTCTACACATGAAGAATCATGGGAAAAGTGGTGAATATTTGTTTTCCTATATCTGCTACATAAATGAGAGTTTGACATTGTTGAAGACTAATCATAGCCTATTTTGAAATATAAAGGATATGATTTAAAAAAACAAACAAACCTTCTTGGACAACATTTGAAGGTTGGTTTTTACTTATAAGGTGTTATCCATTTATACCCCATTGTTCCACCCATTGTGTTACATATTGAAACTAGGAACAGCAGGGGTGCATGGATGGCTCAGCTGGTTAAATGTCTGCCTTCAGCTCAGGTCCTGATCCCAGGTTTCTGAGATTGAGCCCCATATCAAGATCCATGCTCAGCAGGGAATCTGCTTCTCCCACTCCTTCTGCCCCTCTCCCCTCTTCCCATTTGTGTTCTCTCTTGCTCTCTCAAATAAATGCATAAAAATCCTTAAAAAAAAAAGAGAAAAGAACAGTATTTGTGAATAGGACTCAGAATAGGACAGCATTTTGAAACTTGTTTTATTTATTTATTTATTTATTTTAAATCAGGAGAAATGCTTTCTCTGCCCAGTTCTTACTGATTTGTGGTTGAGTCTTCATATACTCAAGTAAAACTTAGTAGAATTCAAAGATTATGAACAAACCTGGGGCTGGCAGTTCAGTTCATCTATTCTTAAGATGCATGTTCCTGCTAACTGCCCCAATCCATACTGTGTCACTTGGCCCTCTCATCTCACTCTCAGTCTGGCTTAATCAAACATGCTCTAAGAGGCTGCTCGTTAGTCTTACTGCCATAAACACTTTCTGAACAAGTTCTTACGTCTTGCAAACCCTGACAGCAGCCATGCATCCACAGCACATCATTTAGCATTTTACTGTGCAAAGATACATCTATTAACATGCCAGATGTGATCCAACAAGGCACTTCAGCTCATTGGGAGGAGAAAGTATCAGAGGGGCATGGGCATGTGTTTCAGAGTCATAATGGTTGGGAATGTGGGGATGATGGTATTTCAAAGCAAAAATGTAATTATATACTTAACAAAAATAACATAACCCTTTACAGTCATATGTTTTAAAAGGTTAATTTATGCTGACTAAAACAAAGCAGTGCTGTGTGTTGCTATGGCAGCATTCACTGAGGTCCTGTTCATGGGCACCAGGGCTACAGACGAGAGTAAAAATCCAGTTCTTCCCCAGTTGAAATATCAAATTCCCAGCTATCAGGACTTACAATCCATGAAATGCATAAATACATAAAATTAATTAAATATTTGAAGATATTACTTAATATCTATCAAATACCATTGCTAACAGCAACTCATTCCAAATATTTATTGAATGCCTTTGTAGCAAAGCCCTGTGGTGGGATCAGAAGGTTTGATTCACAGTTCTTCCCCTTAAGCATTTTGCAGGTCCAGAGAGGAAAATGAGGGATGCCTGGGTGGCTCAGCTGTTGAGCATCTGCCTTTGGCTCAGGACATGATCCTGGAGTCCCAGAATCGAGTCCCACATCGGGCTCCCTGCATGGAGCCTGCTTCTCCCTCTGCCTGTGTGCCTGTCTCTGTGTCTCTCATAAATAAATAAAATCTTTTAAAAAAGAAAAGAAAATGAGAGAGCTAGAGCAGGGCAGAGCTTTCAAACAGTGAAGGAAGGCCTGGCCACTTCTGCTTAGTAACATAAAAAATGATGTCATGGGGCACCTGGGTGGCTCAGTCAGTTAAGCGTCTGCCTTCGGCTCAGGTCATGATCTCAGGGTCCCAGGATTGGGCCCCATGTTGGGCTCCCTGCTTAGCAGGGAGTCTGCTTCTCCTTTTCCCTCTGTGCTTTCTCTCTCACTCTCTCTCAGATAAATAAAGAACTTAAAAAAAAAAAAAAGAAATGTCACAAAGGAAGTGGGTGTGGAGATGTCAATGAAAGATAAGAAGAGATGCACATGTGGAAAGGTTTGAGAACAAGTTTGGCTCCAATTCACGGAAGTTAGGGAAGGAATGGGTTTATTTATTTATTTCTTTTTTTTAGAAAGATTTATTTATTTGAGAGAGAGAGAGATTGAGCATACAAGCAGGGAGAGGGGCAAAGGGAGAGAGAGAATCCCAAGCAGACTTTATGATGAGTGCAGACCCTGAGATTACAACGTGAGCCAAAAATCAAAAGTCAGACACTTAACTGGCTGAGCCACCCAGGCACCATGGGAAGTAATGGGTTTAAATCAAAAAGAGACATGACACTCTCATAGCAAGTGAAGAATGAGGATACTAAACAATGGCCACTGGATTTAGACTCTAATGACCAGTTTAATGGAAAGTCCAGTTTCAGTAGAGAGGTAGAAACAAACATCAGTTGTAAACTAATCTTAGAATCATGAAGATATGTTTCATAGTGGAAATGAGTCAGTTCTATTTGTAGGCAGGAGGAAAGGACTGGGAGTAAGAGAGAGAAATGATAGTAATTAAGTCAGGGAAGCAAACCAGGCTGGAATCAAAATGTGCAGAGGGAGGAGAGCTCTGGAAAGAAACAGATCACCTCTTCCTCTGTTTCTCTTTCTCTCTTTGGACCTGATTAATTTCCTTGTGGCTTCTGTTGCCATTTATAGTTATCCTGTCTCACATATTCATATACAGTATATATTTGCTTAAATGTTTTTCTTAAAATCAGGTTTTCAGGAATGCACTCTGAGAGCAGGATTATAGGCTGCACATTGCCTGGCACATAAAAGCTTCTCAGTAAATCCTTTGTAAATGGAGTGGAAGTGAGGAAAGAAGGAACATGTAAAAATGCAGAAAGATGAGGATGAAGGAAGCCAAGAGAGTGTACTGAGACAGTGTACTGTCCTCCTTCACTTCCCAAGAGGAGCTGCAGGGTCAGAGCCAAGAGTGAAAGAGGTCAGAGCAGTTGGTGGGAGAAAGTGCGCAGTTGTGGGTGAGGATAAAAGGACAAAAAGGATGCGGAGCTGCACCAGGGAGGGCCTTGTCAAAGCTGAAGAGTGTGACTTGAGAGTGGACCGAATAGCAAGGCTTTGTGACCATCTTCAGAAATTCTTGGCCAACCCAGCAAGGGAGACACACAGGCAAATGAGAGTTGCTGCTTGACAGCGGGAGTTGGCAACAGATACCAGAGAACAGGGTAGCATCAAATTTTATAATCACTCGACACTCACATCTCTGGTTTATAAGGCTGTTTGATTCCTAACACAACCAATTCATTTAAAAAGGATACCCTCCGGGGGTCCCTGGGTGGCTCAGCGGTTTGGAGCCTGCCTTTGGCCCAGGGGATCCTGGAGTCCAGGATCGAGTCCCACGTGGAGCCTGCTTCTCCCTCTGCCTGTGTCCCTGCCTCTCTCTCTCTCTCTCTCTCTCATAAATAAATAAAATATTTTTTTTTAAAAAAAGGATATCCTCCAAGTTTTATGAAGAGAGCCTCAATAAACCATCGCTTTCAGCTGTGTCTACCGCGCATTGTCCCACCTTCCTTGAAGGTATGGGCCATAGTTTGATGGAAGAGCTGTCCTTAGGGATCAAAATCTGATGGTCCCTTTGAGCTTTTAGATTTTCTGGGGGCAGGTGGGGATCCTTAAAGAGGGATAGGCAAAGAGGCAGCACACGGGAGGGTCAAAGGTGGTATTTGTTAACTAAAGCCAAAACAAAATCTGGAGCATATCATCACCTCCCGATTTCTCCAGCTTCTTAGTGAGGAGGGTCTCAAACCTTTGTATTCATCAGAATCACCTGGGGTGTTCATTAAACCAGGCTGCTGGGCCCACCCCCAGAATTTCTGATTCTATAGGTCTGGAGTAGAGCCTAAGAATTTTCATCTCTACCAAGTTCCCAGGTGATGCTGAAATTGCTTGTCTGGGAACCACTATGAGAGCCATACAGCAAGGCAAAGAGCGACCTCTTTACACTTCCATATGTTGCTTCTCTCTCCTTTTTATAACCAACAGAAATATCTATGACTACTGTGTTCCAGGCAATATTCTAGTTCTTGAAATAGAGCCCAATCCAGAGTAGGCACTCAGAAAATATTGGCTGAAAAATGAATGAATGAATAGTGAATAAAACCCAAATACAATCCCTGCCCTCATGGAGTTTACAGACTGGTGGGGAAGTCTATATTCATATAATAATCTCATAAATAATTATGACTATAAACTGTAGTGAATGCTAGGAAAACAAATTATGAAGTGCTATTATAGTAATATTAAGTAGAGGATTGGAAAAACATGGGGTGGGGGGAAGGATTGCAGGATGAGATGAAGACCTGAAGGTGCTACTGATTTAACATGATTTCACCAGGATGAAAATGCCAGTTAGAATTATGAGCATAGAACCCCACAGACTATTGCGTTGGTCTTTCCAAATTCCATGGCATCCACCCAGGACTGGGCAAACACTAAGTGTTCCACAACTGTTACATGATTGATGATAAACCAGGGAATGGCTAGCTGAGTAGCCTGGGGACAATTAGTGAAGCAATTTGGGCTTTGGGTCTCCCACCTGTAGAATAAAGGGGTAGTTTCTGTCATTGCTCCAGGACTGGGCTCTTGCCTTTAGGTGTACCTTGGAACCATTTAAGGTGCTTTAAAAATAAGGCCTGGGTCTCACTCCCAGACACCGATTTAGAACACAGACTGCAGACCTCCCTTCTATAGCCTGGGAATCACCTATTTTGAAACTTCCCAAATTATTCTTTTTTTTTTTTTAATTTTTATTTATTTATGATAGTCACACAGAGAGAAAGAGAGAGAGGCAGAGACACAGGCAGAGGGAGAAGCAGGCTCCATGCACCGGGAGCCCGACATGGGATTCGATCCCGGGTCTCCAGGATCACGCCCTGGGCCAAAGGCAGGCGCCAAACCGCTGCGCCACCCAGGGATCCCCCAAATTATTCTAATGTAACACCCAGATTGAGAACCACAGGGCTGGGGGCAGTAGGCGGGGGGGAGGAATCTAAGTGATTCCTATTGTCAGGAGGTAAGTTCTATGACATTCTGAGTTAAAAACCCAACATAAGTTTTCATTCTTGATTTCTACACCAAAATATATTCAAATTTTAGCTAAGATAGGTTCCATTTTAAATTATTCTCCCAGAGTGAATCTATATGTCAATAAAATTAGTTTCTCTTTCTTGGATTTTTAGAAAAAAATCATACAATTTTATTCGACTTAAACTCTAACTGAAATGTAATAAAAATCTGATGTTGGCAAAAACTCCTTTCTTTCCATACTCTGTAGGTTTTATTGATGGCACCTGTTATCATTTTATTCAATAGTTCTCACAAGTGACTTCAAGCCCATGCTGGGAAAAAGGCTGAAGAAGTGTTATGAAAATCCTATCCATGTTGCTTTTCATACTTAAAAAAAAAGATAGAGACCACTGTTTTAAAATGTTTATTATTCTGTCTCAAAAGTAAGTGTATTTAGTAAGTTTTTCCCATCTTGACTAGGTTAGCTCAGCTGAAAGCATAAGATTTAAGATACATTTATTTGTTCCTGGTAATCTTAATCCATAGAAGAAACTTCTGGCTCATGGTTATAATTGGCAACACCTTACCTTGATCACAGTTGACCCTGTCCCACTTCTCCAGCAACTCCTTCCCTATTTTATGATACACTGCCTCTGAGATCTTCTGACTCTCCTTCAGGGATGTGCTGGTAACTATTTAACAATTCCCCCTAAGGAGTGGGAGTGACCAGCCCTGATTTGCAGCGTTGCCATTTTCTGTGATGTAAATATTCCCAACCTGGTCTATTTTAACCTACCAGCATATCATCAATAAATGGAGAATTTGGAAGAGATGTGCATTCTTGCCTCTCATGAGCTGATGCCAACAAGCTCCAGCACACCCCTGCTCCCACCTATGAGGCCCTCCCCAGGAAGAAGAATATATTATTTGGTGTAAGGTAGGATATCCTTCCATCTCTTTCAAACCCACCTTCCCAACCTCTGTCCCCATCAAATTTACACATCTGTTCCCTCAAGGTCCTTGTACTCATTTCATTTAAGAAGACTATAAAGGGGGGAATCCCTGGGTGGCTCAGCGGTTTGGCGCCTGCCTTTGGCCCAGGGCGTGATTCTGGAGTCCCGGTCCGGCTTCGGGCTCCCCGCATGGAGCCTGCTTCTCCCTCCTCCTGTGTCTCTGCCTCTCTCTCTCTCTCTCTCTCTCTGTCATAAATAAATAAATCTTAAAAAAAAAAAAAAGAAGACTATAAAGGCACTAAATGTAGATTTAGAAAAACCATGGACTGGGTTTCAACCTTTGTCACCACCAACTATATGTTTAAGCAAGTCATGTAACCTGTCAGAGCCTTGGTTCTTCTTTAGTGAAACAAGGATGATAATAATATCCACCTTCCACAATTACTGTTAAGCATGGAAGAGATATTATATGATAAGCAGTGCTTCTCAAACTTGAGCATGCAGCAGAATCACCTGGAGAACTTGCCAAAACACAGACTGCAGACCTCCCTGCTTTTAACACCCATAATACACGTTTTTGATTCAGAAGGTCTGAGTATCTGCATTTTTGTTTTGTTTTTTTAAGATTTTATTTATTTATTCATGAGACACACAGAGAGGCCAGGACACAGGCAGAGGGAGAAGCAGGCCCCATGCAGGGAGCCTGATCCCAGGACTCCAGGATAATGCCCTGGGCTGAAGGCAGGGGCTAAACCGCTGAGCCACCCAGGCATCCCTGAGTATCTGCATTTCTAACAATCTCCCAAGTGATGCTGATGCTGCCTTCCGATGACCACACTTTGAGCAGCACTGTGATATAGTATCTTGTGATTTTTAAAATACCATGTAAACATCAGAGGTTATTAAGAGAGGAAGATTCTGGCTTAATGCTTCCCCTGTCCCGGCCCCTGAGGGTATATACATTTCAATGAGTTCTCTGAGGAGTTAACAATAGTGCCTTAGACAAAGGAATTCTGTGCATTTTACAGGAGGGTTTAAGGGATTACACACTGAGATTTGGAAATGCTGGGTTTAAAGCCTGATGTAGTTTGGAATAGTTTATAAATAGCTGTACCGTCATCTGAGAAATTCTTCAATTCCTGGGAAGACAAAATCAGACTTTTCCTGCATACAGATTTTATAAGACCCAGGCCTGCCCCTCTTCCAGGGCTTCCCTATTCAGGGCATGGCTTCACCACCCAACTGGTTCTCAGGCCAGAATCAAGTCCTGTTCCTTTTACCACTTTTTTTTTTGTTTAAGATTTTTATTTATTGGGATCCCTGGGTGGCGCAGCGGTTTAGCGCCTGCCTTTGGCCCAGGGCGCGATCCTGGAGACCCAGGATCGAATCCCACGTCGGCTCCCGGTGCATGGAGCCTGCTTCTCCCTCTGCCTATGTCTCTGCCTCTCTCTCTCTCTCTGTGTGTGACTATCATAAATAAATAAAAATTAAAAAAAAATTTATTTATTTACTCATGAGAGACACAGAGAGAGAGATGCAGAGACACAAGCAGAGGGAGAAGCAGGCTCCATGCAGGGAGCCTAATGCGGGACTAAATCCAGGGTCTCCAGGACCACGCCCTGGTCTGAAGGTGGCGCTAAACTGCTGAGCTACCCAGGCTGCCCCCTGTTACAACTTAAATATCTTTCAGTTCCATTCTCCTCTCCATTTCACAACCACTATCACCACCCCAGAACAAACCTCTATCTTCTCTCAACTTGGTTACTCCAGTGGCCTCTTAACATATCAACTTGCACTTACTCTGTCTCTAATGCACTCTTCACTCTGCAAGCACTTATACCCAAAGTATAAGAGATTATGTCCCTCACGTGAAAAAAATACTCAATATCACTCATCATCAGGGAAATACAAATCAAAACCACAACGAGTCTCACCTCACACCTGTCAGAATGGCTAATCTTAACTCAGGAAATGAAAGATGAATGGATAAAGAAGATGTGGTTTATGTATACAGTGGAATATTACTCAGCCATTACAAACGATAAATACCCACCATTTGCTTTGACATGGATGGAACTGGAGGGTATTATGCTGAGTGAAATAAGTCAATCAGAGAAGGACAAACATATGGTCTCATTCATTTGGAGAATATGACCTCATTCATTTGGGGATTATAAAAAATAGTGAAAGGGAATAAAGGGGAAAGGAGAGAAAATGAGTGAAAATATCAGTGAGGGTGACAAAACATGAGAGACACCTAACTCTGGGAGACAAACAAGGGGTGGTGGAAGGGGAGGTGGGTGGGGGGTTGGGGTGACTGGGTGACAGGCACTGGGGGGCTCTTGGCGGGATGAGCACTGAGTGTTATGCTGTATGTTAGCAAATTGAACTCCAATTTAAAAAGTTATTTAAAAAAATAAAAAAGAAACAACAGATGTTGGTGAGGTTGTGGAGGAAGGGGAAACCTCTTACACTGTTGGTGCGAATGCAAATTGGTGTAGCCACTCTGGAAAACAGTATGGAGGTTTCTCAAAAGGTTAAAAATGGAACTACCCTATGACCCAACAACTACCCTACCAGGTATTTATCCAAACAGTACAAAAGTACTAATTCATAGGGAACATATGAACCCCAATGTTTATAGCAGCCCTATCAAAAATAACCAAATTATGGAAAGAGCCCAAATGTCCATTGACTGATGAATGGATAAAGAAGATGTGCTATATAATATATATATTATATATAATATATATATTATATATAATATATATATATACTCAGACATCAAAAAGAAGGAAATCTTGCCATTTGCAATGATATGGATGGAACTAGAGGGTATTATCTCAAAGTAAGTCAGAGAAAGACAAATACCATATGATTTTATTCATATATGGAATTTAAGAAACTAGATAAACATAGGGAAAGGGAAGAAAAAACAAAATAAGATTAAAAACAGAGAGAGAGGCAAACCATAAGGGACTCTTAACTATAGAAAACAAACTGAGGGTTGCTGGAGGGGAGGTAGGCAGGGGATGGACTAAATGGATGATGGGTATTAAGGAGGGTACTTGTTGAGATGAATACTGGAGGTTATATGCAAGTGATGAATCACTAAATTCTACTCCCGAAACCAATACTACATTATATGTTAACTAACTTGAATTTAAATAAAAACTTAGGAAAAAAGGAGACCATGTCCCTATGACCCCCAATGGCTTCCTCCTTGGTCTCAAGGTAAAGATAAGACTTCTGAAGTAATCTGCAGGAGTCTGTAAGCTGGGCCCAACTGAATCCCTCTCAACTCATTTGGAGGCATTGCAGCCACACTAACACCATCAAAGGAGACCCCAGAGGGAGATTCAAACCCTAAGAAATAAGCCTTTAACTGTAAGAGTCCAACTTTCAAAAGAATGGGACACCCTGAAAAAGGAAAATGTGGATACTTAATGCTATAAAGTTTCAATCAGGGACACCTGGGTGGCTCAGCAGTTAAGTATCTGCCTTCAGCTCAGGGCATGATCCCAGAGTCTCAAGATGGAGTCCCATCTTGGGGTCCCCACAGGGAGCCTGCTTCTCTCTCTGCCTATGTCTCTGCCTCTCTCTCTGTGTCTCTCGTGAATAAATAAATAAAATCTTTTTTAAAAAGTTCCAATCAGTCTGATTATTATTCTCATGGTTCAAAAACCAGACTTCCTTATTTAATTTTCATATCTTCAAATATTATTATAAATTTGAAAACCTCAAGGTCATAAAAGTCAGAGATAAAGTTGTTAACCTTCAAGACATGGCTCAGAGATTGATTAATTTTGAAAAGTAGGATTAGACATAGTTTTTCTGATTTTTGTTTGTTTGGTGGTTTTCTAAGGATGCAAAGTTGTTTTTATTCTCCCCATCTGACTATATGCAATGTACCCTTAATAATGGAGGGTAAGATGCCAGTGGTCCTTCTGCACATGACCTTTCAGTCCCTTGTATACACTCTGAGTCTTGTAACTTTGTACCTGCTGTTCCCCTGCCTCTAACTCTTCCTCTAGTGACTTCTTATTTTCTCTTCTGATTGTAGCTCTGTTGCCACTATAGTGGAAGTCTTCTTTGACCTTCAACCCAGAACAGATGCCCCTAATACAGCCTCTGACAGCACCATATACCTCCACCTTGGGGCATCTGTAAGGTTAAAGTTTACATTGTTTGTGTGCCTTTTAAAAATCAAATATCTAGCTTTCCAAGTAAATCCATGTGAAAAGTGACTATGTCTGACTTTGCTCCATCACTGCATCCACAGGTCCGGCAGATTACATGTAAGTGTTCAATAAATGATCTTAGGCCTTCCACATCAAGATCTCTTTTGATCATCATTTGATAATACATTGCTTTCCACATTATTCCCATTTGGTGAAAAAAATCAAGACTCAAAAACATCTAAATATCTCGCTACAGCCTCTATGAATAAGCAGAGGAATGGAAACTCAGTCTCTCTCATCTAGGTTATAATGTCCTCCAGCCCAAAGGGCCTAATAAATCCTTTCCAGTGAGAATCAGATGCACTGCAAACTCATGTAAAATATTCCAGGATTGGGGGGTGGTGACGAAAGAGAGAGATGATCTTTCAGAGGCTGTCTTCGGTTGTCTGGCTTGGAAAATGTCAGATCAGATAGAACCCAAAACCTTGAAAAGGGCAAAGAGACTGTGAACTCTGCAATTATATAACCAATGTAAGACACCCAGATATCTTTGTTCCTGCTCTCCTTGCTCAGAGATAAGCAGACATCAAAGCAGACTGATAATACTGCTGCTTATTTAAAACTAGAACTTTAAGGGATAGCAGCCTATTTGACTTCACATAAAACATTAATTGAACTTCACAGTGGGGAAAAGTAAGAATACGTTATTTGCATAATGGTAAGTAAATGTGTCAGGTCTTCAGTAAATCTTTGATATCAAGACTCGGTGCAGAGCTCCATGGTTATAGTGGCAAGAATGTCTGAAACAGCACTTTCCTCCAAGTTTCCTTTGAAAGTATCAATTCTGGGCTTAATCCTATGGGCTCCTCTGTATTTATGGTGTATGATTTGATGGAAGAAGTACAGTATGCCCTAGTTTTGGCTTGAGCACAGTGTCTCTAAACTCTAGTCTCTGCAATTTATATTCACCTACAAAGCAAATGGCATATACTTAGGCTTAATTGACTCCTTGTGTTGCCTAGAATTTTATTTTAGTGCCTGAGTTGATGAGGAGTGGATTACTCTGAGCTCATTCCACTTCCAGAAATTCTCTTATTCTATCCCTAGTACCTTCCTGCTGATTCTGCATCCCTGTAGAGAATAGTATCACTTTGGATGAGTGAAGATAGAGGCAGTGGGAAGTTGGGGGGCTCCAAACAGCTGTCCCAACCCTAGATCTGCTGGGCAAGAAGATCCAAGGGCATAGAACTCCCCAAAAGGATAGCATGGATCATAGCAGTTGTTTGGGCATGAACTCCTCTCACGAAATAATAGATGAAGTGTACTTCTAAGGGACCCTGAGAGATGGTGGGGGCATGGACATAGGTGGCACACTTCTATGGGCACATAAGCATATAAGGTAGAGAGGCACACACACCCTGAGGCACCATAATCTCAAGGGTACTTTTCCTTGCAATGTTAAATGGCCCCAGGATGCCTGAGAGTGGAGCTGCAGGTGCAAGTTATACAAGGAAGCTTCACCAGAGGAGACAAAAATCACTAGGAAACTTAAAAAAAGAAAACCAAAAAAACAAAAACAGCTTTGGTACAAATCTAGAATTTAAATTGGGTGACAGGCACTGAGGGGGGCACTTGATGGGATGAGCACTGGGTGTTATTCTGTATGTTGGTAAATTGAACACCAATAAAAAATTTTATTATTAAAAAAAATATAATCTGTCAACTATAGTTCAATAAAAATAAAATAAAATGCTATTGCATGATTAAAAGTATAGGATCCTGAAAAAAAATTGCCTTTTTTAAAAATTATTAAAGTCATATTGTTAACATGTCTCCCTCAGTCACCCTCTGTGTTTACTGTGGGAACTGACCTCCTCTGAGCAATTCACGTGGTATGCAGGCCAGCAGAAAAAGGAACCTCAGCAACATGGGCCACCGAGATCCTTCCTTGGAGATGTGGATGCAGAATGAGAAATTCCAGTTGGCCTTGCTCTTCTGTCTCTAATTGAGGAGATACAATCCTAAGAGTTGCTGGTACTGGTTATTCTGACATGTGGGCTGGAAGATAGAAATAGGTTGTCTAAACCAAGAAGAAAGAATGAAGCAGATGCACAGAGAGAAATGGGAATGAGAGACAGAATGGAGAAATTTCCTGGTTCCAAATAGCCTTCCCTCCCTGGGTTCCTGAGACCCAACTGGATTCTGCTTTTAGTTGTCTGAGACACTCTTGAGACCTCATACTCATTCCAGTTTTTAACCTAATCCCCATGGGATTCTCTTATATGATTCTCTTGGTTGTAAGAGGAGTTAAAGTATGCTATTTATCTGTTAACATTAGTTACAGTAACAATATAGCACTGTGGAAATTAATGAAGACCACCCAAATAAGAATAGACACTACTTATTCAGAGTCTGGTATAGCAAGGGAGTCAGCCACCATCACCTGGATTTGGCAGAGACTCAAACACAAGGGCAGTAGGGAAGCTTTACAGTAAGAAAAAAAAAAAAGAAAAAAGAAAAAAAGGAAGGCTTCAGGTATGACCTGATTGGAGATTGTTTAGTATGGGAATGCATTATTAATGTTTGGGAAATATGTTTGACTTCCTTTTGTTGGTCTTGAGCTGGAAGTTGGGGGAGGTATAAAAATGGGGAAGCTGGCAATTACTAAGTCCTGATTCTTGTAGCTCAGTTACTGCAGAGTTTGTGGGTCAGAATTCTTTTGTCATAAATGGTCTGGCCATCGTCTATTTGTGGATTCAATCTCTCTGAACAAATATTTATTGAATACCTCTTAACTGATGAAACAGACAATCTCACCCCTCACTGTATATTAGAACCCCCTGGGGAGCTTTAAAAGCACTACCCTAGACCAATGAAACCAAAACCTCTGGGGGCAGAGGCCACACATCATATTTTTAACAATTCCCTAGGTGATTGCAATGCATAGCCCTGGTCAACAAGCACATAAATGAAGAACTGACATGCTCTTTGGTAAGGTAGCTGACTTCTCCACCAATCCTCTTTTCTAGAACACCTATCATTAGGAAGGGCCTATTAAAAAAATGGCTGGAAAAAAAAATGGCTGGGTGGTAAAACTCAGAAGCCATGAAGTAAGGAAAGTGGCTTTATCAGACATGGAGTAAATCCATAATAAGCATGTGCCCTGGAATGAATGTACTTCTTAATATTTTTGTGCATTTATATGACAAAGTCTCTACAGAATTTTAAAAAGACAATTAATTTGGGGATCCCTGGGTGGTGCAGCGGTTTGGCGCCTGCCTTTGGCCCAGGGCACGATCCCGGAGACCCGGGATCGAATCCCACATCGGGTTCCCAGTGCATGGAGCCTGCTTCTCCCTCTGCCTGTGTCTCTGCCTCTCTCTGTGTGTGACTATCATAAAAAAAAAAAAAAAAAAAAAAAAAAAAAGGGGCTGTCATTTATTCAGCACCTTCTATATTCTAGACATTATGCTGCATGCCTTGTGTATTACCCCACTAACCCTTTACCACTGTATTTCATAAGATTCAACAGAAATGTTAGGTGTACCCCCAAAGGCAGTATTTGCTCCCAAATTGTCATCTGATATAATCTAATTCTCAACAAGCATTTATTGAGCAACTACTATGTGCCAACATTAGTCTAGGTTCTGGGAATATAATAGTGAGGATAATAAATATGGTTTTTGCCCTCATGGAGCTTAAAGAATAGTGAGAGAATAACATTAATAAAATAATCACTAGATACATCATTACCAATTGTACTCAGGTCTTGAAGGACAGGGATAGGGAGCCAATAATTGGCAAATTTTTTCTGTAAATAATCAAAGAGAAAATATTTTATCTTGTGGGTTGTACAGTGTCTATTGCAACTACAACCCTGCCATTGTATTGCAAAAGCTGCCTTAGACAGTATGTAAATGAATAGGTATACCTGTGTTCAATAAAACTTTATTTACAGGGGTGCCTGGGTGGCTCAGTGGTTGAGCATCTGCCTTTGGCTCAGGTCCTGGGATCGAGTCCCACCTCAGGCTCCCCTTAGGGAGCCTGATTCTCCCTCTGCCTATGTCTCTGTCTCTCTCTATGTGTCTCGTGAGAAAATAAATAAAATCTTTAAGACAAAACAAAAAACTTTATTTACAAAAACAGGAGGCTGGCTGGAGTTAGCCCCCCAGCTATAGTTTGCAGACCTCTGGTTATAACATAGAGCTTTAATCCAGTCTGAGGAGTAAGGAAGGAGGGTTCTTTAAGTAAATGACATTTGAATATTGATTGCAAAAATCTGTTTTTGGTGGTCTGGCATCTAGTGTATCTTAAAATCTTTAAGTAGAAAATATTCATATTTTATTGGTATAATGTCATACTGGCATCTTGAAAAAAACTGAAGCCAGAATCATGTCTTGAGAAATACCCAGAGTTGGATTCTACATGAAAATTTTGAATTAAAAAAATAATAACAATAAAAGTTTTGAATCAAAGTTGCAATCATTTGGAAGGTGTTCTTTTATTCCTCCAGGATACTCAAGAAAAAGAGGAAAATAACAGTGTAAAAAGATCGCCTTGAAAAAGTGGAATAGGAAGTAACAGTTTCCACATTTACAGATAACACTGTGTGAGAACCTTCACCTATATATAAAAAAAAAATCTAAGGAGGACAAAAATGAACCAGAAATGATTCCTTTGAAACAAAAGTTCTGGCTCAGTATCACTCAAAAAAAAAAAAAATCTGTGGAATTCTCTAGTTCCTATTGGGGGAAATATTCAAAAATAACTTCTCCACATTATCAGTAAAGAGATGGTATTATCTGGGGATGCCTGGGTGCCGTAATCAGTTAAGTGCCTGACTCTTGGTTTCAGCTCATGTAGTGATCTCAGGGTCCTCAGCTCCAGCCCCCAGTTGGGTTAAAATTCTCCTCCCTCTGACCCTCCCCCCCAAATAAATATATAAATCTTAAAAAAAAAAGGATGGTATTATCTGAAGATAAGGGAGTAAGGAAAGAGTTCTAGTTTAAAACCTCTTCTTTAGGGTACCTGGGTTGCCTCAGTCGGTTGAGCATCTGCCTTTGTCTCAGGTGGTGATCACAGGGTCCTGTGATGGAGTCCTGCATTGGACTTCCTGCTCTGCAGGGAGCCTGCTTCCCCCTATGCCTCTACCTCTGTGTGTGTCTCTCATGAATAAATACATAAAATCTTAAAAACTTAAAATAAAATCTCTTCTTGGCATTCATGGACCAGAGTTTCCAAAAGCTGGATTATTCTGCAAAAACAATGCTCTGGAGTTTCAATAATGACATACATGATTGTCATTTTTGAGTTTTTAAGATTACAGGGTTTTTTTTTAAAACATCAAAAATTATTTCATAATAAATGTTTCCTTATTACTCAAGTTTTAGTCATTTTTATATAGCACGTTTATTTTTATAGTATTTTATTTCTATTATATTTTTATAACAGAAAAATATGTCTAGTATTTTTATAAGGTACTATTTTCATTTCCTTTTTATAATAGGCTTAAATATGTTTATATTTTAAAATGCATTAAATATTCATTTTCTTTTTTAAAATTAATCAATTTTTCATAAATATTATTCATTTGATATTTACAGCAAGCCTATGAGGTGGGTACTAGTATTACCCCATTTACAGATGGGGAGACTAAAGTTCAGAGAGGCTAAAAAAACTTGCCCAAGGCCACACAATAGTAAATAGAAGAGTTGATTCAAAGTCAGGCCATCTACTTCCAGAGTCCGTGCTCTTAACAACTATACTATGTTAACACTTTTTGAATAAAAAAAAAAAAAAAAAGGATGTTGAAACTTGAAACAAATACTGAAATATCAGTCGACCCTTGTGATCTAATATTACAATTACTACATTTGAACTGAAATCTGAAGGATGAGTGGGCATTAGCTTAGTGAAAAGGGAGCATAAGAATATTCCAGATAGGGGAATAGCAAGGTCCTTGAGGCAAGAGCTACCACACCCAGAGAATGAACTAAAAGGAGGCTTCTAAAGGCCAGTTTTCCTGCAGATATTCATAATAACCAGAAAGTCTTGATTTCTGACTGCTAAAAAATATATATGTAGAGGTGCCTGGGTGGCTTAGTGGTTGAGTATCTGCCTTTGGCTCAGGTCATGATCTCGGGGTTCTGGGATCCAGTCCTGCATAGGCTCCCTGTGGGGAACCTGCTTCTCCCTCTGTCTGTGTCTCTCATGAATAAATAAAATCTTAAAAATATATATGTGTGTCGCATTAGTGTGGGTGAAAAATAATTTTTTTCAATGTAATGAATAATTACATTTTCACATCATGATAGAGTGTAGCGACCTGCTGCATCCTGGGGCGCATGAACCAGAAATGGTAGGCAGCCATTACACTGGAGAGAGCTGAACTTTGATCATGAGGGAAATGGAACAGAACATGGTTTAGGGCTGAGGAGAAAGAAGGTGATATAAAAATGAACTTGAGTGATCAGGAGATCCCAAATCCAAATCCTTCATCAAAAAAAAAAAAAAAAAGAAAAAAGGACATTGTATTCCTAAGCTAAATAGGGGCAGAAATGGTTCTTCTTGTGTTTTCTGCAGTTCTAAGTCCTTTGTCCTTCACCATACCACCTGCCAAATGTGCCCAGTCATGCATCCCAGAGAAAGTAAGCTCTGTCCTATCCTAAGACCCTCATATCCTTAATGTTTCTTATTAATTACCACTGCTTTGTGGACTCTCCTACCTTCTGTGAGGACTGAGAGTTTCCAGAAGGACCATCCTATTCATCACGCAACCTAGTGTTCCAATCCCCCTCCCCTCCTAGCATAAAGTCAGGCCGGTTTAGCTTGATGGGGAAAATGGCCTGCCTCAAGAGGTGACCCTTCTCTTTTCAGAGAGCTTCCTAGCTCCATAGTCACCCCCTCTCTTTCCACAAGTGACGCCACAGTCTGACCTGGGGAGCTGCTGTGGTGCCATTTTTGGAGAACTTTTTTTTTTTTTTAAGATCTTATTTATTTATTCATGAGAGATATACAGAGAGAGACAGAGACATAGGCAGAGGGAGAAGCAGGCTCCCTGCGGAGAGCAGGATGTGGGACCTGGGATCACCATCCTGAACAAAGGCAGATGCTCAACAGCTGAGCCACCGAGGCATCCCAAGAATTTTCTTTATAATTCACTTGCTCCATGCCTTTGCATCCTAATCTTAAACTTTGAACTTTATTTAAAAACATTTTTTTTAATTTACTTATTCATGAGAGACACACAGAGAGAGGCAGAGACATAGGCAGAGGGAGAAGGAGGCTCCCTGCGGGGAGCCTGATGCAGAACTCCATCCCAGGATCACAACCTGAGCCGAAGGCAGATGCTCAACCATTGAGCTACTCAGGCACCCCAAACACTGAACTTTAAAGAACCTGTTGTCAAGATACCTCTTTGGGGGAATACACTCCTAATGGGTGACCACTCCCACAGCTCTGTCCTACCCCACCCACCATAGACATCTCATCCCCCAGGAAGAAGAAGGACCTTCCCACTATTGTATTTTGATTCCTTCTTATTTATTATAATAATTGTACTCTCTTATGCCAAGCTATGCTTCCCACTCCTTTTGCTGACAGGACAGCATTGAACCTTCCCCTGCTTCATTGGGGAGGAGAAAATCAGCTCTATCCCCACAAGGGAGTGACTCTAAACCCATGCAGTAATCCCCCTTCCTCTCTGAGACACTCTTACATAATCCAAATGATTTTCATGTTCCCAGCCTGACTTTCATTTTTGGATTATAACAACAATGAATCTTCTATAGAGTGGCCTCCAGACAAAATAAACATGATACCTGGATATGACTAGCTAGTGTTAGATGGTGCCATCATTCATTCATTCTTTTATTCATTCACCAAACTTGAGCTCACTGTTTATTATACCCCAGCCACTCTGCCAGACAGTTAAAAATAAAATATGCAACCCCCAAAAAAGTTCAGTATTTAGTGCAGGACATATAAAGACAATTATAATAACATTGTATTGCATCCTGAATTTTAGATCCTATGTGATATCCTACACAATATGTATTTGCTTTTATGGCAAGTATATTATACTCCATGTGTTTGTAAAAACATTTAGCATCAAAAATCTTCATAAACAATTGTTGGGTCTTTTTTTCTGAAAAAGAAAAAAACAGAAAAATTATATCTTGGCAGCTGAAGATAGAATAAGCAGCCACTTAATATCTGGCCAATTTATCATGTCATTGAACAGACATGGGGAGAAAAATGATTGTCTGAAACAATTAGGAAAACAATCACATTAAAAAATAATAAAAGGAGCCTGCTGAGAGGACTAGACTTAGCTATCTTATTTTGGTAATTAATAATCATATACATATGAGCTGAGAATTGCCAAAATATCAAAACGATTAACCTTCTGCCAAGCCATAAGTCAGCCCAAGCAGCTCTTAGGAAGTCAGTTAAACTGTGTGACAAATGTGATTCAAGAGGCCACCTCCAAAATGGTTAGTTCAAAGGCTTGAGATACGGATCTATGAAGAAGTAAATTAAATTAAGCAGCTCCATGTGGGTCAGTGGTTCTGAAACGAGCCTACATCAGGATCACCTGGAGGGTTTGTTAAAACAGACTTCTAGGCCCTACCCCCAAAGTTTCTAAATCAGCAGTTCTGTGATAAAGCCCAAAGTCTGAATTTTTGATAAGTTTCCAGATGTTACTAATGCTATTGGTCAGGGATTATACTTTGAGAACTATGGTTATGGGCCCTGGCTCTACATTAACATCACCTGGGGAGATTTTTAAAAATTCCTAGTCCTTCACAAAACAAATCATAATTTCTGAAGGTATGCCACAGGCTGAAGTATTTTTTAAAGTTCCCTGAATGAGTCCACCTTGTAGCCATAGCTGAGAACCACTAGATAGGATATTTGCAAGCAGAAAACACTAATAACCCCCACAATTTATGTGAGAATTATTAGGTGGCAGAAAAGATAATAAAGAATAATAATTTAAGGCCTGAAAGCCTGAATCAAAATCCCACATGGGACCTTCAGAAACAGGCATGTCATGTTTTTGGGTGACTTAGAGTCTCAGAAATTTTCAGGTAAAGAAAAAATTGTAGCATAGGAATTTTACCTAAATCTAATTTTCAAGGGGGTGAGGAAATGAGCATCTTGGGTCGATTAGATGTGGAATTATATAACCTGGAGAAAACTGAAAAATCACCTTCCAAAATGTGAACACCCTCTAGACAGGAGTGAACTTTAATCTAGTTGTGCAAAAGTGCAGCATTTTCTCTCTGTAAAAGATACATTAATGCCATTGCCTCTGAATCCCCAGCTGCCTCTGAGAAAAACAGCTCTGCAGAAGGTTTGGTCCAGATAACCAAGATTTTCCATTTATTTTGTGCCAGTCATTCTTACCCTGTCCTACCACTCCAGCCCCTCTGATTGGGCCTGGGTGGGCAGCTGACAAAGACACCGAATTATCAGCTGAAGGCAAGACCTCCCTGGGAAATTAGAGGTTCTGCCCAAACAGATATGATGAATATTTTTTGAGCCAATCAGATTTCTCCTGTCATTATTGGAACTGGAAATAGGGGAAGAACAAGGCAGGTGGTGGTGCCAGGCAGCTGTGGGCACCCCAGAGAGGGGTGGATGCACTAGAAAAGCTTCCTGATAGTGGACAAGTCCAAAAGCAGATCCTAAAATATGTGGAATTGCCTCAAATCCCAGTCCCTCACCACCTCCTGGCTCCTGAAGACCAAACCCATGAGATAAATTTCCATGAGTTCCTTCATCCACATTTGCCCTAAATGTAGCTTTAGAGTAATTGTCCCCTTTCTGACATTACCTGAGTCTCTGCTACCCTTGAGGAAAAGAGTAGTTTAACTGATAGGAGTCTGTCCTTTTTTTTTTTTAAATTTTTTTTTAAATTTTTTTTTTTAGGAGTCTGTCCTGAAGCAAGAATCTTCCCTTCTAGATCTGTCCTCTCCTCCCATTTGTGCTCATTCCCTATGAAGACCTGTCAGGGCATGTTACAGGCATGGTCGTGTCTGAGAGCAAGAAGATCAGTTTGTTTAGGAGCTCTGAAATATAACTCCTCTAGCATTGGAATCTTTGTTTATTTTTTCCTTTATTTTGAGCCCTCTTATATCTCATAGGATTGAGAAGAAGATGGAGTAGAAAAGCATGTCAAACATTTAATAGAATTGTGTGTGTGTGTGTGTATGCACACATACTCTAGTGTCAGACTAAGTTCAAATCTCAGCCCTACATCTTCCCAGCTGTGTGACCTTCAATAGGTCACTTAACATCTTGAAGACTGGAGCTAATAATAAAACACTCCTAGTCTAGTTGGCAGGAATAAGTGAAAAAAAAAAAATATATATACCTTAGCCCACTGCCTGGTACAAGGTAAGCATTCCACCAGTGAGATTGGCCTCTCATTCACTACAAGTCTCTTACCTATCTATGAGTTGAGTTAAAGCTGTGGTAATAGGAAACCATCTGGAACCTTTGGATAAGCAGCATAAATCTTTCTTAGGCTTTCAAGGGACACCGTGAGTCTTCCTCTAAGAAACAAAGCTCTCCAATGGGCAATTGAAATACAATCATGGAGATAAAAAAAGCTCCACTAATTAAAACATAGCACATGTGGTCATGAGGGACACCTCAGCCTACCTGTGATCTTACACTTGCCTCATCCACTTTGCGATTTCAAGCCCTAGTCCTGCCTTCTGGGACAGGATGCGGGCATGTGAGGTTCCAGGAGGGAAAAACAAGAAAGAGAGGCCTCTCCAGACACAAACTCTTTAATCCTGACATTAGGCAGTAAGCAAGCCTTCTTCAGCAAGTGAACTCACATAGTCAAAAAAGACTTACACCAAAAAAAAAAGGTAATTTTTTTTGTCTTTAATGACTCCAGACATATATAAGGAAGAAGAGGTATCTGGAAATGCCTACGTTTGCCAGGCTCTTGGAATCAGAGGCATAGGTCTTACTAAGCCTCCATATATGTGGGATTTAAGAAACAAAACAAATGAGCATAGGGGAAAAAAATATATATATATATAGAAGAAACAGACTCCTGACTATGGAAAGCAAACTGATGATTACCAGGGAGGAGGTAAGTAGTGGGATGGGTTAAATAGGGGATGGAGATTAAGTAGTGCACTTATGATGAGCGCTGAGTGTCATATGGAAGTACTGAATTTCTAAATTGCACATATGAAACTAATATTACACTGTATGTTAACTGGAATTTAAATAAAAACTAAAAATAAAATAAAAATGAAAAAAGCTAGATGGCAAATTCTTCCAGATTATGATCTTCCACACAAAATTTAAAATATCTGGATCCCTGAATGCATACTTTACTAATTATAATTTACTTTCAGCCTTCCTGAATGGGTGGAGGAAAAATTTACATGTCTGGATTGCAAAATAATCAGCACAGAAATAATGACATTCTCAGTAATAAAAATGAATAAGACAAAATATTG
Organism: Canis lupus dingo; assembly: GCF_003254725.2. Classification (NCBI taxonomy): domain Eukaryota; kingdom Metazoa; phylum Chordata; class Mammalia; order Carnivora; family Canidae; genus Canis; species Canis lupus. The sequence continues at coordinate 29,849,668 of NC_064265.1, read as the reverse complement.
CATGACATAGATTGAGTCAGCTATAACTGCTTACATATACTAGGACAGTTACTACTTTCTGTCAGAACTCTCTGTGTTGAAGGAACTTTAGAATAACTGTCCCCTTTCTGAGGTTACCTGAGACTCTGCTACTCCTGATCAAAAGAGTAGCACTATCCAATAGGATAGCCACAAGCTACAAGTACAGCCACATGTATAGCAAAATATAGTTACTACAGCTGAGATACTGAATTGTAAATTTTACTTTATTTGAATTTTTTTATTAGCCACATGTGGCTAATGTCTACCATTTTGGAAGTTGCAGAAGGATCAGAAATTGGGTTAAATATAATGCAAGGATGTGCCTTGCATTTGACATTTCAGAATTGACACAACAGATTATTCACCTGTCATTTGTCTTCTAAAAATACAAAAATATAGTCAGAATATACAACATCCACTCCTTCAACACATACAAAACAAAACCTAGTTATCTGAGTTTTTTTTTATTAGCTTAGATTTCAGATAAAGAGGTATTTGCCATATATTTAACTGTCAAAAAATTTACAAGAGTCACAGAATTCTAGAATTCAGGGGTTCCTGGGTGACTCAGTTGGTTAAAGTCTGTCTTGGGCTCAGGTCATGATCCACGGGTCCTAGAATTGAGCTCTGCCTCAGGCTCCCTACTCAGCAGAGAGGCTGCTTCTCCCTCTCCCCTCTGTCCTTCCCCCCTGCTCATTCTCTCTCTCTTTCTTTCTTAAAATAATAAATATTTTTTAAAAAAAAGATTATTAGAGACAGACAGGCAGAGGGAGAAGCAGGCTCCATGCAGGGAGCCCAAAGTGGGACTAGATCCTCGATCTCCAGGATTACGCCCTGGGCTGAAGGTGGGGCTAAACCATTAAGCCACCGGGGCTGCCCAATAAAATCTTTTTTAAAGAAAGAATTCTAGAGTTGGAAGCATAGTGTTCAAAAGCCAGGTTGTTTGGAAATATTTGGAGACATTTTGGGTTGTCATAAAGAGTAAGGGTTGTTACTAGTCAGAGACCAGAGATTTTAAGTGTGCTATAATATGCAGGACAATCTTACACATGGAAGAATTGTCCTGCCTCAATGCCAATTGCTCCTCCATTGAAAATCTGTCTGTCCAACCATTTATTTTAAAAATTAAGACGTTGCTTCCCAGGAAATTAAGTGTCCTGCTCTGGATCCCACAGCTAGTGGAGTTGATTCTAAAACCCAATTTCCCAGACATGGCATAGGAGGTCAAATGCCATGTAGGGGTTAAATGTATTTGTGCTATTGTTCTGTAAGCCACACTAAATTATTATGAGAAGTAAATGAATACATAGCAAAAGAAGGTGTTTTCTTACAGTTCACCATCCTTAAATTCAGTAAAGCTGAAAGAAAAATTGTCATGCTGAGGACTTTTGATGGCTCCATAGACTGGTATCTGGGCAGAGCCCCCAGGGCATGAAAAGCTATGACATTTCCAGCGAATGGTGAAAATATGTCTTTGAAGAACTGTGGACACTAGAGGTAGGGTAGGGAACACAATAGAAGAAGGATTCTAAATGCTAAAGCATTCACTTTATCCCCTGCGCAGATAATAAGCTTCTAGAATTGGGTTTCTAAAATGGTAATTTTGGGGGCACCTGGGTTGTGCAATTGGTTAAGCATCTGACTCTTGATTTTGGCTCAGATCATGATCTCAGGGTCATAAGACTGAGTCCCAAGTCAGGCTCTGGGCTTAGCACGGAGGCTACCTGAGATTCTCTCTCCTTCTCCCTCTGCCCCTCCCCACCACTCTCCCTCTCTCTCTCTCTAAAATAAATAAGTAAATAAATACATAAATAAGGTAATTCTGATGATAGAACAGTATCAGGAAAACCAGTTGGGAAACTTGAAAGTATGAACAAGGGATGAGGAAACCTGAACTATGATACTACTCAACAGGTGCAAGAGGATGAGTGGATTCAAGAGACATTGCTGAGGAAAAACATAAAGATTTTATTGGCCAGTTGGATATTGAAGAAATGATATAGAAAAACTCTGGCCTCAGTAAAACTATATCCCCACAAGTTTGAAACTAACCCTTAACCCAACTATTTATATATTCCTAGTTCCAGAATGACAGGAAACATTTTTTTACAGGCTAAATAAACTGTGCTTGCATTTCAAGATGATTAAAAATAACAAATATAATTTAACTTAATTTCAAAGAATTTCTGGGCAAAGGAAATCAGGTGTCAAATGATCAGAAAAAGAATGAGATAGATGAAATGGATCATTAAAACTAGACAGAACAATGAAAGCTAGTTTATTGATACTGATATTTGGAATTGTTGGAATGTTGGGTATATGCGTCTTACCGGGCAAGCAGAATGGCAGCCTTAAAAATGAGCTCTGCTTTTGTGTGGCTGGGTTAGAAATTTATTACTTTAATATAAATTTTCAACTGATGCCAGAGTTTTAAATAATAACAGCATCATTGTGCAAAATATGGCTTTTTGTCCTCCATTAAAATGTTTGCTCTTAGTAACGTGATGGTTTTTGAAATTGATAACCTAATTATGCAGATGTTCCTTCCCTGAATGAAATATAGCCAAAGAAGAACGAGCCCAGCCAGACCTGATGCCTGAAGATACCTTTCTAGAGGCCTTATTTAAAGGATTTCTGTTTCACTGGAATCAAGAATAGAGAAATTGTGGTTGTTTAAAACAACAAAGATTTCTTTGTGGTTCAAACCATATATTCATTGTGTGAGTTGTCAATCAGGGATTCAGGCTAATGGAGAAGACTTTATCTTGGTAGTTGCCAGTTTTCTTGGTAGAAGAAAAAATGAATGAAGCAAAACATACCCTGATTCTTAAATTTTCTACCCAGAAAGATGAGAATCATTGCCAAAGCAAATCACATGGCCACACTTAACTTCCGGTAGATGGAAAATAAAACTCTGCCACATGCCTGGAAGGACAGAATAGAACACCTACTAAAGGGAACATTTTCAAAAAGTCTTAATAAATACCAGAATATGCCTTAGGTTCTTGAAGCATGACACTGTTTGTATTTTTCTGTGAGATGGAATTCATGAACTTTTTGCAAAGAGCCCATTTTAAGTGAGCATTTCAATGAAAATCAAAAAGGTATGCAAGAAAGTCCATTTGTATTATTCATTTATAATCCTGAAGAAAAAACAGTGCTCAGAGTATTCTAGTGATGATACTTAACATTTCTTGAATGATGACTACATGCAGGCATTTTTCTAAGCACTTGGTATATATTAACTAATTTTATATTCATAACACCTATGAAAAGGCCAGTTATTATCCCTACTTTACAAATTAATAACCAGGCATAGGGAGATTAAGTAATTTTTCCAAGGCTAAAACCAGTAAGTGGAAAAAAAAACCTGAACCAAGCAAAATATTTCTAGAGCTAGATTCCTTAATCACTTCTTATTTCCACAATTAATAACAACAAATAAAACTAAGTACACATTTAATTGAAGTAATATTTCAGTAGCTGGGAAAAATAAGTAAAATTATAATGATTTAATATTTCATATAATTGCATTCCAATATCCATCAACATTCCAATGTGTACATGTTTTTATAACACTGGATATTTATACTGAATTGTTACATCATCTTTACCCATGTCATAATTAGGAACTATATACATTATTTTATTTTAATTATTTTTTTTATTGGAGTTCAATTTGCCGACATATAGCATGTCACCCAGTGCTCATCCCGTCAAGTGCCCCCGTCAGTGCCCATCACCCAGTCACTCCGTCCCCCTGCCCACCTCCCTTTCCACTACCTTTTGTTTGTTTCCCAAAGTTAGGACTCTCTCATGTTCTGTCCTCCTCACTGATATTTCTCACTCATTTTCTCTCCTTTCCCCTTTATTCTCTTTCACTATTTTTTATATTCCCCAAATGAATGAGACCATATAATGTTTGTCCTTCTCCTATTGACTTACTTCACTCAGCATAACACTCTCCGGTTCCATCCACATTGAAGCAAATGGTGGGTATTTGTCATTTCTAATAGCTGAGTAATATCACATTGTATATATAGACCACATCTTCCTTATCCACTCATCTTTCTATGGACACCGAGGCTCCTTCCACAGTTTGGCTATTGTGGACATTGCTGCTATAAACATAAGGGTGCAGGTGTCCTGCCATTTCACTGCATCTGTATCTTTGGGTTAAATCCCCAGCAGTGCAATTGCTGGGTCGTAGGGCAGTTCTATTTTTAACTCTTTGAGGAACCTCCACACAGTTTTCCAGTGTGGCTGTACCAGTTCACATTCCCACCAACAGTTCAAGAGGGTTCCCCTTTCTCCACATCCTCTCCAACATTTGTTGTTTCCTGTCTTGTTAATTTTCACCATTCTCACTGGTGTGGGGTGGTATCTCATTGTGGTTTTGATTTGTATTTCCCTGATGGCCAGTGATGCAGAGCATTTTCCATGTGCTGTTTGCCATGTCTATGTCTTCCTCTGTGAGATTTCTGTTCATGTCCTTTGCCCATTTCATGATTGGATTGTTTGTTTCTTTGCTGTTGAGTTTAATAAGTTCTTTATAGATCTTGGATACTAGCCCTTTATCTGATATGTCATTTGCAAATATCTTCTCCCATTCTGTAGGTTTTGTTGACTGTTTCTTTTGAGGTGCAGAAGCTTTTTATCTTTTTTTTTTTTTTAATTTATGATAGAGAGAGAGAGAGAGAGAGAGAGAGAGAGAGGCAGAGACACAGGCAGAGGGAGAAGCAGGCTCCATGCACCGGGAGCCCGATGTGGGATTCGATCCCAGGTCTCCAGGATCGCGCCCTGGGCCAAAGGCAGGCGCCAAACCTTTGCGCCACCCAGGGATCCCCCAGAAGCTTTTTATCTTGATGAAGTCCCAATAATTCATTTTTTATTTTGTTTCCCTTGCCTTCATAGATGTATCTTGCAAGAAGTTGCTGTGGCCAAGTTCAAAAAGGGTGTTGTTGTCTGTGTTCTCCTCTAGAATTTTATTCCAACTCTCTGAAGAAAGTCCATGGTATTTTTATAGGGATTGCATTAAATGTGTACATTGCTCTGGGTGCCATTGATATTTTCACAATATTAATTCTGCCAATCAATGAGCGTGGAATATTTTTCCATCTCTTTGTGTCTTCCTCAATTTCTTTCAGAAGTGTTCTGTAGTTTTTAGGGTATAGATCCTTTACCTCTTTGGCTAGGTTTCTTCCTAGGTATCTTATGCTTTTGGGTGCAATTGTAAATGGGATTGACTCCTTAATTTCTCTTTCTTCAGTCTCATTGTCAGTGTATAGAAATGCCACTGACTTCCGGGCATTGATTTTGTATCCTGCCACACTGCGGAATTGCTGTAGGAGTTCTAGCAATCTTGGGGTGGAGTCTTTTGGGTTTTCTATGTACAGTATCATGTTATCTGTGAAGAGGGAGAGTTTGACCTCTTCTTTGCCAATTTGAATGCCTTTTATTTCTTGTTGTTGCCTGATTGCTGAGGCTAGGACTTCTAATACTATGTTGAAGAGCAGTGGTGAGAGTAGACATCCCTGTCGTGTTCCTGATCTTAGGGGAAAGGCTTCCAGTGTTTCCCCATTGAGAATGATACTTGCTGTGGGCTTTTTGTAGATGGCTTTTAAGATGCTGAGGAATGTTCCCTCTATCCCTACACTATGAAGAGTTTTGATCAGGAATGGATGCTGTATTTTGTCAAATGCTTTCTCTGCATCTATTGAGAGAATCATATAGTTCTTGTTTTTTCTCTTGTTGATATGATCAATCACATTGATTGCTTTACAAGTGTTGAACCAGCCTTGCATCCTGGGGATAAATCCCCTTGGTCATGGTGAATAATCTTCTTAATGGATTGGATCCTATTGGCTACTCTCCTGTTGAGAATTTTTGCATCCATGTTCATCAGGGATATTGGTCTATAATTCTCCTTTTTGGTGGGGTCTTTGTCTGGTTTTGGAATTAAGGTGATGCTGGCCTCATAGAACGATTTGACATATTCCAACCTTTTCTATCTTTCAGAACAGCTTTAGTAGAATAGGTATGGTTTCTTTTTTAAATGTTTGATAGAATTCCCCAGGGAAGCCATCTGGCCCTGGACTTTTGTGTCTTGGGAGGTTTCTGATGACTGCTTCAATTTCCTCCCTGGTTATCAGCCTGTTCAGGTTTTCTATTTCTTCCTGTTTCAGTTTTGGTAGTTTGTGGTTTTTCAGAAATGCATCCATTTCTTCTAGATTGCCTAATTTATTGGCTTATAGCTGCTCATAAAATGTTTTTTAAATTGTTTGTATTTCCTTGGTATTGGTGGTGATCTCTTCTTTTTCATTCATGATTTTATTAATTTGAGTCGTTTCTCTTTTGTTTTTAATAAGGCTGGCTAATGGGTTTATCTATCTTATTAATTCTCTCAAAGAACCAATGCCTGGTTTTGTTGATTTGTCCCACAGTTCTTCTGGTCTCTATTTCATGGAGTTCTGCTCGAATCTTTATTAACTGTCTTCTTCTGCTGGGTGTAGGTTTTATTTGCTGTTCTTTCACCAGTTCCTTTAGGTGCATGGTTAGCTTGTGTATTTGAGTTTTCTAGTTTGTTAAGCGATGTATTTCCTTCTCTGGACTGCTTTTGCTGTATCCCAAAGATTTTGAACTGTTGTATCTTAATTCTCATTAGTTTCCATGATTTTTTTAAATTCTTCTCTAATTTCTTGGTTGACCCATTCATCTTTTAGCAGGATGGTCTTTAACCACGTGTTTGAATTTCTTTGAAATTTCTTCTTGTGATTAATTCTAGTGTCAAGGCATTATGGTCTGAAAATATGCAGGGGACACTAACAATCTTTTGGTATCAGTTAAGACCTGATTTGTGACCCAGTATGTGTCTATTCTGGAGACAGTTCCATGTGCCCTTGAGAAGAATGTGTATTCAGTTGCATTTGGATGTAAAGTTCTGTAAATATCTGTGAAATCCATCTGGTCCAATGTATCATTTAAACCTCTTGTTTCTTTGGAGATGTTGTGCTTAGAAGATCTATCATTTTCAGAAAGTGCCATGTTCAAGTCTCCCAGTATAAATGTATTATTATCTAAGTATGTCTTAACTTTGGTTACAAATTAATTGATATACTTGGCAGCTCCCATATTCGGGGCATAAATATTCATGATTGTTAGGTCCTCTTGTTGGCTAGACCCTTTAAGTATGATATAGTGTCCCTCTTCATCTCTTACTGCAGTCTTTGGGATAAACTTTAATTTATCTGATATAAGGATTGCTACCCCTGCTTTCTTTTGAAGACCATTTGAATGGTAAATTGTTCTACAACCTTCTATTTTCAGGCCGTAGGTGTCCTTAGGTCTAAAATGAGTCTCTTGTAGACAGCAAATAGATGAGTCTTGCTTTTTTATCCAGTCTGAAACCCTGCGTCTTTTGATGGGATCATTAAGCCCATTCACGTTCAGAGTTACTATTGAAAGATATGAATTTAGTGTCATCATAATACCTATTCAGTCCCTGTTTTTGTGGATTGTTCCTTTGGACTTCCTCTTTCTTTTACAGAGTCCCCCTTAATATTTCTTGCAGAGCTGGTTTGGTGGTCACATATTCTTTCAGTTTCTACCTATCTTGGAAGCTCTTTATCTCTCCTTCTATTCTGAATGAGAGCCTTGCTGGATAAAGTATTCTTGACTGCATGTTCTTCTCATTTAGGACCCTGAATATATCCTGCCAGCCCTTTCTGGCCTGCCAGGTCTCTGTGGAGAGGTCTGCTGTTAGGGATATATATAAGTTAGGGATTTCTTGTCTCTTTCTGCTTTAAGGATTTTCTGTTTATCTTTGGAATTTGCAAGTTTCACTATGAAATGTTGAGGTGTTGAACAGTTTTTATTGATTTTAGGGGGAGATCTCTCTATCTCCTGGATCTGAATGCCTGTTTCCCTCCCCAAGTTAGGGAAGTTCTCAGCTATGATTTGGTCAATTATGCTTTCTGGCCCTCTGGCCCTCTTGGCACTCTCTGGAACCCCAATTACACATAGATTTTTTCCTTCTGAGGAAAAACCTTCCTTAAACCTTTCCTCATGGTCTTTTAATTGTTTTTCTCCTTTTTCCTCACTTCCTTCCTTGCCATCAACCTGTCTTCTATGTCACTCACTCTTTCTTCTACTTCATTAACCCTTGTCATTAGGACCTCCAGTTTGGATTGCGTCCCATTTAATTGATTTTTAATTTCGGCCTGATTAGATCTAAGTTATGCAGTAATGAATTCTCTTGAATCTTTTTTTTTTCCTTGAATCTTTTATGCTTTTTTCCAGAGCCACCAGTAGCTTTATAATTGTGCTTCTGAATTGGCTTTCTGACATCGAATTATAATCCAAATTCTGTTAAGTGTGTGGGAGAGAGTATTGTTTCTGATCCTTTCTTTTGTGGTGAGTTCTTCTTTCTACTCATTTTGCCAGTGCAGAGTGGTTAAAAACAAGTTGTACTTGTTAGATGCTCAAACTCTTCTCTCTGTAGCATTCCAGCTGTTCTCTCTTTAAATCTCAGGCCGAATTCATAGGTTTTCAGGATGATTTGAAAGTTATCTAGGTAAGTTGGCGGGAAGAGGTGACTTGGGCACCCTATTCTTCCGCCATCTTGCCGGAACTATATATTTTTAAAACACCCTTACTTTTACTTTCCCAAAAGAAACTTTTAATGTTCCTAGAACCAAAAGAGATGTGATACTTCATATTAAATTTACCATATTGACTACAGAGGGTCAAATTCCTTCAGATCAGTGTAATGAACAATTATTGCTCTAAGTATATAAAGCCACCTCTACCCCTCCTCTACTTTCTCCTGGAAATAGTCTCTTCCCTCTCTTTTTTCCTACTCTATCAACATGGTAACCTCTGGACCAATCAGTTTGTACAAAATGTGACCTGTGCCACAGTTAGTTGGTGCAGGGGAAGATATCTGGGTCAATCACCTCCCAGAATCAATCCTGGCCAGCAAATTGGTTCCAGACTTAGCATTTGATCCAAGCTGAGCCACTCAGCGTTTTTTTTTGTTTGTTTGTTTGTTTGTTTGTTTTGTTTTTTGTTTATTTTTTATTTAATTATGATAGTCAGAGAGAGAGAGAGGCAGAGACACAGGCAGAGGGAGAAGCAGGCTCCATGCACCGGGAGCCCGGGTCTCCAGGATCACGCCCTGGGCCAAAGGCAGGCGCTAAACCGCTGCGCCACCCAGGGATCCCCACTCAGAGTTTCTGACCAGGAATTTGGTAGCTGATAATAAGGAAAGTCCATCTCTTTCCAAATGACTGAAGCTATAAATGTAAAGCTCAGGTAGATCCTGTCAACAGCCATGTTTCTTCTCATCCAAGGTAGAACAAGCCAGTCGAAAAAATAAGGAAGAGAAAAATGAGGGAGAAAAATAAAGACACAAACAGATATAAGGCTAAGAGAGGTGCCTGCCCAAAATTGGCATCCCAGTCCCACTCCTGCCCTAGAGATTGGTGGACACCACAACATCATTGCTTCAACCCGTGTTACTAGACACTCTGTCATTTGCTACCAAAATAGCCCTAATGAATACAATCAACTTCTCAAATTCTTTATCCAACTGATGTATTATTGAAAGATCTCAAAAAGAGCATGTGTGCAATCATGTTTGCTTATGATTCACCAAAAGAAACAAAATAATCAAAGTTGAACAGAAGATTGGAGAAATTCCATGATGACTAATTACTCACATAATACAAGAAAAGAGGTGATTTCAGATTTTCTCTAATTTTTGCCTGTCCTGGCAAAAGGATAAAGAAAACAGAGCTACATGTTATCTTCTGGTTACTCAGAAAGGAGCAATAATAAGATTAAAGTCATTTGGAATATTCTATCAATTGACTAGTATCCCAATTTCAGCATCTCTGGTAGATGAAAAATTTTAGGTATTTTTAGGTATCTCTTTTAGATATTTTAGGTATCTCTTCCCCTAAAGCCTTCCTATAGTATGTCTATTTCTTTGAGATTTTGATGGGATTCTATCTTTCTAGGCAGGTCTACTGTATGTTTTTTCCCCCAACACCAGCTCTCAGAAGTTAGGGACACATTTACTTATGTTTACTAGTTTATTACAAAGGATATTATAAAGGATACAGATGAACAGACAGATGAATACATAAGGTAAGGTACATGGGAAGGAGCATAGTGTCTCCATGCTCATGTTCTATTTAGGTAAACTACTTACCCAAACCTTCATATGTTCACCAGCTTGGAAGATATCCAAACCCCATCCTTTGGGGATTTCATGGAGGCTTCATTACATAGGTATGATTGATTAAATCATTGGCCATTGGTGACTGAACTTAACTTCCAGTCCCTAACCACCCCTCAGAGGTACAGTTGGGGGTGGGAGGCTAGTGGAACTAAAAATTCAAATCTTCTCATCACACGGCTGGTTCCCCTGCAAACTAGCCCCCATCCTTAGGTTACCTAGAGACATTCCAAATGTCAGGTCATTAACATAATATAAGACAAATTCCTCTTCACTTAGGAAATTCCAAGGGTTTCAGGAGTGCTGCGCCAGGAATAAAGGCCATATATATATTTATTATAATTCATAATAGTACAGCAGGAGAACAAATTCCTTCTCAAAGAACTGATTATGGAAATGGTCATTAGGATTCCCCCTCCACAATCATGAAGCTCTAGAATTTGGAGGAATCCTACCTTCACCTAAGAAGGTGTTCTTTTAATCCTTTTCTCTTTTAATCTTCTAAATTATATGAGCCACTCTCCTGATAGCCACATTGACAATATATCCTCTAGGAACCACTAATTAGGTTTCCAATCTAAAGTAAAAGGTAATCATATTATATCATCATTATCAGTTCAATCCTTAATTATTCATATTAATAAATGGGAATAAAATGTGAAATATTCAAAGGAGCAGATAATTCCAGTTTAAGTTTTACAGTTAAGTCTGTTGATCTGCTTTGTAGGTTCTCCAAGATCCCTTCCCTACCATTATATATAGGATCTTAGGTTATAAAGTATCAAGTAGGAAGGAACTTGAAGCCAGGAATAGAAAAGGAAAGATGAGTTTTGACTATCAGTAGATGGGAGAATGGATACATCTTAATATCAAAAATAAATGATTTTTTAATAATCTGATTCTTTATGTGGATAACCAAATAATTACTACAGATGGTTATAGAATACAGTTAGATATTCCAATATATACATAAGCATATCCATGCACTCACCAAACTCACAAACTTCAAGCTTCAACTCTCTTGATAGGCTTTAATGAGAATGCTATCTTAGTCTTGGCTTCCAAAGTAAAACATGAGGCAAAAATGTCCTTGCAGGTAGGTTATTTTGTAATATGACTCATAGGGAGCAGGACTACAGGAGAGGAAAAGCAAAACAGGAAGAAGGCAAAGCCAACACAAGGATGTGTTATTGAGTTGGCCATTCCTATGAACAACCAGTACTTGATCCACCAGGACCTCCCAAGGACCCTTAAGAACTGTATCTCAGAAGTGTTTAGCCTGGGAACAAAAGAAGAAGCAGTTATCCATCTGTTCCTCTCTCCCACTGGTCAAGGGTGATTCAAGTGAGAGTTTATTCCCCCCTGAATTTCGGAGTTACATACCTGTAAGTACAGACCAGGATCCCCTGATGTGGTATCAGAGAGGAAATAGGGCAAGAAACTAGACATACATGGTCATGGCATGAGCCATGGAAGCCATAGGAAGTCTCAGTCTAATTGTCCTTGCATTAACCAGATAATGTCTGCAGGAACTCATTGCCAAAGAAGTAACTCAAGTAAGAGGAGGATCTGACAATTTTTTTAAGTAACACACAAAAGCTATCCAGTCATATAAATAAGGTTACAGGATTTGAAATAAAGAAATTTGCTTTCAAGGCAACTTTCAGGAATGTATCTTTTGTCAAAAATGCCACACATCTGCTTCTGAACAAGCTCCCGTCATCACTGTTAGCTAAAGAGAGGAGGAGAGTCATCTGTAATGGCTCTGCCACCAGAGAGAAATATAGCAGCTCTATACAGCACAGGCTTTCAGTAGCTGACAGTAAGAAAGACACACGGTATATTCCTGAAGTATGATCTGACTGGTGGGGAGATGAAAGACAGAGCTCAACAAATATAAGATGCATGGCTAAAAATATTCAGCAGCAAACTAAAAAAAGAATTAAAAGCTCTTGAGTAATCATTATTTTTCATAAAGAACAACTAAGAGTCTCCAGGTCAAACAATTCTCAAAGCTTAAAAGCATCAAGCCTCCCTGGGGTTCGGCTTAAAATGATCCATGAACATCATATTTATGTGGCCAACCCATAAGAGAGGTACAAAATTAAACCAGATACTCTATATATAAATGAGAATTTCTCTTAAGATAAAATTCACCCAAGGCCTCAAGACCAACTATGTGACCAGAAAACATTTTTAAAAAATTAAAGTCTTTGCATTTATTCATTTGATCCTTGACAGTCTTGAAATAAGCCATTGACTCTGTGAATAAGACCCTAAAGGAAATTAGGCTATGGGATTTAAGATAATCAGGCAGCTGGCAGACCTAAAGAAAGAATTGTATTTCCCATTGGGTTTCCATGGGAATTGGAGGTTAAACTCTGAGTTTATTTTGTTGCAGGCAAATATTTTATACAGCGTTCCACAGAGTGGAAGGAGCTTCCTGGGTCAATCCACCAATCAAGACGACAGGGTTGACACCAAGGCCATCCATATCCCTCAAAGTACTTACCACCCACTGGAGGCTGCTGGACTCACCACCGAGTAAGTCAACAAATGCCAACAATATCAAATAAGTGGGCAGAATTTCCAGGGAGAAAGTACTTTATAAACGCTAATGTAATTATCTTGAAAATGTGAACCTGAGTCCCTGTTTTATTCTCCCATAAATCATGTTCACCATTAAGGCCCTTAAACTATTGGGGAAGGAGGCACAACCACTTAGAACAAAGATATCTACAGATGAACAAGAGAGGAAGTGACTTAGAGGAAGTTCCCACTAGACAGAAAGGGCAGGTCATATCCTATGTGAAAAGGAAAGAAAAAATTGGGGGTGGGGGAGGAGTGTAGGAGGAAGAGTTTGTTTGATCCCATTGGGCCTAGCCCTTCTATCTCTCTGATGCTTAGCTTAGGCAGTGGGAGTGGACAGTGAAAGGACGTAAATCTAAGACGGAGAGGAGGCAAGAAGAAAGTGATTCAGACATGCCTATAAGCCAATAGGGGGACAAGAAAAAAGGGATAAAGACTATCAAGCCTGCATGGTGCTGCCATGGAAAGGTAACTATATCATGGGGCTGGGCCAGGGGACAGACATCCTACACAAGGCTACTAGATGGGACTTATCCAAGACCTGAGATCTCAGAATGTGCAGGACCTAGAAAACCTGGGTAGAACTGGTTCAGCAGAAGTCCTAGCCATAAACTTCTGCAGTCAAAGTCAGCAGGGTTTTCAGGGATCATGAAGAACATAAACTCCTTTCCTCCCTTCTGCCAGAAGGACAGATAAGCCACCCTCTATACCTAGATACCATGTTGACTGGAAAAAGTCCTGAGAACTTGAGTTTGGGGAGGAGTGTGTGTGTGTGTGTGTGTTGTATGCCCACCTATTTATGTTATATACTTTTATATGTTAAAAAATACATATATGTAAGTCTATAAATATATATAATTGAATAAAAATATATATAAAATAAATAACATGTCTAAAAAAATATATTATTTTCCCTAGCTCAAGTTTTCAGGATTTTTTCCAGCCAACATGGTATCTAGGTATAGAGGTATATCTAGGCATGTGTGTGTGTATATATATTCTCTATCTATAGAACAAGGGTTTGAACTGCACTTACACGTGGATTTTTTCAATAAACACAGTACAGTGCTATAAATGTATTTTCTCTTCCTTATTTTTTTTTTTATTTTTTTTTTTTTAGAGAGAGTGTGAGCCAAGGGGGAAGGACAGAGAGAGAAACAGAATCCCAACCAGGCTCCACAACCAGGGTGGAGCCCCATGCGGGGCTCAATCTCATGACCCCAAGATCATGACCTGAGCTAAAATCAAGAATCAGATGCTTAACCAACTGAGCCACCCAGGTGCTCTTCTCCTCCCTATGATTTTCTTAATAACATTTTCTTTCCTCTAGCTTATTTTATTGTAAGAATATAGTATATAATACATATAACACACAAAGTATGTTAATCAACCTTGTTATCTGTAAAACAACTTCTGGTCAATAGTACATTACTAGTAGTTAAGTTTTGGGGTAGTCAAAAGTTATGTGTGGATTTTCAACTTCATGGTGTTTTGGCACCCTAACTCTCTTGTTGTTCAAGGATCAAGTGTATATATGTGTATGTTTGTTAATGGTATTATATATGATACTGGGTTTGGTATTATGTATTAATTAATATATATTACCATTAATTGGAACATTTATGTCACCTTGTCAGTCTCCAACAAGATGCAGACTTAACAGCAAAATGAAACAAATTATAGAAAATGATATTACAAATACTGTAATATTGTATTGTATTATATTATAACATCTGAGTTGTCCTTCAAAATAGATTAGGTTATGCTGAGGTAATAACTCCAAAATTCCAGTATCTTAACACAGTTGTTTCTTGTTCATGCAACATGTCCATTTTGCATTAGTGGGGTGATGGGTGGTTCATTAGTCTTTAGTCCATATTGCCCTCTCTTCAGGACCCAGATTAATGAAGGCTCCATTATTAAGAACATTTCAGGTTCTGGAGGCAGAGGAAAGAGGGAATGGAGAGTTTTATAGTAGCAAGTAAATATTTTGGTTACTATATCACTTTTGCACATAGCCCAGGGGCCAGACTAGTTACATGGCCCTATCCAAACAGAAAATGGGTAGACAAAAGTGACCTCACATGGGCCAGGAAAAGAGGCAGACAGGATGGTTGAGCATTATCTACCACATAAAGCAGAGACTTATTCTACTACATAAAGTATTACTCTTCTTCTTGAAAATTTAAATTACTCAAATTCTGTATTACCTCCCAGAACACAAAATGTAAGTTCCCCACCTACTCAGGTCATTCTTTTCTTTCCCAAACTTATCTCAGAACTGGTCTGGGTGGGGCATCTGGGTAGCTCAGTTGGTTAAGCATATGCTTTGGTCTCAGGTCATGATTTCTGGGTCTTGGGATCCAGCCTCGCATCAGGCTTCCTATTCAGCAAGGAGTCTGCTTCTCTCTCTCTCTCTCTCTCTCTCTCTCTCTCTCGTAGATAAAATCTTTAAAAAAAAAAAGAAGAAAGAAAGAAAGAAAGAAAGAAAGAAAGAAAGAAAGAAAGAAAGAAAGAAAGAAAGAAAGAAAAAGAAAGAAAGAAAAAGAAAAAAGAACTGGTCTGGGCTTCTTTATTCCTAACCCAACCTCCCTCTACTACCTTTCTTCCAAATTATTTCCACAGTGCTTCCAAATTACCCATTTCTAGGTGAACTAACTTTTCTATTCTTGGTTCCCTCACTTTCCCTGACTGCCAAACACTTCCCAGGCTTCATCAAGCCAACCTGGACCCCACAATGCTCTCCCAGCACCCACCATTCCCTTGGACGCCTATGCTTCTATAGAAGCCAGGCAGCCAAATCACATTTGTAGGAACTTGAAGGTCTAACTTTCTAAGATTCTAATAGACAAAGGCCAATTAAAATAGAACCAATTGATAAAGTTCAACCTTGGCTGTAGATACTTTGAAACTTGCAAAAATCTGGTCCATTTAAATTGCACTAAGATTTGAGATCAATTCCAAAATTTTGTGACATAAGTGTTTTTATTTTTTAAAAATACTTTCTCTATATTTTGTGTCACCTTACTCAGGAGAGCTGATAAGAAGCCTAGACCTTCCTCTAACTGGACTGTATATGGGCAAAGCCAGAAAATACCGCCCTGATGTGTGCACCCAGAGTATATGCACTCCTCCGGAATTTTAAATCATCCCAAATAACTCTCCAGATTTGGTCTACATATGTGCATTTATTTTATCTGAGCTTTCATAACACCAGGGATTTCAGTCCTTTCCCTCTCAGTCTTTATCAAGAGACTGTGAATCTTTTAATCTATTCTCTAACCCTGGACCTAGCCACCAATGTCTTCTAAAAATGAGTTCCATGGTGCTGACTTTGTATGTGGGGAGAGAAGAGTTTTCCTCCTAGATTTAAACCTACAGAAGTAAAGGGTATGATTTATCCTGATTCTCTCTGCACATCTGGAGGGAAGTTGGTGGAAGTTGAACACAGTTTGAGTTAGGGAATTCACTGGTCTCTTGTCAGGAAGTGGGACAGCCTCATATTAAAGCTTCTTGCATCTCCTGTGGGTGATGTCTGCAAACTCCCAAGGGTCTTCAGTAATTGCTTACAACTTTACCATAGGTCACTTCTCTGTGTCCTTCTGAGAATCTTGTCATCCAGCAAATTGCACAAATACTGTCCTAATGAGACTGTGAACCTGAGATACAGATACAGGCAGACTTCATCCCAGAGTAACAGCTTCATGGTCGAAAAGGAAGAAGAAAAAAGAAATAAAGCATTTCTAAAATTAGCAGTGAAAGTTCTTACCATAATCTCCTATCCCTTCTCAGAAATGTTTAGCTCTTCTTTACTTCTCAAGGCAAAAATTCTTTGAATCTAATAGCTTACATTCGTAATAGTCACTAAATCTTTGGCAGATTGTATCTTTCCAAAGATGAGAGCACCAATTTATATCTCATCCAGTGTGCTCTTCTTATAATGTGATTGACACTCCCCCACTCAGAGTCAGGACCTATATCCCTTCTGCTGAACCTGGGTGAGCTTGAGACTGCCCCTATTAATAGGTGTGGCAGAAATGATGCTGTGTGACTTTTGAGGTTAAGTCAGACAAAGGAGACAGTGTCCACCTGGCTCTCTCTTTCAGGATACTCACCCTGGGAACCCAGCCACCATGTTGTAAATAAGTTCAAATTAGTCCATATAGAGAGACTGCATGGAGAAGCCCATGTGAAAAGGAACTGTGACCCCAAAATTACCTACTAACAACTGCTTAGGTGATTGCATAAGCTTTCAGATGATCCCTGCTTCCAGCTTCACATCTTCCATTTGATGCCTCAGACATCATGGAACAAGACAGGTAATCCCTGCTGTACTCCATCCAAATTCATTACCCACAGAACTCAAAAGTATAATAAATTTATTTCATTACACTAAGCTTTAGGGTCATTTACTATGCAGACATTGTAACTGGGACAAAATCTCTCCAGGTATTTAATCTTCATTTCATCTTTAGGTTACTCTCAGAGTGACTTTTTCAAACAACCTAAAGACTATATAACAATGTCTAAGTAGAGGAAGGATTATTTCTGCCTATACACATTTCAACAAAATAGGATTGTGTTTTTCTGTTTGTAAGATGAAGGCATTTCTCAATGTCATAGATTAAAACAGAAAGTTGGAACATTTCTTGCCTTTGCTTCTTAGAGAAAAATAAGACATTTTGTACTAAAACTCTGTTCCTCACATCAATAAGGACCTCGAATTCACAGAAAATATATTTGTTTTTGTGCCTACTTGGCGTCCTCTTAATTTCTAAAGAGTCAAAAAGAGTTGAAAGCAGTCTCAAAAAAAAAAAAAAAAAGCAATTTTAGTTTCCATTAATCTGAGAGGATCCAGAATAAGTGGCCTGCAGGGCTGGTTTTCATCCTAAAGATAAAATTAGTAAGAATCCCTGTAGTAAGGAAAGAAATGGCTAAGGAATAAGTGAGAAGTGTCATGGAAATATTAAATAGTTATAAAGGACAAAAACCTCTTCAGTAGCCTTCCTGTAATTGAGAGATAGTTTTTATTTTAAGTCATATTTTCATCAGTCCCAAAGAGACTCACTGAACTTCTCTTTTCTACATTCTCACACCATCAATGTCCTCATCTAGCCTCTAGCTTTGAATTTCTCTTTTCTGACAATTTTCTGCAAATTTATACCTTCAGCCCAGACCTTGTTCCTAAACTCTAGATTCATATTTGGGACTAGATCTGCTACCTACCATCTCTACTTGATGGCTAACAGGGATTTCAAACTCAAATTCTTCCTGATGCTCCTTCCCAAACCTATTCCCCTTGCCTTCTCCATACTAGGTGATAGAAATTCTCTCTTCCACTTCTAAGAACAAAACCCCTGACATTACCTTGACTTCACTGTTACAAACCATAGCCCATCCAATAGTAAATCCTATTGGCTCTAGCTTCAAATCATATCCAAAATCTAACCACTTCTCATAACCTCTATCACCACATCATTTCTTATCTGGATTGTTGTAACAGTGTCCTAACTGGTCTCCCTGTTCCCATGTTGTCTTCCTGTGGTCTTCTCTTTTTTTTTTTTTTTTTTTAATTTATATATTCATGATAGCGAGAGAGAGAGAGAGAGAGGCAACGACACAGGCATTGGGAGAAGCAGGCTCCATGCCAGGAGCCCGACGTGGGACTCGATCCTGGGACTCCAGGACCATGCCCTGGCCCAAAGGCAGGCGCCAAACCGCTGAGCCATCCAGGGATCCCCTTCTTATAGGTCTTGTCATGCCGGAAGCCAAAATGATCCTTATTGGAAGAGGTCATGGAGAGGACGTGACCCCTAGTCGACCCATGAGTTGGACCTTGGCATTTGGAGGCTCCTCACCCCCTTCCTTATCCTTGGAATGTGCATTCTACTCACCTTCTTTGCTGCCAGGAGCTGCCTCAAGGACACAGCCTTGAGAAAGTGATGTGGTATCGAGACCATCTGATAGTAGATGTGACTAAATCCAGTTAAAGCCTCTATATGAACTTTTAAGATGTGGCAGGTAGGTACAGAGATCTAACAAGATCTACTGATGTCTTGCAGCTGCCCTGTATGTAAGTTACCTTGCTTATTAAACCTGGTAATCTGGAGTGGTAATCTGCCTTTTTCTTGGGTCTCTCCCTGTCCTCTGAGTGCGGGGGCTGGGGGTTGTTTCTGATTATATCCAGGAAGCTCCTGAAGAATTTTCAAACCAACATTCCTTAGGAATATAAAACAAATCATGTGCTTCCTCTGCCCAGAATCCTCTAATGGCTGTGCATTTTGCTCACAGTAAAAGCCAAAGTTTTCTAAATGTCAAGTAAGTCTGTCACGATTGGCCCTATTACCTCTCCTGCCTTCCTCCCCCTGGCTCACTCTGCTCCAGGCCCACTGACTTCTCTGCTGCTCCTAGGAAATACCAGGCACATTCCTACCTCAGTGCTTGTGGACTTCCTCTTCCCTTTGCCAGGAACACCTCCAATGACATATCTCTGTGGCCCAGTCCCCACCTCCTTCACTTTACCAGCAAGGCCTTCTGTCCCCACTCTGTTCAGAATGACAAATCTGTCCCAGCACTCCAGGTTTCTTTTCTCTCTTTTCCTTTTCTTTAAAGAACTTATTACCCCCAATATTAAATAAGCAAACAAACATGTTTGTTGATTGACAATAAGTGAATGAATGGAAGTTTATAATGGAAGTTCCACTATAGCAGGAAATTTTTTTTTTTTAAGCAGGAAAATTTTTTAAAAGACTTATTTATTTTGGATAATGAGGGCATGCACATGAGGGGGAGATGCAGGGGCGGGGGAAGGAGAGAGAGAGAATCTCAAGCAGACTCCCTGCTGAGCACGGAACCCAAGGCTAGACTCCATTTCACAATCCTAAGATCATGACCTGAGCTGAAATCAAGAGTTGGATGCTTAATTGACTGAGCCACCCAGGTGCCCTGGGATTTCTTTTCAGAGTGATGAAAACAGGGGGCACTAGGGTGGCTCTGTTGCTCACCTCAGGTCATGATCCCAGGGTCCTGGGACCAAACCCCACATTGGGTTCCCTGCTCAGTGGGAAGTCTGCTTCTCTCTTTCCTTTCCTTCCCCCCACTGCTCATGCTTGCTCACTCTCTCTCTCTCTCTCTCTCTCATGTTCCCTCTCTCAAATAAATAAAATCTTTAAAAATAAAAAGAATGATGAAAATACTCTGGAATTACATAATGGTGACATTTGCAAAGCTTGATAAATATCTTTTATGTGAATTAAATCTTAAGAAAAAATGCATGAGAAATAAATTAAGACAAACTAAAGATTATCATAAAAACACAAACACAACAGTATGTCAAAAAACATTACTAAAGAAGGAACAGAGTAACAAGCTATATTTTAGGCCATTTGATTTCTGTTTATATTTTAGTTTTAAAGAAATGCCAGTTTTTCCTAATGTGATCCATTACCTTATGCACAATTATTAATTAAATATTATAAAATATAATGCTAATAAACTATTGGAGATAAATATCAGATATACAATTTATTATGGAAAATGAGAAAAGCCTGATACAAAAGAATACATACTCTATGATTCCATTCAAATGAAATTCTAGAATAGACAAAAATAAGCTCTGGCAATAAAATCAATGTCCTGTGTGTGTGTGTTGGGGGTGGGGAAGCAGGAATTGATTGAGAAAGCACTAAGGAACTTAATAGGGAGATAGAAATCTCTTATGTCTTGATAGTGGGTTACAAGGTGTATGCATTTACCCAAACTCATCAAACTGTATACTTAAGATTTGTGCATTTCACTACATAAATTATTGTCTTAGCTACAGAACACCACAGATTGGGTAGTTTATAAACAACAGAAATTTATTTCTCACAGTTCTGGAGGCTAGAAATGTGCAATCAGGGTGCCAGCATGGTCGGGTTTTTGTGGGTAACAGATTGCTGACTCCTGGCTGTGTCCTCATGTGGTGGAAGGGACAAGGGAGCTCTCTCTGGAGTCTCTTATATAAGGGCATTAATCTCATTCACCAGGGCAAACCCTTCATGACCTAATCACCTCCCAAAGGGCTCATCTCCAAACACACTAGGATTTCAATATGTGAATTTTGACAGGACACAATCACTCAAATCATTGTAATTACATTTCAATTTTAAAAGTTTAAAGTCACAGAGGGTGCCTGGGTGGCTCAGTCAGTTAAGTGTCTACCTTGGGCTCAGATCATGATCCCAGGGTCCTAGGATCAAGTCTGCATTTGGCTCCATGCTCAGCAGAGTCTGCTTCTCCTTCTGCCTTTCCCCTACTACTCACGATCTCTCTCTCTCTCTTTTACTCTCTCTCTCAGATAAATAAATAAAATCTTAAAAAAAAATAAAGTCACAGAAAAATGATCTTTAGAGTTGAAGCCCAAGTGAAAAATAATGGTGCTGTCTTAAGGGCTTTTATTAAATCTCATGGAAAATCCAATGATGTAGGTTTGGAAATCAAACTCATCTTCAGGTTGAAGAAGATGAAGTATACAATATTAAGGAACTTCTGTGGTCCACATCATCAGGAAGCCTGGAGCTGGGATTCAAACCCAGCCCTGTGATTAACCATCCCTCTACAGGGGGCTCTGAACAATGGAACCAGAAAGGGAAAGTTTGGGTTCATTTTTTCCAAATAAATACCAAGCTTTTAGCCTCAGCACCATGTGGGTAAAGAGAAAATATGAATACTATGTCACCAATCTAGACCTTATTCAAAGAGGTGACTCAATAGGAAATTATAAGGGAAGATGATAATCTGTGGAACCATAGGAATAGAAATAAACATTAGATTTTGTCTCCTATCCCGCAGTGCATTTTAGTTCTGTTTATTTATATTTCATCTTACTGAAAAATCTTAAAAACATTTAATCTTATCTTCATAGGAATAAATGAAGTAAACATATAGCTTTGAGTTGTAACAAAGAATGAATGTTCTATCAAGTAGCCCCCATAATCAAGATTAAAGTCATTTCAAATGAACCCCATTTAAAACCAATGTGAAAGCTTTAGCCACATTGTATTGTGTGGCCTATTTTTAATGCATCTCCCTATATACGATAGCTTTTATTTAATGTGGGAGAGGAGGCAAGAATAAAAATGTCAGACTAGATGGGACCTTATGGCACATTATTTCCCAATAGTCCCTTCCTTTAATGACTGAATTTGCTACATCTCCCTTAGTAAGGCAAACCGGCAGGTAATTTAAATTCAAACAACCATGCAGGACTTAGCCGACTTAGCAGGCAGAGGGTTGCAAAACGGAACTCATAGGGATCAGGGAAAATATTAACCACCATAAAGAAACAACAGAAGATAAATAATAGAATCTTGCTTACCACACAGGCCTCTAACGATGGGGAATAAATATTTCCTTGATATTTTTCTCAAATGAGACATTAAACAGAAAGGCATTGGAAGAGAAAAGCACTTACTTAGGTGAATAAACATAAATAATATAGTTACGTGATATACATAATAGAAGTATCAAAGAGTATAATTGGTCCACACAAGCTGAAACTTCTGCAGAAACTCTAAGCTACAATGCAAAGGAGCTCAAGTTTTTTGCAGGTGGTCTTAGACCAGTGCTGTAACTAGAACCTTCTGCAACGATAGAAATGTTCTGTATCTGCTCTGTCTGATGTGGTAGCCACTAGCCACATGTGGCTAGTTGAGCACTTAAAATGTGGCTAGTTTGAGCAACTAAAGTTTTAATTTTACTTAAATTTAATTAACTTAAATTTAAAAAACCAAATATGGCTAATGGCCATTGTATTGGTCAGTATAGCCTTAGAATGTTTTCAAAGAACCTGACAAATAGTCAAAACTGACCTCTTCAAGGAAACCCCTAATGACTTTATCCTTTTCCAAACTGACTTTTGAACACTAGTCAGACTAATGTCTGTATGATTTAAAGAGTTTTTTGTTTTTGTTTTTGTTTTTTTGATTTAAAGAGTTCTATTTGTTGTAGACACCTGCCATTCCCAGAGGGAAACTTATGGCCATGTCTGATGAAAGTTTGCCCCACAGTAATGAAATGGATTGTGGCATTTGGAAACCCTCTCACTCCTCCCCTTGGCCCATGAGATTCCCAGGGCATGGCCTTACATATAGTTGATGTAGACCTTTATCTGATTCTTGGATTCTGAACCAGGAAAATAACAAGGTCTCCTGGTGAGTTTCTTGAAAAGAAAAGAAAATCAGTCTGACAGCCCATGGCCTCCCTTCAGCAAGAGCTTGTCACTCTTACTAACAGATTTCTTCCATGTGGCCAGCTACTCCATATGCTATAATACTACAGCACTATGATCTGCTATAATCCTCTAGCTTTCTACCTTTCCCAAATAAATTTAGTCTTTGGTAGAAATCACCCTTGGAGTCTATGCAGTGAAATTCAACTAACTAAACAAGGCATTGAGCTTTTGTTATGAACAAGGTCATAAATTTAGCTAGAGATGGAATGCAGATTTCACTTAACCAACTGGTAATAACTGCCCCAGGCAATTATAATAAATTAATAATGTTCTGAGGTGCCTTGAAGTGCATTTAAGTTTGGTGGGAAATCATGCTGTAATCATTTAGCAATACCTTCCATGGGCTTACAAATAGGGACTTGTGGCTTCTGTAATATCTGCAGTCCCTATATGAAACAATGTAGGAAAACATAATCCAAACACATTTTCCACTAAATATCCTGCAAGAGAGCATTACAGGTACAATAAAGGCACAGAGGTAACAGAGATCATGGCACTGGAAATACTGTGGATGGCATCATGGAAGAGGCAGTATTTGCTGGGTCTCCAAAGGTAAGTGCATTGTGAAGTACATACAGAGGGCAAGGCATTACCAGTAGTGATAGACACAGGAATTGGGTGATAGGCAGATATAAGTGTACTGAAAGATATAACTGAAAAGACAACATGGAGCCAAATCCAGGAAGGCATTGGATGCCACGCTATGGAATTTGTTCTGTAGTGATAGATAGCCAGCAAGCTTTTTGAGCAAAGTTGTGAAATGGGCAGAGCTGTATTTTAGAAAGACGTGTTTGACTGCATGAGCAAGATGGATAGGTAAAACAAGATGTCAAATGTAGCAAGTTATTCTATTAATTCTTTTTTTTTTTTTTTAAAAAAGATTTTATTTATTTATTCATGAGAGACACACAGAGAGAGAGGCAGAGACACAGGCAGAGGGAGAAGCAGGCTCCATGCACGGGGAGCCCGACGTGGGATTTGATCCCAGGTCTCCAGGATCACGCCCTGGGCCAAAGGCAGGCGCTAAACCACTGCGCCACCCAGGGATCCCTATTCTATTAATTCTATTGAAATATAAGCTTCACAAAATTCCAAAATTGAGTCAAAGTGTGTATTATGAACATTAATGCTGGTTGCCATCACAACCACCATTTTCTCTTCTTTGTTACTTTATAAAATCTTAATTTTGTTTAAGCAGCCAAATGCACAAAGCAGTTGGGATTTTCACCTTACTTCAAGTTGAATCATAGAATTAAATGTCCTTTGCTGGTGATTTTTTTTTTCAGTAGACACAGAAAAGGCATTTGGCAAAATTCAATGTACATGTATGATAATTTTGGAGATGATGGATATGTTTATTACCTGGATTGTAGTTTCACAGGTGTATGCATATGTTCAGACTCATCAAATTGTATACAGGTATACCTCAGAGATATTTCAGGTTAAGTTCCAAACCACTGCAATAAAGTGAATATCACAATACAGTTAGTCACATGGATTTTTTTTTTGTTTCCCAGTGTATAGAATAGTTATGTTTACACTATATTAAGTGTGCAAAAACATTGTATCTAAAAAACAATGTACATACCTTAATTAAAGGATACTTTATTGCTAAAAAATGCTAACCATCATCTAAGCTTCAGTGAGTTGTAAACACTAATCACAGATCACCGTATAAATATAATAATAAGGGAAAAGTTTGAGATATTATGAGAATTACCAAAGTGGGACGCAAAAACACAAAATGAGAAAATACTATTGGAAAAATGGCACCAGAAAAAAAAAAAAAGGAAAAATGGCACCAATAGATTTGCTTGACACATGGTTACCACAAACCTTAAATTTATAAAAAATGTAATATCTTTGAAGCACAATGAAGCAAAATGCAATACACAAGGTATGCATGTACATTAAATATATGCAGTTTTTTGTATATTGCCTCTACCTCTATATAGCTGTTTTAAAAACAAAAACTCCCACCAAAGCAGGAATAGAAAGGAGTTTCCTCTATCTGATAAAAGGCACCAAGAAAAAAAGAACATGCAACTAATGTTTTCCCTAATGGTTAAATGCTTAACACTTTCACCCTAAGACTGGGAGCAAGGCAAGGATATCTTCTCTCACTACTTTTCCTAAACATTATCCATAAGATCCTAACCATGCATTAAAGCAAGAAAAGATAGGGGAAAAGCATAAAGTTAGCAAGGTAGAAGTAAAATTATCTTTATTTGCAGTCAACAAGACTATATGCATAGAATGTAAAGGATCTATTAAACAACTAGTAGAACTAATAATTGAATGTAGCGAAGTCACAGGATATAAGATCAATATACAAAAATCAATTACATTTCTATATTTTGTTTTTTTTGTTTTATTTTGAATTTTAATTCCAGCATAGTTAACATACAGTGTTATATTAGTGTGTTTCTATATTTTTTCAACAAACATTTGGAAAACAGAGTCTTATTTATTCATGAGAGACACATAGAGAAAGGCAGAGACATAGGCAGAGGGAGAAGCAGGCTCCCTGCGGGGAGCCTGAGGTGGGACTCGATCCCAGGACCCGGGGATCATGCCTTGAGCCAAAGGCAGATGCTCAACGACTGAGACACACAGATGGCCCTGGAAAACAGAGTCTTAAAAATAACACTTTAAGTATATACTAAAAAGCACTGAAAGCAGGGATTCAAACAGATATTTGTACACTTATGTTCATAGCATTATTCACAATAACAAAAAGTAGAATCAACCCAAGAATCCATAGATAGACAAAAAAATAAAATATGGCATATACATATAGAATATTATCCAGCCTTTAAAAAGGAAAGAAATTCTGACACATGCTGCAACATGGGTGAACCTTGAAGACATTTTGCAGAGTGAAATAAGCCAGTCACAGAAGGGTGAATACTGTATGATTCCATTATATGGGGCACCTGGAGCAGTCACATTCATAGAGGCAGAAAGTAGACTGGTAGTTGCTGGGGGCTAAGGGAAGGAAAGAATAGAGGAGTTAGTATTTAACGGGTATAGAATCTCAGTTTGGGAAGATGAAAAGAGTTCTGGAGATGGATAGTAGTGATGGTTTATTTACATACACAAAATACTTAGGAATAAGTTTAACAAAAGACATGCAAATCCTATGCACCAAAAACCCACAAAGCATTGCTGAGAGAAATTGCAGATGACCTAAGGAAATGGAGAAAAAAAGAACTATGTTGGAGACTTACCCCAGCTGATTTCAAGATTCATTATAAAGGTACAGTAAACAAGACAGTGTGGTACCAAAGAGATAAATGGAACAGATTAGGGAGACCAGAAATAGACCATACGTTTAGAATCAATTGATTTTGGACAGAGTCTTTTTAATAAATGATGCTGGTACAACCAGATAAGTATATGGAGAAATATAATATGCAATGAATTATAAACCTTCATGAAAAAAATTGAAACTATAAAGTTCTAGGAGACCACAGATGGCCTGGGGTGAGTCCCAAGAATTTGTGTTTCAAACAAGTTT
Source organism: Canis lupus dingo (assembly GCF_003254725.2). NCBI lineage: Eukaryota > Metazoa > Chordata > Mammalia > Carnivora > Canidae > Canis > Canis lupus. The sequence goes on along the minus strand of NC_064265.1, from coordinate 29,823,025 downwards.
CCCAGGTGATGTGTATGTTGTTAGTCCAGGGGCCATATTATTTTTTAACAGCATAGTATGAGAAAAAAAAAACACAAATGCTAACATTTTTCACTCAGATCTTCCCCCTTGAATAATTAGAGGGTAAAATAGTAACTTCTTAGGAATAAATTGAAACTATTAATAATCTAGGATAAAGTAAACATGACAGAAGCTGTGAAGAAACATCTTTTTCAACCATGTTGAATTTAGGACTAGGAAACCATGGTTTTGTGAGAAGCCTAAATGGGATACAATACCTCAAGAGAAATTTACCACATAAATATGCCTCAACTCGAAGAAAAATAATCATGCATATAATATGTACCCTTGCTTTATGTGCCCATCATGAAGAAAAGATATTCCAATATAATTCAGCCTGGTGGTCCATTCTTGCTAGATTGTGCCTTGTGATGAAATATCACTGTCACCTCCCTGGATTAATAAAAGCCTTCTGTATGGAGGCTTTCCTATTATTCATCTGTGATTTGTTTGTCATTTCAATCACTCCCTGTGTCATGCTTCTTTTTGCTGTCTTCTTTTAAATTTTAGCTGTGCAGTATGCCGTTAGTGCATACTTTTTACAGCAGTAAACAAGCTTCAAACAAATAGGAATTTTAAAACTTTATAAAGGGAACCTTACAGGTGATGATCTCACAGAGAAGCACACCAAGTATAAGGATGAAGAGCATGAGCTATGGGGTCAGGCAGCCCAGAGGTTAAATAATGGCAGATGCCAGCTCTATAAGAACTCTAACATGTATGTGTGAAACTTTTTGGGAGAATGAAAGGAACACTGGCTCTTTCATCTTTTATAGTTCACCACATTTGTTTGATGGCCTCTGCCAGTACAGATGACTTATTGCTTCTACACAGGGTCATGAGATGCCTCTACCACACCAAGGGATGGGCTTGTCCCGGTAAATTCAGTTCCTCCAATAAAACCTGCATGTAAGTCAGCCACTCCCTAAAGGCTGTGTACCCTAGAGGCTAGGAACGCACTCTATGGAGGGAGACTCCTTGGGCTCAAACCCTGGCTTGGCCACTTGCTGAATGATGTTGGGTGAGTTCTTTCAATCTATTTGTGCCTCTATTTCCCCAAGTCTAAAAAGGGACAATAATCAAATTGCCTCACGGGAGCTTGATAGAAAGCAAAAGGATTAAATGCCTAAGACATCATAAATGCCCAACAAATACCAGTTGTTATTATACCTTCTTTTACAATATACACATACCATTCAGCTAGGTAAATGTTTCTTCCACCGCTTGGAGGTCTCAGTTTTCTTACATAAAATGAGCTCTTGCAAATATCAAATGGGACAATGTGTAGGAAGTGAACCCATTATGAGTAACTTCTATAACTTTAATAATATCTTAAGCCATATAAATGTGTATCTCTCCTTTGTATTTTTATATGAAGCATCTCCTCTGCCAGTATCAAGCATTTATCTCAGGAAGGAGGTGGATGGGTAGTATGGAGCAGTAAAGGCAGGAAAAAGAATTAGATTTATTGCAGAAACAAAAAGAAAAAGAGCTAATTTCACATCCTCGCAGCCCAAACAGAATGTTTTTGAATGCTCACAGAGAAAAAGAGACAGACAAAGAAGAGAAATCCTAGGTGCTATTTTATCTAAGAGACTGAATATTTCCCTAAAGGGGCCATGTGGTAGACTGTTTGCCAAACTGGCTGCTGTCATTCCCATTTTTGCTTCCATGCCCTTTGCAACGTGATTTGGCAGCTCATCCCATCAGGTGACTGTTCCAGCAGACTGAACAGCAAGTGCAAAGACCCTTAGGCAAGAAGGCATTTGACAGGGTTTCTTGAACCCACAGAGAAAGCCAGTGTGGCTGGAGTGCAAGGAGAAGCAAGTGGACAATCACATACATGTTTTGAGACTAGGAAATCTCTGATATCAGAAGGACGAAAACTTAAACCACGCCGTGGCCTGTTTATATATGAGTACAGGAGGACCTACATTAAAATATTAAAATACTTTCATTCCAGCTGTTAAATAACCACAGCACTGATCCCCCTGGGTTTCTCCATGGCCCTGGCAAATCAGGCTTCTCCTCAAGCACCATAAACCTTTCATGACCCTGTAATTTAAGAATCAGGGTACATAGAAGCATTTACTACTGATGTAGTGCCATGACTATAGATGTGCAACATTATCCCTATGCCAAAGGGAGAACATTTATTTATCTACATGTATATGAAGTTCAAAATAAGCATGAATTCATCCCATCAGTAAATACTTATTACCCATGGGCCAGGAGGTATTGGAAGTGTCAGAGATGAGCAAGAGTATACAAACAAGTTTCTACCCTCACAAAGCATACAGTTAAGCATTTAGGCAAATTGTTGCCTGCAGATTTTAGACAGTGGTTCTCAACCTAAACAGAATCATCTGAGAATTTTAAAAAGTACTGATGCATTGATCCCACCCCCAGCGAGGATGATTTCATTGCTCTGAGGTATGGCCAGGGCATTGGCGATTTCTAAAAGCTCCCCAGTTGATATGATATGCTGCCGCGGTTGAGAACCTCTCTCTAAAAAAGAGGTGATCCAATATGGAAAACAGAGAGTGGGATTTCTGCACATTAGTAAAATTATGGGTGTAAACCCAGAGAAATAAGTTTTCTCTGCATGTCAACAAATATAAATCAAGATGGAAACATGATTTCTTAAAAGGTACTTTTCAGAAATTTCTGGAAGCTGTCTTTGTAGAATGGCATTCTGCCAAAATGCTGGCTGGCAGTCTGACCCACTGCTGGGTAGGTCAGCTACTCATATTCTGACAGTACAGAGCAAAACTCTGGGCTTTTTGAAATAAAATTCCTTAGGAGAAGGACTTCTAACCATGAATACTCCTACTATCTTCCCTTCCCCGCACCATGACCTGTCTACCCTCGAACTACACATCCCACCCAAAGATAGTCATCAGCTTGAGGAATGGGCCTATGCCCAGAATTCCAGGCCACAGATGAGGATTCCAGCCCTGGGAGAATCCACAGCTTGGTGGATTGTTTTTCAAAATGATTTCCTACTTCTCTAATGACTTTCCAGTTGCTTCCCTAAGCTGTCCATCAAGTGACAATGTTTTGAATGAGACAGAATTGAAAACACCCCAAAAAGGTTTGACTCAATGGAGAGTCCAGAGGAGCTGAGGAAATATGTGCCAAAGGCTGGGCTGCAGCATAAGTATTTTCTAGAGTCACTGGGTCACAGCAAAGCACATTCTAGGGCAACAAGTGTGTGAGCTCAGCACTAACCCTTGATTATTCTATCCTAATGGAGGGGAATAATGATCTGGGTTTTCCGAAAGAGCAGCTGATTGTAATGAGCAGTTTGGTTTTGACTCTGGAAATCACTACTAGGTAAATAAAAAGGTATGCAGCATGTCTGAGCATATTTCATCTGGGCAGCATGGAATGTGGCCAAGAATGCTGGAGAGTAGGTGGCTTAGCATTTCAAAATTCACCAGAGAAACCCCACAGTATAGAAACATCTCATTAGAAATGACAGAGCCCTGAATTATGATTTAGAAAGCAAGAATTCTTGTCTGTGGTCTATCATAACCAGGTGTGCGACCCTGGGTGAGTAATTTCTCTGTACCTCAGTTTCTTCATTTTTAAAATGAGGGGACCAAACTTAAATGATCTCCAGTAAGATGGATGGATAAAATTAAATTTAATATCTGTGTGAGGCAGAAAGTGTTGAGATCTGAAGCCTGAAGATTGCTGGTAGGAAGTAGACAAATTTGTATTTGGAACCCAAGACACTCATAGAGGGTGAAGGTGGAAAGGCATCAAGACCCCCAAAACTTTGTCTAAGAAATTAAAATTAGTTAGAGTGGGCTGGGGATTGCCCTGAGCAAACCTCAGAATCAGGGAATGGCCACAAGACATCTCTGGTAAAATCACCACCAAGGAGAAAAGATAGGACCACCAGCCTAGCCTCTGCATAGACTTAGGAATTCAAAAGAAGGCTGTAAATCAGTGCACAGGAGGACTGGACCAAGCCCAGGAATCAGGTAGCAGATATGAGTCCTAGAGAAGTGGCTATGTGAGGGAACATAAGGAGGGACAGGGATAGCGGTCCAGACCAACTTTGCCTGGAACCCACTCCTGGTGGAATTTACTCCTGAGGTCTGGGGATCTTCTCTCTGGCCCCTGAAAGAAGAGTAGTGGCCCATGCAAAAGTCTACACTAGCAGTTCCTTGGGAGCCACCAGCCTCTTGTGGGGTAGCAGAATCCCCTGGCCTTAAGAGGACATCTCTACTGAGACGCCAGAAACAGAAATGGAAGTGACCATGATGGGATACCTGGGTGGTTCAGCAGTTGAGCGTCGGCCTTTGGTTCAGGGCATCATCCCGGAATTCCAGGATCAAGTCCCACATTGGGCTCCCTGTGAGGAGCCTGCTTTTCCCTCTGCCTATGACTCTGCCTTCTCTCTGTGTCTCTCATGAATAAATAAATAAGTAAAATATTTTTTAAAAAAAGGAAGCGACCATGATGACCCTGGCATATCAGGGGAAGGGGCTCTCAGGGAAGGATGTGGTATTTCCTGTTCACTGGACATGTGAAGGCTTACATGTTCAACTTTGGGAAGCCACCTGAGTGATTGGTGCCTTATCTGCATCCTAAACTATAAATTGGGCCATGCTGGTTACAGATCTGTAAGATCCCTAATGGTTCCAATATGTTGTAATTTTCGTGTGTGATTCAAAGCAAAACCTAAAAAATGACTTTAATTCAGAATTTAGCATACAACTAACTATATCATTAAGTTTGTAGACACTGGGACTCTTGCCTACAAAAAGGAAATGTGTAAACTAGGGGTCCATCTGTGACCACTAAATAGCCTAAAATTAACAAAAAAGGTGTATCACTGCTAACGATCCATGAATTCACTCCATATGCATTCATCAGAGATCATTAAAATGAAAGCTGGGAATGCAAAAATAATTATATATTTTGGATATCTAAAATTTTTTCCTTAGAGAGAGCATATTTGTATGCATATGTAAAATACAAGTGTGTTACTCTGAAATTACAACTGAAATACAAGCTTTTTTTAGGAAAGGTGATTGTTAATATTAACTTCCTGTTTAAAATGGCCGTAGGCAATAATCATCAGCATTATAAATGTGCATACTGTTTAATCAGTAATTTTACATATAAAAATTTATCCTGATGAAATTTTGCTCATTATACAAAACTAAATATATAAGAATGTTCATTGTCATAACATTGTTAATAAAGAAAAAATTGGAGAGGTCCCTAGGTGGCTGTCAGTTATGAGTCCAACTCTTGGTTTTGGCTCTGGTCATGATATCATGGGTTGCTCAAATCAGGCTCCACACTCAGCAAGGAGTCTGCTTGAGATTCTCTCCCTCTTCCCCCCACCCCCACTCCTGCTCTCTCACTCTCTCAAATAAATGATCTTTAAAAAAGAAAAAATGGAAAAAATTGAAATATTCATTAATAAGGGATGAGTTAAATAAATTGTCAGCCTTCCATATGCTGGAATATTCTGAATTCACTAAAACTAGTAAAATACATCTTTTTTAAATTTAAATTTTACTGGGACACCTAAGTGGCTCAGTGGTTGAGCATCTGTCTTTGGCTCAGGGCATGATCCCAGGTCCGGGGATCGAGTCCCTCATTGGGCTCCCTGCCAGGAGCCTGCTTCTTCCTCTGCCTGTGTCTCTGCCTCTCTCTCTCTCTCTGTGTCTCTCATGGATAAATAAAATCTTTTTTAAAAATTTAAATTTTACTTAGCTAACATACAGTACAATATTGGCTTCTGGAATAGAATTCAGTGGCTCATCACTTGCATACAACATCCAGTGCTCATCATAATAAGTGCCCCCTTTAATACCCATCACATACATAGCCCGTCTGCCACCTATATCCCTCCATCAACCCTCAGTTTGTTCTCTATTTTTAAGAGTCTCTTATGGCTTGTTTTGCTCTCTTCCTTTTTCTTTTCCCCCTTCCCATTTCCTCATCTGTTTTCTTTCTTAAATTCCACATAGGAGTGAGATCAAATCGTATTTGTCTTTATCTAACTGACTTATTTCTCTTGGCATAATATACTCTAGCTCTATCCACGTCATTGCAAATGGCAAGATTTCATTCTTCTTGATGGCTGTGCAATATTCCATTGTATACCTATACCACATTTTCTTTATCCATTCATCTGTCAATGGACATTTGGGCTCTCTCTATAGTTTGGCTACTGTTGATAATGCTGCTATAAACATTATATCCCTTTAAATCTGTATTTTTGTATCCTTTGGATAAATATCTGTAGGGAAATTGCTAGATCATAGAGTAGTTCTATTTTTAATTTTTTAGGAAACTCCATACTGTTCTCCAGAGTGCTTGCACTAGTTTGCATTCCCACCAACAGTGCAAGAGGGTTCCCTTTCTCCACATCGTTGCCAGTACCGATTGTTTCTTGTGTTGTTAACTTTAGCCATTCTCACAGGTGTGAGGTGGTATCTCATTGTGGTTTTGATTTTGAAATACATCTTTATAGCAGAGGAATAATTGTATATTAACTGACATGGCTGTCATTCGTAGTTGTTTGTTTGTTTACCCCATGTTCATCCCTGTTTTAAAATCAAATTTATATTGAGGCTGAGAGATTCACTGTATCAGAAAGGTATGGTTAAAAAGAGCACTGATCACATAAGGCTATAATTCTTAGTACTTAGCACCAAAGACAAGAGACTCAGAGAAAGGTATTCTCACAATCCACCAGGCATGGTTTTGAGAATGAAAGGGGATGCTATAAATAATGACATGGAAATAACCTGGATTATTCTGAAGAAACAAGGACACTCTCCTTACAGACTTTCCTCTCAGGCTACTTCATTTTATTGTAAACCAAAGAAAAATGTCATATTTTAGCAGATAAGGTCCTTTAGAGCTTAAACAAAGGGAGATGGAAATTACTATCATTTACAAATATCTTCTCTCATTACATAGGCTGCCTTTTTGTGTTGTTGATTGCTTTCTTTGCTGTGCCGCAAAGTTTGATGTAGTCCCCAGAGTTTAGCTTTTAGTTTGATGTAGTCCCAATAGTTTATTTTTGCTTTTGTTTCCCTTGCTTGTCTAGCTAGACAAATGTTGCTAAGGCTGATGTCAGAGACATTACTACTTGTATCTAGGATTTTTACAGTTTAGGGTCTCACATTTAGTTTTTCAATCCATGTTGACTTTATTTTTGTATATTGTGAAAGAAAGTGGTCCAGTCAGTTTCATTCTTTGGCATGTAGCTGTCCAGTTTTCCCAACATCATTTATTGAAGAGATTATCTTTTCTCCATTGTATATTCTTGCCTCTTTTTTCATAGATTAATGGCCACATAATCATGAGTTTATCTCTGGGCTCTCAATTCTATTCCATTAAGCTATGTGTATATTTCTGTGCCAGTACCATACTGTTTTGATTACTACAGCTTCATAGTATATCCTGAAATCTGGAATTGTGATATTCCAGATTTATTTTTCTTTCTCAAGTTTGCTTTGGCTATTTAGGGACCTTTGTGGTTCCATACATATTCTAGCATTATTTGTTCTAGTTCGGTGAAAAATCCTATTGCTATTCTGATAGGGATTACATTGAATTTGTAGATTGCTTTGGGTAAGATGGATACTTTAACTATATTAACTCTTCCAATCGATGACCATAGAATATCTTTCCATCTGTATGTGTCATCTTCAATTTCTTTCATCAGTGTTTTATAGTTTTCAGAGTACAGATCTTTCACCTCTTACCTAGGTTAAATTTATTCCTAGGTATTTTATTCTATTCAGTGCAATTGTAGATGGAATTGTTTTTCTTAATTTGTCTTAATAACTTTGTTATTAATGTGTAGAAATGCTACCAGTGGAAAATAATAAAGCAAGCAGGGTAATGAACAAGATAGCTGGAGACTGATTAAGCTTTGAAGAAAGCTGAAAAACTGGGAATTTAGAAATGATCAGGGTGGAGAGGTAGATAGCCAGGAAGACTTGCTTAAAAAGACATTTGGGTAGAGACCTTAATGTCCAAACGGGGGTTGGGACATGCCAAGATGTGGGGAAAGAGTTCTCTAGACATGTAGCCAACAAGGCCTCTGTTGTGTTGAAGGAACGGACCTTGTGAAAAAGGCAACCCGCTGGAGATTTAAACTGACTCACAGTTTAAGGAAATAAATAAGATAGAAGGAAACTATAGAACCAAAGACAACTGAGGGAGGGAGAAGGATGATGTGTCTGAGAAAGAAAATCAGTAAATGCAGGAAAAGGAAGGCACAAGCATCAGGAAAAACAATCTTTTCAGCTGCTTCAGACTAGAAGTGGTATATTGACAGTGCCTGGACTAGCTTACTTGAAGGTCAAAGGAGTCTTCCTAAAACTTCAGGGGGATCAGAAGGGCATAGCAAGAAGAACTGAAATTGAAGATGTGTAGCCTAGCCAAGGAAAGGCTAATGTAGAATTTAGTTTTAAACATATTCATTATTATTACAATTTAACTTAGCCTAAATCACTGGGAATTGAGCTGACTTGCAACTGTAAACAGAAGAGGTAATTGGAATTGTTGAATATTTCCTATGTTGGGAAATGCTCTGCAGTGATGAATATTTTGCAATTCCATCTTTTCTGGATGCTGTAATGTGTTTCATTGATTATGTGTCTGTTTGCCAATAACACACTGTCTTGATTTGTAAAGACTATAAATGCTTTGCTTTTAGAGTAAGTCTTAATATCAGGCAGTCAGTCCTCCAACTTTGTTCTTTTCCAAATTGCTTTGCCTATCCTACAATTCCATATTTTAAAAGCTTATTTTAATATTTTGTGGAAATTTTTCATATTTTTTGAATATAGCTGATTTACTTTTTTCTGGATAAAGAGAAAAATAAAAGAAAGAGAGGGATGTCAGTAAGGGATATTTTAGGCTGCAAGTGACAGAATTCTTCATTTCAGTACCATAGACAAAGAGGGGTTCATTTTTCCCCACATAAAAGAAAGTCTGAAGACAGGTGTTTGCTTGCATTGGTTCAGTGGCTCAACAATGCCAGAGCCAACATCTCCGTGGGTCTCTTGACCTCTCCCTCATGGCCACAAATGGTAGCTGCAGCTGCTGCCATCTTGTTCATTCGGGATAGAAAAGAAGGGAAAGTAGGGGGTAACTTCTGTCTCTGGATCCAGAATTGGGTCAGATGGCCTCTTTGGCTGCAAGGGAGTTGGGGAATGGCATATTTTTTCTTCAGCCCATATAATAGACATAGGCCAGAAAGAAAGGGACTGATAGGAGAGTTGGCAAGGGCAGCCTGTAGTGTTTGCCACAAATGTTGATGAGAGGTTTCAAAAAAAAAGGAAAAAATTTTCATTGAATTTTGCTCTCTTCAAAAATATCATTAAAAGAGCCAGTGATAAACAGTCCATGTCACAGGATGCCCGGGGTAGCACAGTTGGTTAGGCATGCAATTCTGATTTCGGCTGAGGTCATGGTTTCAGGGTTCTGGGGTTGAGCCCTGTGTCAGGCTCTGGGTTTGGTGCAGAATCTGCTTGGGATTCTTCCTCTCCCTTTGCTGCCTGCTCCCCCTCCATTCATGTTCTCTCTCTAAAATTTTAAAAAAAAATTTTTTTTAAACAATCCATCTCAAGCCACATCACGTTCCTTATCAGTGTTGGATGGGAACCTCAGGACCTCCTGGTTCTGCCTCTCCCTGCCATGAGAGTTAGTTCTCCCCCAGCATTTAATAGCACTCACACAGTCGTTGACTTAGATCAGCTAGAAAAACAAACCTAGACTGTTGCTAAGGGACAAGAGTTACATTATAACCAGCCTACAGCATAGCTCTCTTCAGTAAACCTTTAAGGAAAAAAATGTTGGAATTCAATGCAAGTCCATGAATTGCCCATTTCAGTCTCTGAATAGGGAAAACCGGGCATTTCTTCCTTTCTCTCATTCAATAAACATTTATAGGGTTCCTATGTGCCAGGCACCGGGTGTTTTTATCCCTCTTCTCTTTATTATTGTACCCTGTGCTGTTTTCTTGGAATATTTTTCTATCTAAGTGTATATGGCAATATGTATGTATGTGTATAAAAGTTTAAGACAATGTCAAACTTGCAGAGCCCAGGGCACCATCGCTATAACTCTCTCTGGTCTCCCTGTGGAAGCCACAAGACCACCACTCATACTCCTTTGATAAGCCTTGGAAGGTGTGGAAGAATCAGGATGCAAGAGATTATCTGTGAGGAATGCTGATTCTTGCAACACTCATGTACTTATTCATGCATTTATTTATTTATTTATTCAGTAAATATTTCTTGAGTCCCTTTGCTGGATTCTGGAGATATTGTGGTATATATATAGACACAGTCTCTACCCTCACTCAGCTTGTATTTGTTGTAGGATAATGTTTTTGAAATAGTAACCAATGTTATTTTCTCACAGTACTTACTTTTTTCTCTCCCTGCTCCCACTCAGGTAGCTAGACTATGCTCCTTGCCTCAGGGGAGAGAAAATAAGCAGAAGATGGAGAAAAAAGGAGAGACTTCCTGTAGTTATAGGAATATAAGTGTCACTAGAGCAAATGTTAGCATGAACTTCACCCCACACAGATACCCTAATATGATACAAAAAATTCCTTGGAGCTGAAAGGGAGAAGAAAGATGGTAGGCAAGGGAATTGCCATACAGGTCAGTGAGGATCGGAGAGAGAATCAGACCTGAAGGGGCCATGAATGAAAACAAACTGTGTTGGCCAAAAGCCACATTGAAGAGAATTTGTGGACACCCTTGAATCAGATGGTATCCAAGGGTGCATTTGCCAACACCACCTATCACCCACTAGGGCCCATATCAGCCATTCTTTCTCCAGCTACCCAAACTTCATGCTTGCCTTTTCTTCCTGGGTATATAGTTAGGCTCTACTTCCCAGCCTCCCTTGCAGTTATATGAAATCATATCGCAAACCTATGAGTTCTAGCCAATGGAATGTGGGAGGAAGTGATATTCACCACTTCCTATCCTGTTCATAAATACTTCCAATGCAATCCTCTATGTTCCCTCTTTCCTGTTGTGTCAAATATAAATGATGGGCTCCAAGGCCCTAGGGCATGGCAGAGCCAAAAGATGGAAAGGGCCTGTGTCCTGGGTCCCTGCTTGGAAGAGAGCACATAAAATAATCACTCTGACTGGGTTCTCGTGTGAGAAGAAGTTAATTTTTACTTATTTATTGCATTAAGCCATAAAAATATTGCAGTTTGTTACAGAAGGTTTTGCCAACTCTGAAAATATTTCAAGCAACTCTCCAGCTCAAGCAACACTCATCTCCCTGGACTTGGTTCACTCCTTAGCCAGCTTACCCCATGAGGACAGGCACTCCATTGCAAAATACCAGGACACAGCACCCACCCCCAAAGGGAGGGTGAGGCCCTTACAATTTGCCATAGCAGTATGACAGTATAGGAGGGAAAGGTCTTACTCTTGTATTTGTCAGGATAACCAGAACCTGCTTAGAATTTTTCCTGGGCTAGGAAACTGCTTAAACACACAAACATCACACAGCATAGAAGGGGAGAAAAATACTGGACAAGTCAATGTAGAGTTATGTGTAGAATTACAAACTGCGCTAAGCTCTGTGGAAAAAAAATACAAGTAGTCTGGCAAAAATAACAGATGGGGATAGAACTCATATTAAGCAATGCGAATGAGTAAAGACTCTGAGGAAGGAACAGCTGAATTGAAACCTATCAGGAAAACCAGAATCAAGCAGATTAAGAGTTGGGGGAATAGCATTCAGGCAAAAGAAAAAGAATGTGCAAAGGCACTGAGAAAGGAAGGAGGTTGGCTCATTGAGGATCTGAAAAATGTCAGTTTAGCTGTGATGTAGAAAGAGAGGAGGAGAGGGTATGAGATGATGGGGATAGAGAAATAAGCAGAGGCAAATTCAAAAAAGGCCATGTAGGGCTGGTCCTTGATTTTATATTTTATTACAAGAACCTAGGAAGGTATTGAAGAATTTTAAGCAGGGATCATGATCAGGATTACATTTTTAAAATATCTAACTGGCCAAGATGGAGATTGGTTGGAAGGGAGGGAAAAGTGAAAGGAGAAAGCCCACGTAGGAGGCTATTTCAGAAATTCAGGCAAGAGATAATGGTGTGTTTAAATAGAAGAGTAGCAGCATGTGTATGGAGAAAAATGGATGGGTTTAAGATATGCCTGGGAAGTTGAATGGAATAGTAACTGTTGAATTCAAAAACTTTAAACTCTAGTGAGAGACAGGAGCAGGTGGTAAGTTGTATGAAACTCAGTTCTGGTCTAGGCCTTCTAAGAGCTAAAAGGATAAGACAACAGTAACATCAGGCTCCCCAATGTCTGAAATATGATTTGAGCAGGATGGTTGGGAGGAGATGAGAGGTTGCATGGAAAACTGAGCTTAGAGTCAAAGAGCTGTACCCCAGTTGGGTATGTGATTGGGTGCTCACTCAAATGTGTTGTCATGCCAAAAAAAGACAGAGTCTGGTTAATTAAGTAACTTTGAAATCTACAAATAAAGACTCTGCCCAGATATGATCTAAGCATGATGGGCAAGGATAATTCTATCCTTTGCCCATTCTTCAAAAGCTATTGATAATAATGAGAAGAACAGCTAATATTATGGAGCTCTTTGTGCCAGGCCTGTGCTAACAAATGTGTGTGCATATTCTCATTTAGGCTCACTAGAGCTCTGTGAGATAGGCACTATTTTTACTCCTATTTACTAACACTAAGGCTTAAAGATTAGTACCTTGTCCAAGTCCTTATCTCTAGTAACTAGAGTAGGGTATATTCAAACCCAGCTCCAACTCTAGAGTCCTAGGACTCTGTAATGTGTTGAGAAGGATTCTGAAGATGCGTTTGGGTTCAGTGGAGGCAAAGTTAGATGGGTGCAATCTGGTCAGTCACGTTTAAGTATGTGCCTTATAACCATGCAGCTTTATTCTAAATGATAAATCACTATGGATTACATAACAAAAGAAAACTGTCATTACACTTTACTATTTTATGGGATATAATGTTCATTTTCTAATGGCTAGTTATAGTTTTCAAGGCAACTAACTAGAAAGAATATTTGAAGAATCTTGTACATGAGGGTCTCTAGATACCTTAACACAAGAAATCTAAATACGTTATGAAAAGATTTAAAAACCTGCTTTGAGAGCCTCTTTTCTTCAGAACTCAAGTGGGGAGTCACATCAGGCTAGAAAATGGTTCTAGGGCAGAGTCAAGCTTTGAGCTGTCGGGGGAAAGGCTAAGCTAAAACAAAACTGCATTATGTCTGTGAATCCAGTATTAACTGGTATAAACCAACACTGTTTCCCCTAAAAGCTCTCTTGAGAAAGAACATTTTCAACTACTAATGTGGCTTTCTTCTCACCTCTTTCCTGCCCCCAGTGGGGCAAAAATGTTTATTCTTCTTACATAATTTTGCTCTTCTTTATGTTACCAAATGCCTTGTGATAGTATTACAATGGACAGATCTCTTATTGAGAAGTTGCCAAAACCAAAGGATAATTAACTTAGTCTTCCAGACATATAAAAAACAAACAAACAAACAAACAAACAAACAAACAAACCACACACACACACAGAGTGGACCATGCACAATTCATTGGGAATAGTGTGCAACTGCTTATATCTCAGTGAAATTTGTTGTGGCTGTAAAAAATCCTACATCTCAAAGAATGCTTTGTGCAGTAGAATCTTTTGCTGAAAGGAGATGGTTCCTTAACTTTTAGGGAACAGAAGTGGGGCAGCACTACATAGGGAATCAATAAGCATTTATTAAATGTCTACTTGGTTAGGCACATTGCTAAACTCTGAAGATATAAAGAAGAATAATGAAATCTAAGATAATTGACAACCTAATAAAGAGAGGAGAAAGAACTGATATAGCAACTGAGACTGAGCAAAAGGAGATTTATACACACACACACACACACACACACACTCATAGTAGTTCTCAGAGTTGTAGTCCCTAGGCCAACAGCTTTCAACAGCATTAGAAAGGCCCTACATGAAGCCTACTGAATCTCAAACTCTGAAGGTGGAGCCTAGCAATCACCTCCCAGTGCATAATGTCTGGAAACTACTGGTTTAGCAAAAGAGATGACAATAAAGTATAATTGCTTGGGTAATCGTGGCATTGGTTACTGGTATCCAACCAAGAAATAATAAACTTGGGCTCTGGGGCCTTTCAGGCTGTTGTAATCTAGCACTATGAGGCAGGTTTGAGGTTTCATTGTGCCAACATCAAAGGTCATTATGTTGCCCTCTAGCGTCAATTCTTGCTACATTTCTGTGTTCGTTTCCTATTGCTGCCATGACAGATTGCCACAAATTTGGTGGCTTAAAACAACATACATTTATTATCTTTCTGTTCTAGAGGTCCAAAGTCCAAATTCAGTGAAGTCAAAGTGTTGGCAGATCTGGTTCCTTCTGGAAGCTCTAGTGAAGAATCCATTCCTTTCCCTTTTCCAGTTTCAACACACCACTTGTATTCCTTGTCTTATGGCCCTGCATCATCTTGACTACTGCATCCCTCATCATATCTCTTCTGATTCTGTCTGTCTCTCCTACCTCCTTCTTATAAGGACACTTGTGATTATATTGGGTCAGTCGGATAATGCAGGACAATCTCCTCATCTCAAAATCTCTTTTGCCATGTAAAGTAGCATACTCACAGGTTTTTGGGATTAGGACATGGACATCTTTGAGGGGCCATTATCAACCTCCCACAACTTCCCCTTCAGAGTCCTGGAGAAAATAGGGGGGAGAAAGGAAAGAGATGTTGAATGACAGAGTTTTTATGAGGATAAGATTTATAAATGGATTCGGGTGTTATTTTAATCTGTTCCACAGTCATTATTCTATATAAAAGTCCAATCAGGTATCCATGGCTTGGAGTGCTCCAAAAGAAGAGCATCAACGAGGTTGGTGCCCCCCTGAGCAAGCCTGTTTATCCCTATGTTCATCTGTCTTCCGGACATCTCCATTTGATTAGGCCCAGAACTGAACTCTTCATTCCTGCCCCCTGCCCTGCTGCCCCATCCCAACCTGGGTTTCCTCCTCAAGACCCTATTTCAGATAAATGCACATAACCTATTCACATAATCCAGAAATCTACATAATACCTTAGGCTTTGTCTTCCAGTGCTGCAACCTCCTCACCATTCACATCTAATCAGCCACTCACCTCTGTCAATCCTACCACAGAAATAACTTTCTTTTCTAACTAGGGGCTCACATTTTTCATCTAGATTTTGCAAAGGCCTCTTAACTGGTTTCCTGGCTTTAAGATAACCACCTTTATCACCACTACCATGAGAGTATTTCCAAAACAAATCTGTCACCCATTTTCCTCTGCTGTTTATAACTCCCTAAAGACATTTTAGAATAAAGACTAACTCCTTAACAAGGTGTATAAGGCTCTTTATGTTGCACCCTTAGGGGTCTCCTGGGTGGCTCAGTGGTTGAATGTCTGCCTTCAACTCAGGTTGTGATCCCGGGCTCCTGGGATCAGGATCAAGTCTTGCATCAGGCTCCTTGCAGATGTCTCTCTCTGCCTATGTCTCTCATGAATAAATAAATAAAATCTTTTTTTAAAAAATGATGCACCCTCAGCTTACTTGTTCAGCTTATGTTTGCCATTTATTCATATGATAAAGCAAGTTATTTACAGATCCCAGATTGTACCTTGATCCCTCATACCTCTTACCTTTTAACCAGGCTCTTCTCTTTGCTGGAACATCCTCATTGGATTCCATAACTGCCTGGAGTGAGTACTCTTTAAGTATTCCTCTAGATATACTGCCCTGGCCTCTTTCTCCTCTCTTACCATCCACTGCTCATTTTTGGAAGTACTTATTATCCTGAACTTTTAAAAAGATTTTATTTATTTATTCATGAGAGACACACACACAGAGAGGCAGGGAGAGAAGCAGGCTCCATGCAGGGAGCCCGATGCGGGACTTGATCCTGGGACCCCAGGATCACGCCCTGAGCCAACGGCAGACACCCAACTGCTGAGCCCACCCATGCATCCCAATTATCCTCAATTATAATTAATGATCTGTGGTCTCAGACCACAAGACCATGAGCTCCTTAAATACAAGGATTGAATTTTACTTATGTCTATATTCTCAGAGCCTAGCACAGTGCAGAGCACACAGTAATTGTTCAACATATTTCCCAGTTGAATTGAGATATTACAAATCTTCAGGAAATGCTAGTTAAGAAAACAAAGAAGGAGTGGGAATAAGGAGGAGAATTAGGTTATAGTCATAGGTGCCTAGTAACTTGAACAGGCCAGGAAGTTTTAGGGGAGAGTAGAAGGAAAGGGTTTTCAGTAATGTCAATTACTCCTGAGGACTAAAGTCAGAAAATAAGTCTTTGGATTAGGCACACAAGAAGCCACCAATGCTGTTAAAGAGAGCAGTTTCAAGTGGAGTGTAGAAGATGCAGAAAAGGTAAGAAGATGAAAAAGGGCCCAATCAACCAGTGTTTCTCATACTTTATTGCACCAAAACACCCTTGTCAGAAGAAAAGGAAATGATACAGATCACTTGAGGCCACACATAAGGGAAGATGGCCCCTCTCAAAGACAAAAAACTAACTTATGTCATATCTTCATTCTAAGGGTCCTCACAAAAGGAAACTTCTAAGAGCAGCAAATTCAAAGTCTTCTGGTTGTGAATACAGGATGGATTGATGCTCTTCCAAACCCAAAACTGTGACATAATTTTAAAATGTGGTTATTAAGCACCTGCTTGTTCATCACTGTGAATTTAAGGACATTTACAGAGGTCATATCTTAGCATATGGTCTGCTTCTTCTTCATTGAAGTTGTTGGCAGCAAAGCTGCTCACAGCTTGGTGTGCTGTGCTATCACCAGCATGAGAATTTAAGGAATGGCATGCTGTGCCAGCCAGTCCATCTGAGATTTCTGGCAGAGAGAGGCCCTAAGGAGAACTTGGTTGGAAGGCAGAGTTTTTCTTTAAAACTTAAAAATCACAAGTTAAGGATGTACTCAAACACACAAAATTTCCCTATTCTAAGTCTATCATGAATGAATAACCTAAACCACCTTCTGCTAATTTATATTTTCAGTTTTACGCCTTCTTGCAGTAGTCAACCTTAGTTGACTTTCTTTGTAAAATAGAACAACTCTTCTTTTTATTAACTTTAATTCTTCTGGTTTCAATCTTCAAAGAAGCCCCCAGTTCTTAAAGGCAAGGTTTGATAAGCAAGACCAGTGCAGACTATTATTAATTGATTTTATGAACTTAAGGACAATATCTCCATGGCCTTTTGTTTTCTATGAGAAAAAAGTTTTAGTTTTCTCCTATAACCAAATCCATTTGGAGAAAAGAATTAGACTTGAATAAAGATTATCTGGACATGAGTTCCAGTTGTGCCACTTGCTTCAGTGAATTAATCTCTGGATCAGTTTCTTAATCTATAAATGAGGATACAAACAAATACCTCACATAATAATTATAAGGATTAAATGAGATAATACATTTAATTAAGTCAGGGTATAGACTAAGTTTCTATAATAAAGAGAACCTAAAATATAGGGGCTCAAATAAGAACTTCTTATTTAGGAAAAAACTTAGTTAGGAAAAAACTTTTCCTTATGTTATATTCCAGCAGTAGTGGTTCATAGGTACTCTTACATTCTCAAAATATAGATTCCATATTTGGATAGGTCATTTCCCAGCCAGCTGTGTAAAGGATAGATATTGGTGGCAAAGAACTTTCATTTAAGGATGCTTTCTTTTAAGCTGTGACCAAGAAACCACATACATCACTATTGTTTATGTACCATCCATCAGAATGCAGTCATGTGGCCACATATAACAGCAATGAAGGCTGGGAAATGTATTTCTATCTGGATGGACATATGCCCAGTTAAAATTGTTAGCATATGTCCATCTTGCTTACTATTAAAAGGAAGAATGATAGAATGAATTCTGTAGGATAATGAACAATTTATATCAGCTACACTCTTACCATCATATAGATTTCTATCATGGTAAAAAAAAAATCAGGACACCTGGGTGGCTCAGCAGCTGACTGTCTGCTTGAGGCTCAGGGCATGATCCCAGGGTCCTGGGATCAAGTCTCGCATTGGGCTCCCAGTGGGGAGCCTGCTTCTTTTTCTGCCTCTCCTTGTGTCTCTCATGAATAAATAATAAAATCTTTAAAAAAAAATCACATGGCATTTTATTTCAGATCCTCCTTTCCACTAGTAAAGAATCTTATACAGCCAGTACCTCCAAGGACTAAAGGATGAGGTTTGGGGGGTTGTTTTTATTTGTTTGTTTGTTTTAAGGCAGAGGATTATGTCCACATCTTCCAAGCCTAACACAGAGGTATTCTTAATAAATGTTTATCAAAGTGAATAATCAATCACTCCAGCTGCTCTTATCTGGGTTAAACCCCTCTAGTAATATGTAGAACGCAGACTTTCCATTTTCAATGAGTAGTACTATATCATATATATACACTGTTGGCTTTACATATATATGATCCAATTGGTTACATGGTGAAGCACTTTAGTATATTCTTGATGTTTGATATTTTTGAGGAGAAAGGAGTAAAAATCTTTAAAAAGAAACCTGACTCTCAAAGCATGATAGTGTTCTCTCAAGTTGACTATTTAAATAAAAAATGAGGGCAGCCTGGGTGGCTCAGCAGTTTAGCACTGCCTTCGGCCCAGGGCCTGATCCTGAAGACCTGGGAACAAGGCCCACGTGGGGCTCCCTGCGTGGAGCCTGCTTCTCCCTCTGCCTATGTCTCTGCTCTCTCTCTCTCTCTCCCTCCCTCTCTGTGTCTCTCATGAATAAATAAATAAAATCTTTTATAAATAAATAAATAAATAAATAAATAAATAAATAAATAATGAGAGGGAGCTTGGGAAGATGGCAGAGTAGGAGGATCCTAAGCTTCCCCATCCCACATTTACAACTAGATATCACTCACATCAGTGTAAATAAACTGGAGAGGGATCCAAAGCCTGGCAGAACAAACTCCACAACTAAATGTAGAGAAGAAGCCACTGAGAAGAAGAAGCCATCTGAGAAGTTAGGAAGGGCAGAAACAGTGGTTGGGAGCTCCTCATAAGAGAGAGGGAGCTATGGGCATAGAGAGGGGAAAGCACCAGGGAGCCCACACTGGGAAGACGAATCCCCATAATGTCTGTCTTAAAAACCAGAAGGGCTGAATTCTGTGAGTTTTTTTTTTTAATTAATTAATTTATTTGACAGAGAGAGCACAAGAAGGGGAAGCAGCAGGCAGAAGGAGAGGGAGAAGCAGACTCCTTGCTCAGCAAGGAGCCTGATGTGGGGTTTGATCCCAGGATGCTGGGATCATGATCTAAGCCAAACGGAGATGCTTAACCAACTGAGCCACCTAGGTGCTCCTGAATTCTTTGAGTTTGTATAAGCAGCAGGTCTTGGAGCCTGGAGTTTTAAAGTCAGCTGACTCAGCACTAGCAAGCTAGAGGATGAGTGATAGCCAGATCCCTGCCCTTAAAATGACAACAGCCCAAGAGAGACAAAATAGAAGTGACAGTTTGCACAATGCCTGAGGCAAAGGGGAGGGAGATTTGTTTACATGGACTTATGAGCATGTTGGAGGACTTCTCTAGAAACAAAGAAGCTGGCAGGTGCTATTCTCCTCCCCTGTTCCCCAGCATAAACACAGGTCTATCTGTGGGAGGTGGCACTGCACAGACACTTGCTACTAGCAGTGTACCCCAGCCAGGAGTTCTGAGGACTCATCCACTCCAAGCCTGCTGACCTTGGCTCTGGGCACAGAATAAATTTTCTTGAACCAGTGTGTAGCCCTGCTCAGCACGACAGACACTGTTGCTGCATACCTTGCCCCCAGGGGCCACCATGCTTCAGGGGCAAGGACTCGAATC
This sequence comes from Canis lupus dingo, assembly GCF_003254725.2. Taxonomy (NCBI): domain Eukaryota; kingdom Metazoa; phylum Chordata; class Mammalia; order Carnivora; family Canidae; genus Canis; species Canis lupus. Next base: position 29,803,025 of record NC_064265.1, on the reverse strand, counting down.
TAGGACTAGTAGCTTAGTGGAAATTTTGCTAACACCACTGCCCCACCTCTGAGACCTCCTGCAATCATGCCCTTTGAGAGCTAGCCTGCATGGGTGTCAACACCACAGAAAGAAAGCACAGCCTAAACAGACAGTGATGATGTCTGGACTGAAAGAAAAAACAATACAGACACAACAGCAGGATGTAAACAATACACATAGGAGACTCCCCTGAAGTCCCAGGTTCTGGTGAACAGTAGACATGGCACTGCAGGGCACTATAGGACTTCTTCATAAAGCCACTACTTTCAAGAGCAGATGATGTAGCTGACTTTCCTGACACAGAGAAACAGACACAGAGAGGTAGACAAAATGAGGAGATAAGTATGTTACAAATGAAAGAACTGAACAAAATCACAGTACGAGATCTAAGAGAAACAGAAAAAGTAATGGGCCTGATAGAGAATTTAAAGTATCATAGCAATCAAGCTGAACAATGAGAGACCAACAAATACTGCATAATGAGAATAGACTTAAGAGAACTCAGTGACTCCATCAAGCATAATAATGTTCATATTATAGGGATTGAGAAAAGGAGGCAAAAAATGTATTACATTTTTATCTCCAAATGTATTTGGAGAAATAAGAACTAAAAACTTCCTGAATCTGGGGAGGGAAACACAGATCATGATTCAAGAGGCACAGAGATCCCCTCAACAAATTCAACATAGGGAGGTCCACACCAAGACAAACAGTAATTAAAATGGCAAAAAATAATAATAAAGAAAGAATGTGAAAGGTTGCAAGAGAAAAGAAGACAGATACAAAGGAAACCCTATAAGTCAATCAGCTGATTTTTCAGCAGAAACTTTGCAGGCTGGAAGAAAGTGGCACTATATATTCAAAGTGCTAAAAGGGAAAATTGCCGCCAAGAATACGCTATCCAGCAAAGCTATCATTCAGAGTAGAAGAGATAAAGTACTTCCCAGACAAATAAAAGTTAAAAGAATTCATGACCGGTACACCAGCCCTAGAAGAAGTGTTAAAGAGGGAATTTGTGGGTGGAAAACAGTAACTATAAGTAAGAGTAAAAAAAAAAAAGAAAAGAAAAGAAAAGAAAAAAAAGGAAGCACAAAAAAAATCTGAAAAAATCAGTCGAGAGGCACAAAATAAAAGGATATAAAATATGATACCAAATATCTGACATGTGGAGGGGAGAGGAGTAAAGAATGAGTTCAAAATTAAGTGACCATCAGCTCAGTATATACTGCTATATGAAAAAGGTGTTATATATGAGCCAAATGGTAACCACAAATCAGAAAACAGTAATAAATATGAAAAAATAAAGCATAAGGAATCCGAGTATGTCACTAAAGAAAACCAGCAAACCATGAAAGAGAGCAAGAGAAGAAAGGATCAGAGAAAAACTGCAAAAACAACCATAAAACAAGTAACTTAATAGCAATAAATACATATATATCAATAATTATTTTGAATGTAAATGGACTAAATGCTCCAATCAAAATACACATAGTGTCAAAAAGGATTAAAAAACAAGACCCATCTCTATGCTGCCTATAAAAGACTCATTTCATTTTTTTGTTTATTTTTTAATTTGAGTTTGATTTGCCAACATATAGTATAACACCCATTGCTCATCCTGTCAAGTGCCTCCCTCAGTGCCCGTCACCCAGTCACCCCATCCTCCTACTCACCTCCCCTTCCAGTACCCCTTGTTCATTTCCCAGAGATAGAAGTCTCTCATGTTCTGTCACCCTCTCTGATATTTACCACTCATTTTCTCTCCTTTCCCCTTTAATCCCTTTCATTATTTTTTATATTCCCCGAATGAATGAAACCATATAATGTTTGTCCTTCTCCAATTGACTTATTTCACTCAGCATAATACTCTACAGTTCTATCCACTGTTGAAGCAAATGGTGGGTATTTCAGACCTAAAGACACCTGCAGATTGAAAGTGAGGGGATGGGAAGACATTTATCATGCAAATAGATACCAAAAGAAAGCCAGAAGGATACCTGGATGACTCAATCAGTTAAGTATCAAACTCTTGGTTTCAACTCAGGTCATGATCTCATGTTCTGAGATCAAGCCCCTAGTCAGACTCCATGGTCAGTGGAGGCGCTGCTTGGGATTCCCACCCTCTGCAACCCCCACCCGAACACTCTCTCATGTGCATGAGTGCACTCCATCTCTCTAAAGTAAATAAATAAATCTAAAAAAGAAAGAAAGAAAGCCAGAGTAGCAACACTTACATTGGACAAAATAGACTTTAAAACAAAGTCTGAGGTACCTGAGTGATAGTTAAGTGTCTGCCTTTGGCTCAGGTCATGATCCTGGTATCCTGAGATTAGGCCTGTGTCTTGCTCTCTGCTCAGTGGGGACTCTGCTTCTCCCTCTGTCCCTCGCCCCACTTGTGCTCTCTTTCTCTCTCTCAAACAAACAAACAAACAAACAAATAAATAAATAAATAAATATTTTTTTAAAAATCTGAAGAAAAAAAAAAAAGACAAAGAAGGACACTATATAATAATGAAGGGGACAATCTAATAAAAAGACATCCCAGTTGTAAATATATATGCACCCAGCATAGGAGCACCAAAATACATGAAACCACTAAAAACAAACATAAAGAAGTACACTTGTAATTAGCACTGGGTGATATAAGGAGCTGTTAAATATGAAACTCCTATTACACTATGTGCTAACTATACTAGAATTAAAATAAAATTTTTTAAAACATGGTACATTAATCAATCAAACATGATACCATTAACTTAAAAAATGTTTATCATGCATTTTCTTGGCATTCAGGAAAAACTAGTACAGACAGTAGCCATTGGGAACCATAGCCCAGCCTATTCAGGAATGTGGTAATGTATTGTAAGCCATCTTTCTTTATAATAGTCCCAGAATGAGACTGTTTTGCCTGAGGTTGGGCAAACTAAATGAAAGTTTTCACACTCTCTCACATCTCAGATTCTCCAACTTATCTGTGGTTGCACAGGTGATAGTCTAGGGAAAAATGACTTAACTAACAGGAAAGAAAACTAGCTGGAGAACAGAAAGGAATTTAAGAGATTGGGCGTCTAACCTGTGTCTGACATTGTGCTAAGGTCATTCAACACATTATCTAATTTAGTTCTGATAATAGCCTTAAATGAGATAGGCATTGTTGTAGGAAACTTCTTTTAGGGTCAAAGAAGTTCAATAACTTATAAATGATCACAGTTGCACATTGGTTCCCAGAAAGCAGACTCTGACGTGGAGGTTTATGTTCAGAGATTTTGAAAAGAATATTCTCAGGATCAATACCTGGTAAAGGGAAGAAAACAGTATTGGACATAAGGAGGAGCTGGGCTTCAATACAGTCTCAGTGAGGCCTCAGCTAATCACATGGGGAGTTCTAGAGCTGTAATGTCCCTTGAGAGTTGCCTCAAGTTAGGATGAGTGGGCCAGGATTTAACACTCTCACAAAAACCAGTTAACACAGTCTACAGCACTAGCAACAGCTGAGGAAAATAAATTCTTCAATCCCAAACAGAGATCTGAGCAACACATCACAGCATCTACTGGAGTCAACCAACTTGGAAGTAACAAAGCCAGAATGTCCGAACACAGCTCTGACACCAAAGTCCATGCATTCTTCCACTGCACAGGCAGTCAGCTGGTTGTGTACCTATATGTTTACCATTTTATAAAATGATATAAAGGAACATACTTTATAAGCTAGTTCTGGATATATGGCCTTGGTATCTTAACATTGTGAGAATTTTCTAAAATTCATGTAGAAAATTCAATCTTGGCTCTATTACTTTTTTTTATGATTAACACCTCTTCTAAGATTTTCCACAAAAATGCCCTCATTTCTTAAGTAGAGTCAACCAAAATACCAAGTATGATAAAAATCTAAAACATATTCTATCTAGGTGAATTAACTAGGTAACTTCCAAATGCCTCATCACAGAATTCTCTTAGAATTCAGGAATAAGGGACACCTGGGTGGTTCAGCGGTTGAGCGTCTGCCTTTGGCTCAGGGCGTGATCTTGGAGTCCCAGGATCGAGACTCACATCGGGCTCCCTGCATGGAGCCTGCAATTGGATTTAGAACTCCCACGGGAAGATATACAAGAACTCAGACAGCCTTAATGGAATGTAAAAATCTTTTACCTTGATATGAAAGTCTGAAAAGTATAGCTAAAATTTATCAGCCATGTTTTTCAATTTGAAAGTTACATGATCAAAGCAAAGTAAAACCCATGGCAGATACAGCATTCCTCCATTCAACAAATATTTACAGAGGATCTATGGTATGCAAGGATCAGCATTCCATACTCTAAGGACTCTGGTCATGACTTAGCTCTTCCAGAGAAATCTGATTGGCTTTCCAGCTGCATTAGAGTGATAGCTTCTCGCTACCTTGTTTTAGAATATACAACCACTCTACATAACAAGCGAAGTCAAATATCCTTATCAAATATTTTCCTTTACTTTTTTAAAGACTTTATTTATTTATTTATGAGAGACACAGAGAGAAAGAGAGGCAGAGACACAGGCAGAGGGAGAAGCAGGCTCCCTGCAAGGAGCCTGATGTGGGACTCCATCCCAGGACTCCGGGACCACACCCTGACCCAAAGGCAGATGCTCAAACGCTGAGCCACCGAGACATCCCAAATATTTTCCTTTATATTTATATGTACCTAAATATAAGCACATATATAAACCTAATGTACAGCAGTAATCTTTTATAAGTTATTTAACTTATTTAACCTAAAAAGAAGTTTCCTATTATATATGTAGTTACACACACACACACACACACACACACAGTACTTAGATGGTGTGAAATTCTGCAACGTATGTTTAAGGAAATTAAAAAGACAGGCATTTTTGTTATTTTCTCCCTTTGAAGCCACAAGAGAAAGAGCAAGTTATGTATTCCAAAGTGTACGCTAAAAACGATTATGATTAATGCTATCTGGAAAAAAAACATTAAACTATGTTTTTAATATCCATTTAATAAATGTTTATTTGGGGTCATGTAATAAGTGCTATACATTACTCAGCCTTTGTTAATGGCACTTGTGCATCAAGTATAGCAATTTTATTTTTTTATATATTTTTTAAAGATTTTATTTATTTATTCATGAGACACAGAGAGAGAGAGGCAGAGACACAGGCAGAGGGAGAAGCAGGCTCCATGCAGGGAGCCCGATGTGGGACTTTATCCTGGGACTCCAGGATCACGCCCTGGGCCAAAGGCAGGCGCTAAACTGCTGAGCCACCAGGGATTCCCCTGTATAGTGATTTTAAAATATATATTTACATGATATTATGTATTATGTATGCTAGACACAGTTGTCTTTTTCACAAGCTCCCCAGGAGATCCTGACGCATGCTCAAATCTGAGAACATGGCTCTAACTCACTATCCATTAGTCCTGTCCTAAACAGAAGACTTCTATGATCCATTGCAATAAATATAAATGTTGCATTTGTCTTTAGAGAACAATAGGCAAAGATCTAAGAATTCTCGGCAGCACAGAGCATCTTTTTGCATTTCCAAGCAATACAGTGCATCAGCTAGAGTAGCAAATTCTGCATAAAAACATTTCAGTTTGAATTTCCATTCTTTGATGTCTTTGCTGTAGCTTCTTAGGAAATCATTTAATTTTCACAATAATTTGTTTCCTCATCTATAAAAGAGGAGCTTTGCCTGCGGCTCTTTACAGTGACTTCCACTTCCTTAAGCTCTGTGATTCAAAACATCTCAATCAATATGTATATTGTTATCATTTTGGAGATATCTGTATTAACAATTTTTCCATTTCATTATATTTTTTCTTCTTCTTCTCTCCATTTTTAAAATTTTCTTAATATCTTATGTTTTTTGGTTTAATTTTTAAAATTTAAATCCAATTGATTAACACAAAATATATTATTAGTTTCAGAGGTAGTCTAATGATTCATCAGTTGCAATATAATTCCTAGTGCTCATTATATCATGTGCCCTCCTTAATGTCCATCACCCATCACCCAATCCCCCTACCCACCTCCCTCCCGCAACCCTCAGTTTAGTTCCTATAGTTAAAAGTCTCTTATGGTTTGCCCATCTCTGTGATTTCGTCTTAATTTTTCCCTCCCTTTCCTTATGTTTCCTAATTCCCATCAACAGATGAATGGATAACGATGATGTGGTATGAGTCTTGAGGAGGCGAGGCAAGATGGTGGAAGAGCAGGGTCCCCAAGTCACCTGTCCCCACGAACTTACCTAGATAACTTGCAAACCATCCTGAAAACCTACGAATTCGGCCTGAGATTTAAAGAGAGAACAGCTGGAATGCTACAGTGAGAAGAGTTCACACTTCTATCAAGGAAGGAAGACGGAAAAAAATAAAGAAATAAAAAAACATCCAAGGGGGAGGGGCCTCTGCGAGGAGCTGGGCTAAGGCCAAGTGGTGAGAGCCCCCAGGACAGGAGAGCCCAGGCCCGGAGAAGCAGGAACTTTACCAATCTTCCCGGATGGAAAGGCGCTCGCAGGGAGCTGGGGCAGGATACCAGGAGGGGAGGGATGCCCTCAGGCTCCCAGGGTCACTAACAGAGGACCTGCACCCCGGAGGAGAGCGCGCCACATCCCCGGGCTGAGCTCCCTTTAGCTCAGCTCCGGTGGATGCTCAGGCGGCAGCTCCCCACGGAGGGGGCTGCGTGGCCTGGGGAGCAGCCCAGAGGGTGCAGGCCCAGGAGCCCAGGGCGCCGGGGGACACAGTCCAAAATCCGGCGGTCCCCCAGGACAGGCGGAGGCAGAAGGACCTGCCCACCGGCACCCCCAAGCTGTGCAAATCACTGGCCCTGGCTCTCCGCCCCCGGAGCATCCAGGCCCCTGCGGACTGGGAGGTGCGGTAGTTACTGCTGGAGCTGACTCTAGGGCTGGAGAGCTTAACGACGCCACTGCTGTTGTTCCTCCTGGTGTCACCTTGTACCTGGGACTGAGCAGGGCCGCCAGGAAGCAGGAGCCTCACAGGATAAACAGCTCCCCCTGAGCCGTACGACTGGCAGGGGGCTGGGCAGCTCCCCCAGGGGCACACACCTGAGAATCAGCACAGCAGGCCCCTCCCACTGAAGACCAGCTGGAAGGACAGGGGAAGAGCAAGTTCTTGATAGAGCAACGCTGGAAAGTTCCAAGGAAAGTCTAGGGACTTACAGTATATAGAATCAGAGGATACCCCTCCTAGTTTTTGTTTTCTGTTTGTTTCCCCCCCCCCCCACCCTTTTTTCTTTCTCTTTTTCTCCTTTTTCCAATACAACTTGTTTTTAGCCACTCTGCACTGAGCAAAATGACTAGAAGGAAAAGCTCACCACGAAAGAATCAGAAACAGTACTCTCTGCCACAGATTTATAGAATATGGATTATAATTCAATGTCAGAAAGCCAATTCAGAAGCACAATTATAAAGCTACTGGTGGCTCCAGAAAAAAGCATAAAGGATTCAAGAGACTTCATGACTGCAGAATTTAGAGCTAATCAGGCCGAAATTAAAAATCAATTAAATGAGATGCAATCCAAACTGGAGGTCCTAACAACGAGTGTTAACAAGGTAGAAGAACGAGTGAGTGACATAGAAGACAGATTGATGGCAAGGAAGGAAGCTGAGGAAAAAAAGAGAAAAACAATTAAAAGACCATGAGGATAGGTTAAGGGAAATAAATGACAGCCTCAGAGGGAAAAATCTATGTTTAATTGGTGTTCCAGAGGGCACCGAAAGTACAGAGGACCAGAAAGTGTATTTGAACAAATCATAGCTGAGAACTTCCCTAACTTGGGGAGGGAAACAGGAATTCAGATCCAGGAGATAGAGAGATCCCCCCCTAAAATCATAAAAACCTTCAATACCTTGACATTTAATAGTGAAACTTGCAAATTCCAAAGATAAAGAGAAGATCCTTAAAGCAGCAAGAGACAAGAGATCCCTAACCTTTATGGGGAGAGGTTAGCAGCAGACCTCTCCACAGGGACCTGGCAGACCAGAAAGGGCTGGCAGGATATATTCAGGGTCCTAAATGAGAAGAACATGCAGCCAAGAATACTTTATCCAGCAAGGCTCTCATTCAGAATAGAAGGACAGATAAAGAGCTTCCAAGATAGGCAGAAACTGAAAGAATATGTGACCACCAAACCAGCTCTGCAAGAAATATTCAGGGGGACTCTGTAAAAGAAAGAGGAAGTCCAAGGAAACAATCCATAAAAACGGGGACTGAATAGGTATCATGATGACACTGAATTCATATCTTTCAATAGTAACTCTGAACGTGAATGGGCTTAATGATCCCATCAAAAGATGCAGGGTTTCAGACTGGATAAAAAAGCAAGACCCATCTATTTGCTGTCTACAAGAGACTCATTTTAGTCATAAGGGCACCTAAGCCTGAAAATAAAAGGTTGGAGAACCATTTACCATCCAAATGGTCCTCAAAAGAAAGCAGGGGTAGCCATCCTTATATCAGATAAATTAAAGTTTATCCCAAAGACTATAGTAAGAGATGAAGAGGGACACTATATCACACTTAAAGGATCTATCCAAAAAGAGGACCTAAAAAATCATGAATATTTATGCTCCGAATGTGGGAGCTGCCAAGTATATCAATCAATTAACAACCAAAGTTAAGATATACTTAGATAATAATACACTTCTACTGGGAGACTTCAGCATGGTGCTTTCTACAGTCAATAGATTTTCTAAGCACAACATCTCCAAAGAAACAAGAGGTTTAAATGATACACTGGACCAGATGGATTTCACAGATATTTACAGAACTTTACATCCAAATGCAACTGAATACACATTCTTCTCAAGGGCACATGGAACTTTCTCCAGAATAGACCACATATTGGGCCACAAATCAGGTCTTAACTGATACTAAAAGATTGGGATCATACCCTGCATATTTTCAGACCATAATGCTTTGAAGCTAGAACTAAACCACAAGAAGAAGTTTGGAAGGATTTCAAACACGTGGAGGTTAAGGATCATCCTGCTAAAAGATGAAAGGGTCAACCAGGGAATTAGAGAAGAATTGAAAAGATTCATGGAAACTAATGAGAATTAAGATACAACCATTCAAAACCTTTGGGATACAGCAAACGCAGTCCTGAGGGAAAATACATCGCAATACAAGCATCCATCCAAAAACTGAAAGGACTCAAATACAAAAGCTAAACTTGCACCTAAAGGAGCTGGAGAAGGAACAGCAAATGAAAGCTTCACCCAGCAGAAGAAGACAATTAATAAAGATTTGAGTAGAACTCAATGAAACAGAGAAAAACTGTGGAACAGATCAACAAAACCAGGAGTTGGTTCTTTGAAAGAATTAATAACATAGATAAACCATTAGCCAGCCTTATTAAAAAGAAGAGAGAAAAGATTCAAATTAATAAAATCATGAATGAGAAAGGAGAGATTACCACCAATACCAAGGAAATGCAAATGATTTTAAAAACTTATTATGAGCAGCTATACGCCAATAAATTAGGCAATCTAGAAGAAATGGACACATTCCTGGAAAACCACAAACTACCAAAACTGGAACAGGAAGAAATAGAAAACCTGAACAGGCCAATAACCAGGGAGGAAATTGAAGCAGTCATCAGAAACCTCCCAAGACACAAAAGTCCAGGGCCAGATGGCTTCCCAGGGGAATTCTATCAAACGTTTAAAGAAGAAACCATACCTATTCTACTAAAGCTGTTCTGAAAGATAGAAAGAGACGGAGTACTTCCAAACTTGTTCTATGATGCCAGCATCACCTTAATTCCAAAACCAGACAAAGACCCTACCAAAAAGGAGAATTATAGACCAATATCCCTGATGAACACAGATGCAAAAATTCTCAACAAGACACTAGCCAATACGATCCAACAGTACATTAAGAAGATTATTCACCATGACCAAGTGGGATTTATCCCCGGGATGCAAGGGTGGTTCAACACTCGTAAAGCAATCAATGTGATTGATCATATCAACAAGAGAAAAAAACAAGAACTATATGGTCCTCTCAATAGATGCAGAGAAAGCATTTGACAAAATACAGCATCCATTCCTGATCAAAACTCTTCAGAGTGTAGGGATAGGGGGAACATTCCTCAGCATCTTAAAAGCCATCTACTAAAAGCCTACAGAAAATATCAGTCTCAATGGGGAAACACTGGGAGCCTTTCCCCTAAGATCAGGAACACAACAGGGATGTCCACTCTCACCACTGCTATTCAACATAGCATTAGAAGTCCTAGCCTCAGCAATCAGGCAACAAAAAGAAATAAAAGGCATTCAAATTGGCAAAGAGGAGGTCAAACTCTCCCTCTTCATAGATAACATGATACTGTACATAGAAAACCCAAAAGACTCCACCCCAAGATTGCTAGAACTCCTACAGCAATTCCGCAATGTGGCAGGATACAAAATCAATGCCCAGAAGTCAGTGGCATTTCTATACACTGACAATGAGACTGAAGAAAGAGAAATTAAGGAGTCAATCCCATTTACACTTGCACCCAAAAGCATAAGACACCTAGGAATAAACCTAGCCAAAGAGGTAAAGGATCTATACCCTAAAAACTACAGAACACTTCTGAAAGAAATTGAGGAAGACACAAAGAGATGGAAAAATATTCCATGCTCATGGATTGGAAGAATTAATATTGTGAAAATGTCAATGTTACCCAGGGCAATGTACACATTTAATGCAGTCCCTATCAAAATACCATGGACTTTCTTCAGAGAGTTGGAACAAATCATCTTAAGATTTGTGTGGAATCAGAAAAGACCCCGAATAGCCAGGGGAATATTAAAAAAGAAAACCATAGCTGGGGCATCACAATGCCAGATTTCAGGTTGTACTACAAAGCTGTGGTCAGCAAAACTGTGGTACTGGCACAAAAACAGACACATAGATATCAATGGAACAGAATAGAGAATCCAGAAGTGGACCCTCAACTTTATGGTCAACTAATCATCGACAAAGCAGGAAAGACAATCCACTGGAAGAAAGACAGTCTCTTCAATAAATGGTGCTGGGAAAATTGGACTCCACGTGCAGAAGAATGAAAATAGACCATTCTCTTACACCATACACAAAGATAAACTCAAAATGGATAAAAGATCTAAATGTGAGACAAGATTTCCATCAAATCCTAGAGGAGAACACAGGCAACAACACCCTTTTTAAACTTGGCCACAGCAACTTCTTGCAAAATACATCTATGAAGGCAAGAGAAACAAAAGCAAAAATGAATTACTGGGACTTCATCAAGATAACAAGCTTCTGCACAGCAAAAGAAACAGTCAACAAAACTAAAAGACAACCTACAGAACGGGAGAAGATATTTGCAAATGACCTATCAGATAAAGGGCTAGTATCCAAGATCTATAAAGAACTTATTAAACTCAACAGCAAAGAAACAAACAATCCAATCATGAAATGTGCAAAAGACACGAACAGAAATCTCACAGAGGAAGACATAGACATGGCCAAGAAGTACAAGAGAAAATGCTCCACATCACTGGCCATCAGGGAAATACAAATCAAAACCACAATGAGATACCACCTCACACCAGTGAGAATGGTGAACATTAACAAGACAGGAAACAACAAATGTTGGAGAGGATGCAGAGAAAGGGGAACTCTCTTGCACTGTTGGTGGGAATGTGAACTGGTACAGCCACACTGGAAAACTGTGTGGAGGTTCCTCAAAGAGTTAAAAATGGAACTGCTCTACAACCCAGCAATTGCACTACTGGGGATTTAACCCAAAGATACAGATGTAGTGAAACGCCAGGACACCTGCACCCCAATGTTTATAGCAGCAATGTCCACAATAGCCAAACTGTGGAAGGAGCCTCAGTGTCCATCAAAAGATGAATGGATAACGAAGATGTGATATATTTATACAATGGATAATTATTCAGCCATTAGAAACGACAAATAACCATCATTTGCTTCAACGTGGATGGAACTGGAGGGTATTATGTTGAGTGAAATAAGTCAATCAGAGAAGGACAAACATTATATGGTCTCATTCATTTGGGGAATATAAAAATTAGTGAAAGGAAATAAAGGGAAAGGAGAGAAAATGAGTGAAAATATCAGTGAGGTTGACGGAACATGAGAGACACCTAACTGGGAAATGAACAAGGGGTAGTGGAAAGGGAGGTGGCCGAGGGGTTTGGGGTGACTAGTTGATGGGCACCGAGGGGGGCACTTGGCGGGATGAGCACTGGGTGTTATGCTAAATGTTGGCAAATTGAACTCCAATAAAAAATCTTTTTTTTTTTAATCTTTTTTAAAAAAGAAGATGTGGTATGTATATACAATGGAATATCATTCAACCATCAAAAATGAAATCTTACCATTTGCAACAATGTAGATGGAACTAGAGGGTCTTATGCTAAGTGAAATAACTCAGAGAAAGATAATTATTATATGATTTCACTCATGTGGAAATCTATTTCATTCTATTACTCAATAGCATATCAAAACTGTATGACAATTCAATAATTAGAGTATAACGCAATTAAAAAGTTAGCAAAGAAGATATACAAATGGCCAATAAGCACATGAAAAGATGCTCAACATCATCAGCCATCAGAAATGCAACTCAAACCACAATGATACTACTTCATAGCTTTAGAATTGCTATAATAAAAATTATTGATAATGACAAGTGTTAAGAAGTAGAGAAATCAGAACCCAGATACAGTACTAGTGGGAATGTTAAATAGTGTGACTGCTTTGGAAAACAGTTTGGTGGCTTCTCAAAAGATTAAACATATACTTCCTGTATGACCCAGCAATTCCACTCCTAGATATATATCAAGAGAACTGAAAACATATTTCTATGCAAAGTTATGCATAATCGTTCACAAACAGTCATAGCATTATTCACAATAGCCAGAAAAATGGAAACAACCCAAACATTTGTCAACGATGAATGGATAAATAAAATGTGGTATATCCATACATAGGAATATTCTTCAACAATAAAAAGGAATGGCATGTGAATGCGTGTTATAACATAGATGAACCTCAAAAATATTAAACTAATTGAAAGAAAATTGTCACAAAAGACCACATATTGTATTATTTCATTCATTTGAAATGTTCAGAATAGGCATATCCATAAAAATCAATGGATAGAAGAGTACTTAGATGGCTCATTGGTTAGGCATCCAACTTTGGCTCAGGTCATGCTCTCAGGTTCCTGGGATCAAGCCCCACAATGAGCCCCACATTAGGATCCACACTCAATGGGGAGTCTGCTTTTCCCTTTCCTCTGCCCCTCCCCCCACTTGTACACAAGGAGGCACTCTCTCTCAAGTAAACAAAATCCTTTTAAAAAGTCAATGGATAGAGAAAATAGATTGATGTTTATCTAGAGCTGGAAAGGCTGAGGGAAAGCTGGGGACATGGGACTGTTAAAGGGTGTAGGGTTTCTTTGGGGATGATGGAAATGTTCTGAAATTGATTCTGGTGAGGTTTGCACAGTTCCATGAATAAACTGAATAAACCGAAAACACTTTAAGTGAGTGAATGGTATGTGAATAATATCAATAAATCTGTTACCAGAAAAATAAAAGTATATCAGAAGTTTCTCCTCTGCTCCATTTCTCCTTTGGTCATATCAAATGGCCATCAGTGAGATATTAAACTAATGCCTTTATGACTACAGTAGTCTGGAATGAAGTGCCATCCTCCTGTATCTCATTCATTATTTTAATATTCAAGCAATTTGGATACAGTGTAGATCAGCCAATACACAATTCTATGTTACTTTTATTCAAACTTAAATGCTTGACAAAAGGCATTTATCAAAATAAATGCTAGAAGCTGCTCTTTTCTTTCTTTTAAATTATATTGGAAATGACCACCACACATTAATGACGTTTTGAATTGGGCATAAGCAGGACATCCAAGGAAGGAGCAAACACTTTTGAATTTTTTCTTTAATCCTTGAATTCAGTCAGTGTGAATTTTAAAAGTGAATGTGAGGGGTTTGTAAAAAGGAAACTTTATTTCTTCTGAACCTCATTGGCTTTTTATGTCACAGACACATACAAATGGTGCTTTGAAAACTTTTGCTAAATCACGCACATGAAAATAAACAACAGTTTAGGAAGCAAATTCCTAAAACTTGCAATGATGAGGTTAGTTACAATTATAAATTGGACCTTACAGAGCATGCTGAATAGGCGATTATTTCTTATTTCTGTTCTATTTCCTCAAGTTGAAGGTAGACCAAAAGACCTTCCTTGTGTAAGTCTCCATGACTAATTTTTCCTTAATCAAATCAGGAATACAAACTTCCTTTCCTAATAGCACAGGGCCAGAAAACATGATTTTCATTATAGAAAGGACTGTGTACAAAAGGACATTTTAGAAATCTGGGCCAAACGGTATTTTAAGACATTCAGAGCTGGTAAGAATTTGTGTTATGTTTAACTGCATGTTACAGTAAAACAAAATCTTTAAGATGTAAGAATATAAATAGTTGATTGTCGCTAGTTAATTATGGCTTAGGCTATCAGACTGATTTTTAAAAATCGCATATTTAGAAACTGCTCTTTGTATAATTGTTAGCATTTGAGGGAACGAGGGCCTGCTTTGAGAAGTTGAAATGTATAGATCCCATTTTCATGAAAATGTAAGGGGGCATAAATTTTTGCATATAGCTTCATGAGCATCCCCAAGGCCATTTTAAGATACCAGTTTAAGAATCCAACAAAACTTGGGAAAAAAACCCTAAAGATACCACAACATACCTATGGATATACTGAAAAAAAAGTCTGACAACGCCAAATGGCAACAAGGATATGGAAAAACTATAATTCCCATACAATTTGGGAAACTATTTGGCAGTTTCTTAAACAGTTAAACATGTATCTATACTGTGACCCAATAATTCTACTCTAAGGTATTTGCCCAATAGAAGTGAAAACATGTGTCTACAAAAGTCTTGTATAAGACTGTCCTTAGCCTTATTCTTCTTAATAGCTAAAAACTGGAAACAACTCTTATGGTCATCAACAGGAATATATATAAATTGTAGCCTATTTATACAATGGAAGCCTATACAGAAAACAATAAAATAATGTGCTACTCATACCCACGATAATATATAGCTAAATTTAAAAAACATTATGCTGAATGAAAGAAGCCAAACACACGAAAGTATGTAGTTTTAGAACAGGCAAAATGAACATACTTCAGTAGAAATCAACAATGGCTGATTCTGAAGGGTATGTTCTTCTAGAAGGGGGCAAATGGGATCTTTCTGGGATGCTGGAAATTTCTATATTTTGATATAAGTATGAATTACACAGGTGTATGCATTTGTCAAAATTGGTTGAACTGTATACTTTAGATCTATGTGTTTTGCTTTATATAAAATATATCCCAATAAAATATTTTGCAGAAAACAGAGATAAACTGGGGATTTGTAAGTATCAGTACAAATAAGAGAATTCAGATTTTTAACTACACATTTGAGCAAGTATTAGTATAAGCACTGACTGAGATGGGGTTGTTTCTTTAAATTGTAGAGAACTTATATTTGAATATGAAGCTGTAGACAACACAGAATAAATGACACCTCAAGAAGAAATATGACTTTGTACTTTTATACAGCTTACTTAGTATTTTCCTACATCTTTTGTTTGACTCTTATGGCATTCTGTGAGGAAGGCAGTATGATCGCCACCCTCCTATTGTGCAGATAAAGAAATTGAGGTTCAGAGACATTGAAGGTTCCACCCAAAGCCACACAGCCCATTTGTGGCAGAGCCAGGACCAGAACCTTTATCTTCTAAAGGAAGTTTTGCACTCATTTTACCTCTATTCTTTAGAGAAGGGGAAATTATAATAGCCAGAGAAACATGTAAGCTTAGATTCCAGAACATGACTATTATTTAGTGATTTAAAAATTAAAAGTGTTTGATACACATCCTTAAGAGCCTCTAGAGCTCTCCTGTATTTGGGTCTCAATAATACCTTGTTCAGGGGATCTCTGGGTGGTCCAGCGGTTTAGTGCCTACCTTTGGCCCTGGGCGCGATCCTGGAGTCCCAGGATTGAGTCCCGCGTCGGGGCTCCATCCTGTGTCTCTGCCTCTCTCCCTCTCTCTCTCTCTCTCTCTGTCTATAATGAATAAATAAAGAAAATTTAAAAAAAAATAATAATACCTTGTTCACTGAAAAAGCATGACTGGATCACATTAACAACACTCTGCGTTAGTTTGAGTTTCTCTGTTACTCAGCACCAAGCTTCATTAGTAATTTAAGGACACATGTAATTGAGAGCACAGGGAAAACCAGGAGAGATCCAGGACACGGAGAGTGGCTCCCCAGATCTTTTTATCCTGCATCAGAAATGTACTCTCTGGCCCAGAGCAATGATAGAGTCTCCAAAGAGATTCGTGGGTTACCTCACACAGCAAGGAGATTATAGGTAATGAATTATCTCCATTTTATACCCAGATCATTATGTAACTCACATGAAATCCACCAGGGAGCCATGCCAGTCCATAGACTCTAAATTAGTTTTCCATAAACAATCCTTAATCAGAGTCATTCTTGCTAAGAGCATTCTATAGGTGGGTACTCTCTTCCTAGTCAGTCTCGTTATTTATTTACTAGGAGGCCGATTATCAGCATGTTTATAAGGAGGTTACAGCAGATCACTTGCTTTCTTTGTCTCCCAGGAGTGTCCTCCTCCTAATAGGAGAGAAATGAATGATAGGCCAGCTGCTTAATTTCTTCCTCCCCAGGACTGAAATCCAAGTGCTACCCCATGGACCACAATCCAACCCTGCCACACTTTAGTTTTTTGCATCTCTAAGTCACCTCTAAGAACAGCCATCCCAAGGACTGGGGAATTGGGTCATGATGCTGGGGGTGATTTAGGGATATGTAAGAGAAGAACAAGTAAACAAAGAAATCAAATATTAAGGTCCATTTACTGAAGGCCCACTACTACAGGTTTATTTTTTTTTATTTTTATTTTTTTCAGGATCTATCCCATTTTATTATCCTAAAAATATGACCTTCATTTTTCATGCTAAAAAATGTTTTATGAAGAGTTGCTGATAGAGGATAGTTTGTTTTTTTTCTTTTTTTTTTAATTTATTTTTTATTGGTGTTCAATTTACTAACATACAGAATAACCCCCAGTGCCCGTCACCCATTCACTCCCACCCCCCGCCCTCCTCCCCTTCTACCACCCCTAGTTCGTTTCCCAGAGTTAGCAGTCTTTACGTTCTGTCTCCCTTTCTGATATTTCCCACACATTTCTTCTCCCTTCCCTTATATTCCCTTTCACTATTATTTATATTCCCCAAATGAAAGAGAACATATAATGTTTGCCCTTCACCGACTGACTTACTTCACTCAGCATAATACCCTCCAGTTCCATCCATACTACAGGTTTAGAATGGAGTATTACCTTGCTGAGCTAAAGCTCAGAGAAGTTAAGTAACTTGCCCAAGGTCACACAAGCGGGGGGACAAAACCAAGATTTATTTTTTTTTAAGATTATTTATTTATTTACTTATTTACTTATTTATTCATAGAGACAAAGAGAGAGAGAGAGAGAGAGGCAGAGACACAGGCAGAGGGAGAAGCAGGCTCCATGCGGAGAGCCTGACGCGGGACTCTATCCAGGGTCTCCAGGATCACACCCTGGGCTGCAGGCGGCGCTAAACCGCTGTGCCACTGGGGCTGCCCCAAAACCAAGATTTAAACACAAACTAGTCTGAGGCCCAATTTCAACCTCAAACTGTTCCTCATCCCCTTCTTTACCATGCTTATGATGCTGGACCTTGCAATCTGCAGACCACATCTTGGTTTTTCCAGCTCTGCCACCATAGGTGCTATAGGAAGACTACAAGGCTGATGGAGGGAGAAAGGATATATATACTTTTACCTATTTGCTTCCTGTTCCTGAAAGTGTCACCCCAGAAATGTCTCTTCACTTCAATATTAGCCACATCTCTCTACAGTAGAAGCTGAAGCCAGTTTTTAGTTTCTCTGATACTTATAAAACAAGCCTCAGAAACACTTGCACCAGCCAGCCTGGGCCTCTTCCTCAAAGCTGTGAGTCCCAGATCCCAAGACCATCTTCCGAGTTTCCAAGCTTTAATAATTCTAACCTCTTCCATCTGTTCCCCCAAACCTAGGGGTGGTAGCTGCATCCTACAATTGCTGCCTGATACCTCTGTGTTTTCTTTTTACTTTATCAATTATGGAGTTAACAATCCTTTAAATTCCTTTAGTTCAAATAACTGGTATAATGTTGGTCTTCTACCATCCATTCTTGCTCTCCATTCCCCACTCATGTCCTCCATTTGTATCCATATGGCAAAGTGGGTGGGAGCATCCCTCCTCCTTACACACATCCTGCTTATGTTAGCTTTAATTTTATTGGAGATGTAGGGGTCTTAGGAAGGAAACTGAAGTTTATGTAACTAGTGCCCTCTACACCTTTTTGGTCAAGACCAAGCCACTGAGTATTCTTAATTTGATATATATATCTTACTTTTTATTATTTTTATTAAAGTATAATTTATGGAAAATGAAGTCATCCCTTCAAAAGGTACAATCTGATGCATCCTGAGACATTATGCTCCTGGAAACCACTGACACCATCAAGATACAGAACATTTCCCTCCTGTACCCAAGGTTTCCCCATCCCCTTGTAAGTCCATCCCTATCCTTTACTCAGATAACTAATCAACCAATTTATTTCTGATGCTATAAATTAGTCTGAATTTTCTGAGTTTGTATCAGTGGAATTATATGATATATAGTCCTTTGCGTCTAGATTTTTTCACTCAATGTAATGATTTTGAGATTCATCCATGTTGCATTTCTCAATTGTTTAGTTCTTTTTATTGCTAAGTAAATTCCATTGTATGGGTGTCCCATAGCTTGTTCATCCATTCAAATGTTGATTCACATTTGGGTAATTTCTACTTTGGAGTTATTATGACTAAGGCCACTATGAATATTTACGTATAAATCTTTGTGTAGTAAATACCTAGAAAGGAAGATGTTATTTTTATATTTAGGTGTCACTTACATAAAGTGCACAAATCATAAATGTACAGATTGATAATTTCTTTTTTTTTTCAGATTGATAATTTCTTATATTCATATGCACCTGTGTAATACCATCCAGATTAAGATTTAGAACATTTTCAAAAAATAAAAAATAAATTAAAAAAAAAGATTTAGAACATTTTCAATACACAGGTGCCCCTTCCCCATTGGCAGACTGCTGCAGAGATCATTACTATTCTAACTTTTATCTCTATTGATTAGTTTTGTTTGGGGACAACATATAAAGGGAATTATAAAGTGTGTATAGTACTCTTTTGTGTGTAGCTTCTCTTGCTCAACAGCTGTCTGAGATTCATTAATGCTGTTGTGCAGGGTTGGAGTCCGTTCATTTTGTTGCAGTGCCATGTTGCACTGTATAAGTACACCACATTTACTTATCCTTTCCCCTGTTGATGGATATAGGAGCCTTTCCAAGGTTTCTTTTCTTATAGCTACTAATGGGTATTCTTGTACATAACTTTGGTGAACATATATCATTTTTCTTGACCCAGTAATGGGATTGTTGAGTAATGGGGTAGGCTTATGTTTTACTTTTTAGAGTGGTTTTATTTACTTACTTCCCACCAATGTATGACAATTTGAATTACTTCATATTCTCATTAGTACTTGGTATTGAAGGTCTTTTTAATTTTAGTCATTCTGGGAGGTGCACTCATTTGTGTGATGATCTCATTTTGGTTTTGATTTATATTTCCCTGATGAAAAATTATGTTGGGAACTTTTCTTACACTTAATGGTCATTTGAATATACTTTTTGGTGAAGTGTTTGTTCAAGGTTTTTTTCCATTTTTAATTACATTGTCTTTCTATTATTGATTTGTAGGAGTTTTTTACATGTGCTGGATATAAATCCTTTGAAATACTGTCTTCTAGTCTGTGGCTTGCATTTTCACTTTTCAGTGTTTTTGATGAATATAATTTCTTATTTTAATGAAATCTAATTTATCAACCTCAGCTTTCATGATAACTGCTATTTGTATTCCCTTTACAAAATCTTTACCTATCCCAAGGTCATTTAACATTCATGTAAGGTAATGTACCTATGTGAAATTTCCGGGGT
Organism: Canis lupus dingo; assembly: GCF_003254725.2. Lineage (NCBI taxonomy): Eukaryota > Metazoa > Chordata > Mammalia > Carnivora > Canidae > Canis > Canis lupus. Next base: position 29,782,806 of record NC_064265.1, on the reverse strand, counting down.
TCAAGGTACAGGGTTCACATATTGTATGATGAGTTTTAGATCCTGTGCCCTAGGAGATGGCACTGACATTCATGCAGGGGAGAGGAGCGGGGAAAACTCACAAAATAAGGAGCTAGGAGAGCAGTTTGGGACAAGAGAATACAGCTCAAGAGAAAAGGAAAATCATGAAGGAAGATGGGGATAAGTTAAAAGACACAATGGAAAGAAACAGAGAGGAAGAAAGAAAGAAAGAGGGTGAGGAAGACAAAGGATGCCTCACTAGCCTGAGCAAAATGTGCTCTCAGGAATCTGAGGACTCTGGCCAGGAAGGGGGTAGCCATGTGGGCAGATCAAAAGTCCCTCCCCCAGTCCTCCCAAGCCTCTCTTCCCTCCCTTTGTTCAGGCCAGGAAGCACTTACCCTTGAAAAACATTTTTTTTAAAAACACTGGCTGATTTTGTTATAAGAAATCTTTATTTCCCAAGGACATGCTAAGACATCACTACATTAACATGTACCTGAAGACATGTTTAGGTTATGACCAATATCCAGAAATTAACCCTGGCAAAATGTGTAGTACTTATAAACGTGGGCTTTAGAGCCACATAAACCTAGGTGCCATTACTTACTCCTGTTCTTAGACAAGTTAATCAGCTTCTGTGAAGCTTTTTCACCTATTAAATAAGTATTCATTCATTCATCAAATTATTTACTGAGTACCTGTTATATGTCAGGGACTGTATTAAGCATAGAGAATTTGTATATAAAATGAAAAAATTCTTTACCGTCATGAAGCTTTCCTTCTAACAAGGGAAGCAGACAATAAACAAGATGAAATAGTATAATGTATGATATGATATATAGTGGTAAGTAGGGAGTAGTGGAAAGTGATAGCATTCTGGGTGTATTTTGAAGGTAGTAGCAACATAATTTACTTTTGAACCCAATGTGTAGTATGAAAGAAGTAAGGAATACAAGGAAAAGCTGAGAAGTATACCAGGATTTGTGATCTGAGCAATTGGTGAAGAATGGAGTTAACCATTACCCAGGATGGGGAAAATTGCAGGAGATACTGAATGAGCTCACATCAGGGTACATTACATTTTAGATGCTATTAGACATCCAGAAGGAGATCTCAAGTTGGTAGTTGGATATACAAGTTCAGGGAAGAGGTACAGATTGGAGATATATATTTGGAAGTCATCAATGAATTTATAGTATTGAAAGCCATAAAACTGCATGAGATCATCCAAAGAGTGATTGAAAAGAAAGAATATATAAATGTTGTTCCACTCATTTGTTGGTTGTTGGTAACGTGCGTGTGGGTTGTGTGTGTATGGGTCTGTGTGTCTGTGTGTGTGTGTGTGAGAGAGAGAGAGGTTTAGTTGGATTAATACTAAGAGTTTTATTTATTGAGCTTTCTGTATGTGCCAGGTAATATGCTAAGGACTTTAGATCCTTTAACTGATTTAATTTTCTAGGAACCAGGTGATAGTGTTTTCTCCACTTCCAAAGTTTTGATACTGAGAAAGTTTTTATTTGCCCAATGTCATAGAATTAGTTAGTAATAAAACTAAGATTTGAACCCAGAACTCATGTTCTTAGCCATATAACTATGGCTTTGAGATCCCTGATTTCAAATGTGCATGTTAATAATCATTATAACTCTTCTACCCAACTAACAGAGCCATTATGAGGACCAAATGAGGTAATGTGTAAAGAAGTGGAACACAGATGACTCCATATTTGTTAGAGAGCATTATCACTATTGCTTCAAAAGGAGCCTGAGTTTTGTGAGTATTATAGAATCAGATCAATGAGTTCTGCTCATGAAATATACACTTCAACTGCACAGAAGTACTGCACTTTAGAGAAATGCTATTCTTTGTGTGAGGTGTTTGACCTTGACTTGGGACTAATATTTCAACTGACTGTTCGTAAACTGGAACATAAATTAAAATACGTATGTGCAAAAACAAAAGTAGGACATTCCCACACTGGCAAGAATTAAATCAAAGCTTTGAATATTTTTTTTTATTTACACTATTGGAATTTCTCAACATTGAATAATCCTTGTAAATTTATGGATTAACATGAAAGCATATTAGTTAGGTGAAAAGTATTTGCTTCCCTCATTAGGAAATGTTTAGGAAACATTAGGGATTGTTGCTATACACATTCTCAAAGCTGGAGGAAGGTTGACCCCATACCCCAAATTTTCTGCTTTTTAAGGAGCAAATAAACAGGTAGACAAAGTATGGGATTTGAAATCAGAAGACCCGCATTCAGTTCTGACACACTGGCAAAACCTTTACATGGCAAATTTTTCAAATGCTCAGCCTAAAATAATTTTCTTCTCTTAACAGTATCAGCCCACAGACAGGGCAATGTGTAAGATTCAAGCAGGAATCCTCTTTGGTCTTGGGTTACTTCACTGACCACCAATCAGCGGAGTTTTGTCAGAAATTTCAGAAACTTTTCAGTCAAAACAATACAGAATGGTAGGGACGCCTGGGTGGCTCAGTGGTTGAGCATCTGCCTTCGGCTCAAGGTGTGATCCCGTGGTACCGAGATCGAGTGTCCCTTCGTGGAATCTGCTTCTCCCTCTGCCTCTGTCTCTGTCTCTCTCTCTGTGTCTCTCATGAATAAATAAATAAAATCTTTTAAAAAAAATACAGTATGGAAAACACAGAACTGCAATCAACTAAAATCTACTGACCCCTGATTATATGCTAATCTTTGTACTCTATACACTAAGGAGATTAAAAATAAATAAGTGTGGTCCTTGCTCTCTAGCAGCCATAGTCTATGATCAAAACCACATATAGATGAAAAGCAATTTTAAGTAATTATAAACAGAATTTGAACAAAAATAAGCAATATGAGAATGACCATGATTTTCAGTACGTGATGGGAACTCAAAATGAGGAAAAAGTATTATAAAATGAATTATCATGGAAGAATCCATGGAGACTGATCAGAGGTAGCTATATCCATTTGAAGCATTTTATTTCCTACCAGAGAATTTATTAGTTTCTGCAGCCACAGACATTGGGTGATCTTTAATACTTATTTAACTGCTCTATGACTCAGTTTCCTCATACAGCAAACAGAAAACAACGCTCTTCATTTCTTACATAATTCACAGTGATAGTTGGAAACCACTGAGAAATATCTCATTTTTTTATTGCAGATATATTTGAGATAAAATGCACATAAATTAAACTATATGTCAAGGAAACTTACTTCTATATAATTAAAAGTTGTCACAGTAAGCCAACTTATCTCTGTAGTCTAAACTTAAGGTAGATAAAAATAAAAATCTTATGACAAGGTAGATTCACACAGAATTGTGAATGAAGCTTACAGGTTTTTAAACATTTCAGTCATCATTTTTAATGACCAGGAGTGGGATGTTGAGAAATAAATCAGTAAAGTGCTTCTAGCAAGTGAATAAGTGTTGGTTTTTTGTTTTGTTTTTTTTTTTAAGAATTAAGTTTTGGAAAAATTGGGTCAAAATTAATTAACTCTATTGCTGCCAGGAGCATCTGAACTATTTATTTTTCCTGTGTTAACTGGAGAACAAAGATTTCTTTGGTCGATTTGTAAATGAAAGATGTACAAGGAATTCCTCCAACCTAATTCAAACCCTGAGAACAAGCCCAGGAAATCTTTGTCAAATAAATGATCAGTAAACCAACCAATCAATTGTTTAAAAAAAAAAGGCTTTTATATACTGAAGATGACCCTGCTCTTCTGGGAAAGAATGGTCTGTAATTATTACTATATTTGTCAAGTATTTTTCTGTTCTAAAATTGAAGTTAACAGATGCTAGACATTCATTTTGAGGTAACTACCTGGGTGCCGAGTTGCCAAATAGGACTTGGGGATGTGAGATACCCTAAGACCTGTCAATATTCTTAGTTCTGCCCATAAGCTGAGAACTACAGTAATTTCAGGAAAAGAAACAAGAAATTCACCATGAGGTAATAAGTTGCTCCAGCAAAAATAGAATGAGACAAGAAATCTGTGCTGGAGGCAGCTGAGAGGCAACCAGAAACTAATAGGCCCCTGGGAATAGGGGTCACCACTAAAGTCCCCTCAAACAGGCTCATGCCCACAGGTGAAGAGTAAATAGAATCAAACCTAAAAGCCTGCTGATGAATATAGTTTAGACAGGCTGGATAGAATGGAAAGAAATGGACTAGAGGTGAGGAAACTACTTCTAGGAGTTACTTCCACCTGTAGCTCAAGATAGAGGAAAGAGAACTACACCACCAGGCTAAGGCTCAAGGCCGTTCTGTGTGGCGAGGGTGGGTGAGGCCTGTTGCGCAACTTCAAGGAGGCCAGGGCCAGAGAATGCAGCCCCAGGGTCTAAATCCAAGGCAGGTTCCTACTAAAGGTTCTTAGAGGAATTAAAATGTGTCTCAAGAAGCCAGACACAGTGGTAGCCTGATGGGGGGAAGCCTTGGACAGACACCAATACCCAAAAGCTTACTTGAGAGCTCCTTTCAGCAGCCTCAAATAAACTTCAGACTCAATTTATCACATACAAAGTCTCATGATCATTTCCTGAAAACCAGTCTTTCACCTTTTATTGCTCCCTAATTCAGCAAATGGCATGCCCATCCCTACAGTCTCCTAGCACAGAAAGCTAGGCCTCCCTTGCCCCCATCCTCCATATCCAAGTCTTCTCAAATCTAGCCTTTTCTCTCCATATCCTACATGATGTAATTCAAGCCACTCTCATTTTTTGTGTGGATTTAAAAGTAGCCTCCTAAACAATATCCCCTGAATCACTTTTGTCCCCTATAATCCAATTCTCTACCTGTAGCCAGAATGGGCATCTTTTCAAAATGTAAATCTGACCATATCATACCACTAGTCAAAACCCTTGAAAGTCTTCTCATTGCTTTGGGGATAAAGAGGGACATTCTTTTAAAAACATATATATTGGGATCCCTGGGTGGCGCAGCGGTTTGGCACCTGCCTTTGGCCCAGGGCGTGATCCTGGAGACCCGGGATCAAATCCCACGTCGGGCTCCCTGTACATGGAGCCTGCTTCTCCCTCTGCCTGTGTCTCTGCCTCTCTCTCTCTCTCTTTGTGTGACTATCATAAAAAAAAAAAAAAAAATTAAAAACATATATATTTTATTTATTTATTTGAGAGAATGAGGGAGAACACAAGCAGAGGGGAGGGGCAGAGGGGTGGGAGAGGGACAAGCCGACTCCCTGTTGAGCCCAATACAGGGCTTAATCCCAGGACCTTGAGATCATGACCTGAGCTAAAGTGAAATGCTTAACCAAGGGAGCCACCCAGGCACCCTGGGACACACTTTAATGCAGTCTACAAAGCCCTGAATGCTCTGGCTCCTGCCCACTTCTCCAGCAATCTGGCCATTGCTTCCTTCTTTCAAGCCCTTTGCACTCATTAAGTTCCATATTACCAAAGGGTCTTTTCATCTTGGAATTCCATCTCATTCTTTCAGGTTTTAGCTCAAATGGCTTCTTCCCAGGAAAGGTTTCCTGACTTTCCCAGCCAGGTTAAGGCTCCATTGCCTAGGTTCTCATTTACTAGGAATTCCTCTTATGTAACTCTTCCCACACCTATAATTTTACATTGAATCTCAAAATTTGTTTTATTACTACTAGTATTCTCCCTAGACTCTAAATTTTCAGAGTGCAAAGTAAGGTTGTTTTTTCTTACCATGGATCTTAAGCTCCCAGGAAATAGCAAATAGGCCCAGCATTGGTGAAGACCAAATGAATGAATGGCACATAGATGGAAGACAAAAAGAGCCAGAGACCATCTGAGTGTCCATCTTCCTGTTTCTGGTCTCCTTTATGTGTGATCAAGAATAATTCTAAAACCAAGCATATTTTGTCACAAATTTCTCCCCTAGCCAAAACTCCTTGGTGAATGAAGATTTGACTATAGCACAGTGAGGTCCTTGGTTATAATTCCACCAAGAGATAAGGCTTTGGGCACTTCAAGCCAGCATCTTTAAATCTTTTTGATAAAATAAAGAATTTTTTTTACCTGTAATGTTAGTGCAATTTCAATAGCACATTATATTTGAGATATGTAGAGTGGGATGCCTGGGTGGCTCAGCGGTTGAGTATCTGCCTTTGGCTCAGGGCATGATCCCAGGATATGGGATCAAGTCCCACATCAGGCTCCCTGCATGGAGTCTGCTTCTCCCTCTGCCTATCTCTGCTTCTCTCTCTCTCTCTCTCTCTCTGTCTCTCATGAATAAATAAATAAATAAAACCTTTAAAAAAGAGAGAGAGAGATGTGTAGAGTATAAAAATTGTGAAACCTAGGACAATAGATAAATATTCTCATAAAAATGTTTATGTAGAGTATAAAAATTGTGAAACCTAGGACAATAGATAAATATTCTCATAAAAATGTTTATCAAGGTTTAGGTGGTGATATAGCAAGATCCTGAACTCATCTCCTCCTGTTGATACATCAAATCTATAGCTATGTACATAAAAATTTCCTCCAAAAAAACCCTCTAAAAACTGGTGAACAACCCCTTAACATTGGGCAAATGAAATGAAAACCACATTTGGTAGGAGAAGCTGAGATACAATCTCACCATAAACTCTACCTCCATAACCCAAAGGAAACTCAAAACCTGAGGAGTGAAGGGTTTATATGCTACATCAGACACCCCAACTTTTAGACTGGCACCTGAAAGATGAGTCTGCAAACATCTGACTCGATGACCAGCAGGGCTTGTGTCCTTGAGACCCACAAGACTGCGGTGAACCAAGGAACATCTCTTACAGGGCCCACATGCAGACTCACCCACCCCAGGGCCCTGCTAGAAGCAGCCTTTTGCAAAGTGCCCAGACTTCATGTGAAAGACTCATTTCCTAATTTAAAGCATTTGGCAGGGGCCGGATAGGATGCTCTCCAGGGTGAGAGAGAGACTGGTAAGAACTATCTTCCTGCCTGCTCTCTGCCTTGCTAAAGCTGACAGACACCATCTTTTTTTCTCCTTTCTCCCAGGGGCCATTTTTATGCTCCATCTGGTGGGCTCCTGTATACTCTTCCTCTGCCTTGTTAAAGCCAGAAGGCGTCATATTTTTTTTTTCTTTTTCTTTTTTTTTTTTTCTGATTTTTTTTTCTTTTCCTTTCCCCCACTTCATTTAGGCAGGTACTATCTTTGGTCTCTCCTTCTCCTAGAGGGCCAGCATCTCCCAGAAGGGAGATTCTATACATAATTGGGTTCCTGGCTTTTACATCTGGTGACTCAATTTTTGCAGCAGCCACACAAGAGACATCCCTTGATTGCCTGGCTCTGGAGGACAGGGGCTTATATTTCTGGGCCCCACAGGGCTTATACTCATGAGTACTACAGGATGTAACCAATAAGGAAGGAGCTTATAAACAGCTATCCCAGGGCATAGCAAAAGACAATAGACTCAGGAATTCAACCTTTCTGTGAAAGAAGCCAATTAGCTCATCATCATAGCTGCAGCATGAGGGGCAGCTTTTAATTAAACACACGTCTAAGAGCTGACTCTAAACCTTTCCTGAGATTCTGAGGTCTCAAGTCACTTATAAAGCTAGAAGGAAAGTTAAAAAAGTAAAAATAGTATAGTAATAATAGTAATAACTTAAAAAAGTTAAAAGTAGTAAAAATAACTATGATTAAAGTAATTAGTTAAGGAATACACAAGATAAAAATATGTAAAATGTGACATCAAAAACATAAAATATGGTGGAGGAAGTAAAAAATGTTGAGCTTTAGAATAGATCAAACTTGTTATCAAAGGAAAATAGACTGTTTATAAACAAGTTTTTATAGGTGTGCCACTCAGTACACAAAGCAAAAACCTATAGTAAATACACAACAGTTAAAGAGAAAGGAATAAAAGCATATCACTAAAGAAAGTCATTAAACTATATATGAAAAGAGTAAGAAAATAAGAAAGGAACAGAGAGAAACAACAAAAACAGCTAGAAAACAAAATGGCAGTAAGCAAATACCTACCAATAATTATTTTGTTTATTTTATTTGAATTCAATTTAATTAATAATAGTATATTACTAGTTTCAGGGGTAAAATCTAGTGATTCATCAGTTGCATATAACACCGAGTGCTCATTATATCAAGTGCCCTCCTTAATGCCCATCATCCAATTACCACATCCCCACATCTACCTCCCCTCCAGCAACCCTTTCTTTGTTGCCTAGTGTTAAGAGCCTTGTATGCTTTGCCTCCCTCTCTGTTTTTATTTTATTTTTCCTTCCCTTCCCCTATGTTCACCTGTTTTGTTTCTTAAGTTCCACAAATGAGTGAGACCATATGGTATCTATCTTTCTCTTACTTATTTCACTTAGCATCATACCCTCTAGTTCCATCCATGTCATTGCAAATGGCAATATTTCATTCTTTTTGATGGCTGAGTACTATTCCATTGCATATATATAACACATCTTCTTTATCCATTCATCTGTTGTTAGACATCTGGGCTCTTTCTATAGTTTGGCTATTGTGGACATTGATGCTATAAACATTGGCATGCATGTACCCTTTTTTTTTATCACCACTTTGTATCCTTTGGATAAATAACTAGTCATGAAATTGCTAGCTCATAGGGTAGTTCTATTTTTAACTTTTTAAGAAACCTCCAGACCACTTTCCAGAGTGGCTGCACCAGTTTGCCTTCACACCAGCAGTGGAAGAAGATTCCCTTTTCTTCACTTCCAACATCTGTTGTTTCCTGAGTTGTTAATTTTACCCATTCTGAGTGGTGTGAAGTGGGATCTCATTATGGTTTTGATTTGTATTTCTCTGATGCTGAGTAATGCTGAGCATTTTTTTATGTGACTGTTGGCCATTTGTATGTCTTCTTTGGAGAAATGTTTGTTCATGTCTTCTGCCCATTTCTTGACTGGATTTTTTTGGTTTTGGGTTGTTAAGATTGATAAGTTCTTTATAGATTTTGGATACTAGCCCTTTATTTGATGAGTCATTTGCAAACATCTCCCCATTCTATAGTTTGCCTTTTAGTTTTGCTGATTGTTTCCTTTGCTGTGCAAAAGCTTTTTGTCCTAATGACGTCCCAATAGTTCATTTATGCTTTTGTTTCCCTTGCTTCTGGAGATGTGGCTAGCAAGAAATAATGGCATCCAAGATCAAAGAGGTTTGACCTGTTCTCTACCTGATGCTCGCTTTTTTTTTTTTTTTTTTTACACCTAAGTCTAATTACCTCCCAAAGGCTTTTTTTTTTTTTTGGACACATGCTTTTTTATTAGTATAGGTATCTTAGACAATACTGTAATTTTTAGGAGTTCCACATTATTACATCAACAGTGAATTTCTGACAGAGGCAAAACGGAGCACCATAGTATACAAATAGAAAAACCATGCTTGATTGAGGACAACAGAAGGTCACTAAAGATGCACAATTTATTTGAGAAGTTCTTAGGCCTCGTCCTCCCCCTCCTCCTCCTCGAACTTCCCCTGTTCGTCGGCCGTGGCGTCCTGGTACTGCTGGTACTCGGACACCAGGTCGTTCATGTTGCTCTCGGCCTCGGTGAACTCCATCTCGTCCATGCCCTCGCCCGTGTACCGGTGCAGGAAGGCCTTGAGCTGGAACATGGCCGTGAACTGCTCCGAGATGCGCTTGAACAGCTCCTGGATGGCCGTGCTGTTGCCGATGAAGGTGGCCAACATCTTCAGGCCGCGCGGCGGGATGTCGCACACGGCCGTCTGGACGTTGTTGGGGATCCACTCGACCAAGATCCAGCTGCTCTTGTTCTGCACATTGGGCATCTGCTCTTCCACCTCCTTCATGGACATGCGGCCGCGGAAGACAGCGGCCACCGTCAGGTAGAGATTTTGATGGATTTCTGTCTCACACTTAGGTCTTTCATCCATTTTTTAGTTTATTTTTTGTGTGTGTGAAAGAAAATGGTCCAGTTCATTCTTCTGCATGTGACTGTCCAGTTTTCTCAACACCAATTTTTTTCCATTGGATATTCTTTCCTGCTTTGTCAAAGATTAGTTGACCATAGAGTTGAAGGTCCACTTCTGGGTTCTCTATTCTGTTCCATTGATCTGTGTGTCTGTTTTTGTGCCAGTACCATACTGTTTTGATGATTACAGCTTTGTAATACAGCTTGAAGTCCAGAATTGTGATGCTTCCATCTTTGGTCTTTCAACATTCCTTTGGCTCTTCAGGGTCTTTTCTGGTTCCACACACATTTTAGAATTGTTTGTTCCAGCTCTGTGAAAAATGCACATGGTATTTTGACAGGGATTGCATTGAATGTATAGATTTCTTTGGGCACTATATACATTTTAACAATATTTGTTCTTCCAGTTCATGAGCATGGAATGTTTTTCCATTTATTTGTGTCTTCCTCAATTTCTTTCATATGTAGTCTATAGTTTTCAGAGTACAGATCTTTTACCTTCTAGTAGGTTTATTCCTAGGTATCTTATGGTTTTTGTACAATTGTAAATGGGATTAATTCCTTGATTTATCTTTCTGCTGCTTCATTGTTAGTGTATAGAAATGCAATAGACTTCTGTGCATTGATTTTATATCTTGTGACTTTACTGAATTCCTGTACCAGTTCTAGCAGTTTTTTTGGTAGTGTTTCAGGTTTTCTACAGACAGTATCATGTCATCTGCAAAAAGTGAGAGTTTGACCTCTTTGCCAATTTGGATGCCTTTTATTTCTTTTATTTTCTGATTGCTGAGGCTTAGGCTTCCAGTACTACATTGAACAACAGTGGTGAGAGTGGACATGCCTGTCATGTTCCTCACCTTGGGGGAAAAGCTCTGTTTTTCTCCATTGGGGATGATATTCGCTGTGGGTCATTTGTATATGGCCTTTATGATGTTGAAGTACGTTCTCTCTATCTCTACATTGTGCAAAGTTTTTCTCAGGAAAGGATGCTATATTTTGTCAAATGTTTTTTCTGCATCTGTTGAGATCATAGGATTCTTATCATTTCTTTTATTAATGTGGTATAGCACATTGATTGATTTGCCAATGTTGAACCAGGCCTGTAGCCCAGGAATACATCCCACTTGTTTGTGGTAGATAATCCTTTTAATGTATTGTTGAATCTGATTAGATGGTGTCTTGTTGAGAATTTTTGTATGCATGTTCATCAGAGATCTCTAATTCTCCTTTTTGTTGGGGCCTTTGTCTGGTTTTGGGATCAAGGTAATGCTTGCCTCACAGAAAGAGTTTGGAAGTTTTCCTTCCATTTCTATTTTTTGGAACAGTTTTAGAAGATTAGGTATTAATTCTTCTTTAAATGTTTGGTAGAACCCATCTGGCCCTGGACTCTTGTTTGTTGGGAGACTTTTTTAAAGATTTTTATTCATTCATGAGAGACATAGAGAGGCAGAGACACAGGCAAAGGGAGAAGCAGGTTCCCTGCGGGGAACCCAATGTGGGACTTGATCCCAGGACTCCAGGATCATGACCTGAGCTGAAGGCAGACACTCAACCACTGAGCCACCCCAGAGTCCCTGTTGGAAGATTTTTTTTTTTTATCACTGACCCAATTTCTTTGCTGATTATGGATCTGTCCAGGTTTTCTATTTCTTCCTGTTTCAGTTTTGGTAGTTTATATGTTTGTAGGAATACATTCATTTCTTCCAGATTGCCTAATTTGTTGGCGTATAACTGCTCAGAATATTCTGTTATAATTATTTATCATTCTTTGGTGTTGGTTGTGATTTCTCCTCTTTCATTCATGATTTTATTTATTTGGGTCCTTTCTCTTTTCTTTTTGATAAATCTGGTTAGGGATTTATCAATCTTGTTAATTCTTTCAAAGAACCATGGGGTAGCTGGGTGATGGGCACTGAAGAGAGCACTTACTGGGATGAGCACTAGGTATTATACTATATGTTAGCAAATTGAATTTAAACAAAAAACAAAAACAAACAAACAAACAAAAAAACAAAGACCAGTTCCTAGTTGCATTGATCTGTGCTACTGGTTTTTTAATTTCTGTATCATTGATTTCTGCTTTAATCTTTAATATTTCTCTTCTCCTGCTAAATTTAGGCTTTATTTGTTGTTCTTTTTTCCAGCTTCTTTAGGTATAAGATTAGGTGGTATATTTGAGACTTTTCTTGCTTCCTGAGGAAGGCCTGTATTCCTATCTACTTCCCTTTTAGGACTGCCTTTGCTGTATCCCAAAGGTTTTGAACCATCATGTTTTCATTTTCATTTGCTTGTATTTTTTAAATTCTTCTTCAATTTCCTGGTTGATCCATTCATTCTTTAGTAGGATGGTCTTTAACCTTCATGTATTTGTGTTCCTTCCAAATTTTCTCTTGTTAATTGAGTTCAAGTTTTAAAGCATTGTGGTTTTGCAGTATGCATGGTATAATCCCAATCCTTTCATACTGGTTGAGACCTGATTTGTGATCCAGTATGTGATCTATTCTGGAGAATGTTCCATGTACACTTGAGAGGAATGTGTATTCTGCTGCTTTAGGATGAAATGCTCTAAACACATCTGTGAAGTCCTCCTGGTCCAAGTGTCATTTAAAGCCCTTGTTTCCTTGTAGATCTTCTGCTTAGGTGATCTGTCCAGTGCTCTGAGTAGGGTCTTAAAGTCCCCTACTATTATTTGTTATTATCAATGAGCTTCTTTAAGTTTGTCATTGACTTATATATTTGGATGCTCCCAAGTTAGGGACATAGATATTTACAATTGTCTCCTTGTTGAACAGACCCCTTTATTATGATTTAGTGTCCTTCTTCATCTTTTTTTTATATATTTTATTTATTTATTCATGAGAAACACACACAGAGAGAGAGGCAGAGACACAGGCAGAGTGAGAAGCAGGCTCCATGCAGGGAGCCTGACGTGGGACTCGAAAGCTGCCCACTTCTTCATCTTTTATTACAGTTTTCAGTTTAAAATATAACTTATCTGATATAAGGATTACCTCCCCAGTTTTCTTTTGGTGTCCATTAGCATGATAAATGCTTCTCCGCCCTCTCACTTTTCATCTGGAAGTGACCTTGGGACTAAGTCTCATAAGCAGCATATTGATGGATCTTATTTCTTTTTAATCTATTCTGATACCTTATGTCATTTGATTGGAGCAGTTAGTCCATTTACTTTCAGAGTAATTATTGAAAGATATGAATTTAGGGCCATCGTATTACCTGTAAAGTCACTGTTCCTGTAGATTGTTTCTCTTTCTTTCTACTCTTTGTTAATTTTGGTCTCTCTTTCCACGCAAAGAGTCTCCTTTAATATTTCTTGCAGGTCCTTTAGTTTTTGTCTTGAAATTCTTTATCTCTCCTTCTAAATGATATTTTGAATGATAGCTTTGCTGGATAAAAGATTTTTGGCTGCATATTTATTGCATTTAGTACAATGAATATAACAAACCAGTGCTTTCTGTCCTGCCAGGTCTCTGTGGACAGGTCTGCTGCCAGCCTGTGTCTATCCCTTATAGGTTAAAGACTTCTTCTCCCAAGCTGATTTCAGAATTTTCTCTTTATCTTTGCAATTTGCAAGTTTCACTATAATACGTCATGGTGTTGACCTATTTTTGTTGATCTTAAGGGGAGTTATCTGTTGCCTCTTGGACTTGAATGCCTGTTTCCTTTCCCAGATAGGGAAGTTCTTAGCAATAATTTGTTCAAATTAACATTCTGCCCCTTTTTCTCCCGTACTCTTCTTCTGAGACTCCGATAATATAGATATTATTTTGCTTTATGGAATTGCTGAGTTACCTAAGTCTATCTTTGTGATTGCATAGTTTTCTTTCCTTCTGCTTTTCAGCTTCCTTATTTTCCTTAATTTTATCATCTATATTTTGATTCACTCTTCTGCTTCACTCATCCTTGTTTTTATGGCCTCCATTTGGGACTACAATTGGTTATAGCATTTTTAATTTCAACCTGCTAGATTTTAGTTTTTTTTTTTTTTTTTTTTTGCAGTTGATTTTATCTCCATAGTAAGGGATTCACTAGTGTCTTCTGTTTGTTTTTCAAGCTCAATTAGTATTCTTGTAATCATTGTTTTAAATTCTAATTCAGACATCTTACTTATATCTATATTTGATCAAATTTCTGGCTGAATACTACCTCCTGCTCTTTCTTTTGGGGTGAATTTCTTCATCTTGTCATTTGGTTCATAAAAGAAAAGAGGAAAAATAAAACCAATAAAAACAAAAGAAACTAGATCCTGGATGTGTTCTGGTCTGCTTATTAAAGCAAACTAGATCCCAAAATAAGGAAGGGGGGAAGAAAGGAAGGAAGGATGATATATATATATAATATATATATATATATCATCCTTACATATATATATATGTTTTATATATATATGTTATATATATATGTTATATATATAACAGTAAAACAAAAATAAATATATATAAAGTATACATAAAATTTTAAATTAAAAAAGAATTAAAAGAATTGAAAAAATAAGAAAATAACTGAAACAATAATAATAATAAACAAACCAGAGAAGTACAAAGGATGCTAGATACTATTTTCCCCTACAGCTGAAGCTTTGCAGCCCTCTATGGTCAGTAAACTTGGTGCAAGCCAGTTGCTTGTGCTGGTCTTCTGGGGGATGGATGGCCTGTTGTGCTGATTCTCAGGTGGGCTTGTCCTAGTGGAAACCCACCTCCAGGGCACAGGGAGGCAGAGCTTGGTGTAAGCAGCTCCAGACTCCACTAGGTGGCACTGTTTTGCTCCCTAAAGGCTTTCAGCACTGATAGGTGGGATGAATATGGCAGCACCCCACTCTTTTGCCCAGGAGCTGAAAATTCTTGCCCCCCATTCTTCAGAGAGTCCTCATAGAAGAACAACAAATCACTCTTGTCTCCTGGTTTCCATCAGAATCCTGTGTTCACCCTGCTTGTGCCCAAGATTTTTTTTTATCTCTGACTGAGTTTCAAAATTCCAAATTTTAGGAACTCCTGTGGCACGGGCCCACCCTGTTCCTCCCAGGGAGAATCCCACCATGCTTCTGCCTTTTGCCAGACCCACCCCAGGAAAGAGGTAGAAGGCAGCAGTTCACAGTTTACGGCAACACAGAGCTGGCACCTAGACTGTTCTCAGCCAGCTTCCACACTCCTATGTCTGGGAATGGTGTCACACTTAGGCATCACCCATTCTTCTTGCAACCCAGGGGATCCTCAGATCATGGAGGATTCTGCCCCAGTTTGCCACTTGAGCACCTTTAAGCCAGGCACGCCCCACACTGTAGCAGATTTCTAAAAGTGTCCTTAAACAGGCTCCCTCCCGCCACCCTACCCACATCTATATCACACCAGATTCAAGTCTCCACACCCCTACCTTCCAAAAGGTGATCACTTTTCTACTTGTAGACTTGCAGTATTTGTTCTTTTAGACCTCCAATTAATTTCTCGGGTGTTCAAATCATTTTTGAACAAATCATTTTCTACCTACTTGTATTCAAGGGACGAGACAAACTTAGGACCCCCCACCCGCTCCTCTGCCATCTTAACTCCTCAAATAATTACTTTAAATGTAAATATACTTAATTCTATGAAAAAAAGATATAAAGTGGATCAAAGGATTTAAAAAAAAACCCACAAGACCAATCTGTATGCTGCCTATGAGATTCACTTCAGATATAAGGATACACAGACTGAAAGGGAAGGGGTGGAAAAAGATATTACATGCAAAGGAAAACCAAAACAAAAGCTGGGGTAGCTATTCTTATATCAGACAAATAGATATTAAAACAAAGACTGTAATAAGGAGACAGAATATCACATAATTATAAAGAGGTCAATACAACATTTGTAAATATTTGTGCACCCAACATAGGAACACCTAAATAGGCAAAGGAAATATTAGACTAAAGGGAGAGACAGACATCAATACAATAGTAAGGGACTTTAATATCCCATTCACATCAATGGATAGATAATACTGACCAAAAAAAAATCACCCAGAAAACATCAGCTTTAAGTGACACATTAGACCAGATGGACTTAACAAATATAAATAGAACATTCCATCCAAAAACAGCAGACTGCACATTCTTCTCAAGTGTACATGGAACATTATCCAGGGAAGATCCTTTTATTTGGCTACAAAGCAAATCTTAACATATTTAAAAAGACTGAAGTCATATCAAGCATCCTTTCTGACAACAATGGTATAAAAATAGAAATCAATTTCAAGAAGGAAACTGGACAACTTACAAATAGGTGCAGACTAAACAACATGCTATTATTGAACAACCAGTAGGTCAATGAAGAAATCAAAAGTAAAATAAAAAAAAATACTATATTGAGACAAACAAAAATGGAAATATAACATCCTAGACTTTAGGATACAGCAAAAGCAGTTCTAGGAGAAAGTTCATAGTGATATAGGCTTATCTTAAGAAAAAGAAAAATTCAAATAAACAACCTAAGTTTACACTTAGTAAATAGAAAAAGAAGAAAAACCAATGCCCAAAGTTAATTTAAGGAAAAAACAAAGATCAGAGCAGAATTAAATTGAGACTAAAAAGGCAATAGAAAAGATCAATAAAACCAAGACCTGGTTCTTTAAAAAGATAAACAAAATTGACAAACTTTTAGCTAGAATTACCAAGAAAAAAAAGAGAGCTGAAATAAATAAAATTAAAAATAAAAGGGAAAGTTACAGCTAATACCACAGGAACACAAAGGATCATAAAAGACTATTACAAACATTTATATGCCAACAAATTGGACAACCTAGAAGAAATGGATAAATTCCTAGAAATATACAATCTTTCAAGACTGAATTATGATAGAAATTAAAATAGAAAACCAGAACAGATCAAACTAGTAAGAAGATGGAATCAGTAATTTAAAACTCCCTGCAAACCAAAGTCTAGGACCAGACAGCTTTACAAGTAAATTCTAACAAACATTCAAAGAGGAATTAATACCAATCCTTCTCAAATTCTCCCCCACCAAAAAAAGGAGAGAAAACTTCCAAACTCATTTTGTGAGGCATTACCTTGACACCAAAACAAAACTAGGACACATCAAAAAAGGAAAATTACAGGCCAATATCCCTGGTAAATACAGATGCAAAAATCTTCAAGAAAATATTAGGAAACCAAATTCAACAATACCACAAAAAGATCATATACCATGACTAAGTGGAATTTATTCCAGTTATGCAAGGATGGTTCAACATCCATAAATCAATTAACATGATACACCACATTAACAACATGAAGGATAAAAATAATACGATCATCTCCATTTTTTATAAAACCTACCAATAAAGTGGGTATAAAGAGAACATATCTCAAATTAATAAAGACCATATATGAAAATCCTGCAGCTAACATCATACTCAAAAGCTGAAAATTTTACCTCCATGATCAGGAACAAGACAAAGATGTCTATTCTTGCCAGTCTTATTCAACATAGTACTAGAAATCCTAGCCAAAGCAATGAGGCAAGAAAAAGAAATTAAAAGGCATCCAAATCGGAAAAGAAGAACTGAAAGTGTTACTATTTGCATATAACATGAAACTATATGTAGAAAACCCTAAAGAATCCACCTAAAAAAC
Source organism: Canis lupus dingo (assembly GCF_003254725.2). Taxonomy (NCBI): domain Eukaryota; kingdom Metazoa; phylum Chordata; class Mammalia; order Carnivora; family Canidae; genus Canis; species Canis lupus. The sequence goes on along the minus strand of NC_064265.1, from coordinate 29,765,267 downwards.
TATTGGAAGGAATAAATGAATTCAGTATAATTGCAGGATACAAAATTAATATAGAGTAATCTGTTGCATTTCTATACACAAATAACAATCCATCAGAAAGAGAAATTAAAAAAAACAATCCCACTTATAACTGCATCAGAAAGAATAAAATACTTAAGAATAAATTTAACTGAGGAGGTAAAAGATCTGTACACTCAAAACTGTAAGACATGGACAGAAGAAATTTAAAAAGACATAAATGGGAATATATTCTGTGCCCATAAATCAGAAGAATTAATATTGTTGAATAATGTCCATATTACTCAAAGCAATCTATAAATTCTATAGTCAAAATTTCAATGGCATTTTTCACACTTTTCACAAAGGCATTTCACAAATTGTAAAATTTATATGGAACAAAAGACCCCAAATATCCAAAGCAATCTTGAGGGAAAAGAAAGAACAAATCTGAAAAAAATAACAAAGGTATTATGATTCCTGATTTCAAACTATATTACAAAGCTGTAGTAATCAAAACAGTATGGTACTCACATAAAACATCCACAAAGATCAACTGAACGGAATAAAGAACCCAGAAATAAACCCATGCATCTATAGTCAATTAATTTAAGACAAAGGAGCCGAGAATTTACAATGGGGAAAAGAGAGTCTCTTCAACAAATGATGTTGGGAAAACTGGACAGCTACATGTGAAAGAATGAAACTGGACCACTTTCTAATATCATAAGAATATCATATCATAAAAATAAACTCAAAAGGTGTTAAAGACCTAAATGTGATGTCTTTTGCCTATTTTGTGATTGGATTGCTTGTTTCTTTGCTGTTGAGTTAATAAGTTCTTTATAGATCTTGGATACTAGTCCTTTATCTCATACGTCATTTGCAAATATTTTCTCCCATTCTGTGGGTTGTCTTTTAGTTTTGTTGACTGTTTCCTTTGCTGTGCTAAAGCTTCTTATCTTGATGAAGTCCCAAGTTCATTTTTGCTTTTGTTTCTCTTGCCTTCATGAATGTATCTTTCAAGAAGTTACTGTGGCCACCCCTGGTGGGGTCTTTGTCTAGTTTTGGAATTAAGGTGATACTGGCCTCCTAGAACGAGTTTGGAAGTACTCCATCTCTTCCTATCTTTCCAAACAGCTTTAGTAGAATAGGTATGGTTTCTTCTTTAAACGTTTGATAGAATTCCCCTGGGAAGCCATCTGGCCCTGGACTTTTGTGTCTTGGGAGGTTTCTGATGACTGCTTCAATTTCCTCCCTGGTTATCGGCCTGTTCAGGTTTTCTATTTCTTCCTGTTCCAGTTTTGGTAGTTTGTGGTTTTCCAGAATTGCGTCCATTTCTTCTAGATTGCCTAATTTATTGGCGTATAGCTGCTCATAATATGTTTTTAAAATCGTTTGTATTTCCTTGGTGTTGGTAGTGATCTCTCCTTTCTCATTCATGATTTTATTAATTTGAGTCTTTTCTCTCTTCTTTTTAGTAAGACTGGCTAATGGTTTATCTATGTTATTAATTCTTTCAAAGAACCAACTCCTGGTTTTGTTGATCTGTTCCACAGTTCTTCTGGTCTCTATTTCATTGAGTTCTGGTCAAATCTTTATTAACTCTCTTCTGCTGGGTGTAGGATCTATTTGCTGTTTTTACTCCAGCTCCTTTAGGTGCAAGGTTAGCTTTTGTATTTGAGTTCTTTCCAGTTTTTGGATGGATGCTTGTATTGTGATGTATTTCTCCCTCAGGACTGTGTTTGCTGTATCCCAAAGATTTTGAATGGTTGTATCTTCATTCTCATTAGTTTCCATGAATCATTTTAATTCTTCTCTAATTTCTTGGTTGACCCTTTCATTTTTAGCAGGATGGTCCTTAACCTCCACGTGTTTGAAATCCTTCCAAACTTCTTCTTGTGATTCAGAAATCTCACAGAGGAAGACATAAACATGGCCAGCAAGCACATGAGAAAATGCTCCGCATCAGTTGCCATCAGGGAAATACAAATCAAAACCACAATGAGATACCACCTCACACCAGTGAGAATGGTGAAAATGATAAATGAACAAAACAGGAAACAATAAATGTTAGAGAAGATGTGGAGAAAAGAGAATCCTCTTTCACTGTTGGTGGGAATGTGAACTGGTGCAGCCACTCTGGAAAACTGTGTGGAGGTTCCTCAAAGAGTTAAAAATAGATCTTCCCTACAACCCAGCAATTGCACTGCTGGAGATTTACCCCAAACATACAGATACAGTGAAACGCAGGGACACCTGCACCCTGATGTTTATAGCAGCAATGTCCACAATAGCCAAACTGTGGAAGGAGACTTGGTGTCTGTCAAAAGATGAATGGATAAAGAAGATGTGGTATATGTACACAATGGAATATTACTCAGCCATTAGAAACGACAAATACCCACCATTTGCTTCGACCTGGATAGAACTGGAGGGTATTACGCTGAGTGAAATGAGTCAATCAGAGAAGGACAAACATTATATGCTCTCATTCATTTAGGGAATATAAAGAATAGTGAAAGGGAATAAAGGGGAAAGGAGAAAAAATGAGTGGGAAATATCAGAAAGGGAGACAACTTGAGAGACTCCTAACTCTGGGAATGAACAAGGTGTGGTAGAAAGGGAGGTGGGCACGGGGTGGGGGTGACTGGGTGACAGGCACTGAGGGGGGCACTTGATGGGATGAGCACTGGGTGTTATTCTATATGTTGGCAAATTGAACACCAATAATAAATAAATAAATAAATAACCTAAATGTGAGACCTGAAACCATAAACTCCAAAAAGAAAATATAGGCAGTGAACTCTTGGTCATTGGTCTTAGTGGTATTTCTTCTGGATCTGTCTCCTCAAGCAAGGGAAACAAAAGCAAAATAAACTATTGAGATAATATCAAACTAAAAAGGTTTTGCACAGCAAAGGAAACCATAACCAAAATGAAAAGGCAACCTACCTAATAAGAGAAAATATTTGCAAATGATACATCCAATAAGGGGTTAATGTCCAAAAAATGTAAAAAAAAAAAAAAGAAAAACTCATACAACTCAATAGCAAAAAACAGTCTGATCAAACAAAAAAGACAGAGCATCTGAATAGACTTTTTTTTTTTTGAATAGACATTTTTCCAAAGAAGACATACAGATGACCAACAGATACATGAGAAGAGGCTTAACATTACTACTGGTCAGGGAAATGTAAATCAAAACCACAATAAGATATAATCTACACCTATTAGAATGGCTAGTATTAAAAAGACAAGAAATGACTGTTTCAGAGAGGATGTAGAGAAAAGGGAACTGTTTTGCACTGTTACTGGGAATGAAAATTGGTGTAGCCTATGGAAAAACAGTATGGAAGTTCCTAAAAAATTAAAAATGAACTATCATATGATTCAGCAATTCTACTTCTTTGTAAGTATCCAAAGAAAATGAAAACACTTAACTTGAAAACATATATGCATTACCATGTTCATTGTAGCATTATTTACAGGAGCCAAGATATGAAAATGACTTAAGTCTCCATTAATGGATAAATAAAGAAAATGTGATACACATGCACACAGGAATACTATGCAACCATAAAAAAGAATGAAATCTTGCTATTTGCAACAACAAGGATGAAACTCAACAGTATTATGCTATGTGAAATAAGTCAGACAGAGAAAGACAAACATTGTATTATCTCACTTATATGTCCAATCTAAAAACAAAACCAAGCTCATTGACATAGACAAAAGATTGGTGGTTGCCAGAGGTAGGGTGTGAGGAATGGGTGAAATGGGTAAAACTGGTCAAAAGGTACAAACTTCCAGTTACAAAGTAAATAAATCATGGAGATGTAATGTATAGCATGGTGACTACCATTAATAAAACTGTATTACATATTTGGAAGTTGCTAAGAGAGTTAATCTTAAAAATTTTCATTACAAGAAAAAAAATTTGTAATATGTATGATGATGGATGATCATTTCACAAAATACACAAATATCTAATCATTATGTTGTATGTCTGAAACTAATATAATGTTATCTAGGTCAATTATACCTCAATAAATAGAATATTTTATTTATTTTTTTGGTTTCTAACCTTTTCTCTTTTTTTTCTTCAAATTTTTACTTAAATTCTAATTAGTTAATATAACATCCAGTACAATACTGGTTTCAGGAGCGGTATTCAGTGATTTATCACTTACATACAACACCCAACACTCCACACAAGTGCCATCTAGCCCATCCCTCATCCACCTCCCTTCATCAACCCTTAGTTTGTTCTTTATCTTAAAAAGTATCTTATGGTTTATTTCCCCTCTCTCTTCCCACCCCCCATATGTTCATCTATATTGTTTCTTAAACTCCACATATGAGTGAAATCATATTTGTCTTTCTCTGACTTATTTCACTTACCATAATATACTCTACCTCCAACTATGTCGTTGCAAATGGCAAGATATCTTTTTAGTGTCTCAGTAATATTCCATTGTGTATTTATACCACCTCTAAAAATAATATTTTAAAAATAGTGTTTATCATTTGAGGCTAAGAATAAAAAAGAAAATTTTAAAGACCTAACTAATGAGATAATCTAGAAGAATCATTGTTAGAAAAAAATTTTTCATTTTTTGTTAAAGATTTTTTTTTAAGTAATCTCTAGACCCAATGTGGGGCTCAAACTTTCAACCCTGAAATCAAGAGTTGCATGCTCCATGGACTGAGCCAGTCAAGCACCCCAGAAAAAGAATTTTTAAACCATATATAATATCTAACATATATTTTCTGCTGAAGAAGAAACTTTCCTTCAAAGGTTTCCATCTTAAAAATTCATAAAAAATAGAAAAGTATAGAATCAAGTTTTAGTTGCTTTAATTGACCTCCATTCACATGTTTCAGGCCAAGACCCTCTACACTTCTTCTAATGGAAGTTCCCACATTTAATATATCATTTTCAAATAATCAAAATTAGATATTTATAATATGATTCCATACTACTTCAGTTCTAAAGCCAGTGTGTTTAGTGAAGTCTGCTCGTTAAATGTTTTCAGAAACTCCAAGAGGTTTTGTTCTAAAGCACCAAACCTAATGAAAAATAAACAAGCTTTTATAGGCAAAACACAAACATGCATACACATCCTCACAGTTTTACTATTTCATTAATAATATTAACATAATTCATTTACTGAGTGTTTATTGTGTGTCAGACCTGTGCTTAACACTTCATGGATATTATCTCCTACCACCCACTACAATTTCATAAAATGGACTGTATTTCTTTTTTTATTATTATTATTGGAGTTCAATTTGCCAACATTTAGCATAACACCCAGTGCTCATCCCGCCAAGTGCCCCCCTCAGTGCCCGTCATCCAGTCACCCCAACCCTCCATCCACCTCCCCTTCCACTACCCCTTGTTCATTTCCCAGAGTTACGTGTCTCTCATGTTTTGTCACCCTCACTGATATTTTCACTCATTTTTTCTCCTTTCCCTTTATTCCCTTTCACTAATTTTTATATTCCCCAAATGAATGAGACCATATAATGTTTGTCCTTTCCCGATTGACTTATTTCACTCAGCATAATACTTTCCAGGTCCCTCCACGTCGAAGCAAATAGTGGGTATGTGTCGTTTGTAATGGCTGAGTAATATTCCATTGTATACATATACCACATCTTCTTTATCCGTTCATCTTTCGATGGACACCGAGGCTCCTTCCACAGTTTGGCTATTGTGGACATTGCTGCTATAAACATCAGGGTGCAGGTTGGACTATATTTCTGTTCTCATTTTATTCGCCTTTTTATAATACTTAAAAAATAAGATTTTAAAAGGGTTAAACAAATTGCTCAATGTCATATCCATTATGGGTAATAGTAATAACCTTGGTTAAATAAAACATTAGATTGGAAATAGAACAATTACTACATGAACAAAACAAATTTGTTGATCATTGATTGATTTTAACAGAGTTGAGGGTTTGGTTTTACCATACCTACATATGCATGGTGACCTAAAACACCAAGGACTCAAAGAAGTATATAACTATAAAACAAACAAGATGTTCACTAACACATCATCCTTTCCATTCCAAATAAAGATTTCTGTTTCTCTCACTTATATAATTATAATTCAAAAGCTCAAAAAATAATCCTGTAGAAAATATCAATTAATAGTTTGCCATGAATAAACATTGATGTGGTCTGTGATTAATGTTTAAGAAATGAATAGAGTTGTATCCAATGGAGTGGTCTTCCCTGGTTGCTGAGTTTCAAGGAGCAGAAATCTGAAGTTCAAAATGAACGGACATAATCATCAGGAAATTGAGTGACAGTCACCCCTCTGAATGATCATTGTCATCCTGTTTGTGTTTCTATTTCTTACTGGAGTTTTATTGAAATTTTTAAACAGGGGATCCCTGGGTGGCTCAGCGGTTTAGTGCCTACCTTCAGCTCAGGGTGTGGTCTAGGAGTCCGGGAATCAAGTCCCGCATTAGGCTTCCTGCATGGCGCCTGCTTCTACCTCTACCTATGTCTCTCTCTCTCTCTCTCTCTCTCTCTCTGTGTCTCTCATGAATAAATAAATAATCTTTATAAATAAATAAATAAATAAATAAATAAATAAATAAATAAATTCTTAAGCAGTCTTACATTTGGATATTTTGTCTTTTCTTGCTTAAGAAGAAGCTCATTCAGGGGCAAAAATTTCAAAGTAATTACCAGGTAGTGGTCACATTATTTCAGTATTTGCCAGGGACTATCTTTATCCGTATAGAACATATGTGTTCTCAGTCCACTCTACCGCTCTATGCCAGCAAGACCCTTGATGCTGCTCTTGACACAGTCAACATCAATCTTCTCTTTAAGCACCATAGAGCATAGTACCAAAAAATAATTCTGCAGCATTGACTTTCCTGGCCTAAGTGAGACACATGTCAAGTTAATATCAAAGCTTGTTAGAATAGGATCTGCATTTCTTCTCTCTAATCATTAGTTAAGCGATCCTATTTCTGATTTTATAATTCTCTTTTTGGAGTTCTGGTGTGTACTTCAAAATCTCCTAAGCGCTGTTAGAATATTTCTTTTTGACCTAGAAAGGGGAAGCTATAATAGATTCCCTGCTGAGTTAAATCCCCAAAAAAGAACTGCTTGGTCAAAGCAGTTATTTAACAACATCTCTATTTCCATTTTCATTAAGAAAAATGTGACAAAATGAAAACACCAAGTTTTACCTTTGCCCAGGGCCTCTACAGATGGAACTCTTTCTTAGCATTGGGGCAGAGAGGGAGCTCTGGACTTGGCACCAGAAACAGAATTCTAGTTGTCCAGCACTCTGCCATCAACCTCGTAGCCTGCTAAGAAACTCCAACCTCTCCATCCATAGCCAAGCTTATTCACCTCCAAAATGGGCTCACAGTGCAAAAGCCCAAACTAATTCATTTACGTCAGCTGCAAGTCACTTGCCCAAGTTTTCTTTTTTTTTTTTTAAGATTTTTTAAATTTATTCATGAGAGACACAGAGAGAGAGAGAGAGAGAGAGAGAGAGAGAGGCAGAGACATAGGCAGAGGGAGAAGCAGGCTCCCTGCAGAAAGCCTGATGTAGGACTCTACCCCAGGACTCCAGGATCAGGCCCGAGCCAAAGGCAGACGCTCAACCGCTGAGCCACCCAGGCGTCCCTGGCCCAAGTTTTCAAAACACAAACAGTAGACACTTGATTCAATAAACCAGAAAAGTAACTACCAGTATTGGCACTGTAGTTTATTCTGGGAGAATCTAATTAGAATACTTTGATGCTCTGTAAGAGTATGACAGGAAAAAATGGGCAACTTTGCTAAGTTGGGCTCACCGAATTAAATATATTGACTGTACTTTAAAAATTCCATATTCAATATCTTACTTACCAATTCATTTTCAGAAAGATTCTCAAAAAGCTTCAGACTCACTTATCTTCCAATATGTCCAAATAGACACTCACGTGCACATGAAGTATGTTTGCAGGGGAAGTAACTAAATTAATAGCATCTAGTTGGGTGCGTTTTTTACTGATAGCTACTAGAACTATATTTTGTCCACACAACAGTCCATCTAACTTAAAATAAATCCAGATAATAACAGGCTTTCCACAGAGCCTACAGAAAGGGCTTCGTTTCACAAAGGTCAGCAGATCAGTTCCATTCGTCACGCTCTGCAGTAGTTAACAAGAGTCTAGATAGCATGTTTATCACTGTAACACTAGAATGTTGTTTTTTTTAATTCATCATTTCAACTACTTAGTTTGCCATAACAAAGCACTGGCTTAAAATGCAGCATTGAGCTTTCCTTCTGATTTAAAAGCTGTATGCCTCTCTGACAGTTCTGAGCAATGCTTTTTATGGCTTTGTTTACCTTGTTCTAAAATGAAATGACAATTCATTTTTCACAAATAAGCTGAAGAGTCTTTACAGCAGATATTTTTTCCTCTGAAGTAAATTTAAAAGAGGTTTTCAGATGTATACATTTTTTCTTAGTAGCAAATGGAAAATACTTCCAAAAATTTTGCTTTCTGACATCTGGGAGAAAGCCTTATAAAGCAGAATCCATTCTATAACCAAATGGCAAACTCTCTGAAAGTTATAATTTGCACCTCTTTTTTTAAGCTGGCTCTACACCCAACATGGGGCTTGAACTCACAACCCCAAGATCAAGAGTCACATGCTCTTACCAACTGAACCTGTCAGGCACCCCTTTGCATCTCTTTTTATTTTTTATTATTTTTTAAAGATTGTATTTATTTATTCATGAGAGAGAGAGAGAGAGGGAGGGAGAGAGAGAGAGAGAGAGAGAGAGGCAGAGACACAGGTACAGGGAGAAGCAGGCTCCATGCAGGGAGCCTGACGTGGGACTCGATCCTGGGTCTCCAGGATCATGCCCCGGGCTGAAGGTGGCACTAAACCGCTGAGCCACCCGGGCTGCCCTGCATCTCTTTTTAAACACACAGTTTTACACATGCTAGGGTTTGGTAGTTTCTTTCCTATTATATTAGAAATAATAGAAATAATAGAGTCATTGCTTTAGAACAAGAAAGAAAGTGGCTCTTGGACATATGGATCTTAGACTAAAAAGTATAAATTTTGAAATGTCCTTCCGTTTTTTCATTTTGAGGTAGCTATGCTTTTTAAAATTTACTTCTAACTTTCTTTACTCAGCATAGGGCTATGGAAAAATTCCAGAGTAGAAGCAAAAGATTTCAAGTCTTATTTATTTCTGGGCTCTAGCATTAGTTTTTAGGAAATATTAGTTCTTGAGAAAATATTAAAACTCCATGGGTCTCAGTTCTCAAAATAAATAAAACCAGACAAGAGAGTCTTCCAGTCTTCGAAGTCTACAACTCCATGAGACTATTATTTCATAATTTAAAGGAGGCAATTGGATATACATAAGATAGTTTGAGTCCATAATGAATATCAATGAATTCTGGTATTACCTACCACAGGAATAGCTGCTCATGGTAAGATTTCAGAAAGCAAAGATGCATCTGAAACTAAGCATGTTTTTAGAATGATTCCTCTTCATTAATTAAGGCTTTTCTTTCTTCCGGAATTTTCCTAGGGTATTACATACAATGGCATTTGAATCTGCTTCCAATGATACATCTTTCCTTTTAGGGAACTGCTTATCTTAAATATGATAAATTTACTTTTGTCATAAAAGTGAAATGATGCATTTTATGACATGTTTATCTCTTACAAATATTTGAAGAAAAGAAAATGGGTCTCTACCTCGCACACAATATGTAAGCTAAAATAGCTTATAGGCATAACACTTGGTATTTAATTATCCTATACTATCATCCAGAGCTCACATAAATTTTTAATATTAATCCATAGGTATATAGTATTAGCTATATTTTATACATAAGGAAACAAACAGAGGATAAACATGAGACCTACTCATGAATACATAGTAATCTCTGAGCATGTCAAATGTAAAAGCCCTTACTTTGCCATCCCAGTGAAAGCCATTATGCTTAACTCACTACTACTACCTTCCCTCTGCCTCTTAAATTTTTTAATTGGTATATTCCCAAATATCTTTATAGTATTGACAAAAATTTTGGCTACAATCACTAACAACATTAAAAATCATAAGCAAATACTCACAATAATATGAGCATACAGTAAAATAAAACAAGAGACTAATATTATCTTTAATATATACATTCCTGGAACAAACTGATAGGAAATAAAGGTAGGAGTTAATAAGTGAGCATAGAATATGAATTGGATATTTAAAAATAAGGGAAAAATTAATAAATCTATTTTAAAAGTCTAAACTCATTTTAAAGAGCACAATTATTACAATGAGCACTGAGTAATGTATAGAATTGACGAATCACTATATTGTAAACCTGAAACTAATATAACACTGTATGCTAACTATACTGGAATTAAATTTTTAAAAATTTCAAAAAGTTCAAACTCATTAATAATGAAAGGTATACAAATTGACACTGCAAGACCTACCTTCCTTAACATGTCAAAAGAAAAGATTTACAGAGGGCTAGTACTCAATGAGGGGGATATGGTGAGATAGCTATTCTCATATACTGCTGGAGGGAATTTAAGTCATCACATTCTTTCCTGGAAAGCAATTTGGGAATATGATGTGTATTAAGAATCTTAAAGATGTTCCATCCTGTTGGGCCCAGCAATTCCCCTTTTAGTAATGTACCCAAAAAAGATTATCAAAATACACATAGATATGCCAAAAAAGCCCATTTTCATTACAATTATTTATAACAAAAAATAAAGGAGAACAATGTTCTAAAAATAAATCATTAAATAAACTATGACCCATAGGACAGAAAATTATATGACCCCTAACATTTTTTCATAAAATATTTTCAGTGACATAGGAAAAGGTTAATGAAATACTGGGGGCAAGTTGAAAGAGTGTATACACAGTGTGACCTCAAATATGTTAATAATTAAGATGGATCATAGACTGCAACATTAAAATAAAACCATAAAGCCTTTCAAAGAAACATAGGAGAATATTTTCATAACCTGAGACTAGACAAAGATTTCTTAGGCAGAATACAGAAAGTGATAACCATAGAAGAAAATTTTGTAAATTCTACCTCAAAATTTTGTAAAAAAATAAAATTATAAATCAGGAGTTGGTGAATGGGTAGAGGAATCAATAGAACAAAAATTATAGAAAAATAATAATTAGAATGTTGAACATTTTTGAACTTTGGTGATTGGTTCATGAGATTACAGTGCAAAAATAAATCATTCTGTTTACTTTGTATATGTTTTAAATTTTTATAATAAAAAATCTAATAAGCAAAGGAAAATGACATGTGTCAAAGGAACATACTTATAGAGATGACGATTCTGTGACATTCTCCTGAATTGAGCTCCATTTTAGCTATGCTTTCATAATGTTTCTTGGGCAGGTCATCTAGGCTTGATTTACTCATCCAGAAGATGCATTCATTATATAGACTTACCAAGAGCATTCACTAGTTACAAGACATTAGACTCTATGGTGGGTTTAGCTGACATTATCACTAAAGTTTTATTCAGCATTTAAATTCTATAACCATTTTATATCACAAATGCAGGTCATCCTCCCTTTGCTATATATAATTCTCATTACTTCTAACCTTTATATCTTGTGTTTAGTGTTCCCACTTGTAGAAATGAGATTCAATAGGCCAGGGCAGCAGTCATCTTTCAGCAGATTTATTTTCTACTAAAGTCTTTTGGTCCAGTGAGTTTTCTAGGAGACTAATATGTTCAAGAAAATAGATGACAATATGGAGACTTTTATGAAAGGACTGGACTCTACCTGAAGGAATTAAAATAAAATTCTTGTATAAATAAGCAAAAATCACTAAATGAATAATTACAAAAATTAAGCATGATTCTAAAGGCAGATTAAATTCAGTATATGTGAAGATTAGTGAAAGTGAAGATAGTTTAGTATAAAATATCCAGACTGAAATACAGGAAGAATTTAAAAATGGAAAAGGCAGAAAACAGATAAGATACATATAAGATGACATCAAAAGGTCAAATACATATTTAATCAAAGAACCATAATAATAAGAAAGATTTGGTAAAAACATTTGTGGGGGGGTTTGTTTTATTTTTTAAACAATATTTGAATCAAAGAATGGTTGAGAACTTGTAAAAATGATCAACATCAAGATTTAGGCTCAAGAAACTGTAAAAATCCCAAGCAGTGTGGAAAACAAACCCAAACAAAGAAAAACTTCAACTCTTGTTTTAGCTCAAGTCGTGATCTCAGGGTTGTGAGATCAAGCCCTGCATCAGGCTTGAGATTCTCTCTCCCTCTCCCTCTACCCCTACTTCTTGCACTTTCCTTTTCTCTCAAATAAATAAATCTTTTTTAAAGACTCATAGCCAAATTATTGAAAATGAAAAATAAAGAGAAAATTAAAAATCAGCCATGTGGGGCAGACACAGGTGGATGTTATCTTCAAGGGCTCAACTGCAGTGAGACTTACAGTTGACTACCAAACATACACAGTGAATGTAGAAATCAGTGGAATAACACATTTTAAGACGCTGAAAGAAGAGGCTGCCAGCCTACAATCCTATAAATATCATATACTCAATAAACTATATAATTCAATAAAAATATCCTTCAAAAAAGAAAATGAAATAAAGATGTTTTAAGACAAACAAAAATGGAGAAAATTTGTCACCAGCAGACTTTCCATAAAAGAAAATACAAAGGGAATTTTTCAAGTGACCTCAGATGGAAGCAGAGAATGTACCAAGAAATGAAGAGCAAAAGAAAAGGTAAAAGTGGCAAAATATGAATAAATATCCACAATAGAAAAATAATTACATCATAGGATTTTAAAAGTATATAAAAATAAAAAATAAAATGCACAACAGAAACACAAAAGTTGAAGGAGAACAAACGAAGTTTAAGTTTTTAAATAATTGCATTATCTGAGAAGTGCTAAAAGTTCTAATTCATGATAAACTCTAATAAACCAAGGGTACATAGTGAAATGTTTATTTTTATTTTTTTTTAATTTTTATTTATTTATGATAGTCACAGAGAGAGAGAGAGAGAGAGGCAGAGATATAGGCAGAAGGAGAAGCAGGCTCCATGCACCGGGAGCCCGACGTGGGATTCAATCCCAGGTCTCCAGGATCATGCCCTGGGCCAAAGGCAGGCGCTAAACCGCTGCACCACCCAGGGATCCCTATACTGAAATGTTTGGAGCAACCACTGAACGATTGATATATACATGTACACTTAACAAGCTCATATGGAGAGACAGAATAAGCTTAAAATACCTCATTAATCTAAATGAAGACAAGACAGGTATATATTTCCACCTTTTGAATAGAAGTAGAACTCCACAATCTGGAGATAGATAGAGGTCTTTGGCTTATTTTGATGGGGAAAGAGAGAGAGAGAGAGAGAGAGAGAGAGAGAGGAACACTTTTAATTAAGTCATGAGTACTGACAAAAAAATACTGTTAATTTTATATTTGGCTTCTGAAATTACTGTGTTTAAATCTATGAAGTTACCCAGGATAAAGAAAAATTACCCAGGATAGAAACTTTGTGATAGGGTTCAATAATGTATAGAAATTACTTCCACAGAAAGAAAAGTAATTTCAAAAACACAGGTAGTTCTGGGGAAGCCAATTTACTCTAAGAGGCTGAAACATTCAGCATAATTTAATGCAGAAGGAAGAGTGACAAAAATCACTTTTTAGGAGATGATGGGAAACCTGAAATTTTATCGAAGGATCTAATTTACTTGAAGGATGTTTGTTCATAATCCAAGAAAACAGTATTTTATAGATGTGATTTTGTCCTCTGAAAGCTTACTGCAGCAATGCTCAAAACCATACTAGACTTAAGAATTTTTATACTCTTAGTAACTACATCTCCCAAAGTAGCTCAGAGGAGACACCTTTAAATGAATATATTTTAACAAAATCTTTTAAAGAGAATTATGTGTTTGTATGTACACACACACAACAGAGGCATGAGTGGAAGTAACTGATATCACAGGTGTTCCACATATAAAATTTCAAGATAATTGGGAACTTCAGGGATGTTGAAAACATAGAGATTTAAAGAGTGTGGCATGCCTGGCCAGGGGACGGAAACTCTACATTGCTTCCCACATACCTTGCCTTATGCATCTCTTTCACCTGGCTATTCCTGAGGTATATCTTTTTATAATAAACCACTGATCTAGAATCACAAAGAGAATACTTTGAGATGGAAGAAAAAAGTCTCAGGAAATTTGTCATTTCTGTAAGATGCTGATCTCAGTATTTCTCCAAGCTACCAGACACAAGACCAATATAAATAGGAAGACATCAAAAAAAATAAAATAAATAAAAATAGGAAGACATCTTAAGAAATTCTTCACAAACACCCCCTAAGAAATCTTAAAATGAGGGTCTATGATCTTTGCCTGTGCAAATGAATAATGTTTAAATCTTCCCACTGACCAAAGAATGAAGATCTCATCAAAAAATAGTTTCAGAGCTTGGAGCAGGAAACACATTATCAGCAGAACTCTCAAATTGTGTGTTCCTTGTATTACATGAATACAATTATTTAAAATAAAATGTTAGTTTAAAAAAAGAGAATGTTGGTATTATTATATAATAATATATATAATAATATATTATATATATTATAATATAATATAATATAATATATTATTATTATTATTATAAGATGACCAAAAATTCAAGATAACTGAAATTTCTTGATGAAGGGTCACTACCTTTTTAAAGAAAACATATTAACTACTTAGCACAGAAATTTTTTTAAAAACCTATTACACACTTTCCAATATATTTAAACTCACAACAACAGAGTTGTGCTTTTATTGACAACTAAAGAATCAGTGATTATTAGTCATTGATTATTATACTATCCTGCAATGCTCTCAGGGACTACAGGAGAGCTAAAATAAACTCCTTTTTCAAAAAAAAATTTACTCCTTTTAAAAAAAATTCTCTTGTTTTTTAGTTTTCCTACTTCCTTCATTAACTTTAGGCCACAATTGCTACTTTCACTACTGCCAGTGTTTCTGCCTTGTCCAGGCTTTCCTAATTTGTAAAATTGGAAGCCAATGCCCAACATAATATTACATAGGATCTTCATAGAGACCTTGGATGCACTCTCATGACTCAGGTCAATGTTGGCCATGGAAAATGCAAGGATGTTTTGGGGATGCCACTTTTCTCCTTTTGGTGTTTGGGAGGTATTTCACAAAGGTGAGCTTTCCCTATAAATGAATTGCATGGAAGTAACAATTATATGTTTATTCATTTTTATTAATGAGACTACTTCTCTCTGAACTTCAACCTTTTCACTTTCAGGAAATGGGTTTAGTTCCCAGATGTGAGGGAGGTGAGGGAGAAAGAAGCTACTGCTGAGTCAGTAGGGATCATACTAGATAAAGCTCAGTCACTACCGTGAAACCAAATTTAATTCTTACAGCCAGTCTATGAGGCAACTCCATTTTACTATTAAGAAAAAGAAAAGACTAACAGAAGCAAGGTTCAGAGATGTGGGATTCCAACCCTGGCATGGCTCACTGCCTCCTTTTATTCCTTCCACTATGCCAAAGTTTTGGAAAGTCTCAGGGAATAACTGGAAAGGACCAATGCTGGAGAGCATACTATGGTAGAAATATAGCTCCATTATTCTGGGCAATATTATTGTGGCTCTAAAACCACAAAGATGAAAAAGATAGCATAAAAATCTAAAATCCTCTAGTGAAAAAGTGAATAATCCTAAATAACAAATAGTATGTATTGGAGAAAGACAAGAATGGATTTTAATGAATCTTAAGTTTTTTCTTAGGTCGTATTTTTAAACTATTCTAAAGGGAAATTATGGATAATCACCAAGGATCAAAATTAACCTGTAGGAGGCATAGGGTAAGGCAAGGACAGTGAACCTGAATCTCTGGAAAATTCCTAGTGACAGAATCATGTAAATTTGCATAACTGGCTTTGTGAAGGTGGGGAGACCCTATTGGTAGGTCATAAATGTTACTGAATTGCCTGATTTGAAGATTAAATGTTGTAAGAAAAAAGACTGTGGCTTATGCTTTTCTGAAAAAGATTAGAAGATGAGCTTTCCCCAGGTATAATTTGAATTGCAAATGAGCATCCAGTGGAAGTACACTTGACAAAATGGACAAAAATGTAAAGATGGACAGAGAGAAGTTCAAGAGTGGGAGGATAGATTTAAATGTCACTCGTATACAGACTGCAGCTACATTTTGAGTGGCTGAGGATGGGGCCACTCAAAACCCAAATAAACTGGAAGAAAAGCCAAAGGCACAGTTTTGGGGAAACCCTCTGAGTCCAACAGGAGTGGACAAAACATTAATTACAGGTAATAAAAAGTGATTAGGCAAACTATTCCCTATTTGCTATATACCCTATAATTTTGTGCTGCCAAGTAATGATTTGTCAAGACTAAAATGGTTATGTTTCCTCACCATGAAAAATAAACCTTTCCTCCATTTTCACGGTAGCGGTTTTTGTGGATTTTGGTTTGGTTTGGTTCAATTTAATTTACGAATCTGTTGTCTTCTGAAAAACTGATATATGGAAGATAACTCAGATGCTCCTAAAAAGAAATCTGGCATTTCCTGCTTCTTAACCTCAGAATCTAACAGAGTCTCTTCTTGGAATGATGTTGACTGGTTTACAGTTTAACAGCCACAAAAATAGTCAAGAGACACTGATTTTAGGACAGTGGTGATATGTGTTTAAGGATGCAGATATCACAGGGAGGCTACATCTTGGTCTGTCAGTCCAAATAGCCTTCAGAGACTGAAATATATCTGTCAGGCATGTCAAATTTTCTTTGGGATCACCCTACTAAGTTACTTAGAGAATTTAGCTAGTGTGCTTCTGGATCCCTGAGGGACAAGATATAATAAGTTCTAACACTTCTAGACTATTCATTTGGCTGTCTAGACCTGCTATGAAGTGAATTTCTATTATCTTCATTTTCAAATGAGGAAACTAAAGTGCAAGAAGTCAAATAATTTGCACAAGATCTTGCTAGAATCTAAATAATGGAAACTATATGACAACTTAATTCCTCTCCCCTCTTCCAGGTCCCCTCCCTGCTGGAGCATGTGTGTCAGACAATGGAATGTGCCCACTTCGACCCGTGGTTATAAGTGTCCTCTTTTTTTTGTTTTAAGAACTTTCTTTATTAAAATATAGCAGATATACAGAAAAGTGCACAAATCTTAAGTATAAATCTCAGCTAATTTTTATAAAGTGAACAATTCATGTTACCACCTTCGAGATCAAATAAGAGATCAAAGATAGAACACTATCAGCACCCTAGAAGGCCCCAGACTCTCTCCCTCTTGCCAAAAGAAATTACTACTCTGACCTCTACCATCATAAACTATATTTGCCTACTATGGAATTTACTATAAATGACATCATGAAACATGAGCTCTTTTGTGTCTGCTTCTTTTGTCCAACATTTGTGAAATGTAACCATGTTACTGCCTACTGACATAATTTATGCATTTCATTATTGTGTAGTATTCCTTTGGGACCATATACCACCATATATTTGTTCATTTTACTGTTGATGGGAACTTGAGTGGTTATGAGTAATACTACTCTTCACATTGTTATACGTGTCTTTTGGTGCATTTCTATAAAGATTATGCCTACAACTAGGATAGGTAGGATGTGCAGCTTTATAAGATACTACCCAACAATTTTTCAAAGTGCTTGTGTCAATTTATACTCCCTCAGGCAGTGCAGGAGAGTTGCAGTTATTCCAAATTCTTGTCCTGGTGACACTTAGAACTGTTTTTTTTTGTTTGTTTGTTTTTGTTTTGTTTTGTTTTGTTTTGTTTTTAGCTATTTGGAATGAGTTTATAGTAGAATCTCATTTTTCTCAGATTTTATTGAGATATAACTGACAAATAAATTGTGTAAATTTAAGGTATACAATGTGATGATTTGATATACATACATATTGTGAAAGGACTACCTCAATAAGGTTAGTTAACACACTCATCACCTCATATCGTTACCATTTGTGTGTGTGTGGTAAGAACATTTAAATCTACTCTCTTAGAAAATTTCAAGTATACAATATTTTAACTAGTCACCACATATATTAGAACTTAATCATCTTACAATGCAAAGTTTATCTCCTTTGACCAACATCTCCTCATTTCCTTTACCTCCCCACCTCTGGTAACCACCATTTCACTCTCTGCTTTTGTGAATTCAACTTTTTAAGATTCCATATATAAGATCATGCACTATTTGTCTTTCTGCATCTGGGTTCTCTCACTTTATATAATGCCCTCAGAGTTCATTTGTGTTGTCACAAATGGCAGGACTTCCTTTTAAAGGCTGAATAATATTCCACTGCGTACATATACCACAGTTTCTTTATCCATTCATCCATCAACATCCATCCATTTAGGTTGTTTCCATGTAGTGGCTATTATGAATAATGCTGCAATAACATAAGGTGCAGATTCTCTCTTTGAGATGGTGATTTCATTTCCTTCAGATATATACCCAGAAGTGGGATTGCTGGTAGTTCTATTAATTTTTTTTAGGAAACTCCATATTGTTTTCCATAACACCAACAATGGGGCAAAAGGGTTCCCTTTTCTCCATATCCTTGAAAACACCTATTACTCCTTGTCTTTTTGATAACAGCCATTCTAACAAGTGGGAGGTGATGTCTCATTATGGTTTTGATTGGCATTTCTCTATGATTAGTGGTATTGAACACCTTTTTATGCATCTATTGACTATTTGTATGTCTTTTTTTTTGAAAATTATCTATTCATGTCTTTTGCCCATTTTAAAATTGGATTATTTGGTGCTTTTGCTACTGAGTTATATAAGTTATATATATTTTTATATTTTAGTTCTTTTTTAAAAAAAAGATTTTATTTATTTATTCATGAGAGACACAGAGAGAGAGAGAGAGAGAGAGGCAGAGACACAGGCAGAGGGAGAAGCAGGCTCCATGCAGGGACTCGATCCCAGGTCTCCAGGATCACGCCCTGGGCCAAAGGCGGTGCTGTTTAGCACTGAGCCACCGGGGCTGCCCTAGAGAAGCTTTTTAATTTGATGTAATCCCACTTGTTTATTTTTGCTTTTGTTGCTTGTGATTTTGGTGTCATATCCAAAAAAAAAAAAAAAAATCACTGCCAAGACCAATGTCAAGGAGCTTTTTCTCTGTTTTCTTTGAGTCTCCTTTTTCCTTTTTAAAAATTTTAAAAAAGATTTTATCTATTTATTTTTAAAAGAGAGAGAAAGAGTATGCACAAGAAGAGGGGGTGGGGCAGAGGGAGAAGCACTCCTCACTGAGCAGAGAGCCAGATGTGGGACTTGATCCTGGGATCATGACTTGAGTTGAAGGCAGATGCTTAACAAACTGAGCCACCCAGGCACTTGAGACTCCTTTTTTATTAGTCTAGTTAAAGATTTTCAATGCTGTTTATCTTTTCAAAAACCAACCATTCATTTTGTTGATCTTTTCTATTGTTTTTCCAATCTCTATTTCATGTATTTCCACTCTATTATAATTTTTGTCTGTAATTATCTTCTTCATGGCATCTAACAGGCCACAAATATGAGCAAGGGTGATATCTAAGATTTTACAGCCCAAGGATGAATGTGTTCTCAGATAATCTGAGTTAAATGCTGAAAGCATGGTTCCATAGAATACATATTACAATGACATTTGAATTATTTTTATTCTGCATTTAGCATAAATAGAAATCTGTGTGCCGAGCTGAAATAATAACCACTTTGTCTAACATTGTTTCTCGAGAAAATATGCTTCAAATTCTAAATATCAGATTATTAGATGAATCATTGGAACATAACTCACTTATAGATCGAGGCTATAACTCAAATATAAAAACTCCCATTAGTATTATAAGAGTTAGTAAAATTTTATAACCATGAATAAATCTTATATAAAAGATAAACTCTCCTATATTTTAAACTCTGAAAGTTAAAACTTGCCATTTTTATCCACAGTAACTTGTGAGAAAACAAAGTTTTTCTTCTTACAACTACACGGCTCACCTGACTTTCCTTAGTGTCTGACTTATGTCAGAAAAGGTACATCCTTTTCAAATTTATACAGTAGAGAAAAGACTGCATTTCTTCTTCATGGGAGCTGATTAAGTCTGGCTCATGCCGGCTTCCTGGCATGTGGGTCACAAGTGTGGGTAAGAAGTCATAGTCACTAATGACAGTCTGAAGTAGACACTGGCTGCCTGATTTGAAATGGGTGGTTCCATAAAAAAAAATTAAGGTTATGATTGACTTCACGGCTGAATGTGAGGGTGGGAGTAGGGGAGGAAGAACAGCCCTGAACTTGAGAAACAAAGGGACATTTTTCAGCAAGCAAGAAATAAATGGCTTCCTGTACCCCCAGGCTGCTTCTGCTCCAGAAAAATAGAACCACTTTACTTGTTAAACAAATGTCCAAAATGTGCGGTCTGCTTTAGAACCAATAGTAAATATATACTGCTATCATATTCTTGAGAAAACCTATTGCAACTCTTTTTTAAGCATGTCTTTCTATACATCCATATATTTGCTCAGTCCAAGGGAAAAAGCCCAGGGCAACCCTATCTTCAGAGAAAGTACCTCATGAAGAACGGATACTCTGTATCTAAAATATTCTTATCTAACTTCCTGGCCCACTGCATCTGTGTGTGTTCTTTGTTTCACCTTTGTACTCAGTCACTAAACTCCTCCCCTTCAACAATTTCTTTAAAAAAAAAAAAAATCAATTCAATCACAGCAAATTTTCTCTGAGGTTGTAAATTTCTGGAAGATTTAGGACATTTTGGGGAGATACTGCACCACATTCCACCACCTCTATGCTCTTCTTTCTACTTGTTCCATTTCCTTCAATCTCCCCACTTCCCTGTTCAGATTAATTCAGTATGCCCCTCTATCAGTCAGGACGGGCTAACGTGCTGTGGTACAAAACCACGGTGAAATCAATGGCTTAATACAAACATTTACATAGAAATGAGAACTTCACTGATGTGCTTTGATTATACCTATAGGATAATCTAAGCCTAAACTCTACATTTATGTCTTTTACAACATAGGTAGTTATTCAGATACTGAAAAGATTATAAAATGCCAGAGAGGACCTTAAATTCCCAAAAAAGGCAATTAACTTTATTTTGGCATTATGGTTACTAAATAAGTATTTGCTTCAGAATCATGTAGGGACTTGAGACATTTAGATGCCTGGGCCCAATCCACAGATAATTTGATGTGGGGTTCAGGACTCTACATTTTTAACAATGTATTCAGAATACCCCCAGAAACAATATCTCCACATTGTTCAGAAACAATGTGTTCAGAAATACCTCCACAGGTATTTCTGAAAATTATCCAGGTTTGAAAATTACCCCTCTAGTTCAGGGGTCAGCCGAATACAGCCCTCAAGCCAATTCTGCCCTGCTACCTGTTTTTGTAAACCAAGTTTAACTGGAATGCAGACATGCCCATTCATTTATGTCTCTGTATGGCTGCTCTTAAGCTATAATGGCAGAGTTGAGTAATTAAGACAGGGATTGAATGTCCCACAGAAAGTAAAGTCTTTAGAATCTGGTCCTTGAGCCTCGGTGTCCATCAAAAGATGAATGTCCATCAAAAGATCTGGTATATGTATACAATGGAATATTCCTCAGCCATTAGAAATGACAAATACCCACCATTTGCTTTGATGTAGATGGAACTGGAGGGTATTATGCTGAGTGAAATAAATCAATCGGAGAAGGACAAACATTACATGGTCTCATTCATTTGGGGAATATAAAAAATAGTGAAAGGGAATAAAGGGGAAAGGAGAAAAAATGAGTAGGAAATATCAGAAAGGGAGACAGAACATGAGAGACTCCTAACTTTGGGAAACGAACTAGGGGTGGTGGAAAGGGAGGTGGGTAGGGGGTGGGGGTGACTGGGTGATGGGCACTGAGGGGGGCACTTGAAGAGATGAGCACTGGGTGTTATTCTATATGTTGGCAAATTGAACACCAATAAAAAATACATTTATAAAAAAAATAGAATCTGGTTCTTTATGGAAAATTTTTGCCAACCTCTGCTCTCCTCTTGTTTCAAGACTAATTTCCAGAGTCATGTTATTACTTGCGACAGGAACTAAGTAAGGCAATGTAGATGATCACTACTGAAAACAACAACAGTTGGACTGAATTCTTTAAAATTTCTACCTTCATATGAAAAAGAGAACTTTTTTTATTTATACAAATTACCAACCAAATTAATTTTTACTGAGTTATACTGCCCCCTAATGGTAAAAATGTTAAATCACAGATCTTTAATCAGATTAGATGCTCCCCATTGTTAATTAGTTCCTGAAATCAGAGTTGTACATATAGACTTTGTAACAAGGGACTTAAAGAATCAGAATTCACTTGGTAGGACAGAGAAGAGTTAAATGGCCTGCAAGAAGGTTGACAATTTTAATGAGAGTGAGAATCCCTTCCTTCTGTAAAGTTGCTTTCTCTCCAAACACTATTACTCCATGTAGCATTTCCAATTGGATTTTTTTCAGGGACATACTGACCATTTGTGATGCCATGTCTAACTCTAAAAGTGAAGTACAATACTAGCAATATGGTCAAAATCATATGTGCACTCACTATCATCATAGTGAGAGGAAAGTAAAGACAGCTTTAATAGGAATCTAGATGTATGCAAACACATGCCAAGACAGTTACCAAGGGGGATTGCACACATGTTGGCAACCAGGAGACAGCAGGGATGAAACCATTGGCTTTCCCCCCTTGACTACTGATTAAAATCCTCTGAAGAGCTTTTAAAAACTGATGGCCAAATCCCCACCCCTGGAGATTTTGACCTAATTGTTCTGGGGAGAGGCCCAGGAAGTAAGCTGTACTTTTTAAGTTCTCCAAGTGATTGTAATGTGCAACCAAGGTTAAGAATCATTGTTCTATAGCGGTGTTTTTCACATTTTAAGGTATATTCAAATCACCTGGGGATCTTCTTAATCTGCACATTGTGAGTCAGTACATCTCTGATGGCACCTGAGAATCTGACTCCTAACCAGCTTTGCAGTGATGCTGATTCTGCTGTCCATAGACACAAGTTCAGTAGTAAGGAATTAGGTCATTCCCTGCCATAATTTTTATACAATTTCACTGGTCCTAAGAGCTTAAAGTATGTAAATATCACCTGGAAGCTAACAAAACATGCAAATTTGCAAGCTCCAGTCTCAGAAATTAAAATTCAGTGGATCTTAATTTTTAACAAGCGTCCCAAGTCATTCTGAGATTCATAGTCTGGGGACCAAGTATACACAAACTGCCACAAATGCTATTTACTCTACAAATCACATTTAAAAAAAAAAAAAGGTGGCAGCGTTAATTTTACAAACTACTTTGACCAAATGTGGGGAAATTTTTCTCTTCTTCCAAGTGTGAGAAGAAATCATCCCCAAATTCAGTGGCTTAAACTAACAACAATTTTATTATATCTCATGGTTTTGTGGATTGGGCATTTGGGTAGAGATCATGAATGATTCTTCTGCTCTCCTTATCATTGACTGAAGTCACTTTGTGGTATCCAGCTAGCAAATAAACTGATCTGGAGAGTCCAATATGGCTTCACTTCACAGGCCTTGGCTGGAAGGCTGAGCCCTACTGGGATTATTGCCTAGAAAGTCCACATATAACTTCTCTAGTTTGGCAAACTTAAGTGAGGTCTCCTTATATGGCAACTCAAGGATCCCAGAGGGAGTGTTCCAAGACACGGGAAGTGGAAGCTGCCATTCTTTCAAATCCTGGGCTCAGAAACTGGCACAATGTCCTTTCTACCACAGTCTACTGGTTAAAGCAATAACTGAGCTCAACCAGATTCAAGGGGAGGAGTCATAAATAGGCTAGACTCATGGATGTGCAACTCTTGAAGAACCCCAAGTGCTCAGCACATGAGGGCCCCATGCTTCGTTTAATGCTCTGTTGCCATCTTGAAGTTCTTTATAATTTTTTAATAAAAGGCAATACATTTTCATTTTACAGTGAGTCCTACAAATTATATAGCCTGTCCTGACCACAAGCTTCACCTGTCAATGAAAGTAGTGTTAAAAGATTTTTGCAGTCATCTTTAATTAGCCATAAGCTGTCTGCCAGAGACTTTATTCCTCACCATACTTCTGTATTCTAAGTTATCCTTTCAAAATGCAGATTGCAGTATGTGTATTAAATCCAGCATATAGAAGGGAAACAAATTATAGGTTGGATATTAGTCTGAACATTAAATTCTGTGATGTTTTAGGATTAGGAAATTCATTAAAACCAACCACACTATTATCCTGAGTAACTGCTAGCACTCTAGATCTGATCACCTCTGAGCTCACCCAGTTAGGTCACTTAGGCATTGAACAACAGTTATCCAAGGTCAGTATGCATGCTGAACTTATACCTCGTGTCCTTGATGAGAAAGGCAGCTAGTAATCACTATATAGGGAAAACTCTCCTTGATCTCAGCAAATCTCATCTCTTTGGGTCATCGGTCATTTGTTTTCTGAAACATGTTTTCAGCAGGAGTTCAATAAGAGTTGCAGAGATGAATCTAACCAACAAATGGCATAACAACAATAACAAAAACAAATGCCAAAAAAACAAAATTGATAGACACAACAATGGAGAACAAGGTCAGGAAAACAGTTAAGTATGGTACTTTGCATATAGTAGGCAGGGATTATTGAATTGAAACTATTGATGTGATAAACTCAAAAGGTATAATTATCCAGGGAAAGTTTCTTAGAGAAAGAAGGCATATGTTGAAAGAGATGGGGTTTGGCAGATGGTACTGAAAGGAAATAGAAACCATATTGGTATGAGGAGAAAATCAGCTTGACTAGGATGTAGTCACTTGAGTAGAGGAATGTTACTGGATAGAGGAGAAGTGGAGAAAGAAGAGATTCATTGCTTTAGGGCACTCAATGACAGGCTGCAGGATCTGAATTTACTCCACAAGCTGTGGAAAGTTTAGTGTAGTTTGTTACTGCTTTAGAGGGGATGGGTGATGGCTTTTTATTTTATTATGCAAGCATAATAATGCAAGACTTCAACTGAGGCACATTCTAAAGGAGGTGCAAGATTAAGATGCAGAATTTTGCAAAGGAGGTGGTCAGAAACCTGGTGGGTGATCTTTAAAGCACTGGTCCTCATTGAGAGTACAAGAATTGGAAGATAGAGATCAGGGAACTTTTTTTTTTTTTAAGATCTATTTATTTTTAGAAAGAGATGGAGTGCATACTTGTGCGCAAGTGAGTAGGGGGAGGGGCAGAGGGAAGCAGACTCCCTGCTGAGTGTGGAGCACAGTTGGAGGCTCTATCCCAGGACCCTGAGATCATGACCTGAGTCAAAATCAAGAGAGTTCCTGGATACGGTGAGAGTTGGAATGTTTCCCTTAATCTCAAGAGACTACCTGAAGATAATGTGTGTCCTGGAGTTTGAAGAACGTAATGGCCTGATGTCTGACTTCCTCCTGTTGAAAATCTAAAGGGTAAGATAAAGGATGACTAGGTACTTTGATGGATAATTGGCCTGCATTCCCAGAGTTCTTTATTTTTTTTCTTTTTTTTTTAATTATTTATGATAGTCACACAGAGAGAGAGAGAGAGAGAGAGAGAGAGAGAGAGAGAGAGGCAGAGACACAGGCAGAGGGAGAAGCAGGCTCCATGCACCGGGAGCCCGACGTGGGATTCGATCCCGGGTCTCCAGGATCGCGCCCTGGGCCAAAGGCAGGCG
Source organism: Canis lupus dingo (assembly GCF_003254725.2). Lineage (NCBI taxonomy): Eukaryota > Metazoa > Chordata > Mammalia > Carnivora > Canidae > Canis > Canis lupus. The sequence goes on along the minus strand of NC_064265.1, from coordinate 29,739,417 downwards.
CCAAACCGCTGCGCCACCCAGGGATCCCCCCCAGAGTTCTTTAGAGCAAAGACTGTGTTGTGTTTCTTACTGTGGTAAATGTCGTGATGACCAAAAGACTTGTTCCTCCAGCCACTGGAAGTGATGCCAGCAGACAGCCCTCAACCATCCGTCCCCATGGGAACTGCTTTGGCTGAAGAGAGATAGCTGATGACTTGCTGGTATAAGGGTATAAAGCTCCGGCCTGCACCCCAACTTAGGACAACTCTGTAGCATCATCCCAGCTTCAGAACTCTCTGAAGATTGGCTGAGGCCTCCACGGAGACTGCAGCAAACCCTAACTTCTGCTGCTATATGATTGTGCTTCTTTTCCTTTTCATAGGTGCTGATCCCAAAAGCACTCCCTAATAAACATCTTGCATGGTTATCTCCATTTCAGAGTCTGCTTCCCAGGAAACCTGAGCTGTAACACCTGTGGGCCTCAAAGGCGAGTGAACCAGGGGATTATCTTGGATCTGAGCAAACATCAGCAGAGAGGATGCTTAATGTATCACTGGATTCCTTCCTTACAGCTAGGGAGGGAGCAAGCAACAGCCTGAACACAGCTGCACCAGCCTGGGTCAAGGGAAACGACGATGAGAGGTTTTCATTGACGGGAGAAGGGTCTTTGAAGAACTTACAAAAATACCAATGAGAAAAAAGGCCAACTTTAGCAGTTTACCAAGTCCAATGAGCACCAACATCCAGGTCACAGGAATGTCCATCAACGCCTTTCCTGTCTTCTCTCCCAGGCATACAAACCTGGAGAGGCTGGAGGCCCAAGCGGGCAGTTGCAGGTCCAAGATCACAAGACAGTGTAAAAGGAAAGATGTCAACGCTACCCCTTCCCTAACTTTAAAGTCTAAAACGGTTTCCGCATCTTTTAAAATTTTTCCTGTCACCTAAAGCCCATCCTTGCCCCCAATCCTGTAATTCTCCTTCCCCTTATTTGGTGAGATGCCCCACAGTTCTCTGGGGTTCAGGCTCTAGAGTTCGTTGTTAGGAAAAAAAACAAAAACAGGGGATCCCTGGGTGGCGCAGCGGTTTGGCGCCTGCCTTTGGCCCAGGGCGCGATCCTGGAGACCCGGGATCGAATCCCACATCAGGCTCCCAGTGCATGGAGCCTGCTTCTCCCTCTGCCTGTGTCTCTGCCTCTCTCTCTCTCGCTCTCTCTCTCTCTCTCTGTGTGACTATCATAAATAAATAAAAAAAAATTAAAAAAAAACAAAAACAAAAACAAAACCTCGCCTTGTCTAAGATCATCCCTGGTGTTCTCAGGCTGTAAAGGCTAAAAGCTGTTTCTTAGCTGGGACTACGTCTTGCTGGTCGTTCCAACCACCTGCATGTGAGGGACCTCGAGCGAGAGGCGCACACGCGCGCTCAACACCCCTCTCAGGTTTGCCAGCTGCCTTGGGGAGGGGACCCTGGGTCGGGGCGGCAGCAGGAAAGAAACCGCAGTCGCAAAGGTGGAGCAACAGGGGACCCAAGCTAGGGCTCACGGGGAGGCTCGCGCCCGTCAGGAGGCGCCGGCGGGGACAGGTGCTGGCAGGAGCCGAGCGCGCGCGCCCGGAGCCCCTGACTTACGAGGAGGTACCCGAGCCGCTCCCGCGGGGGCCCCGGGGCGCTCGGCTCGGCCCGCCCCGCCCCGCCCGTCTCACGCCGCTCGCCCCGCCCCCGAGCTCCGCCCCGCCCCGCCCCATCCTCCCCGCCCCGCCCCGCGCTATTGCCCCGCCCCACCCACCTCACGCCGCTCGCCCCGCCTCCTTGCTCTCCGCCCCACCCCGCCCCATCCGCCCCGCCCCGCCCCGCCCCCTTGAGCTCTCCCTCCCGCCCCCGTGCTTTGCCCCCCCAAGTCTCACGCCGCTCGCCCGCCCTCTTTGCGCTCCGCCCCGCCCTCCTTGCGCTCTTTCCCGCCGGGTCCCGGTGCCCCGCCCCCTTGGGCTCTCTCCCGCCCCTGCGAGCGCCCGCCCCACCCGTCTCACGCCGCTCGCCCCGCCCTCCTTGCGCCCCGCCCCGCCCCGCCCCATCCATCCCGCCCCGCCCCGCCCCTACTTGCCCCGCCCCGTCTCTTTCGCGGCGATCCGCCCCCTCCCGGTCCCCCGCTGGGTAGTGGGGGCGGCCACGAGCGTGATGGGGACCGCCTCGTCGCTAGTGAGCCCCGCAGGCGGGGAGGTGATCGAGGACACTTATGGGGCGGGCGGCGGCGAGGCCTGCGAGATCCCGGTAGAGGTGAAGCCCAAGGCCCGCCTGCTGCGCAGCTCGTTCCGCCGCGGGGGGGCGGCGGCGGCGGCGGCGGCGGCGGGGGCGGGGGCCGGGCCGGGGTCGCTGACCCGCGGGGCGGGAGGAGGCGGGCTGCTCGGGGCTAGCTTTAAGTCTACGGGTTCATCGGTGCCGGAGCTGGAGTACGCGGCAGCCGAATACGAGCGGCTCAAGAAGGAATACGAGATCTTCCGGGTCAGCAAGAACCAGGAGTTGCTGTCCATGGGCCGCCGCGAGGCCAAGCTGGACACGGAGAACAAGCGGCTGCGGGCGGAGCTGCAGGTACGGCCGCGGGCAAGGTCCGCGCATGCGCGCTCGCCGCTGGGTGCGTCTGGACGCTGGCCCGGTCCTTGGTCCATCCTGTCCCCTCTCCAAGCCGAACGGCCTTGAAAGTTGAGTAGAAACCGCTCTGCGTTTCAATTGGAGGGGACATAGCCTCTTGGGGTCTAAACTGATTCCTTAACTAACCCCGCCCCTCTTGTGTTTCTGGTTCATGCATTCACTTTGAAGCAATTAGCTTGAAAGTGTCCTGAAGCAGCAAAGGCCGGTCTGCAGGGGACTCCAGGGCAAGTAGGTCAACCCAGAGCACACGGACACACAAAAGACTTTGGTGACCCCTGTCGAAGCAACTCCTCAGACTTTCCCTAGGATTTTTTAACTTCACTCCTCGCTCCCCCCCCACCTTTAAATTTTACATACCTCTCAGTTTCTTTCTATGAAGCTTTTGAGTTTTAATAGTTGAAGTGAATTTTTATGGAAACCTGATTTTGACCATCTTAAACTGCTGTGATTGAAAACATTCCCTAGGTGTAGCCAAATTCCCTTAATCCATTTGATTACTCAAAAATCAATGATTGCATAGGCTCCCTATAGCAGATGTATTTTGACTCATCAAAATAGTATATAAATCAAAAGGTTGCTTTTCTGTGAGCACAGTGGTAAGACTTTGCGCCATCAGTTTTGGGTCTCTGTGAGGGTTGTGGTTTTACTGTTTTGTTAACTGTGGAAGAAACTTCTAGACACCCCGTGTTCCTGGGCTCATCACAGTAGAAATTGAATAAATATCTCAGGCCGATTTTTCTGATGAGAGCCTTTTTCATCCTAGAAGAGGCATTCTAGCCACCTTCACCCCCATTAGCTATTGTATAATTAGCACTGTTATCAGGGAAGAACTCCTTGTCAGCAGTCTACTTGTGGTCTTACCAATTTTCCTACTGGGCAGTCTTGATGCAACTTGCATGTGTAAAATGGACTTAACACATCTCCGATACCTGATTTCATGCACCCAAGCCATTGTCCAGTGGACACTGCACATTGGAAATGACTGTGAGATGGAGATAGGAAAGAAGGCTGGATCAACCAGGGCAGAGTGCTGTTAAGGGCTGACAAATGTCACAGTCTCAGGTTCCTCCTCGTACCCTATGTAGTAGTTTTGAAAGTTGAGTAGACAACGCTCAGCATTTTAATTTGAAGGAACATTCGCTTGGGGCCTAAACTGATTTCTTAACTCACCTGCCCCACTCCCTTTTTTATGTAGCCCTTTTGATTCCTTTCTCACATATCTAGGCACTAAAGAAACTCTTCTGTATTTATTTAATCCATTTAGTTAGATATTTACTGGAGGCCTTCAATGTATCTGGCACCAAGAGGGTTCTGGGGATAGCAAAATAAAAAAGACATGGAGCCAAGGAGTGCATAGTCATGCAGAATTAATTATCCTTCAAGTTAAGCCTTACAAATTATACTTTTTGTTCTATTACAGATGGGAAAACTGAGACATAGGGAAGATTAAGAAAAGATTAAGATTTCAAAGAAAAAATATTAATTTCCATTAAGTTTAATGTTGAAATGTCTTCACTTACTACAGTTCAAGCATATTTGCATTTTTTATTACATGTTTGAATAAAATGGCAATATGTAGTTATTGATAATAGTAGATTGTTACAATTCTAAGATATTGATAATAGTAGATTCTAAGATATATATGTAATATGTAGTAAGATCATGTAAAATTTGAGAGGAATACTATTTTTGTTAGAAATAACAAGGTCAATTATTTCAGGCCCTTCAAAAAACTTACCAGAAAATACTTCGGGAAAAGGAAAGTGCTTTAGAAGCAAAATACCAAGCAATGGAGAGGGCAGCGACATTTGAACATGATAGAGATAAAGTGAAAAGGCAATTCAAGGTAAATTCCTTACGTTTTTACCCCCAAAGTGAAATAGAATAAAAAGAACATATTTTAAAAGTTTATATAATGCTGCATGAATAAGTAGAAGTGAATGATGTAGACGTCTTGAAGGTTCTAAGAATAGAGTAGAACACTTCTTACATTTTTGTGTTGGACCTGGTAAACTTGAGATCACTTCAAGGAGAAAGTAAAAAAGTGAGCATTGCAATAGGGCTTTGGGGAGAGGGGGAAAAATATTTCCATATGGAGGGAAAGGCATTTGGAAATATTTGGGGATATTTTGTATGGGAAGGCATTACTGGCATCTAATGGGAAGGGGACAAATTTGCTAAACATCACCAGTGCACAAGACAGCTCCATGCCACAGACAGGGCACCTGCCCAAATTCCAGTGGGTTTCAGTTACAAAACAGTGAGGTACTTGGGCTATTTATCCTACAAAAAAGATCAGGGACCAAATCAATGTTGGTTTTTTGAATGAAAGATTTTTCTGTTAAGAGTTGATGACACAGTCCTCTGATGATAGAAAAGGTTTCAAAATTAACATTTGTCTTTTAAAGATTTTTAGGGAGACCAAAGAAAATGAAATTCAGGACTTACTGAGGGCTAAGAGAGAGTTGGAGAGCAAACTTCAGAGGCTCCAGGCTCAGGGCATCCAAGTATTTGATCCTGGAGAGTCTGATTCAGATGACAACTGTACAGATGTTACTGGTAAATTTGCTTCCTATGTATAATATTTGAGCCTTCAATATAAGTGTGATGATATCGTAGAGCCAACTTTGAATCCTTTTAGTTATAAGTGGTTGCTCTTTATAAATAGAGTTGTACTTTCTCCTCCTTTCTCAGCTGTTATAACAGCAATTTTCTGTAAAGTCCATGACATTGTTAGGAGGCAGGTTTCCTTCTGTCTCATTGCCCCACCAGCCTCCCCCCATAGCATTTCTCTTCCTGGTGTAAGACAGCTTCTCCAGGGACGGCTGGGTGGCTCAGGGGTTGCACGCCTGCCTTCGATTTAGGTCCTGATCCTGGGATCGGGGATGGAGTCCCATATTGGGCTCCCTGCAAAGAGCCTGCTTCTCCCTCTGCTTGTATCTCTGCCTCTCTCAGTCTGTGTCTCTCATGAATAAATAAATAAATAAATATTAAAAAAAAAAAAAAAAAGACAGCTCCTCCAGGTCTCGCCATGACATCTACATTTTAGCTGAGGGAGGAAGGATGGGAATACGTTCCTCTCCTTGAAAGCACAATCTGAAAGGTATACATATTACTCCTCAAACCCCATTGGCCAGAACTACAGGTAGAAAGAGTGGAAAGTGTAATCATTAGGAGAGTCACCTAAGTTTGAAATTCTGTTACTAAAGGAAGAAAGGAAGGATGGATATTGAAGACAGTTCATAGTCTCTGTCACATTACTTTTCCATGTAATGATATATTCTTTGCAACTGTCCATTTGAATAAATATCTGCATGATATTTTGCTGAGTGGCTTCCAGTAGTTTCATAAACTATTCAAAAAGCTTTAATTTTATAATTAAACATACAAAACATTTTTTTTCTAGAAATAAAGAAAAACCTGGAGTCCTAGAATGAAAGGGTCTACCATGTTCCAAGAAAATATTAATAAACTGTGATTGATACTGAAAAATGAAAAAGATTCTATTGTAGATACAGTGGGAAAATTGCTGTCACTCTCTCATTTATAGGAAACTGCATTTTATTTTATTTTATTTTTTTGAGAAAGAGCATGTGAGCATGTGAGTGGGGAGGGAGGGGCAGAAGGAAAGAGAATCTTAAGCAGGTCCCATGTTCAGCCTGGAGCCCAACTTAGGGCTCGATCTCATGACTCTGAGATCATGACCTGAGCCAAAATCAAGAGTCTAATGCTTAACAGACTGAACCACTCAGGTGCCCTGTGCATTTTATCTTACAAACTGATTTTGAAGTAAAATATGGCATCTGATAATTGCCTCTTAATTTGCATTTTAGAACCCATTGGAATCTGACCAGCATCTAAAGATTTTTATTACTGACTTTAAGGGGGAAAAAAATGAAGTGATTGTTATTGGCTTTGAGTGGAGAATAGGAGGCTCTTATGCCCCCACATTAGTCTTAGTGGTTATATCAGTGATGACATATGTTAAAATGTACAGTGTTTTGAAACTATTATATTGTAATTGCCTTGGCAAATGAATAAGAACAAGGTAATATTTCCTTGTTTCCATATTTTGATTTAAACATGAAGAAAGAATGCTTGAGGGAACATCACTCATTTCACATTTAAAGCCTTACGGATAATCTTATTTTTGCCAGAGATTGAGCCCGTTACAATATACTCATACTTAGTCAAGGATGCCATGTAGAGGGACACCTGATTGGCTCAGTGGTTAAACGTCTCTCTTTGGCTCAGGGCCTGATCCAGGGTCTGGGGATCAAGTGCCATGTCAGGCTCCCTGCAGGGAGTCTGCTTCTCCCTCTGTTTATGTCTCTGCCTCTTTCTGTGTGTCTCTCATGAATAAATGAATAAAAAATCTTAAAAAAAAAAAAGGATTCCATGTAGATATTCTGACAAATACAAATTATTAAAAAAAAAAATCAAGGAGCGACTTGGTGGCTTAGTTAAGCATTGTACTTTTGATTTTAGCTCAGGTCATGATCACAGGGTCCTGGAATCAAGTGCCATGTGTGACTCCATGCTCAGCAGGGAGTCTGCTTCTTTCACTTTCCCTCTGCCCCTCCCCCTACTCACAGGTGCACAAGCATGTGCAAGCTCTCTCTCTCTCTCTCTCTCTCTCTCTCAAATAAATAAATAGTAAATCTTAAAAAAAAAATCAATATTTTTGTAAGTACCTGTTGACTCCGATGTTAATTTTGTTACTCTGGGCGGTTAAAGAGGTTGTACTTTTTACATCCTTAGCTTATATCCAAATGAATTACCAATCTTAATTATAGGTGTGCTAGTAATGATCTTCCTTTGAAATTCTCATCTTCCAATTTTATGATGATACCTAAACCATAAAGTTAAAAACGTTGTTTAGAATTTTTGTATGGGGATATTTTTAACTGCCTCTGTTGTTATAGTTCTTTTGGTTATTATATTCTTTATTTCTTTTCATTTTTCTCTTTTTAATCCCCTCTGAATTTGAGATGATAATCAGAATTATGTTAACCAACACCTTAGAATTTGCCAGAAATTGGTGACAAAGTATTTACAAAATCATTAAAGATTGAATATTTGTTGTATTTATAATGTTATAGCATTTTTTAAAATTAGAAATCATGTTTAGTATATGAGGCAGTTTTCTGAAAATTCGGTAATTTGGTTTAAACAAGATGAAATCTCTTGCATTTACAGCTGCTGGAACCCAATGTGAGTATTGGACTGGAGGAGCCTTGGGAAGTGAACCTTCCATAGGGAGTATGATCCAGCTCCAGCAGTCCTTCAGAGGCCCTGAATTTGCCCATAGTTCCATAGATGTGGAAGGACCCTTTGCAAATGTCAACAAAGGTAAACATGCCATTTGCCAGTTACCTTGGTAGTGACTGTTCATGTACTATGATCTTGTGTGTGCTAGGAGAAAGACCATCAGCAGGGCATGAGATTTTTATTCTGGGTGTCTTCTACTGCCAAACCAGCATGTACTGGTGCTGTCACTGACCAGGACTGATTAAATTATATGATTCCCATCAGGATCAGGTGGTGCTCTCCAGCCAGACTGGCCAATCAGGTTCTAAAAACTTAGCTTCTGGTCTGAATTCTAGGTGTTGCCATTGCTTAGTGAGAGTCTGTTGTAGATTAACTGAAAAACAGTAGTTTTGGTCTTTCCCTCTGCATCTTTGATGCTGTTCAAGGTTGGAGAAGGTTGCAGAATAGAATATAAAACCTCAGTTATATGATGTAGTATCCTTACTCAAAAGAATATTTTCATTATATAGTTTGGTGTCTAAAATAGCTCAAAGATTTATTTAGAATTTTGTTACCAGTGCAGATCTAAGTGTTAGAGTAGCCCCACTCTTTTTTCTTAAAACTGCAAAATTGTCTAAGCAAAATGAAAAACATTTTTAAAGTATGCCTTTTAGATTAGCCAAATATCTTAAAATGTTCTTTCTCACTAAACAGCACTTCATTTTATGCCACTCTTAAAGTTTCTTTTTGACTTAATATACCTCAAGAATAATTGTGTAACACTATAGGCCAGCCTAGGGGTGTAGGCTCTCCTGAAGTTGCAAACTCATTGAATAGCTCATGTAGAATAGGTTCATGATATTTGACTGGAACCAGCAGTACCCCAGCATGGATCACAGTCAACATTGATTGCTTTATGCCCCACAATAAAATTTGAGGTTTGAGAACTGTTTGCCTTCTAATATGCTATTCCAGAAACTGTGTCATTAGTCACAAGGGAGATCACATTCCACTCTACATTGCCTGCTATGTTTTTTCAGACTTTTAAAAAACTTATCCTATCAGATGTTTTTCTGGTGATGTTTTTTTTTTCATGTACTTACGATAAATTTTATTTTCAGATGACTGGGATATTGCTGTAGCTAGTTTATTACAAGTTACTCCCTTGTTTTCACATTCTCTGTGGAGTAACGCTGTCAGATGTTACCTTATTTATACAGATGAAACCCAACCTGAAGTGGATCTTTTCCTTAAGGTGAGGATATTTATAAATTCTGTATTCACTGATTTAAAGGACAAGTCAGTATAGTGTCCTATTTCTGATACTACTACATCTAAACCAAGTAGCTTACTACCTATCAGAGTATATGTCTTAAAAAGTAGGAAGAATTTAGAGCTTTTCTTAAGAGAAAATCTTGCTCAGCTTTATCAGTATATTCAAATTTAGTCCTTGGAATGTTATGCTTTTGAATGCTTTATTATATGTTCTCCACAGTGTGAAGACCTATGTTGATAGTGCCTGCTTTAGTTAATATCTGCCAGATTTACACTTGATTCTTGTTTAAAGTCTTAACAAAATTTAATCCTTACCATGGTTTTTAATTTTTCAAGGCAGCCATTGGAGTTAACCTGAAGCAGAGGTAGGCATACTACAGTCTGTGGGCCAGACCTGGCCTGAAGCCTGTTGTATGACCCAGAGCTGAGATTGCTTTTTACTTTTTTAAATAGTTGAAAAGAAAATCCAAAGAAGAAGAATGTTTTGTGACCTGTGAAAATTGTATTAAATTCAAATTTTAGTGTCTATAAATAAAGTTTTATTGGAACACAAGTAGGCTTATTCATTTATATACTATGACTGTTTCACACTACAACAGCAGAATAAATTACAGCAGAGACTAAATGGATCCCAGAGACCTCTGCCAAAACATCCAAGTTGTTAAGCTATTACTAATTTGTAAGAATATTTGCCTTTTACATAAAAAGTTTGCTGACTACTCTTCTAACTGCATTTGCAATAAATCTGCATGTAACATGTGATAACCTGCTCTATTAACATCTTCCAGGGTATTGAGTAATGAATCTATTTAGCGTTCTTTCCTGATATTATTCAGTTTTGGTAAAAAGATAAAGTATTTTGAAAACCAAAGTTTATAGTCACTAACTGATGTAGGTTATTACCAAACCGATGTTGAGGGATTTACTCATTTGTTGCATAATAATAAGTCATCATTACTTAGTAACCTAATTTGTTACAGACCAACATATTTTAAATTTATACCTGTTTGCTTTAATGTTCTAATATATCATGGTGGACAGTTTTTACTATATAGACTCGTGGATATATGTTTTCCACTCTTTGTAACAATAAAGCAGAAATCATTTGTTACAGTAATAACAATAATAAATACCAAAGAAAAGTAGCCTAATATTTTTCTTCATTGTTTTAGGCTTTATTATGAAATAAATCCTTTTCTGAGCTAGGGAAACAGCCACGTTACTAAGCCCTTATTAATTTTGTTTTAAGGGAACTTTGCCTTTTTTCTTAAAGATTTTCTTAAAAAAAAAGATTTTCTTTAACATATGATAATATATATTTTTTAATTTTAAATAAAAAAAGTATAACATAACCTGTTCTGAAACATGATTTTTCATTTTAAGTAGTATGAAGCTGATTTGATTTTTAGTTAAATAAGCTGTGTTTTTATTAAGTTTTCATTTGTTTTGTTTTAATTTCTTTTTAGGACTATTCACCTAAACTTAAAAGAATGTGTGAGACAATGGGATATTTTTTCCATGCTATATATTTTCCAATAGATATTGAAAATAAATACCTTGCTGTAAGAAAATGGGAAATTGAGAAGAGTTCATTAGTTATTTTATTCATTCATTTAACTTTACCAAGGTAAGCTGAAAATTCTGTCACTCATTATGGGAATTGTAAATAGAATTGAGATTGCCAAATGAACTTCAAAAATAAGTCATAATAGCATTCTTTTTTTAAAACTTATTTTCATAATAGAATTCTTATAATCAAAAACAATCCATAAAATTCAATATTTTTTTATTTTTCATACATAAAGAATTAGAATTTTTACAGTTTGAGTTGTTAATTGGTCATAAGGGTAACATCATTAATGTAAAGATCATTTAAATCAGGGGTAGCAAACTATGGCCCTTGGGCCAAATCCAGTGAGCTACCTGTTTTTATAAATAAAATTTTATTATACTATTCATTTATTTACGTATTTCTGCAGCTGCTTTCACACTACAATAGCAGAGTTTAGTATGGTAGTTACAACAGAGACTGTGTGGCCCACAAAGCCTAAAATACATGCTCGCTGGCCCTACCAGAACAAGTTGGCAACTCCTGATATCAACTATCAATGTTAACCTTCATAATTTTCTTTCTTCAGTACAAATTGAGATCTAGTTGAACACTTGTATAGATGTTAAATCAAATTTTTAATTCTCTGAGGAGCTTACCACTTAATTCCAGGAAAGTGAGCAATTTTCTTATAATGTGAATATAATTATACCAATGAGTCTAGTCTGCAAATAAAGATTTTTTTTAACCAACTAGGTACATAGATAGAAGACAAAATATGTTTAATAAGAGGTTAGGTTTTCTTTCTGTGTTTGCTGTCTGATTGGATTTAACCCTTCCAAAGTATTTTTCTCTTTATTGAGGACCAGCTCAGACCTCAACTGTGTACAGACGTATATGGAGCTGTAGGCTTTATCAGTGACCCTGCAATGTAATCTGTCATTGATCCTTAAGATTGTCCAATGGCTGGGGAGCCACTAGTCAATGAGCCTCAACCCAGAACAAGTTTAAGGACTCTTTCCACTAGATTGCCTTTAGTTGGAGTTCTTTTCCTTATCCCTTTTCTTTTCCTGTTTTTTTTTTTTTTTTTCTGTTATATTTACTAAGGATATATTCTGTTTTATTATTTAATGTCTGAGTAGTGTTTCATCTCAGGTGGTAATATGTGTAATTTGTTGTTTTCCTCATTAATTCTTTAATCCTTGAAACCATCTTGTTTTTTCTTTGTCTTTTATCCATATTTAGTTAATAAAATATTGTGCATTATTTGTACACTTTTATTATTTTTGTCTTTCTCATTTTAAGTTCCTCTTAATCTTTTACCTCTCATTTCTTTCATATTTTATTACTTTGGCAGATTTCTGTTTATCTTTTTTAACTAAAATTTTATATATTTTATATTTTTAAAACTTTATTCTTCTTAAAGAATAAGAATTTTAATTCTAGAGGAGCCTGGGTGGCACAGCCAGTTAAGCATCTGACTCTTGGTTTCGGCTCAGGTCATGATCTCAGGGTCCTGAGATGGAACCCTGCATTGGGTTCATGCTCAATGTGGAGTCTGCTTAAGACTCTCTCTCCCTCTTTCCTTTCCCTTCTCCTCCACACCCTCCCTCTCTCTATCTGAAATAAGTAATTTTTTAAAAAGATAATTGTAATTTCTAAAATTTAGTTATTTCTTCGCCTCTATTTTGCCTTTATTTTTTTTTTCTTATTCCATATGCTGATTATTTTATTTCCTTATTGTTTACTTCCTGGCTGTCAAGAAGTGTGGTAGTAGCTGTGGGCTTCACACCATAAGCAGGACCTGGTAGAGCCTTTATTTCTCTTAGGTTGTTCCTTTACTTCTCGTGATGATTCTCCCATTTTTCTCAAAAGATGAATCTAAAAATATGTCCCCTGACCAGTACCCAGTAGCCCCATCTACTTCTCTCCCACCAAAGACTTTGAACCAAATCTCAGATATCATGTCATTTTATCTGAGCTCCACATGTCAATTTTGGAGGGAGTGATTCTGAAATAGGAACATGTACCAAACAGAGGCCCATTCTTTGGTATCCACATGACCACAAACTTTTTTCCCAAGCAATAACAAAAGAACCATTAAAATCCAAAAATTCTATAGATCATGGTCAGAATGATTTTAACAAGGAAAAATTCTATGGTTTGGATTGATTGGATTAGCACAGTGATATATAATAGAATATTATTCTGTTTTATATTGGGGCTGTATTTTAATATAGTATTTAAATTCTGAATCATGTAATAGCTCTCCTCTGCGTATACACTCTAACTCACCTCTCTAAACAAACTTCATTTAATGCTTTTTAGAAAGGGGAATTGGTTGCAATTTTCCTTGCAGTGTAGAAAACACTGGTAGATTATTCCAAGATTATTCTAGCATTTAAATTGGCATAGCAAAAACACTCAGTATGGTACCCTATAGCAAAGTTAGAATTTTATTTAACCCTGTATCTCAGTTAAGATTTTTACTAGACATCTAATCTCCCCCATCTGCCTCTGGCCTTTCTTTTTTTTTTTTTTTTCCTCTGGCCTTTCTTATGATGTATCTTGGGTATAAAGATTCAGGTCATTTAGGTCATTTATTAGATGAGAAAGGCCAAAGGACTAGAGAAGATTTCTCAATCTTGAAGCATTGGGTTGATAATATTTGTATTTTAATTTGGAAATTATATATTTGTTAGTTGAACTAGGTTTCCATTTATTTGCAAAGTTTCATGAGTCTGGTTTGTTATTTTGAGCCATGTTTACAGTATTTTTTTTTTTTAAATCTTTTTTTTTTTTTAATTTTTTTTTTAATTTTATTTATTTATGATAGTCACATAGAGAGAGAGAGAGAGAGGCAGAGACATAGGCAGAGGGAGAAGCAGGCTCCATGCACCAGGAGCCTGACGTGGGATTCGATCCCGGGTCTCCAGGATCGCGCCCTGGGCCAAAGGCAGGCGCCAAACCGCTGCGCCACCCAGGGATCCCTGTTTACAGTATTTTTGAGAATTTTCTTTTTGTTGCTAGATTTAAAAATTAATGTATGCTTTAAAATGCAATTTAATGTAGAATTTATTGTACCTGTTCTCACTGTCTGCTAATAAATAAATAATATATTTTTATGACCACGCTGGAACAGAGCTATAAAGCATCCATTTCTGGAAAGCTGCACTTGTTCTGTCCCTGGGCTACTTCTGGCCCCTTGTCATTACTGTAAAGTCCCATTATTGACACTTAGGTTGATTGACTATTTGCTGCCATAGCTCAGTGTGGCACAAGAAATACTGATTTCCAATCTAGCCTTTTATTGGAAGACTGTGAAGAAGCTTTTCTGAAAAACCCTGAAGGCAAACCACGATTAATTTATCATCGCTTGGAGGATGGGAAAGTCAGTTCTGAGTCTGTCCAGCAATTGATTGATCAAGTTTCTAACCTGAACAAGACCAGCAAAGCCAAGGTAAAATTCATAAGGTTATTTTTGTTAAGAACTTGCTTGGCCAAGGGAAGTGGTAGAACAAAGACCATGTGGTGGGAGTGAGTGAGAGGAGACTAATATGATAGTTAACTGGGAGCCCAGGGTGAAGAACCTTGGAGACCATTTTAGAAACCTTGTATTTTTTTCACTTGGAGTGAGATGGTTTCTTTACTTGGAGGTTTTTTTTTTTTTTAATTTTTTAAAATTTATTTATTCATGAGAGACACAGAGAGAGAGAGAGAGACAGAGACAGAGACACAAGCAGAGGGAGAAGCAGGCTCCATGCAGGGTGCCTGACATGGGACTCGATCCCAGGTCTCCAGGATCACGCTCTGGGCTGAAGGCAGCACTAAACCGCTGAGCCACCCGGGCTGCCCGTTGTGTTTTTGTTTTGTTTTGTTTTGTTTTGTTTTTTAACTTGAGTCATTGGAAGACTTTAAGCAACAGCAGAAGAAATGCAATTCTGACAAGGATGTTCTTTTACACTGCTATATTGAGAATTGATTGGTTTGGAGGGTAGTGGAGGAGGGCAGAGTTGGAGAGCTCTTGGAATCAGGTGAGAGATGCTGGTGGGTTAGACCAGGGTGGTGGTAGAGGAAGTGATGAGAAACACGAATCTGGATAAATTTTGACAGCAGAGCCAATAGGCTTAGTTGTGGACTGTGAGAAAAAGAGAGAAATAAATTACAATACACAGCTACAAAGGGTATGATCTGTGAGTGGACAAATCAGATTCTTTTCTGTTCTTTTTTCTTCCTAAGTATAGAGTTCTTTTATCTTCTGTTGACCAAGGATCAGTGTAAGAAAGAGCCTTTTCATGGTAAACTTTACTAAGAGCATTGGGAAAAGCAAAACAGTAATGATGAATGTGAGAGATTTGATCATTCTTAGACGCATGGTGGAATAATTTTTAGAATGAAATTGCAGGCTTTGCCTTACTGCACACTGAGATAACTTGAAATGCTTACTGTTAATGTTAAGGATACAGTTGAAGGGCACCTGGCTGGCTCAGTTAGAAGAGCATGCACCTCTGCATCTTGGAGTTGTGAGTTCAAGCCCCATGCTGGGTATAGAGATTGCTTAAAAATAAAATCTTTTTTTTTTTTTTTAAAAAGAATACAGTTGAAAACAACTCAGATGTTGTTTTGTTTTTGTTTTTAAGGTTTTATTTATTTATTTATGAGAGACACAGAGAGAGGCAGATATATAGGCAGAGGGAGAAGCAGGCTCCCTGCAAGGAGCTGGATGAAGGACTTGATCCCAGGATCACAACCTGAGCTGATGGCAGATGCTCAACCACTGAGCTACCCAGGCGTCCCACAACTCAGATTTTGACTGTTTTTATTTCTCTGTGCTCATTCAAGAAGTAAGATCAAACGTGAACAGAAGCATTATTTTACATTCATTTAGTGTTGCAAAGCTTAAGACCAGCATAACATTAAAGAGCCTAACACAAGAGATCCCTGGGTGGCGCAGCGGTTTGGCGCCTGCCTTTGGCCCAGGGCGCGATCCTGGAGACCTGGGATCGAGTCCATGTTGGGCTCCCTGCATGGAGCCTGCTTCTCCCTCTGCCTGTGTCCTGCTTCTCCCTCTGCCTGTGTCTCTTCCTCTCTCTCTCTTTCTCTCTGTGACTATCATGAATAATAAATAAAATCTTTTAAAAAAATAAAAGCCTAACACAAAAAAGTGCATATTTTTATAATCTCCAGAATTATTTCATTCTTTGCTTTATTTTATTTATTTATTTTTCTATAAAGATTTTATTTATTTGTTCACGATATATATATATAGAGAGAGAGGCAGAGATACAGGCAGAGGGAGAAGCAGGCTCCATGCCAGGAAGGAGCCTGATGCTGGACTCAATCCCGGGACTCCAGGATCATGCCCTGGGCCAAAGGCAGGTGCCAAACCGCTGAGCCACCCAGGGATCCCCTCTTTGCTTTATTTTAGTATGAGCCTGGTCCACTAGGCCCCAAGAGGCAAGATACTGTTTCTTCTTTCTGATCTTTAACCTATTTATAAATGGCTTTTAAAAATTAATACACGGGGATCCCTGGGTGGCTCAGCAGTTTAGCGCCGCCTTCAGGCCAGGGCATGATCCTGGAGACCTGGGATCGAGTCCCACGTTGGGCTCCCTGCATGGAGTCTGCTTCTCCCTCTGCTTGTATCTCTGCCTCTATGTGTGTGTGTGTGTGTCTTTCATGAATGAATAAATAAATAAAATCTTTTAAAAACTTAATACACTAGAAGGACGAATTTATTTTATAAAAATAGTAAAATAAGATCTGTCTACCATGATTACAAATGGAAATACAGGATAAACTTTCATTCTGTTTCACTTGCTATGCTTTGTAAAATCATTGCCTTACTCTAATTTTATTGAATATTAATCAGTTATTAGCAACATACATGTTCTCTACAGGTAGGGTAGTCTTTTGGCAAATTTAGAAGACTACTGTTGAAAAAAAAAAAGAAAAAAAAAAGGAAGACTACTGTTTTACATAGCCAAATACCATTTTGCCTTTTATTTTGTAGAATTATAGTTTTACTCACTTAAGAATTGATTTTGATATATTTCAAATGTTATATATATTGAGTGGTATGAAATACATAATACAGAATTTGAACACATAAGGGAAAAAAGTATACTTTTTGTATTATTGTGACATTGTTCCCACTGTTCACAATAAATACCTCCTGTGACCTCCAGCATGTTACATAATTTGCTTCAGTTTCCTCTTCTGTGAAACGGAGGTAATAATAATAATAATAATGTCTCTAATGTTACAGAGTTGTGAGGACAGATGAGCTACTGTGTACAAAGTACTTAGAATAATCCCTGACATACAAGTTCTATAGAAGTATTTACCTCTTACTGTTACTATTGTTTTCTTCATGTTCTTGTTGAACTTTCTTTTTTCCAGATCATTGATCACTCTGGTGATCCTGCAGAAGGAGTATATAAAACTTATATTTATGTGGAAAAGATTATTAAACAGGTAAAAAAATGCATTCTTTATAAAATTTTGTCTGAAATACTCTAAGGGGCATCTGGCAGGCTCAGTCAGTAAAGCATGCAACTCTTGTCAATATGCCCCATTTTGGGCATAGAGCCTACTTAAAAAAAACTCTAAGACTGTTTTCCATAAAGTTGGGTTTTCCAGTAAAAACAGCTTCCTTGTTTTTTAAAAACAACACCTGGGGAGAGTGCCATTGTTTCTGGTGTTTGTCTATCCTGTGGTATTATCATAGTATTACTAGTACCGTGTATCTTTATCTGTCCTCTGTCTCACAAAGCTATTTGATGCCTCAACACCTGTTAAGTGTAAAATAAATTACAAAAGTACTAGATAAGAAGTATAAGTATTTGAGGGAAAATATTTATCTTATTCAATAGTCTCCTCAGGTTTTATGTACACCTTGAATTCTTAGAAATTAGAAAAACCTTTTTCGGGGTGTCTGGGTGGCTTAGTTGGTTACATGTCCATTTCAGCCCAAGTCGTGATCTCAGGGTCATGGGTTTAAGCCCCACCTGCACTCCATGCTGGGTGTGGAACCTGCTTAAGATTCTCTTTCTCCCTCTCCCCTTCCTCCCCAGCTCACCCACTCCACCTCTAATCACATGTGCATGCGTGTACTCTCTCTCTAAAAAAAAAAGGAAAAAATATTTTTCAGATATATCCACTACTTATCCTTACAACAGGTAAGGATAAAATCATACCTCTAAGGTCTGAAGTCATGGATCATAGTATCACAAACTGAAAATTTCTATGATATCTCAAGTGTTATCTTTCAAATTTATGTAAGTTATATATTCTGCTTAATGTTATATCTGTGTTTATTTTTAATAAAAAATTGTTTTAAATTATTTATTATCAAAAACCTAATCATGATAAGAAAAAGAACCCCTCCACCTTAAAGTAAAATGGGCACAATAGAAAGATGTACCATATTTAACCTGTGGTTGTCCATACCTGCTGACACCTCCTCCAAGGTACCAGGGATTCTATTTGAGAAGTTAGGGATTAGATTACTTTTTCTAATTAACTTGTATTACAAGTATGGAGACTTGTTATCAGAAAAAAAAGAATGAAAAAAAAAAAAAAAAAGAACGAGTCCTCAAACATAATGATATGACTTCTGGCAATGCATTTTGTATAGTGTTCTTTAGTATAAAAATTGACATCAATTTTGATTTTCTCAACAATTTTGTGAATTTTAGGATCCAGATAAATAAAATTGAGTACAATAAATGACAACAAGTGAAAATGGACGTATTTGCCATCTTTACTGCTTGAAGAACAACATGTTTCCAGTGATATAAAGACAGTATAGAATGATACAGATATTTGATATCAAGAAAACCCATCTTAGTAATTAAATTCTTATAAAAATGTAAAGCAGCATATTTCTTACACATGAGTGCAATCTTTAAGATTATTCAACTGCCATATATAAGCAAATATATTACATAACATTTTTCAGGAAACAGATCCCCAAGAGTTAAATGCCCCTCTATTTTTATCAGACAGTTTTTTGGGGTTTTTTTGTTTGTTTTGCTTTGTTTTGTTTAATGTAAGCTCTACACCTGGTTGGGGTTTGAACCCATAACCACAAGATCAAGAGCCACATGCTCTACTGACTAAGCCAGCCAGATGCCCCCATTGCACCTCTATTTTGAATAAAAGAGGTTTTTTTTATTAAGAGTTTGGTTTTTTCATGTGTTTGTCATTTTCATATTTATTTCTAAACTAATGTTTTTTTATAATTACAAATTTATTCTTGTAGGTACTAACCAAAGGCCACAGGTTTGGACTTGCCCTCCACAGTAGGTGAAACCCACCTTAGGCCTGTGTGCTAACACTGCTACAAGGTGTTTACATTCTTTATTCATTTTTGTGTGCTTTCTCTTGATGTTCAGGACATCCTGGGCTTTGAAAACACAGACCGGGAGACTAAAGATTTGGGCAGTGAAGATTCTATTCCAGAAGAAGATGATTTTGGCGATGTTCTGTGGGACATACATGATGAGCAAGAGCAAATGGAAACTTTTCAACAGGCTTCAAATTCAGCCCATGAGTTGGGATTTGAGAAAGTAAGCATTTGGAGTATTGTTCCAACAAATATAAGTCACCACTTAAGGCTCTATTATGATTGTATTTTTACCTAAATATAGTCAAGGTTAATAATTGTGTTAGTGTTTGTCCTCATGGCTTGATTATCCATTTGAGACATGTGCTTAACTCTGTATTATATGAAAGATAAGTGAGATTCAGTTATATTTATGAACATCAAAGATTTTTAGTTAAGATTAGGATTTATGCACCACATGTTCTTTATGCTGCCATCAGCAGTTCACCAAACCAAGATTAGGGTAGCTAGGAAACTTGATAAAAATCATAAGGCTATCAAAAAAAAAATCATAAGGCTATCTATTCTTCCAGTGCTTAGGGAATCAAAATATCAAACATTCAGAAAACACTACAGTAGTTAATGCAATAGGCTGATCAATTTATCAGCATCCTTAAATATCTAAACAAATTAACAAAATTTGAAGTACACAGAAATCTATGTCCAAGTTCATAAAAAACTAATAATATTTAAAAATTAATGTAAGAATGAATGTTTTATTTTTTTAAGACGTTATTTTATTAGAGAGAGAGCACGCACATGAGGTGGGGGCAGAGGGAGAGGGAAAAGCAAACTCCCGGCTAAACAAGGAGCCTGATGGGGAACTTGATCTTGATCCCAGGACCCTGAGATCATGACTTGAGCCAAAGGCAGATGCTTAACCGACTGAGCCACCCAGGTGCTCCAAGAATGAATTTTTTTTTTTTAGATTTTATTTATTTATTCATGAGAGACACATACAGAGAGAGAAGCAGAGGGAGAAGCAGGCTCCGTGGAAGGAGCCCGATGTGGGATTTGATCCCGGGACTCCAGGATCGCGCCCTGGGCCAAAGGCAGGCGCTAAACTGCTGAGCCACCCAGGGATCCCCAAGAACGAATGTTTTAAAGAATATTATCATAGCTGTCAGTAACAGTGGTATTTTCATAGAAATTTTATAATTTAGGCTGTCTTTATTCATGTCCTGGTTCTCCCATTTGCTAACTCTGGATTTTGATCATTACTTAGCTCTGAACTTTGACTTCCTTGTCTGTAAAATGAGATTGACTACTTTACCTAGCTGACAGGGTTGTTAGGAGGACTAAACCAGATAAAATACATCAACCGCTTGGCAAAGTACCTGGCACATGATAAATGTTGTTATTTTATAAGAGAGGCATTGTTATCGTTTCATAAATAAAGAACCTAAGGTTCATATTACAGTTTGCCTAAGAGTACACACGGAGTAGATTATAGATCTGGGATTTGACCCTAGGTCTTCTGGCTCCTAATCCTATGTTCTTTCTTCTTGGGAACCATGTGTCTATAAACAGGCTTTCTGTGTGACCATGAAGTAAATTGTTAGGATTTACAAGGTCCTAAATCAATAAAGTCCTTTACTTTCTGAGAAGCATCATTGCTTTCATAATAATTTGAGTTCCTGAGGAATATATTCTATGTATATATTGGCAAAAAGAAAATTTGATTGAAAAACTGTACCAAATAATTGTTTATTGTAGTTGTTGGAAATTTCTACTACCCTAAAGCTAGTTACAAACTACTTAGTACAAATTCTTTAAATTCCTTATCAGCTGTCATTTAGACCACTGGCGCACTTAATGAACATCTCAACCCCCACGATAACTTTACCATCTCTAATAAGTACTGAGGTATTTTGGTTTTCTGAGTGTGTCCTTTTCGTCTCTAAACCAGTTTTTAGCGTCTGGGAAAAGCCTGAGATATATTGGTTCTTGGACATTGCCGAGAGCTCACTCAATTGCAGAAAGATCTCAGGCAGCCTGTCTTGACCTGATTCTCTGTAGTAAGTTGGGAGACCGAGATAAAGGGCCCAGACAAAAACCTGTTCTTGTTTGGACCTATTCTCAGAAATCCCTGGAAAGTGAAGCAGTGTCTGGGACAGGTGTTCTGCCCAAGAGGCTGAGGATGCCTGCCAGCACCCTCAAAGCCTTCTGTGGTGCTTTCTGTGGTTTAGGGGATACAGGGTAATAGAGTGGCCTCCCTGCAGCATTCTGAAAAATCTGAATGTTGCAAAACCCAAAGGAGATCTTAAGTGTTGTCTCATCCATTAATTTATAGCAGTACTATGTGTAGAAGAAATTGGGACTCATTTCTTAGTTTACTACTTTGGGCACACTTAACCCGCCATAAAAATAAGCAATCATGAGGATGCTGTTGACTACAAGTAGATTTCCTTTTCTCATGCAGCTTTTCTCTAAAGATTTCAGAGGATAATCAGAAGTTGACTCTAGTATTCTAAGAGGTGTGTGCTTCCTCACAATTTTAATTCATTTTTGTTTCTAGTATTACCAACGCCTTAATGATCTAGTGGCAGCACCAGCACCAATTCCACCGCTTCTGGTATCTGGAGGACCAGGTTCTGGAAAGTCCCTTCTCTTATCAAAGTGGTATGATGCAGTACAATTACATTGTTTTGTGTGTGTGTGTGTGTGTGTATGTGTGTGTGTTTTTTTTACAATTACATTGTTATTACCATTGTTATCATTTAAATTACTGAACTCATTTGACAAAATGTATTATTACCTATCTGCCTTCCTGCATGGCCTGTAATAAACATTAAAAAAGCAAAAAGGTATAAAATAATAGACTTATGCCCGGAAGTATATACAATATGGATGTTAGGATACAGAATGAGAAAGGAATAGGAAATAGGAGCATTTGTGATTATGTACATTAATTTTGTAGGTCAGAGCTAAGCATGGGCTATGTTAAGGGAGTGGTCAGCATGGAATGAATTAGGTGAACTATATATACAGGGGATGTGCCTTTGTTTTCAATTATCGACTTCATCTTAAAAGTTTCACTGAGATTTTAAATATTTGAAATAAGGCAAAGACCGAGTGTATAGTGTGAAATAAGTCATAAAGAACATCAGAATAAAGGATGACCTGTATTATGAATGCAAAGTCGTTCTTCAGATTAGGGGCTAAAGTTTATAGAAGCTGATAAACTCTTTTTTATTTTCATTTTAGTTGCTATTATTTAAAAACAGTAAGAATATTTTCTTTCATAATTATGATCTATGTTGAAGAGTGAGCATTTGTTGTTTCCTTTTTTCCTGCCCTTTTATTTAATGGAAAATAATACTTTTTGGAAGGTAATATTTTTGTACTTAGCAAAGAAATATCTTTTTTCCTCTAATAGCATATTTTCAATTAAAGGGTATGCTCATTTCGCTAATTTTTTAACCTTAAATGTACACTATATTGGTTTCTACAAGTTAATATCAATTTGTAATCTAAATGAATCTATAATTTTTAAAGGTTTATTTAAAAGGATCTAAAAGTGGAATAAAAATGGAAGTTTCCCATGTTTATTGACCATGTGATTGCTGACAGTTGGGTAGCATTGATGTTTAATGCATTGTGAATTCTTTTTTTGTTGGTATTAAATGAGCTTTATCAGTCTTATAAAAGGTCTTTTTCTTTCAGGATTCAGTTACAGCAAAAGAATTCCCCCAACACGTTAATTCTTTCTCATTTTGTGGGAAGGCCCATGTCAACCAGCTCTGAGTCCTCCTTGATTATTAAACGACTAACTCTAAAGGTATAAGATGCCATGGTTTGAAATTATCAGAATTTTTATTTGAGTCAGAAATTGTTGGGGCTAAGTACCCAGTAATTTTCAATTTTCAGTATTACCCGTTTGTTTTCCACCAGCTGTGATAAAGCATTAACTCCTTGCATTCGTATGTGTTCTTGTCTTGCAGTTGATGCAGCACTCTTGGTCAGTGTCTGCTCTGACATTGGATCCAGCCAAGCTTCTGGAAGAATTTCCACGCTGGCTAGAAAAACTCTCTGCCCGTCACCAAGGCAGCATCATCATCATTATTGATTCTATAGATCAAGTTCAGGTACAGTTTTCACTTTGTAACCTATTGATACTCTCAGAAAGAAAATTATCAGTAGTGGCTATAGCAAGCATTTAAATATATTTATGAGAAGAAAATGCTGGTGTTGTTTCTGTTATTTCTGCTGAATCTTTAGGGAGGAAACACATCAATAAAAAATGTAACATATGCCAATAGGCATTGGTATCTTATTGGAAAAGACCAATTGGATGAACCAATCAATTAGCAAAAATTATTCTTTTTGACAGACTTTTAGGGCCTTGACTTTTCCTTAAATGTCCAGAATTCATATCAGCTATAATGGTATTTTCCCACTTGTTCTTTTAATATTCTGAGATAAATTATCTAAAAACAGGATTTTATCAATAATAATGAGAAACTCAATGAGAATTTCATTTTATTTGGGGAGCTCTTATCGGGTTGTTTTGAAATATTTTGAATTAATAGAATGAATTTTGTTTTTATATTTTTAAGCAAGTTGAAAAACACATGAAATGGCTGATAGATCCACTGCCAGTGAATGTAAGAGTAATTGTTTCTGTGAATGTAGAAACATGCCCTCCAGCATGGAGGTACGATGCTAACTTTAGTTCTTTCAGGTTACATGAAATATGTTAAGTACAAAGAAGGAAAGGTTTTGGGTATGTGTTTGTGTTTTTATGTCTTTCATGTGAGTGGCAGTGAGGAGTGAGAGAAGTGAATGAATTCCCAAGAAAGATATATTCTACAGGCTTTGGTGGGAGGTTAGAGCCGGGATATCAAGGAGAGGAAGGCTAGATGGCCCCCAGATTTCTGGCTGGAGAAATTAAGTAAATTGCGGATCCATGAACTGAAATAGGGAACCAAAGGGTGGGCAAGTTTGTGGAGGAAATGTAAGTTTTGTTTTGGGACCTGGTTAGCTTGAGTTGCCAGTTGTACCACAAGCTAGCAATGGCTAGCAGGCAATTACATTTACAGGTGAGAAAAATAAGGAGAGGGCCAGGCTATGAGTAATGCTCCAGACGCCTGTTATCCTGAAACATGCGCTTATTTCGGCAGTCCTCAAAAAAGGGATACAGTGGTTGAATTCTGTAGGGCAGTGTTTCTCAACCTATTTTTGTCCCCCACAAGAGCCTTTTTAGACATTTTCTTCCTAAGCACTTACTTTGCCCCAAGGATTTTAATACCATCCATATGCTATATATCATATATCATATATACCATCCATAAGCTATAAACATATATATGTTTAGTTTTATTGCTTGTATAGAACATAGAACTGAAGGTGTTTTGCCACTTTGCTACCTAACATATATGCTATTTAAAAGTCTTTGTTGGGGTTAATTGCTGAAAGTAACGACATACAGGTTAGAATGAATCAAATAATATTACCTAGTGAGATTAACAGAAATTAGTCTTGTTTATTTTATAAGGCAATGAAAAAATTTTGACTTGTCTTTGGGTAGGTTACAGCTTTTATTATCTTATTAGAAGAGAATTTCATTTTTTTTTCTTTGAATAAAAGGTTGTGGCCTACACTTCATCTTGATCCTTTAAATCCAAAAGATGCAAAATCTATCATAATTGCAGAATGCCACTCTGTGGACATTACATTGAGTAAAGAGCAGGTAAGTATTTTTAATTTTGCTGCTCTTTTACTCTCTGTCAGCTTTCCCATAAAACACCTTATGTGAGACTTAACATTCAATATAGGAACTCTCTATTGTGTTAAGGAAAATTGGAGTTTACTAATGGTTAAATGCACTTGCTCATAAACTACTAACAAATGATAGAAGACGTAATAAAAAACATATTGGGCTTAAGTTTAAGTTTCTTATATTAAGCAGGAAATTTTTTTTTAAGATTTTATTTATTCATGAAAGACACAGAGACATAGGCAGAGGGAGAAGCAGGCTCCCTGTGGGGAGCCCAATGCGGGACTCCATCCCAGGACCCCAGGATCATGCCCTGAGCCAAAGGCAGATGCTCAACCACTGAGCTAACTACCCAGGGATCCCAAACAGGAATTTTTAAAAGCAAAAGAACATATATACACATACCTACTGCATCTGTGGTCCACCACCACATGGCAGCAATGCCACTGATAAGGTGGCAGGAACCATGTCATTTCTGCCAGGGCTATTTGTTGATGGCTCCCTAGTAAAGACCGTTTAATTCCAGGGTGGTCTTGTTTTTTTTGTGTTTGTTTTGTTTGTTTTGTGTTCTGGTAAACTGGTGCAGGAGAAGAAGCTAGAACGACACTGTCGTTCTGCTACAACCTGCAATGCCCTTTATGTCACCCTTTTCGGCAAAATGATCACACAGTAAGTAGTGGCCATTTCACATGATCTGCATGTGTTGTGTTTGCTGCAGACTGCTTCCCCACCTTGTGAAACTGAGAATGATCCTTGCGACAATCGCTTTCAGCCACTCACATCAGATTGTGTTGATTCTAACCGTGATACTAACATCCTGTGAGAATGAGACTCGTGTCTGCAGATTGATGATAGCCCATGAATTATGAGAACTTGTTGGACATAGTTGTCTAATTTTTATCACACTAACCATTTCCCTGTCAGGGGTTGCCAGAGAAGGCCATCTGTGCCCTCATTGGGGACCCATGAGTGCTCCTTGTTACCTGCTTGAGGCCCCTAGCTTTGGGAAAGTGAGGGACAATTGAGGCAAACACATGCCATTTTGAGTGTCCTTGCATATTAGTAGGTAGGTATGTAGTTCCGATAAACCTTTCATCTTAAAATAGATTCTTGTTTCAGATGCCCATTAGTCATTTGCCTTTAGATAAGCCTTACAAAGTGTAACTACACTTATTCTTCACTATAGCCTCACCTTACTTTGTCTCTTCACAACCATGAGGCAAAAAAAAAAAAAAAAAAAAAAGACGAATATGGTTTTGGCGATCATTGCAATGGACAGTAATCCTAGTACAATTCATATTCTAGCCACTGAATCTAGTGCTCTTGGCTCTTAATTCCACCTTCTCATCTTGAGCACCAGATCTGAAATGAAAACATCTGAAATTTTTAATTGCCCATGGTATTCGCACTGTCCTCTTCCACTGTCTCTGGTTTGGCAGTGTATCTGGCCTCTGGCGAGCATCAGGAGCTTGCCTAAGTACAGTCAAGAGTGTGAGTCACTGTCCACACATTTCATAATATTTATTGAATTTAACTATTTTAAGAGTGTCAACACAAAATGAAGAAACCTAGAATCTCTGTAAATAAGAAAGAGTCTTATTCGAGCCCAAGTTAGGACAGCTGCCAGGAAAACACATGGGTAACACACTTTCTTCACAGGGAAGGAAGTGCTCTGGAGAATCAACAGTTTTTACAGAGTTATATACCTTTTTTACATCTTGTAAAAGCTCAAAAGATTGTAGATTAACATATAGGTAGGAATCATGCATTTTTAACATTCAAAGAATGCAGGGGGTAGGAGCATTGACCCGTATCTCAAGGACAAGATGATTTTCCTTTAGGCTACTCATTTACAAGGCAGATGGACAGTGTATGCTTGGTGGATCATAAATCAGGCTTTTGGTTTAAACAAAATTTACATACAGTCATGCTGACTTAGAAATCTGAAATGGCTTCCCATAGATAATAAATCTTTAGAAAATTTATTAGGCCTGTAGAGAAGGACTACAGACCTTTTGTTTGTTTTTTCTTCTTTACGTATCTTCATATTTAAAAAAGAAACTACTGGTAAATATTGTGTAATATTTAAAAACAAACTACCCTATTTACTGATTTTTCTGTAGCCTGATGTTCCCTAAATCCTGTCTCTACACAAATTTAACTTGCATGGCTAACTAATGACATTTATTTATAATTATTTTCCTGCTTCCTGTATGTAGGTAGCATGTTTCTAAATGATTAGAACCATGTCTTACTCATTTCTGTGTTCCATAATGTGCAATAATTGATTGATACATAAGTCCTTATCATGTGTTTATACTGGAGTTAAATGGTACACTAGAATAAAATTGATGACTCTAGCAGCCCTGTAACACTATCATTTTCCTGTATCATGTTTTATTGAATTTGTTATCATTTGAAGTATGAAAAATAGAGACCACATTGTTTTTATCTACCCCAAATTTTTCACAGATGTTGGCTGTCTATAAGAAATTAAATCTATTCTCAATTCCAACAGTGCTGGGAGAGCAGGCAATTTAGATAAAATCCTTCATCAGTGTTTCCAGTGTCAAGATACTATTTCATTATATAGACTTGCTCTGCGATCTATCCAGGAGTCCATGGCAAGTGATGTGGATAAAGAACTAATGAAACAGGTAATGGATAATAAACTTATAAAACTCATGAAAGTTTGCATTTGTGTGTGAATTGAAGTAAATAGTAACTATTTTTAAATTTGTGCTTAAGTGTGTTTCAAGCATATATGGGAATGCTGGCTGCCATAGATAGTGTGCTTATGGCCAGAAGTGATATCTCAAGAAATTTGCATTTTCCTGATTATCATTGAGATTTTTCCTCTGTTCATGTTTATTGGCCATTCTTGTTTCCTCCTCTGTGAATTGCTGATTCAAGCCCTTTTACTTGAACTTTAATTGAATTGTCTTTTCTTATTGATCTCCAGGAGCTCTTAAATATTCTGCATACTGAATATAAATCCTTTGTTACAGAGTTTGCAAATAAATATATTTTTCCAATTGTTTCTTGTCTTAACTTTCTGGTATCATTCATTATACAAAGTTTTATTTTTATGAAGTCAGATTTACCCAACAGTTTCTCTTATGGTTTTGTGCCTGTTATATCTTACTTTAAAAATCTTTTATTATCAAAAAATATTTTATTATCACAAAAATGTTCTCATATGTATGTTTTCCCATTAAAATGTTTTACAGTTTTTGTTCTTCCTATGTAAGTTCTTATCTTGTGGATTTAATTTTGTTTATTGTGTGAGGAATCTTTTATCATTTGGCTAGCTAACTTTTCATTTCACCAAATAGTACATCTTTTCTGCTGATTTGGATATCACACTTAGAAATTAACTTGAGTTTGTCTTCTGAGCTCTTCTGTTCCAGTTTTCTTCTTCCTTGCCAACACCACAATGTCTTAAATATTAGAGTTTGACAGTAAGCTTTAATATGTGCTTGGTCTGTGAGCCGATGTTTTCTCATGCACCCCTTTACTTAGAGAGTACAGCTCTTGGGATTCCTGGTATTCGCAAGCTTTCTAATTCTAACTCCTCACCTTACCAGGTTTAAGGGCGGCTCACCTTCCATCCCTGCTATGGGTGTGAAAACCCAAGCCCTTAATTACTGGGACTGCTGCCTATTCAGGACCCTCCCTTCCCCCAGGAACAGCACCCCAGCACTTAGCCCTCTAACGTTCACTTTCCTATTCATTTTTGGCACCTGGGGGATTTCCCTTTCATTCTTGCAGGCCCACCTGTGCTTTTTTAGAGATATTTTGTTAGATGTTGTCTTATGTTAATGGGCATTTATAGTAGAAGGACCATTTTCTTATACCATTTTTCCCAAATTGGAACTTTGTCGTTAGTTTTAATCCATTTCCTGAAGTTTTAATTTTCTTCCAACTTTTTTCTTTTAAATTTTTTTTTAAAATTTATTTATGATAGTCACAGAGAGAGAAAGAGAGAGAGGCAGGCTCCATGCCCGATGTGGGATTCGATCCCAGGTCTCCAGGATCGTGCCCTGGGCCAAAGGCAGGCGCCAAACCGCTGCGCCACCCAGGGATCCCTCTTCCAACTTTTTTCTGTGTGTTATCATTGGCATGCTAGATTTGCTATCTTACTTGTGATTAATGCCTTTTGGAAAATGTGTTTTATTCTAAGAAATCTGTTTCTTGCTTGATTAAATCATTTGAACATAAGCTTGAATAAGAAGTTAATAATCTTAAAAGAGTTATGGAAATTTTAATGGCTGTTCGTTACTTACAGAGGTGGCTTACTATCATTGTTAATTCATTTCTTTACTTAGATTCTCTGTCTAATAAATGTTAGTCACAATGGCATGAATGAATCAGAACTGATGGAACTCTACCCTGAGCTGTCCTGGGCTGTCTTGACCTCCCTTATTCACAGTTTACACAAAATGTGCTTATTGACTTATGGTTGTGGCTTGCTCAAGTTTCAACATCTACAGGTAAATGTTATTTTAATAAGGTTTTTTACTTACAAATGTCAACATACCATGCTCTGTTAAGTGTTTTAATTATAAGACATGGTTGAATTCTGAAATTTGGCATTACAAATTTTTTTGCAATGATTTTAGGTTAAATGTAAAATTTGACTAGTATTATTCTTATAATGTACCTTTATGAAGTGACTGTTATAGTAGTCCCCTCCTGTCTGCAAGAGACACCTTCCAAGACCCCAGTGAATGTCTGAAACCAGGATAGTACCAAACCCTGAATATACTATGTTTTTCTCTTTATGTGCTTACCCATGATAAAGTTTAATTTATAATTTAGGGATAGTGGGCAGCCCTGGTGGCACAGTGGTTTAGCGCCGCCTGCAGCCCAGGGCATGATCCTGGAGACCCTGGATCGAGTCCCACGTCAGGCTCCCTGCATGGAGCCTGCTTGTCCCTCTGCCTGTGTCTCTGCCTCTCTCTCTCTCTCTGCATCTCTATGAATGAATAAATAAAAATATTAAAAAAAAATTTAGGGATAGTAAACAATAACAATAAAACAGTAACAAAGAAAAAGAACAACTGTAACAGTATACTGTACTAAAAGTTACATGAATGTGGTCTCAAAATATCTTACTGTATTGCATTCATCTTTCTTGTGATGATATAATACGATAAAATGCCAACCTGACAAGATGAAGTGAGGGGAATGATGTAGGCAGCTGTGACCTCCGTCACCTAGGCTACTATTGGCCTTCTGACTGTAATATCAGAAGAGGGATCATCTGCTTTTAAACCCCCATAAAGAGAGACTATAGTACTTTAAAAGGTAGTTTCCTTCTGAAAGAGAAAAAAAAAATTTTTCAATTTTATGTTTGTTTGATTGCTGGTATTATGTCTTAAGAGCTTTGACTCAGTAAGTCAGTATGCCTCAGTTCACAATCCAGCTCTTCACAGCTAACAGCTATGTAACCTTGGGTAAATTCTTCAAGCCTTGGCAGATTTTTCCAGCTTACTACGAGGTTGTGAAGAGAATCAATTGAGATGGTCCTCCATCCTAGTGAGGTCTTAGGCATGATATCTAGTACATAGTAGCAAATGTTTAGGACACATTGACTGGTACAGTTCTTAGCCACCTGCAATGCAGTGGTTGACTTATGTGTATACAAATGCAATGAAGTCTTTCCTGTGAGCATGCTGCATTATAAATGTTTATAATCTCACAGGCTTATCTTTTATTATTATATATTGCTTAAATATATTCTCTTCAGTGTTTTTTCATCCACATTTCTGATATTTTTACTGTAGTAACTAAATATTTGAGTTAAATTGTGTTTTAAGTGCTTCCAGGAGATTTTAATTCTCTATCAGTTTATCAAATAAACATATCCTGAATTTTAAAATACTCTTATTCCATCTCTATTATGCAACTATAAAATGGAAATAATTATAAATTTATGTTTATAAATTAATTGTTAGATATACAATGACTTACAAAAAATAGACTATAATATTTTTTCTTTTTCTTCCCAGGCTTGGGAAACAGTGAGACTAGAATATATGGAAGGTCCCACCATTATTTCTTCATGTAGGCAAAAGCTAATCAACTATTTTACCATGCAGCTGAGGTATTATAAATGTCCATATTGTTCTTCTACAACACATTTTACCTCTGGGTCTTTACTTCTCTTTCTTAGCTTATAACTTAATGTATAAAAATTTAATTATTATGAAAAAGATTAAATCATCTCACCTGTTAATGTCAAAAGAACAAAAGATTATTATGTAAGTGTCTTTTAATAGTATGCTAAAGATTTAAACTTACATGATATCAGTGCAAGGTCATTTTATTATTTTTATTTTATTCCAGTTAAATGGTTTAAATATATGTGTATGTCTGTATATCCATGTGTGTATATTTGGATTGATTGGGTTTTTTTTTTTTAATAGTTTGATTTTAGGAAAATACCTTGAGAATTTGGTTAGTGTTCTTGATATCACTGTATTCATTTTCTTAGATTGATAGAGTTTCTGATTTTGACCTAATTTTCTCAGTATTAGATTATAATTAGAGTCAGGGATAGATGTCAAATACATTTTTCTCCCTTTAACATTTGTCTGAAGGCTTTTGAGGCAATCTCCTTGTTGGAAAAGTGTTACTGAGTATTGTCCCTTTGTCCCTTCCCTTCTAACAGTCAGGACCCAGTGACCTGGAGGAGTGCAGATGAGCTCCCTTGGCTTTTTCAGCAGCAGGGAAGTAAACAGAAGCTGCATGATTGCCTTCTCAATCTCTTTGTGTCTCAAAACCTTTATAAAAGGTAAGAAACGTACTTTTAGAACACCTTCCCCCCCCCCCCAAAAAAACAGATTTAAACAGTTGTTTGGTATAACAAAGAAAAATGGCATTTTTAATGTAGTTTTTTCGGGTCTTAATTACCCGAAACCATAAAACCCTAGAAAACATAGCCAGTAAACTGCTTAACATCAGTCTTTGGTGATGATTTCTTAGATCTGACACAGAAAGCAAAGGCAACGAAAGCAAAGTAAACTGGTGGAACTGTATCAAACTAAAAAAGCTTCTGCACAGCAAAGGAAATCATAAACAAAATGAAAAGGCAACCTACTGAATGAGAGAAAATATTTGCAAATCATATGTCTGCAAAGGGGTTAACATCCAAAATATATAAAGAACTCATACAACTCAATAAGAACAACAAGAGTCTGATTTTTTAAATGGGCAGAGGGGCACCTGGGGGGCTCAGTTGGCTAAGCATCTGCCTTTGGCTCAGGTCATGATTCCAGGGTCCCAAGATCGAGCCCCATGTAGAGCTCCTTGCTCAGCGGGGAGTCTGCTTCCCCCTCTTCCGCTGCCTGCTGCTCCCCCTGCTTGTGCAGTCTCTGTTACATAAATAAATAAAATCTTTGAAAAAAAATAAATGAAAAATGGACAGAGGATCTAAATAGACATTCTTCAAAAAAAATATACAGATGGCCAACAGATCCATTTAAGGATGCTCAACATCACTAGTCACCAGGGAAATACAAAATAAAAGTAAAATGAGATATCACTATACACCTGTTAGAACGACTATCATCAAGAAAATAAGAGATAATAAATGCTGGCAAGGATGTAGAGAAAAGGGAACCCTTGTGCATTGTTGATGAGACCATAATTTTGTGCAGCTACTGTGGAAAACAATATGAGGTTCTTTAAAAAATTAAAAATAGAATTGCAGTATGACCCAGCAATTCACTTCTGGGTGTTTATCTGAAGAAAACAAATAAAATTGGGATGCCTGGGTGGCTCAGCAGTTAAGCGTCTGCCTTCAGCTCAGGTTGTGATCCCAGGGACCCCGGATTGAGTCCTGCATTGGGCTCCCTGCATGGGGCCTGCTTCTCCCTCTGCCTATGTCTCTGTATCTCTCTCTGTATCTCTCATGAATAAATAAAATTTTTTAAAAAAATAATAATAATTTGAAAAGATATATGCACCCCCATGTTCATTGTAGTGTTCTTTACAATAGTCAATATGTGGAAACAACCTAGGTGTCCATCGATAGATAAATGGATACAGAAGATATATGTATATATGTGCACATTACATACATACAATGGAATACTATTCAGCCATAAAAATGACATTATGCTAAGTGAAATAAGTCAGAGAAAGACCAATATAGCATGATCTCACTTATATCTGGAATCTAAAAAAAAAAAAAAAGAGGGGATCCCAGGGTGGCTCAGTGGTTTAGCGCCTGCCTTTGGCCCAGGGTGTGATCCTGGAGACCCAGGATCGAGTCCCACATGGGGTTCCCTGCATGGAGCCTGCTTCTCCCTATGCCTGTGTCTCTGCCTCTCTCTCTCTCTGTGTCTCTCATGAATAAATAAAATCTTAAAAATATATATATATAAATAAATAATAAAAAAACAAAAAACAAACATGCTCTTGATAGAGGAAGAGATTGGTGATTGCCAGAGGGAGAGGGTAGGGAGTGGGCCAAATGGTTTAAAAGGAGTAGAAAGGTGTACAAACTTACAGTTATAAAATAACTCCTGGTGATATAGTGTGCAGCAGTATTATAGTTAATAATACTGTATTGCATATTTTAAAGCTGCTAAGAAAGTAGGTCTTAAAAGTCCTCATCACAAGAAAAAAATTCTGTAACCATATATAGGGACAGATGTTAATTAGACTTATTGTGGCGAGTATTTTGCAATTCAGTAGTTTCCCCTTTCCATGGCAGATACATTCCAAGACCTTCGGTGGATGCCTGAACCTAGAGATCCTACCAAGCCCTATATATGTTTTTTTTTTCCTGTGCAGACATTCCTATGATAAGGTTTTAATTTAGGAATTAGGCATAGTAAGACATTAACAGCAATAACTAACAATAATATCGAATAGTTATAACAACATACTATAATAAAAGTTATGTGAATGTGGTCTGTCTCTCAAAATATCTTACTGGATTAATTTAGACTTCTCGTGATGCTGTGAGATGAAAGAATGCCCCAGTGATGAGATGAAATCAGGTGAATGGAGAAGGCATTGTGATAGAGCCTTAGGCTACTATTGACCTTCTGACCTTATGTCAGAGGAGGATCATCTCCTCCTGGACCGTGTTGATCACCACTAACTGAAACTGGGGATAAGACAGATTGCTGTGTATATAAATATCAAATCATGAGTAGTTCATCTGAAACTAATAAATGTTATATGTCAACTATATCTTACAAAATAAATAAATTACAGAAAAATACTATAATGCTGTAAAAAAATGAGATTTAGAGAGAAAGCAACTGGCAAAGAGGGATTTCTGAGTGGGCCCAGAGAGATGAAATTGGATTCAGCTGTAAAATTTAGGTAAGTGGAAAGAGGTAATATAAGGTCTCCCACTCACAATGTGATGTTTAGTAAGTCCAGACTATGGGCTGAGCTGTGCATATTATATTAACCTAAAATAGTTATGGTATCCCCAAGCTAGGGATAAAACAGGGCACAATTAAAAATAATAATAAAAAAACTATAAAAGTCTGAATCAGTAGTCCCTGAATTATGAAACTGGGAGAAATTTTAAGATAATTTGCAAATTGCCATGGGATCTTCTTTTTTCCAAGAGGTGAAGAAAAAGAATATTCTTAATAATCAGAACTGGAATGATCTTGAGATAGCTTTCTATCTTAATCTTGCATTTCAGCAGCTTCAGATCAAAACCACCGAGGGAGGTGGCTCATGATGTCTGCCTCTCAGGGCCTTCAGGTATCTCAGTGTAGCCTTCAAACCAGATTCTGGGCTCTACACAAAATTTGATTGGTATTAAATTTAAAGAAAGGATTACCCTTTTCCATAAATGTATTGTTTGTCTCTTCTGGTTATGTTTGAATTTGCCAGTGGCCAAACCACCTTTTTACAATCAAGCTTCTGACCTCTAAGCCTCATGGGGGTTTGGGTTGCTGTCTTATTTAGAAATGTAGACATTTCTCATAACATAGCTACATAATTTGTTTCGCTCTTAAGTAAACTTTTCAGATTTCTTTGTTATACCTCATACATTATTTCTGATCTCCATCCCAACTTTTCATAGTTCCCTTGAAATCAGATATACTCTTTCGTTTGCCAGCTCTCCCATCCTACTATTGTCATCTCCTCAGATGAGTAAGCTTGCTTTTATATTTATATTCTGACAGTTGCCTATGTTTCATTAATTTCTTCCATTCTCAAAAAAAAAATTTCTTCCATTCTAATTTCCATCATTTAAAATAATTATTTGAGTGAAGTCAGCAGTTGACTGTGTATCATGAAATGTCTACAAAGGATTCTGGTAGATTCCCATTGGTGGATAACCATAATGACATTAACGACAGCTGCCCACATTATGGAGTACTTGATCTGTGCCATCATCTGCTTACAGTAGCCTCTGAGACACCTAGGGTTGGTGACCCCCTTTCTGCAGATAAGGATGATGAGGTGTAAGAGGTCAGACCACCTGCTCACCATCACACAACTAGGAAGTGGTGGACTCAGATGGCAGAGTCTATCGTCAGTCTTACCTCTCTCTACACTATAGTTGCCTACTAATAAAGTGTCAGTAGCCTGATAGGAATTCTGGCATTTTCACTCAATAGTGAGTTTTAAAGTTTATTTTTCATTAAATTACTGGTTTTTTGTTGAAACAGAGGACACTTTGCTGAGTTGCTGAGTTACTGGCAGTTTGTTGGCAAAGACAAAAGCGCAATGGCAGCAGAATACTTTGATTCATTGAAGCAATATGAGAAAAACTGTGAAGGCGAGGAGAATATGATTTGCTTGGCTGATCTTTATGAAACCCTGGGGCGATTTCTCAAGGATCTAGGCCTCCTCAGTCAGGTAACCAGCCAGGAATCAGAAGCAGCGTGGGTTTTTCTTGTTTGCTCTTCTTTCCATACTAGGAGGTAGGGCAGCTTTCATTTGCTGTGCTAATAAGATTGCAGATCTTACAGCATTTCACTGGCTTTAACTGCCCTTTAACTTTTTTCCCCCCTAGGCTGTGGTGCCTTTGCAGAGGTCTCTAGAAATTCGAGAAACAGCTTTAGATCCAGATCACCCAAGAGTAGCTCAGTCCCTCCACCAACTAGCAAGTGTATACGTGCACTGGAAGAAGTTTGGCAATGCAGAACAGCTGTATAAACAGGCATTAGAAATCTCAGAAAATGCCTATGGTGCGGAACATCCACATATTGCTCGTGAACTTGAGGCACTTGCAACTTTGTACCAGAAACAAAATAAGTAAGACTTAGATCCATAATACTCTGGCTTAATGATGGGGAGTCATAAAATTCTTAATGTAGTTACGTGGTAAGCTTTTGTTTTGTGGCTGTGTACTTTTCTCATCCAATATTCTTTTGAATCTATCATGTTTGAATATTATTCTGAGTCTTGGGTGTTTGTGGAGTAAGCAGAAAATTAGAACTACGAGATCCATCCCTATTTGAAGGTGTGTGGAGGATAGAGAATGGACTTTGGAGTCATAGAGTCGGGTTTGAATCTGGGCTCCTTCACCAACTAGCTTTGTAATGTTAAGTGTGTTACTAATACAGGGCAGCCAACCATTGCCCGCAGAAAAAATTTACTAATCCCTGGTGTAATAAAAAGTCTCATATCTATTAGACACACCCACTGATTGGCATCTTTTCCTCTATCAGAAACCATGTATCATAAATGATACATACTGGAATATTTTCTTTTAATTTCTAGAAGTATTGTTTCACACAAACTATTTACATTTATATTTGACCAGAATTAGCACATACAGGAGAAGGTGGTAGAGCAAACTAAAATTTTAGATTTTCATTTAGTTAGGTCATCCTTTAGGACTCAAAGTGAGTTAAATCGGTTAAAAATCTGTCAAATGTCAGCTACTTGGAGGACTAGGTTCATTTTGTTAGATTTTGTTTTTTGAAGGTTTTTGTTAAAGATTTTTAATTCCATGTGACTATCATTTTTAGAAATTATGCTATATTTAAGAGCCAAAAAAAGCTTTACACAAGGTAAGGAATGCTTTCATGTCACTGAAGTATGATACTTTGGATATATGTTTCTTTTGTTTGACTTTATTTATTTATTTTTTTAAGATATGAACAAGCTGAACATTTTAGGAAAAAATCCTTTAAAATTCGTCAGAAAGCTACAAGGAGGAAAGGCAACTCGGTAATGAGAGGTTTCTTTTGTGTTGTGTTTTGAACCAGAGGAAAAGAGCATCTCTGAATATCATAATATTGATGCATAATACTTCACATATTTAAGAACTTTACATAATAAAGTGATTTCTGTAAAAGTGCTAACATTTTCTTATATACACATAAGACATGTTTAAGTATTAGTATTACTGAGAAGTACAACTTAGCAGACTTTTAAAAAGTAGAACTATTTATCATGGTTATTTAGCAGTATATATATATGTGAAAACATGTTGTACACTTTAAACTTATACAGTGTTTTATGGCAATTATATCTCAAACATGGGAAAAATTTTTTTTTACTTTTTTTAAAGTGGAATTGTAAAGTTTATTTGAAGGCTAGACTTTGGAAGATAGATTTAAAAGCGGCTTCAGTTTTTTAAAGGAAAAGCAAAAAAATTTAATGTTAGATTTGAATGTAGAGAAATTCTAACCTTTGAGCGCAACACACACAAAATTATTTTCATTTTCTAAGCTGCTGATAAAATCTAAATATAG
Source organism: Canis lupus dingo (assembly GCF_003254725.2). Lineage (NCBI taxonomy): Eukaryota > Metazoa > Chordata > Mammalia > Carnivora > Canidae > Canis > Canis lupus. Next base: position 29,701,921 of record NC_064265.1, on the reverse strand, counting down.
CTTTTTTAACTTCAACTGCTGTGTACATTTTAAAAATTAAATATATTTGACATATAACATTGTATAAATTTAAGGGGTATAACATGCTAATTTGATACATTCTATATTGTAATATGATTGCCATTGTAGTGATAGCACCTCTGTCATATCACAGAATTATATATTTTTTATGATAGGAATAATTAAAATCTAATCTCTTAGCAAGTTTGATGATTATAATACAGTATTGTTATCTACATTCACTATACTGTGCAGTTGATCTCCAGGATTTGTCTACTACTTGCAAGCGCTAGGTGCATTCTAAGTACCTGATGTTTTTCTGTGTTTAGCAGTGGGATTGGTAAATATCAGCAGGTTAATTCTGTGTCCTGATCCTTTTGAAGGATTTGGGACTCAGTTCACTTTGCTAAAGTATCTCATCATCACTTTCAGAAAACAACTTTTAATGACTTTTAGAAGGTGACGCCATGTGGAAGTATGCGTATTTGCAATAACTATTGGATTAATTCAGTGTGATACTTAAAATATTTGTAATCTACTTTAAGGGGAACAAAAGGATAAAGGATTTCTTAGAACTCCAGTGTAGTTTCAGAATCAATGACTGCACTTACTAATTATTATAAATTTGTTTTTGCTTCAGTATGGATTTGCCCTTTTACGTAGACGAGCCCTGCAGTTGGAAGAGCTCACTTTAGGTAAGGACACGCCTGACAATGCTCGGACCCTCAATGAGCTGGGTGTTCTCTACTATCTTCAGAATAACCTAGAGTGAGTACCATGATGTGAATAATGAAAACAAGTCTGTTTTATCTCTTAGATGCAAAGCTGCTTTATGTTTCTATCAAGTCAAGCTAGAATAAATTGATAGAAACCATGCCAGATTTTGCATATGGTATGTTATGAACATAGCCATGCTTAACAAAGACCATGGCATTTTTTTTTTTTACTGTTTCCCATCACGTTGTTTCTTTTATTAACTAAAAAGTTATTCTGTAGCATCCCTAGTATGTTTTATATGTCTATAAAAGTGTTTTGTGTAGATACTGTACATTAGACTTCACAGAAGAAACTTGACATCAAGGGAGAATAAAGAATAGAATGTAGATGGCTGCTAGTTTTGGTTTTCAGTTTATTTGGACTTAAAAGATTCAAAAAGACATATTTATACTCTGAAGAAGTGTTTGGGGCTTCTGTGGATTTCAGAAAACTAACAAATTTGATACTTTGGCTATCAGAAAAATGTAACAAATACTTAGCCAGCCTCAGAAAGGGTTCTTCAATTAAAAATTATATAGCACTAACTTCAAAGGGGAAATCAACGAATACCAAAATCTTTTGAACTAGGTCTAATAATAATAGTAAAAGTATCAGAAGTTTTTTGGAAAATATTTATGGGTTTGTCTTTTAGAAAAAGTCAAGTGAAGAACTGAGGCAATCATCCAGATAATTTAGGCCCTCACACTATCAGGAAAGCATTTTTAATTTTTGGAAAAGGGCAGGAAGGGATAAAGGGTAGGAAAGAGAAAGAGGATTTTGAGGTGAATCCTTGATATTACCTATCTTGGATTTAAAAATAAAAATACTTAAGTTCTCCCCCTAACTAGCGCTAACAATTCTTACTTCTAGAGGATCGATTATTTAAGCCATTTTGGGGTTTTGTTCATAGAACAGCTGACCAGTTTCTGAAGCGGTCCTTAGAAATGAGAGAGCGAGTTCTAGGACCAGATCACCCCGACTGTGCCCAGTCTTTAAATAATTTGGCAGCTCTGTGCAATGAGAAGAAACAGTACGATAAAGCAGAAGAACTTTATGAAAGAGCTTTAGACATCCGGAGACGAGCATTAGCTCCTGATCATCCTTCTTTGGCCTATACAGTGAAACATCTTGCAATCTTATATAAGAAAATGGTAAGTAATCTGTGGCATGCTTACATGTGTTTCATAATATACCAATTAAGTTATAATTACTGTCAGCAAAATAATTTGTCTTCTGATGGATAGATTATTATTTTCTGTGAGCTTTTCAATCATAAGGATTTTTTTTTAACAAATAGCTGAATAGAACATTAAAAAACACTATACCAGAGTTAACTAAATTACAGTACTGGTTGGGTTTTGTTAAAATACATTCCAAAGACAAATGCATTCCTCAGCATTCTGATTGGAACTTATATATCAGAAGTTCTAAAATTCAGCCACTATTAAGTTTTCTGTGTTAAGCAGCCATAAACACAACAAATCACGTAGTTATCAGAGGTGAAGGAGGAATCTCTATAGGAGGTTAAATGAGTATTTAAATTTCATGGTTTCTTTTCTTTGCTTACAATAAAATATAACTATTCTTTGCCATAAGGTTCTAGCCTGAGCAATGTTGGAATTGTTGTAGCTGTTCTAAAATGAAAAAAAAAAAAAAAAAAAAAAAAAAGCCAGAGAAGTCTGATTTCATTTAGTATGGTTACAGAGCTACGTAGACTTTTTTAGACTTCATAAGACCCTTGCTGGTCAACCTGGCCCTGAAACTGAAGTAAGAACAATGCATTGTTGCTATTTCTGCCCAACTTTCAAGTGAAAAAGAAAACTAATCTCTGCCTGGATGGCTCAGTTGGTTAAGCATCTGTCTTCAGCTCAGGTCATGACCCCAGGGTCCTGGGATGGAGCCCTCCATCGGACTCCTTGCTCAGTGGGGATCCTACTTCTCCCTCTCCCTCTGCCACTCACCATGCTAATAAATAAATAAAACCTTTAAAAAATAATTAGAAAAATCTCGAAGGGGGTTGGTGGGAAATGAAATTTTATTTTGATGCCATGTCTAAATTATATATAGTAACAAACATTTTACTGGCATATTTTGACTTCCCTGGGAACTGAGTAATAATGGGACCTTTATAAAAGGGCTTTCTGAATTATCAAAATGTATTTATATTCAATGTAGCTTTACTTACATATTCTATTAGATTTCAGTTATCTATAAGCTGAACCATTAAAGTGGGAGAAAATGTTTCTGAAATTCTTTTTCCTCAAAATGACTCATTAATAGAAAATTCTATTTATGGAAGAAGCTCTGTGATCAGATAGTATTTATTATTTTAATATTTTTGTTAGATTTCACTGTTATTTTTTAGGGGAAACTTGACAAAGCTGTACCTTTGTATGAGCTGGCAGTTGAAATTCGGCAGAAATCCTTTGGCCCAAAACACCCCAGTGTAGCTACTGCCCTGGTGAACTTAGCTGTTCTCTATTGCCAAATGGTAAGTTCCCACATATTAACTCTTTATTAAGAGTTTTAAGGTATGAAATAGAAAAATGAAATAGATGTAGCATAGTAAAAGTAATTAAAGAAAATTTAAGATTACTAATGCTTCCTTTAGTACTTGAGAAGTTATTGAGGTCACATTTGTAAGGCGATCCCTTCCTCTTAGTGTAAAACACCTACAGAACATTTATTTAGCTCATGGCATAAGCTTCATTTTTTAAATTCTGGAGACTGTACATCTCTATGTCTAATACTGTCTTTAAGCTGTGCCATTTGCTTGTGATAGGTGAAAAGTAGTGTTACACCCACTGGGCAATAAAGAAACACGATTCTACTTACACGATCAGTGGTCACCAAACTAGGTCTAAAACTTAGGTTTCTTTCTATTACATGCTTCTACTATTATGATTAGTAATAAACTTTTGTTTACATCCTGTAGGAAGATATTAACATTATTAAAGGGGCTTGCTTACTGGGACACCTGGGTGGCTCACTGGTTGAGTGTCTGCCTTCAGCTCAGGTTGTGATCCCAGGGCTGGGAATCGAATCCCACATCGGGCTCCCAGCGAGGAGACGGCTTCTCCCTCTGCCTGTGTCTCTGCCTGTCTTTCATGAATAAATAAAATCTCAAAAAAAATTAATAAATGGGTTTACCCCAGTAGATCAGCATAGTCAAAAATTTTAGATTTCAGCAACTCAATGTATTCAAGTGAGCATTATTCTTTTTTTTTTTAATAAGAAAAAACACAATGAAGCCTTGCCATTGTATGAAAGAGCATTAAAGATTTATGAAGACAGCCTGGGTCGGATGCATCCTCGAGTTGGAGAAACATTAAAAAATTTAGCAGTGCTTAGGTAAGAATTTTTTCAGTTTCCTAAGAGCAGCCAAACTCATTTTTGGAACAGCTTTAACTTATAAAACAACACAGAATATTTAGTGCTGATTGTTTTTTCTTGGGAGGGGGAAGGGATTATTTCGGGTTGATTTACTTCAAGATACTGAAGTAGTATCCAGAAGTGAAATGTAGGTTGCATAATCTATTTTATAGAGGAATGGATCATGTACTGTTTTTCACTACATTTGCAGCTAACTGGTAGTTAGATGGGCAATTTGCCATCCTCAAAACTAATTTACCATTAAGTGCATGTAGATTTTGAGGTGCTTAGGTGGCTCAGTTGGTTAAGCATCTGACTCTTGGTTTCAGCTCAGGTCATGATCTCAGGGATATGAGATTGAGCCCTGCATCAGCCTCCATGCTAGGCCTGGAGCCTGCTCAAAATTTTTTCTCTGCCCCTCCTCACTACTCTGTGTGGACACTCTCTTAAAGCAAAATCAATATGCACCTTTTTCTTTTCCATCTAGGTTTGTGAATCTCAGGATGCAGAGACTTCCCTTAGCAATTTCACTGCACTGCACCCATTACATGGTCCTAATAGTGTCTATATGTAAGGCACTGAGATATACCGTAGCAGTTCAGAAAAGAAAGAAGAGTTTGAATATTTTCTTTTACTGGTCTGAGTGAATGCACATACTAAAAATAGAAAGGGGGGGATCCCTGGGTGGCGCAGCGGTTTGGCGCCTGCCTTTGGCCTAGGGCGCGATCCTGGAGACCCGGGATCGAATCCCACGTCAGGCTCCCGGTGCATGGAGCCTGCTTCTCCCTCTGCCTGTGTCTCTGCCTCTCTCTCTCTCTCTCTCTCTCTGTGACTATCATAAATAAATAAAAATTAAAAAAAAAAATTTAAAAATAGAAAGGGGAAAATGAGGAATTATCCACAACTTGTATCCTATAAAGTCATTTCAAGTTAAGAGAGTATACTATTTTAACAATTTTTTTCTTTCAAAGCTATGAAGAAGGGGATTTTGAAAAAGCTGCTGAACTATACAAAAGGGCGATGGAAATAAAAGAAGCAGAAACCTCACTTTTGGGCGGAAAAGCTCCTTCCCGACACTCAAGTGGAGACACATTTAGCTTAAAAACAACCCATTCTCCTAATGTTTTCCTTCATCAAGGACAGAGGTAATAGCAATTACAATTCACTGCAAATGTACCTTAGGATAAAATAATTAGGAAACATATGGAACCTAAGAATGTAAAACATAAAAAGATGTTATTTTTGTGATTTAACTGATATTTGCATGAAATTACATTGGACTACATTAAAGTTTGAGTCATGATTGTGTCAGTGTTAGCTGCTTAAAAGAATCAACTTTCCAAAAAGAAAAAAAGAATCAACTTTCCTATTGTACGAGGTCCACGGATGTTGGACACATTAGAACCCTAAGATGACATGAAGAATGGATCATGAAAGTCTCTGTTCAACAAGAGCTAGCAGAGCTGCTAAGACAAGTTCAATTCCATAATTCTTTCATCTCTCAAGAGCTGTGTTGGCCTCAGCATTCCTGGTTACGCTTTTCAGCAGTAGCCTAGCCCAATTCTCTACCTCAAAAGTTTCAAGGAATAAAAGGATAATGTTTATGAAAGGTTTGAATTGTCTTCTGTAAAATGAATAATGGTTGTCTGTTACATTTTTTTAAATTCTAGCCTTTCCGTGAGCAGACTAGGCTAAGCCCTCTGCTTTCTATGCTCTCTACATTGTTCTGCTTTTATATGTACCTGCATGAGCTGAAGTTATTAATGCAGTAATAAGTCAAGCTCTTGGCATTCTTTGACCTTCCCCAAGATAGGGACATGACAATCTCCTTTCTTAAATGGCCTAAACCTCTTTCTTCATCTATCTCAAACTAATGTCAATTTTATATTGAAAAGGAAATGTTTTACAGGTTTTATAAATGTTTTCATAGTTCAGTTTTGCACCATTTATATATTTATATATAATAAAATCAATTTTAATACCTGTAAGATTCCAACATTTTAATTATAAAGGTGAAAGATGTAATAACCATACTTCGTTTTAAAAGTGCAATTTCAACATATTTTCCCCACTTCAGTTTATACAAGAGTTTGAACATTACAAAAACTACTTGAATGTTATCAATACGGAGTAGTTTGCTCAAAAGTTTTGGTGACTTTATAGGGTTTTGGTTAATGTTCTGTAAGGCATGGCTACACACAGGGTGGTCCATGAACCAGGATCATCAGTACCACCTGGGAGCTTATGAAAAATTAAGACTCTAGGTCCTCTCCTCAGAACTACTGAATCAGAACCTGCAATTTGGCTAGATCTCCAGGTGATGCATACGCACCTAAGTCTGAGAAGCAATGGTCTGATTCTCAGGCACTATAATATAATGGTGACTTAGAAGAAATTTGGTAGGAAATGAGCATCCCCCTTTTGAGAGAAGTTCAAAAGGAAATAAGATAAAATATGACCAAAGCACATCTTTGAGGGTTTGCCAGCTATAAAAGGCACAAAGTAAATTCACAAATTACCATACACTGATTTCAGATTTAAGCTACTAAAATGGAAGATTTAATGCATTATAAGTAAGTAGTATATTAAGTTTAATGCCTTTAAAAAAACTGCTTTAGGAAATAATCTAACATTCTAGGAGCCTGAAAAGAAAAACTAGCAAAAGAATAATAGGCATTCTTTGTTCCTACAAATTTGGACTTGAAAAACATAAGTGCAAACATAGTATTCAAAGTGATTTATAGCAAAAATCCATTAATTACAGTTGGGTTAATGACTGCATATATTTCACAAAATTTGTTTAAATATATTTTTGAAAGCATATTTTGATCTTACTACTTATACCAACTCAAATATTTTGATCTTTTTACTTATTATACTACCAACTCAAATGTTTTCATGTAAAATGCCTACTTAAAAAAATAAAAATAGCCAGGACAGACACCTTTTTGTATTTGAGGTTCTCAGATATATGTTCACATTGATACACACCTTTGCAATGAAAAAGGTAGCTTTCAGCCTACTCAAATATATGTGAATTGGTAGGAACCAAAAAATGGTGGTTGTAGTTCATTTTCATTAATACTTTGCAAAAAGAGAAATATGGGGGAAAATGCAATTGGAGGGTTAAAGCTTCCTTATTATTATTAAATGGTCATTACCTTTTTGTGTCGATCAGCATGTTTATAGGTATTCAAGGAGTATTTTTATGAGAAAAACCTAGAATACATATTTTTTACTACATAAAACATTTAAGTAGTACATAAATTAACTTCCCATTAACAGCAGGGAAGGGGTTAAAGCTAAACATATAGTTTTACTATAATTTAGAGCTTTTGTGCTAAAGCAATTCGGTGAGTGTGTTTCCTTCTTTCACATTAGAAATAAGTCTTTATAAATATGGTCAACCACTATCGGTTTATTTAGTAATGACTCAGTGATGATTAATTTCTCATAATCAGCTCTTGTAAGTTTTCATGGCATACAGACTTTCAAGAGAGCACTCCAGGTAGCAAAAGACACCTGTTACCAGATTTTTTGGGGGTAAATAATTCAACTATTTTTAATGGAAGACATTAGACAAAGAAATTAGATAACTTAGATAAAAGAGTTGGTACAGTATAAGACACCAGCAGTGTGCAATGCCATGTTAAGAACAAAGGCTATTATACTTTATCCAACTATACAATTTTTAAATTATAAGCAAAGCCAAGTCTGACTTTAGGCCCCGTATTGGGCCACCAATACAACACCAGCAGTGTGCAATGCCATGTTAAGAACAAAGGCTATTATACTTTATCCAACTATACAATTTTTAAATTATAAGCAAAGCCAAGTCTGACTTTAGGCCCCGTATTGGGCTCCACACTGGGAGTGGAGCTTTTATATAGCAAAGCCTTACCAAATCAATATACCATAAGTTCCAAAGAAGTGGGGTTATTTTTAGACTACATTTCTTTTTTGAAATTCAAAACATTTCAGGTAACTAGAAAAAAAACTTTTACAGATGAATTCACTAATTTTTGTTTAATGACAAATGACCTACCAAGGCAACATAAGTTTCAAGGCTACCATCCCATTTTCCTGACCTTACTCCAAACAGAAGAATCACTATATGATTCTAGAATCTCAAAACAAATACATTGAGCATATTTGATATTTGGGACTTTCTGAAATCAGTTTTTAAAACTTTATTTTACAAGTGAAAATTGCATTTTTAAATTTTGTAATAACATTTCTTCTCTAGAGATACAATTTACTCATTCATATCTTCAAAACAAAAAAAAATCATCAATATAGAGGATCAGCATAGTAGTATCCTACTGATAAAGGCTACACATACGTATTTTTATTGGTCTCCAAACCATTGGGAATTTAAGGTTCTCTAAGCTTTCATTATTTGTATGCAATGTTAGAGAAAACCAGTTTATCAATTTGTGATTCAGTAGGTCATGATCAGGGTAAATTATACTATTCCAGTGAATAAATACATGTCCATCATTTCAGAGGTAATTTAGGTCCCTTTTATGCCAGTACAGGACAATTATCTAGTTATCCAGAAAATCAAATTTTATGAAGTATTCAGAAAGTAGCCCATATGATGGGCATAATCTAGATGATCTTAGCCTAAATTTATTCCTTGATCCTCAGTAAAGTGCAGTGACTCCAGATGTGTGTTCTACAGATGCAGGATTTCTTTTCCTTGGTCAGTGCAGAAATACAGTAATTTGTACTTCCTGAAAATACCTTTGTTTATCCATGAAGAAAGCTTACTTTTATTTGCCTTTGTCTGGTTTTGAATTCACATGTTTACAGACTTTTCCAATGACTACATTTTCTCTTGTATTTCATCAGGTAACATTTGAAAGGATATTTATTTTGTAGCTTAACTATTTTAAATTCACTGTTGGCCAAGTTAATAATAGTGGATAGTCTTCTTATAGAGAGGGATTCTAAATCAATGAGTAGATACCTGCTAGCTCTAATCAACAGGTTGTACCTCCTGTACTTTCCCTATATTTGAGAACTGCATACTACTGTATTATCCATGGCCTCAGGCAACAGACCACAAAGGATTACTAGAAAGAAAAGAAATAGAGCATCATATTGGTCCTTTCTTCCCACCCCTCCCAAAAGGTCAAAGCATTTCAGTGGCTAAGTTTTCAAGTTTTCTTAACTGGAATGAAACAGGAGTTTTAGGAATTACTGATTGAGTTGAAAAGGGACAAATAACACAGTAATTTCAAAAAGTGTTAACAATTCTGTGAAGATTATGTATCAATGTTGCCCTAAGCATTGTTGTTTTGTTTTTGTTTTAAGATTTTATTTATTCCTGAAAGACAGAAAGAGAGAGAGAGAGAGAGAGAGGCAGAGACCAGGCAGAGGGAGAAGCAGGTTCCACGCAGGGAGCCCAATCAATGTAGGACTCGATCCCAGGACTCCAGGATCACGCCCTGGGCCGAAGGCGACACTAAACCGCTGAGCCACCCGGGCTGCCCGCGTTGTTGGTTTTCTTAAAAAAAAAATTTTCTTTCTTTCTTTTTTTTTTTTTTTAATTGCAAGAGAGTAGGCTTAAACTCAGGAAATAATAGGTCAGTCCATTATCTACATATTCTTCATTTTGGCCATAAGGTCTTCCAAGCTTTCACCAGAATCTTCCACAGTTACCTCAGCTACAGAATCTTCTTGCTATCAACAAATAAGGGAAACATTGTGAAAAATAACAAGATTTACAATGCTTAGGAATACAAAATCACTAAGTTGTAACCATGATCTCTATTGCAGTGGTATTTTTAAAATTGTATTATGGCTGACATCTCAATATACAAAAATGTTACCTTCATTAATCAAAACCTACTTTATCCATTAATGAGTCAAGAACACCATTTTAGGTCTGTGTTTCAAACAGTTTAAAAGGCACTGTGCCTATTTCTACATTAACACTGAATACCTCTCACATCTTAACGCCTATAGTGTAAAAAACAGGAAATACTGCATTGGCATTATAAAATAGGAAAAAGATGAGAGAAGATAAGCAGACATTTTCTCTTATATGACATTTACTTATGGTAAATCAGATTTTGGATGTACCTTTTTGGGAATTGTGTATGCCACTGTAATTCCTTCAGGTAAGTCAGGAACTGGACCTGAAGAATTTTTTAGTTCCTCTTCTGAAACCTCAGATACCAACTCAATACCTAGAAAATTAAATTTTATAATAGTTTTCAAGGAACTTAATAAGCAATAATTACTCAAAATCTGTATAACTTAATTCTATTTCCTCCCATAAGACATTTGATGATGCCATTTCAGTTTATGAAAGAATTCCTACCCCACTCATTGTCTTCATGTATTATCTCTTCCTCTTCTTGAATAGCCTCCTGTTTGGGCAATGCTGCTACCTTTTTCTGTAGAAATCAAACAGTATCAATTTATTCTTACTCATTCTCAGGCATCAACAGCATTGAGCAAGAATTCAGACAGGCTTTTTATTTTACTCAAAGCAAGAAAGACTTCAACAGATTTTTTTCACTTTTGGAGCATGGTGAATTTTTTGCTGACATTTCCACCTTAGGGATACAATCAAGAAAACTTTCAAAATCCAGGAATCCATCTATCTTGTATTCCAAATCTAAAAAACTGTTTTAAATTATTGTCCGAATAATATGACCTCTCACACATTGTGATGGATTGGTGTATACCTTGTATTCTTCTTGGTGCTTCCTGCAATTTCGGTCATCGCACTGAGGATTTGGCTTCATGGACATAGTAGGGAAAAAATCTTGCATTGCATTATATCCAAGGTAAAAACTAACAGTACCAAAATTTAACAGAAACCTAGAAAAACAAATCAAAGTACACTTAAAGAACTAAATCATGAAAGTATTAGAATTTTTTTTAAAAAAATGGTTTTTAAGTACATAATGATCTTTGTAACAAAATAGTACTTTAAGATGTCAGATTAAAATATGAAGAATCCCTGAGACATGGTACTAAATCTAACTACTGTTTAGAAGTTTTTATACACAACTTATTATAAAGTTTACAATCTTAAATGTACAGTTCAATGAAATTTTCCAAAAGTCTTCACCCATGTAATCACTACCAGATCAAAATACAGAACATGTCGGGTATGCCACAAAGCTCCCTTGTGCTCCCTTGTGCTCCCTGCCAGTCAAATCTGATTTTAGAAGATTATATGGAGAGGAAAAATCCCATATAAAATATAAACAAAAGGAAAAATATTTGCAACAAATGTTAATATACAAGACAAAGAAACTGACCAAATGATAAGCAGACAATTCACAGAAAAATGTAAGTGCTCACCCCTTTCCATAAACTGAAAATTAAAATGAGATACCCATTTTTCACCCATTAAATTAACAAAGATTAAAAAGTCTGATGATACCCAATGTTATCAATTGGTGTGGCTGAATCAGGTACTCCAACATTGTGACAGAAATGTATAATACTTTTGAAGGAGAAATTTAATACTCTCAAAATAAATATTGCATAAACTCAAATTCCACTTCTAAAAGTTTGTATCTAGAAAAATCTATACAAAAATATATGCAAGATATTTGCAGCATTGTTAATAAAGCAAAATAAAAAAATCTAAGTAGCTTTAATGTCCATCGATAGGGGCTTGGCTACATATTATACATCCTGAAGAGAATAGTGTATAACCGTGATTTTTCCCCACCTTTTTTGTAGCATACTATAAAAGGTTTTTAGATAGGGCCTACTGAATTTTGTGTAGTTTGTAAAGTGAAGTTGTCTTATATGAAATAGCCCTAGACAGTTGCCTTGAGAGTTCTCATACATGCTTTTCACAATTTTTTTGCTGGTAGCTGACACTTCTGGTATTAGGGTGCTTCTGTATATCATGCTGCAATTTGTTCTTATTATATTGGACGGTTAAGAAACATAAAGCTTACTAAAGTTGTAAAGTGAGAGAAAAAAATGGCCTGATATAGAAAAAAAAACCTTAAAAAGGTTCTGCTTTTAATAAAATGTGAGTTGGTTCAAAAATTCTTTGACATTAATTTTAGCTGCAAAGAAATCTTTGCCCTTCTTTTTTGCTGTAGTTTAGATGATGTGGTTGCTGGATATGTTTTTGGATAGCAGAGATATTATCCTCATTAATGTATAATCACATTGGTGTTATTTTTAGTAAGAATTAAATAAAGAGGTATGTTTATGCCCTTTGGTCAAAACTGCAGAGATTTAAGTCATTTGGTCACTACTTCATAAATACACTAGTACCACTGTACCATTTAACAAGAGCTATTCTAAATGCAGAGTAACATATGTGTATTAATATGTTTAAATTAGATATACTAAGATATGTATGTAAATTAAAAGTACATTATATTATGCATATATAAAAATGTATGTATATTTAAAACTAGATTTTAGAAAACTACTTAAATAGTAATTCCAATATTTGAGATGCTTTATGAAATATATTTCCATCAAAAACAATCAAGACTATTCAGAAAAATTAGCCCTCACTCACTTTAACACATTTTGAACTAAGATCCCAGCAACCACTCCCATAGTGGTAGGAAGACTGGCTGCACAAACACCTTCTCGTTTCAGAGTCTTTTCATCAATATTTGCAGCAACTACGAGTGGTGGAGCACACTACGTGAAAAAGAATGAAAGAAAATATATTTCAAAACAAAAGGAAAAAGTGTAACATAGTATTCTATCACATTCAAAGTTTGTTTTTTCTCTGAATACATTTTCAACATCCCTAGGAACTCTAGTACTTAACAGTGGGAAAAAAAAAAAAAAAGCCAAAATAAATCATGCATACCGCAAAACAAGCAGATTCTCCAGGAATTATGAGCTGTATATGCCCTGACACAGCATTTTCACTGACCCCAGACTCCATCCACGTTTGCCCAAGTTCATTACAAGCCTTAGTAGAAATAGGTGAAAACATAACATCAAAAGAAGTAATTTACCATAAGTTCTTTTCTTGAAAAATTGGGGTTTAACTAAATGGATTACCAAGATGTTTTTAAATTTTTCAAGAGAAAGTTATAAATAGTGGAATTCCCTGGCAAATGCCACTCTCTAAAAAGTAAAGTGACAGCATTTAAGCAAGCAGTCAATAAATACCTAATTAAATTGAACCATTAGGTTTATAGGATATATTAAAGTAAAAATTCATTTTTCTAAAATAATTTCATCAATTAACTGCAAAATCTCTTTTGAAAAGTTGAAAACACAGTAATTCAAAAGAATTTTATTTCTGAGAAACTAGGTTTGTAGGCAATTTATATTTATACCTAAAGTAATGAAAGTCAAAACCAATGCTGACAAAGAATAAGACATCTTAAGATTAAATCTTTATCTTAAATATTGTACTTCAGAAGTATCTACTATGTTATAATTTCCTGTATTGGAGGAAATAGGATACTAAAAACATAAGCCACATCAGTAAGGCTAGACAAATCCCACAGCCATTAGAATCTCAAAGGCAGGCTAAGAGATCATTAAAAATTAACAGAACACATAAGGGTTTAAATGCAGAACTATACAAGAAAATAGATGAATCCATGAGTGTTAACATCTTAGACAAAAGGAATACTTACTGTATTTATTGTCATCCGAGCTTCAAAATTGTCCACGCAGCTAAGAACTAGGTCAACAGGTTTTCCTTCTTCTAATCCACCATTACTAGGTAAAGCAAATAAATTTTATTGGGGAGCGGGGGAATCAGGACACAAAATACCCTCTAATTAGACTGCATTTGTTCAGGCACACATTTATTCTTTCAGTAAATGAGTACAATCATGACATGGTATTTAATATTAAAGATCTAGTAAAGAGTATTAAGTAATATGAATATAACATGAATGATACTACAGTTCTACTCCTGGAAGGCAAAAAATTACCATTTCCCTATCAGCTTCCAGACTTTTATTCATGTTTCACTCCACACGTAATAAAAATTGAATACAATTCAATATCTCAGTGTTTGTTACAACATTCTGCAGGAAATCACTTTCACATAGAAATATAATCTAGAACACAGAACTTAAAATTGAGGATCCCTTTTTAATCATAACAAGTTTTTTGTTTTTTTTTATTGTTGTTACTATTGTGTTTTTGGACAATACTTAACTTTTTACTGGGCTCCTAATACATAAAGACCGCACAGAAAACTATTTTAAAAACAAATATATATTGAATGTATGAACTCATTGAGTTAAATAAACATCAAGAGATTTTCTATTACTTGTTTAAGCTAGACACTGTACAAAATATTCATAAATAAAATTTACCTTATTCTATCCATGAAATGTTGAAAGTTTTCGACTGTGGTTATATTGTAGTTGTGTACTTCAAAAAGAACATCAGGATTAATGTTCCTGAGAGGAAAAAAGGGAATGATTATTAAACTACTGGTAGGAATACTAAATGAAAGCAGGAAAAAGAACTGAAAAAGATCATTTATGAGGTTAGAAAAATGGAATTCAAACTATTCAAAGAAAATCCAAAGTCCTCTTCTATTTATTTTGCCCCACTTCAAGGACTACCACATTCACAACATTTTGACTGCATATTACAAAACTATTCCCACCATGTATGTGCTTAGAATTAAGCTCTTATCACCTCTGTTGAGTTACCACTGAGCCTGACAAAAAGAGCTTCCCTATTCCTTATTTAATTCAGTGCAAGCATGTTTGGGGCCACAAAGAAACTTATTAAAGGTTGGCAAGGCAGGCCACTAGTGTCAAATCTATTTTTATAAAGTCTGCAAGCTATGAATGGTTTTTCCTTAGAAGAACGATGTTTCGTAATAGGCTAAAATTACATGGAATTTAAACTTCAGAGTCCATAAGCAAAGTTTTATTGGAGCAGCCATGCTCACTCATTTTTCTATTGCCTACAGCAGCTATTGCACTACAACTACATAGCTAGACAGTTTCACAGTTGGCCCTCCAAGCCTTAAATATTTACTACTTCGCCCTATACAGAAAGTTTGCCAACCCAGTTCCAAGAGGTAAGACAATCTGTATAGTAAAACCTGCATTTTATAGAGAAAAGTTTGTGCATTAACTTAAATAAAAATACACGAACTAAGATTTCACTATAGTCTTTAATTGCTAATTCCCTTTACCTCAAAGTATATTCTGCTGCTTGAACTTTACTTAATCCTGCTTGATGAGGTTGGAAGAAAAGTCTATTCATATTGGCCAGTTCCACCTTGTCATAGTCAAAGAGTAGCAACTAAAATGAAAACAGTGGTATTTTGATGAAAAACATACCGAAATATAAGCTAAAAATAACAAAGAATCAATTAGTGGACTTTACATTTGATGGGTTTTAATAGTTTGACAGTAATATTAGCTAGCTCTAAAAATATTAATTCATTTAATGCTCATATAGGTATAAATGAGACAACTATGACACATGCCCCAAAGCCACTCAGCTAATACATATGAAAATGAGGTTCAAATTCAGGCATTCTCAACCCAGCATCTGCACCCAAACCCTAATACTTACTGCCTCTCTAAAGGATTCACTGAAAAACTGTTTATTCCATTTCATTCCAATTGTTTACTGAAGACCAAGAACACATTAGAGAAGTGAAATTTTAAGATAAAAACAACAAGGCACCTGGGTAGCTCAGTTAAGCATCTGAGCTCAGCTCAGCTCATGATCCCGGTGGAGTTCCATGTCTGGCTCCCTACTCGGCAAGGAATCTGTTTCTCCCTCTGCCCCTTCCCTGCCCATGCTCACTCACTCTCTCTCAAAAAATAAGATTAATAAATAAATAAGATAAAAACAAATGCCATAACTTAAAACCATAGTATAACATGACTCCCTTTGTGACTAGGACACCATTTTTAACCCACGCCTAAAATATCACCCCAAACAGAATTACTACCCAGTAAGTTAATTGTTGTTTCCTTCCATGTATTTAGACATGACAGCATTTCTCACACTCACACACACACCTTTTTAAAGATTCCATTTTTTATCAGTAAGAACAGGTTGCACCCAAATATTTCCAAGGTCCCTTCCTTCATCTAAAATTCTGTGACTAACACAATTCTCAGCATCCTAAGTTTAACAATAAAAACAAAAGTATGGCAAAATGCCAGGGTAAAGTGAGCACAGAAGCAAAGGTTACAGCAGTGGTTGAGGGGGCTGTGGCTTATGGTGCATTATCCTGTACACAGCTAAAATTTAAAAAAAAAAGGGGGGGGTATGGGGGGGAATCTTAATAACGAAATTAACCCAACCTACAGAACAACCCCTGGGTAACTCTTAATATCTTGCTAGAAAAAATGCATCTCCTCTGTCTGCCCTCTACAATTTTCTGACTCGACTTAAAAGTCTCCAAGATATAGTTTATTTCAGCTCATTAGACACTACTTATTAAGTCAGGCCAAGTATTAAATTTGAGTCATCAGCTTCATAGCTGGTTTATAAGTGACTTATAAGTGACAGGAAATCACTTGAGTCATCAGCTTCATAGCTGGTTTGTAAGTGACTTATAAGTGACAGGATATCTCAAATTTGGGGATAGGAAATATCAGTTGTAGCTCTGTCACAAATTAGCTCTGATCATGGATAAGTCACTCACTTTTTAGGCCTGTATCTTCCTCTGTAAAATAAAGGAGCTGATCTAGATCTGGTGATCCAGGACACCTCAAAGGGGTTAAAAGGTGGGCTTGAAGTCTCCCATCTTGCTTCGTGATCAATTGGCAAGAAAAAGATTTCAAGATTACATTTCTAGATGGTATCTTTTCAATTAATGTATCTGTAAAAGTTTCTTTGTAAATATTATGTGTTCTGGTGTGTCTAAGATTCCAAACAAAATGATCCCTGCATTTCCTCAAGATGTTTAGTGACAGTCTGGTAAGCAAAGCAGTCTGGGCAAGAAATAGGAAATGCAGAAATAGGCTTTGTCTGGTTGCATATAATCTTTGCTCTTTTTAAGCTCTGTGAGCTCTGAAATATATTTTTAGGTTACTTCAGTGTGTTTGACAAGACAGCTTGATATTTCTATCAAACAAAAATGACTTTCATATTGCAACAACCTTTGTAAGAACCAAATAAAATTCTCTCAAAAAGGCAAAAAAAAAAAAAAAATTCCCTGTTTAAGCATGAATTAACTCCTTGTTTATCTGTTTTATATATTGAAAAGAATTCTGAAACTTAACCTATGAGATCCTTAACTTAAAACTTGAACGCAGGGATCCCTGGGTGGCGCAGCGGTTTGGCGCCTGCCTTTGGCCCAGGGCGCGATCCTGGAGACCAGGGATCGAATCCCATGTCGGGCTCCCGGTGCATGGAGCCTGCTTCTCCCTCTGCCTGTGTCTCTGCCTCTCTCTCTCTCTGTGTGACTATCATAAATAAATAAAAATAATAATAAAAAATAATAAAACTTGAATGCACATTGGAATCCCTTGGAGAGTTTTTTTAAAAAATACTGATGTCTGGGTCCCATCCCCAGAGGTTGATTCTATTCTATTATAGATAGCAAAATTTTTTTGAACTTCTCAGGTGATTCTAATCTTAGAAATATTTGATAACCATTGTTCTAGATCCTTGCTACTCAAAATGTGGTCTGGACTAGCAGTATCCGTATCACTGGAAACTTATCAGAAATATAGAGGCTGGGCAGCCCTGGTGGCTCAGCAGTTTAGTGCCGCCTTCAGCCCAGGGCCTGATCCTGGAGACCCGGGATCGAGTTCCACATCAGGCTCCCTGCATGGAGCCTGCTTCTCCCTCAGCCTCTCTCTCTCTCTCATAAATAAATAAATAAAATCTTTAAAAAAAAAAAAAAGTAAAGAAATATAAAGGCTAACCTTTTTCCTGGGTGGGGGGGCTAACTTTAATATATATACAAATCATATGGAGATTTGTTAAAATACAGATCCTTAATTCAGCGTGTCTGGCATGGGGCTTGGAAGTATTTATTACTAACAAGCTCCCAGGTGATGCTGATGCTACTACTTAGGGCATCAGACTGAGTAGCAGGGATCCAGCAGTTCTTAAAAATCCCCCTAGGGCAGCCCCGATGGCCCAAGGGTTTGGTGCCGCCTTCAGCCCGGGGTATGATTCTGGAGTCCCAGGATTGAGTCCCACATTGGGCTCCCTGCATGGAGCCTGCTTATCCCTCTGCCTATGTCTCTGCCTGTCTCTCTGGGTCTCTCATGAATAAATAAAATCTTAAAAAAAAAAATCCCCCTAGAACATCAGAATCACCTGGGGACTTAATACAAACTCAAATTCTTAGGTGCACTAAAAACCTAAGGAATCAAAACCACTGGGGTAGGGTCTATGTTTTAAGAAGCCTATGAAATGATTCTGAAGCACATCAAACCTAAGACCCATAATCTCCATGATCTCTATTATCCTAGGTCAATCAGCTGTGATTCTTTGATCAACTATAACCAATCGTTGGCTGGCTTTTGTAAAGTTCAAAGACTTTAAAAGGTTAATAAACACTTATAGAATTTTTATGTTGCCTTTTCTATATTGATAAATAAATGCCAACTTGGAAACCATTTTCTTTTAAAAATTTGGGGCATGGGGATGCCTGGATGGCTCAGTCAGTTGAGTGTCCAACTCTTGATTTCAACTCAGGTCATGATCTCAGAATCCTGAGATTGAGCCCCACAATCTGGCTCCTGTGCTCAGTGCAGACTCTTTGTCCCTCTCTCCCTCCCCATGCTCACTCACTTACACTCTCTCTCAAAAAGTAAATTAAATCTTTTAAAAAAAGGGGGGGAGGCATGGGACAAGACCAACATATTAAAAAGCACTGATAAACTTTGTGGGAAAAATGCTTGCTTTGTCAAAATGCTAAAGAGGGGTAATCAATTGTGGAAAGCTTTGGTATTCAACCACTAAGAATCTAACATCATAGGCTTTACCTTTATAAATCTGAGACTAAGTATACTGATTTCCAGGAAAGATTATCTCTCCTTCCTACCCACAACCTAAATCGATTTTAGATAAAAGTGAAAGAAAAAAAAAAAAGCTACATATAGGTTAAAAGAAATCTAGAGCATTCTCCAGTTCAATTTTAAGAGTAAGAAAGGTATTTTCTAACTAGAAGTTTGTATCTCTTCACCTATCTCACCCACTTCCCCTCTGGCAACCACCAGTTTCTTTTAAAAGTTTTTGTTTGTTCATTTTTGTTTTTTAGATTCCACATATAAGTGAAATCATATATTTGTCTTTCTCTTATTTCACTTAGGATAATATCCTCAGGACCATCCATGCTGTCATGAATGCCAAGATTTCATCCTTTTATAAGGCTGAGTAATATTCCATTATACAAACACACACACCTATCTTCTTTATCCATTCATTTATCTATGGACACTTGGGTTGCTTCCATATCTTGGCTATTGTAAATAAATGCTGCAGTAAACACAGGAGTATATATATCTTTTCAAATGGTTTTCCTTTTCTTTGAGTAAAAATAAGTCATGAAAATTAAAAGTACAGCATAGAGAATATACTCAATAATACTGTACTAAAGTTATATGGTGACAGGTGATGACCGTACTTATGAGCACTGAGTAATGTATAGAACTGTTGAATTACTCAATGTGTTGCAAAACCGAAACTGATACTGTAGGTCAACAAATTTTTAAAAATAAGTTAATAAAGGGCCACTATTCTTTGGAAAAAAAAAAAAAAAAAGGTACATGCTTTCTAGTCCATCTTGTATAAAGCATGTTTAAAAAATATGTTAGGTGCCTGGGTTTCACATACTATCAATTTAACAGACTTCTCTCCTAGTTTCTATATTTAAAACAGCCCAAATTGTAATATATCTTATTCCAAACAAAAACTTATTGAACAAAATTGGGATATTCCTTGTTTTATCTGATTATCAGCTTCCACTTGGGTGGGGTTGTGTCTTAACTACTGTGGGTAGAAAGAACAATATGAATAAAGACAGCACAAATCAACAAACCATTAGTAACGAGAAAATTTCCTAATTTGTACCTGATTTACTCCAGAAGTGAGAAGTTTCCCTATGACAGGCAAAGAGAAATGTTTTTACCTTACCAATGCCACATCTTGTCAGCATTTCAGCAGTCACACTACCAACTCCACCAACACCTACTATTGCTACAGCAAAGGTTCGGATTTTCTGTGAAACGCAAAATTATAGATTTGTCGGTTAGCTTTTCATCAAAAATGTCATCAGAAATAATTTTCATTTACTGAAATCATCTTCAAAAACTTGGAAAGGTTTACCATACCTCATAGTCGCTTACGATTCCCATTCGTTTCAATGCCATTAGCCGGCTTAAAACAATGAAAAAATGTTTTAAAGCTTACAATCTTTTAATTGTGATACAGGTAAACACATCATCACAGAAAAACACAATCATTGCTAATGCTTTAGAAGAAATCTTTCAGGGGTGCTTGGGTGGCTCAGTCAGTTAACATCTGCCTTCAGCTCAGGTCATGGTCCCAGGTCCTGGGATAGAGCCTCATGCTTTGCTCCCTGCTCAAAGGGGAGCCTGCTTCTCCCCCTCCCCCTCTTGTTCCCCCTGCTTGTGCTCTCTGGTGTATGCTCCCTATCAAATAAATAAAATATTTAAAAGAAAAAAATCTTTCAGGGGCTTTTACCAGGTGAAACTAAATCACCTGGGCAGCTTTAAAAACACTATCCTTCCAGGTGTATGTAGCCTGTGCAACAAGATTTTTTTTATAAGCTCCTCAGATAGTCTAATGGACAACCAAGATTGAAACAACTGACTTAAACGTTAAGGGTCCAGATGAGATACGTTGAAGTGAAATTTCAACATTTTTCCATGCTTTCTTAGCGTATGTAAATATTTAATGTTTAACATCAGTTGTCTCTGCTCATAATGGACGATGTCTACTTTTAGTAAGTACCAACTGCATGCCAAAGACTGTTAAGTACTTTAGTCTGTTATGTATTTAATATATATTTAAGCCTATACACATAAAATTCCCATTCATTTACACTTTGTTTTTTTAGATTTTTATTTACTTATTCATTAGACACACAGAGAAGCAGAGACACAGGCAGAGGGAGAAGCAGGCTCCATGCAGGGAGCCCGACGTGGGACTAGATCCCAGGACCCCCGGGATCACGACCAGAGCCTAAAGCAGATGCTCAACCGCTGAGCCACCCAGGTGCCCCTCACTTACACTTTAGAGAGTCAAATAGTTCTACCAAGCTTGCTAGGAAATTCTGCAGGCTTCTGGCCCCTTCCTCCCTTTAACCCTCCTTCCTAATTTCCAACTGTTACTAACACATCTCTAACTTGCTAACATTGTTACTTCTGCATTTTCAGTTTTAGGTATCACCTGAAGATTTCACTGGTACCATTGGTCCCTACTCTACACAAACATTTCCCGTGGTCGCTGAGCTACCAAGAGGTGGGATCCGATTCCAATCGGTCCGGCTCTGGTAATCCTTCCTCTTAACCACTGCACCACATTCAACCAGCTGAAAGGACGGGAGCGGACGAGGCTGGCGAAACCCAACAGCTTTTAAAGCTAAAGCTAATCCTGGTCTCCCGCCACGTCCCCGGTTTTGCAATACCGAGAAGCCTTTATGAAACTCGAAGCTCAGCGCTTGGTGGGCTTCACCCCTGATGTCATCTCCTGAGACTTATTACTATCGGTTTTATGCAGAACGAGGGAGACTGCGGCAGAGGCATCAGGTAACGGGACGCCTGATCCCCAGCAGGCCCGGGAGCAGCGCCATATGGCTGATTCACTCGGGTTTGGTTTTGTGTATGTGTGTGCGCCTGTTTTAAGAGAAAGACGGCCTTTTCACCTCTTCGAAGACTCGGCCCGGCGCGTCAGGGCGCAGGACCCCGGCACAAGAGGAGGGAGGTGGGAGGCCGCGGGAGGTGGGCCCGAAGGGGCGCCTCACTGCGGACCACTCGGACACCCTGACTGCACCGCCTCCGCCCCGCCCCGCCCCGCCGGTCACCTGTAGGGGTTGGAGTCCACCACCTCCGAACTCATTTTCTCGATGCGGACCCGGCCGCCGCCTCCGTCGCCTCCCCCCACGGCCCGCCGACTTCTCTCCTGAGCCAGGGCCCGCTCCAGCTCCTCCACCCGCTGCTGCAGCCGCTGCACGGGCTCGGCCATGGCTGGGACCCCGGCCGCCAGCTCCCCCAGCCGCCGCCGCCGCCGCCGCCGCCCCACGCTGCTAGGCATGCGGGCCCCGCGAGGGGAAGGGGAGGCAGCCGCCGCCGCCGCTTTCCTAGCCCAGAGCCCTGCGGAAGTGCTCCCGGCGCCTCACACTCGACACGTCTCCGCCGCTCCCGCCGGGTTCCCACGGTACCGCTTCCGGTACGCCGCAGTCATCGCTCCCCCTCAGGGGGGAAACAACACCCCCCCCACACACACACACACAAAACCCGCCCCTCTTAGCTTCCTTCTTTGCCGGGTCCTAAGAGACAAGGCCGCGGCAGAGCTGTGGGTCATTAGTGTCCAAAGCCCGCGGCCGGCGATATTGCCTTTCCAGCCCGGCGGCTAGGAGAAACACCAGGATCTTTTATTCCTGGGTTCAAGGTCTCGACGGACCCTTTTCTGCACCGGACCCTGTAAGGTCTGAGGCTGCCGGTGCGTTTCATGTGGGGGTTGAAGAGGCCTTTTCGTTCCTAATTGCCCGTAGCGAGTAACAGAGCTTTGCCTTCTTGAAGGTTGCGGCCTCCGACCGTGAGACTGAAATAAGAGTCTTTGCGAACACGCGGAGGTCGTCGGGCTGATGGCGACTAGAACCTAACCGGCCGCACGCAGGCGCAGTGTGATTGGCTGGAGCCGAGCGGTGGCCGCCCCGACGCGTGCCGGCCTCGCCCCCTGGCTGTCGGGCCCGGCTCCCGGCCGCCGGAGCTCGGTGGATTCTGCGTCTGCGCCGCCCGCAGCAGCCGCAGCCATGGCGGCAGAGGCCTCCCCAGAGCCCGACACCGCCGAAGTGTTGCCGCAGCACAAGTTCGACAGCGGGGCCTTAGAGGCCTACCTAAGCCATCACTTGCCCGGCTTTGCGGCCGAGCCCGAGGCCACGCTGACCATTGCCCAGTACAGGTATCGACGCCGGCTTCTCCTCCAGCAGAAACAGATCTGTGCATTGTGCTTTTTCTCTCTCTGGCCCTGGGGTGGAGTCGTCATTTCCCCCATCCCAGCTGCTTTTCCTGCGGTGACTCACTGTGCAGGTGGGGGCTGCCGTCCGCGGGGTCCCCTTGCGTTTCCTTCAGGGCATCTCCAATTCGAGGACTGTAACGGAAGCACCACAGCATTCACGATTCCAGCTCTGAGAAGGAATCTTTGTAAAAGTTTGCAATTATATGCCTGGAGGGCTCACTGAGACCGTTATGGTTGGAAGCTCTGTGGAATATAAAGAGGTCTTGCAACTTTTTTTCTATAACCATTAGATTTTTTTTTTTTTTTTCTGAGAAGCAGGTGTAATTCCGTTAAAATTGGCCATATTCTTGGAGATTGAGATAGTGGCACCAGCTGGGGGAATGAATTCTAATCCTAGACCTTCTGTTTAGTAAATCACTCCACCGCTTTGGGCTTTAGTTCTTTTGAAGTGATGGAATGGAACTGGCTGGCGATCCTGAAAGTGCTATTCCCCACCATGAATCTGGCTCTGATCGGTTTTATAATAGAAAACAAATTTTTTGAAATAAAAAAAAAATAGTATTTTGATAAACACACAAAGCTATAGAAACTATCTTAGCTTTCAGGAAATTCTGTCACTTAAGGACTAGGAATTTAAACGTTACATAAACTCCTGAGAACCAGTTTCCTGATCTGTAATAAGTATCCGTTCCTTTTGATAATTAAGTGCTGTAATAATCGGTGAAATATTTTAAACTTTGTTTACAAGTTTCTAGGCTAGAAACCTAAACTGGTTTTAATTCTGTACTACAAGACTCTCTGACCCATCTCGATTACCCCTATTTTTATTTTCACACTAATCAATAGTCAAGGAACACAAATGCCAGAGGCCTGTAATACTGTCAGGATGTTTCTTTCTCCAGCTACATTCAGCTCTGTGAGTGCAGGCAAAGAGGTGGATTTAACCCAGGATAGGGGAAGCCAAGCAAATATCATGGAGAGAGGGCAAGTGTATTAAAGATGGACTCAAGGGACTGACAATATAATTGACCATCAAAATTAAGTGAGTTCAGAAAGGATGTGGTGGGGGAAGGGGAAGCTGAAGGACGGTAAACAGTAGTATGATCAATGGACCGTTGATCCCAGGATTGAAGGATCTTTGGAATGAACGTACCAGTGGGAATGACTCGAAAGATAGATTATGGTCAGATAGAAATGCTTACCGTGGAGGATTATGCAGTGTTTGAGTTCTTAATGTGTAAGATGTGTCCCCTAGAGTGGGTAAAGTAGTATAAATGAAAATATCGCTGAAGTAGAAGAATTCAAGGAACTGACAGGCCTGAGTGTTAGAAATGAACATCTGAGTGAAGTTTGAAATCATGATAGGAGTAGTGTAAATAAAAGCAATAGTGAGTCAATAGGCAATGAGGAGTAGTGTAAATAAGAGCAATAGTGAGTCAATAGGCAATGAGGGAGAGTGATTGCAACAGAGTAGATTGCAGCAAGAAAGGGTGGAATGTGTTAATCTCATAATATGAAATTCAAAATTGGGTGAAGTTTAGGCAGGAAGGAGGGCAACGAGTTTGCAAGTGGCAATGAGTATCAGGAGAAACATCGACTCCATCTCCAGGCCCACAAGATGAGTGATAATAGGGAGAAAATCGACCACTTTAGAGGTCTACAAAGGAAACAAGGTCCTTGTGGAACATTCAGATTTTAGTGAAAGCAAGGAGATGATAGGTCCATTCAGAGAAGAGAGTGAGGCTGTATGTGATTACGCTGAAAGACAATTCCAGGGGGTACAAAGGAAAGATAATCTGCAGCTCTTTCTGCTAATGTTAAATTCTTCCTTTTTAGTAATCTGATTCTTCATCAGCCATTTGATGGTTCCACTGTACTTGCCAAGAATCTTCCGTTTGACTTCATCCTTGATTCTGCTTTGATGTGTCTCATCATCTGCATGGCCTTACTGGTGAATACATAGCATCGGAGCATATTCTTAGGGGATCTTTTGCCCTTCTGCTTCTCATCTCCAGCTTTGTACTTTTAAATTTTAAGCCTCTTGGACCACATACTCAATGTTTTCCATGCTTAAACACCATGACATTGGCCTTTTAATCTTCTCTTTTCTTGATCTCTTATCTAGGGCAAATATATTTAAGATGCTGTTATCAATATCAAAAGTTACTTTAATTTGTACAAATCTGAAGGGTGTAGGAGGCATATTTGTGAGTTCAAACTTGCCAAACTGGTTGTTATTTTTAATCATTGCTCACTCAGTTTCACAGAGTAGATAGTGAAGGTCTAAGTCCACTTTGAATGAACTTGTGGTATTGCGCTTAACCAGAATAGTCATGACTATTGGGATATGATTATTGATTGTTATTTTTCATCAATGCTCACTCAGATTCATAGAGTAGATAGTGAAGGTCTAAGTCCACTTGGAATGAACTGTGGTATTGCGCTTAATCAGGATAGTCATGACTATGAAATCACCAGTGATTTCAATACCAAAGTAGTAGTTTCAGTATTACTAGGAAAAGGGATGATATCAAAGAGCAATGAATCCTGAGTATTTTCAGGTTTATCTCCAGATACCCTTAAGATGGGTACCTACATACCTACAAGATGACTGCCTACATAGCTGCAAACATAAGTAACACCCTTATCAGGATTGATGCTTTTTTCAAATTTCTTGCCTTTGGGAAAAAAAAGAAAAAATCCTGTGGGAATTTCTAAGTTTCTGAAGCTTGGAGATGCAGCTAAAACCACCCACTAGATGACCTCACAGGCCTGAGACTTCTCTAGCAAGAAGTGAAGGAAGGGTTAAAAAACCTTTTCTTCTCAATAGACAAGCTAAGTTAACTTTCTAGCTCTGTTACTCTGGTAACTTGGTAAAGGTGGTATGTCAGCTATGTGTCTAGGCAACATTACTTCTGGTAGAGATAATATCTAATTGATAAACTGTATCTGAACTGGAAGGCCTGGAAATGAACTCTTAAGTTCAAAGTATCCCAAAGTGGGATACTTTGGGCTTCCCTGAGTGTAGCAAGTTCTTGGAACTGCTCATGTTCCTTGTTAGGCTGCTGGGAGCCATGTCCAGAGGATTGTTACTGGAGGAAGTAGCTCCTGTGGAACACGAGGCTTCTAAGCCAGGTTGGCACCCATCCTCACCTGTGTGGACTCATTTCTTAGAACCTGAGCTATCACCTAAGGGGTACAGGGGTCACAGAGTTGATCCTAGCATACTGCATGGACTACTGAGATGCTTCTACTCTAGATGCTCATCTGATGCTGCCCTGCTGGAATACTGTATTTCTTGACTTCATATGCTTCCTAGTGAACCAATGCAGAGGGTAGCCTGTTAAGGTTTTGTGAGATTGATTGTCTAATCAAAGCCTTCTCCAGCCAAGTGAGTTTCCCTAACTACACACTTAAAATGCAAAGAATTCCATCTTTGTTAATTAAGGTTTGACAAATCAAAAGTGCTACTACCTCTTTGGTTATAGTTCACATTTCTTTCAGCACCAAATGTCTTGTCCAAGCCCTAAGCAATAGTTATGGCTCTTCGCTTATTGATGATTCTTACAGTATTGATATCATCAGTGGTTTCTAGACTATATGGTGTCCTGATGGTGAGAGTGCTTAAAGTTAGCCATTACTGTGTTCCCCGTGTTGGTGATGATCTTCCCAAGGTAGACTTCTGCATTTTCGCAGGGTCTTTGTTAGAACTATGGTAGATATTTATACAGGGGAGAAGCTTTTAGTTTGGTGAGATTTTTTTTTTTAAAACAGAAATACATGTTTTTTTAATTTATTTTTCTTAATTTAAGAGACAGAGCATAAGCACAAGCAGGGGGAGGCACAGGGAGAAGCAGACTCCCCACTGAGTAGGGGGCCCAATGCGGGCCTCAATACTAGGACCCTGAGATCATGACCTGAGCCGAAAGCAGACATTTAACCAACTGAGCCACTCAGACTCCCCTAAATTTATTTTTCTATTGAAGTATAGTGCCACTGGGATTGTTTTTGAGATAAAATTTATCATAAAATTTAAAATTTGAACTATTTTAAACTGTACAGTTTGGTGAATTTTAGTATATTCACAATTTTGTGTCACCAATACTATTATCTAATTCCAGAACATTTCTATCACCCCCAAAAAACCCTCACCTCCCAATTCTCCCCTCCTCTCATCTCTTAGCAGCCACTAATCCACTTTCTGTTGCTATGGATTTACAGATTTTGAACATTTCATAGAAGTGGAATCATATGGAATATGTGCCTTTTGTGTCTGGCTTTTTTCACTTAGCACCAGGTTTTCAAAGTCCATGTTGCAGCACATATCAGGGATTGATTCTTTTCATTATTAAGTCCTCTTTTTCATACTGTTGGAGTCTTCAAAAGCTAGGTAATTCTAAGCTGCCCATATTGTAAATGAAGGTGTTAATTTAATGGTTTTGATATCTGGAGTGCATTTTTAGTTCATGTGAGAATTTCTGCTCACCCAGCAGGGAAATCCAGTGCCCTGGTATCTGAGTTACCTGGAGCCCTTCTGTACTTTCCTGGCCCAAGTATCTACCCTGGGACCTTGTTTACCACAGTTCCCATTGTGGAGAGCTGGGATACCCATCTTCTTGGGTACTAGCCTTGGTGAAGCATCTGGGGGTTATATCTCTAACAGTAGATGAGGGGACCCTAACCTAGCTATTAATTAACTCTTTAATTTTCTGACTAATAGATACAATCTCTCCTCCCAGCCTTTATTTATTTAGATCTAGGCATTGTTCTAGGGATACTTCTGATAAAACTCATGATTTGGGATGCCTGGGTGGCTCAGCGGTTGAGCGTCTGCCTTTTTGGCTCAGGTCATAATCCTGGGACTCCGGGATTGAGTCACACATCAGGCTTCCTGCATGAAGCCTGCTTCTCCCTCTGCCTATGTCTCTCTCTCTCTCTCTCTCTCTCTTTCATGAATAAATAAATAAAATCTTTTTAAAAAATAAATAAAACTCATGATTTGCAGGGAGTGAGGTCTTCTCTTCTACCTGTGTTATAGGTTCTCCACCTACCCCTGTTACCATCTGCATTATGTCATCCAAAAACTAGTATTTTGAGCTGCTGGTAGCACCCTTCTTGGTTTTCTAGCAATGAAATAGGTTTGTTTTTATTTTGTGTTTCTTTTGACATTTTGGTAAGATTTGGGAAAGAAGGGAAATATCTTTGTAGTTGACCTTTCCTCTACTCTTACCTAGATCAGGACAGTCCAATCCAACCTTTTATCTCCAGAAAGGCTCTCAAGCCTATGTACTCAGAAAAAAACCACCTGGTTCACTACTTCCTAAAGCACATAAGGTATGGTATACAAATGCAATAATTCTTTGTTGACAAATACTTTTTATATGCAGAAAAATAATTTAAATTGGTTTTAAAAGTCATCTCATTATTAAACAATAATACATTTTATTTCTTAGATAAAAATTTCACTTGAATTGTATCCCATTTTTAAAAAGGACTTGAGGTTGAAATCTGAGGCTGTCTTTAGGTCATTAATCTTGTGCAATACCCAGTCCTCTTATGGATTTGATTCCTTCCTTACAATTGGCTAAAAATGCAATCCAGTGAATATTTTCAGTGCTGCTCATTTATAGATGTTTGTCTTTGGTTATATATTTTTTAATTATGTTTTTAAAATTATCTTACAATAATATCTACTCACTGAAGGATCTTAATATATTTGCTCTGACAATCCATTGATCTTCTGCTAATAAAAAATACTTGAATAATCATTTTAAAGTATTCTCTGAATATTAGGCTTAGTGAGAATTAAAAAAGATTTGTTAAAAATTGAGTCTATTTTTAGGAAATAGCTATTATCTGTAGAATTTTAGAGAAGAAAACAAGAGAAAGCAAATCAAAGTCCTGGAAACATTGAAAGCACTGCATATTTAGGGTATTATCATAAACATGTTTAATAGGCGTTTCCCAGGCCAAGCTGACTGGGTTAGGGCCATTGAAGGATGGGCTTAAGATTACACATTAATGGAAAAATGCAGACTCTGGCTTTCTTGGTTCCATATCCAAGAAACTTGAGGATGCTAAAAATCAAAAAGTTGGGTAACTTCAAGTCTCAACATGGTAAGTCTAAAGAAGAATCCCCCCTGTGCCCAGAAGTTTATGCCCAATAAATGGCTCTCTTTCTCTCTCTTCCTGATAACATCTTATCAAAAGACTGAAAATAACATAATGATCATAATGATCTCAGCCCAAGTATCTGGCTTAGTTGGTTTCAACTCCCTTCCTTGTTTCTAAGTCCACACTGCAAAAAAAAAAAAAAAAAACCACTGTTCTCACACTGCCGTCCACTTTATGACTCCCTGACCCATTTGTCCTTACCATCATCCACCTCACCCCCAGCACCAGGGGATTACAAACACTTCTTTCACAGTCTTTGGTTTCATTGACTTCTCTCACCTGGGTCCTGGTTATAGTCCTATCTCTGCCTTAGTTAATCTTTGTTAACTGCTGTTGTCCAAGAGAGCTGCATGATTTCTCCTCATCAGTCACTGTGGGCGCCTGGGTGGTGCACAGTTGGTTAAGCATCACACTCTTGGTTTTGGCTTAAGCTGTGAGATTGAGCCTGGAGCCGAGTCCCACGTCGGGTTCTATGCTCTAAGCTCAGCGAGGAGTCTGCTTAAGAATCTGCCTCTCAGGGATCCCTGGGTGGCGCAGCGGTTTGGCGCCTGCCTTTGGCCCAGGGCGCAATCCTGGAGACCCGGGATCGAATCCCACGTGGGGCTCCCAGTGCATGGAGCCTGCTTCTCCCACTGACCATGTCTCTGCCTCTGTGTGTGTGTGTGTGACTATCATAAAAAAAAAAAAAAAAAAAAGAATCTGCCTCTCAAATAAATAAATAAATAAGAAGAAGAATCTGCCTCTCCCCACCCCCATCTAAAATAAATCTTAAAAAAGAAGAAAGTGATCAGTCACCACTGAGTCTGGGGCAGATGAGTTAGCATTATAGCTCTGCTATAAGCTGTGTCCTCAGGTCCTGAGTGATAGGCCCGTGTATCTGTCCTGGTTGAGGAGGCCCTTCTATTTTATTTGGGTCCCTGCTTCAGTACTTGCTTGCATCTTATTGCCTCCATTCCCTGTGGTTATCTTGAGCTCCATGGTAGCCTTGAGTACCTAGAACGATTCCCCTACCCCTGCTTTAGAAATAAGTACCTCTTTTGATCTCCAGAAGGAGCTAGTACTTTTTCCCTGGTACTAGCACTCTCTGTCCTCCCCCAGCACCCTATAGCTAACTGCTCAGAGCATTAGAATAGAGACTTGCCTGATCCCCCTTGGGAGTCATGAGAAAGAAAGAGTGAGCAAGCATAAGCCAGTAAGCAAGCAGGGAACTGTTGAGAACAAAGATGTTTTTATGATAATCTGTGAAATATTGTTGTCAGGAACTGTTGCCTTCATAGTCACAGAGCCAATATTAAGCCCCATACACGTGCCTATCCTTTAGCCTAATTAAATGATCATGGTCTTTTTAAGTGCTAGCCTACTTTATAACTGTAATAATTGCACTAACACTACTTTTAAGGAAAATATTATCCTCTAGGTCATTTGTTGATACTGTTTCAAAATTGATTTCTAGCCTTTTTTTAAAAAAAAGATTTTATTTATTTATTTATTTATTTATTTATTTATTTATTTATTTGAGACACACAGAGAGAGAGAGGCAGAGACACAGGCAGAAGGAGAAGCAGGCTCCATGCAGAAGCCCAACATGGGACTCGATCCCGGGACTCCAGGATCACACTCTGGGCCAAAGGCAGACACTAAGCCGCTGAGCCACCCAGGGATTCCCTGATTTCTAGCCTTAATCTAAGCTCACTATAGTTATTAAATGTCTGTGTTTCTGGGGTGCCTGGCTGGCTCTGTTGGCAGAGCACATAACTCTTCTTGGGGTCATGAGTTTGAGCCATGTAGGATGTAGAGATTACTAAAACATAATAATTTTAAAAATCTTTAAAGTTTCTGTTTCTGATTTTTAATAATTCATTGTCCTATTTAGATTGATAGAGAATTCAAAGTCCAGAAAGCTTTGTTTTCAGTTGGATTCCCCGTTCCCAAACCTTTATTGTACTGCAGTGATCCTTCTGTCATTGGAACAGAATTTTACATGATGGAACATGTGCAGGTAAATTCACAATCTTATTTTATTGTTACTTCTATTTTTAATGATGAATTTAGATGCCAATAAATTATAGCTTGTTAATTAACATTTTAGGTAATTAGTTTGTGTTTCAAGAGCTTAAACTTTTGTTTTAATAAGTACAAGGAATGTGAGAGAGGTGAATAGACTAGGAACAAATTCAGTTGAGGGTGTTTAACTTATTCTTAAATTTTCCTCTAGGTGGCAATAAAGAACTATATGTAATGGCAATAACCAAATGCTCCAGACGGAAGGGGGAAAACTACTTCCAAATCAATCCATTAAGAACAGTAATTTCAAAGTGTTTAAAAAAATTTTTTTGCGAGTGTAACTTGAAAGTAGTTTTTTCCTTTAAGTTCAACTTGGAATGTCCTTTAGCATACATACTCTGTTAAACATGTTTCCTAAATGAATGTTTTTCTAGCATATTCTACAAAGAATGGTTTTTGGTCGCAAACTGTTAATCCTGATTTTTTTTTCTTGTAGGCAAGGGGGATTATGGCACAGCAAATAATTTGTGTGAAAATATTTTTTTCAGTTTTAAATTATTTGTTGTAATTGTTTCCATAGGGTCGAATCTTTCGTGATTTCACAATTCCTGGTGTTAGCCCAGCAGAACGGTCAGCCATATATGTGGCCATGATAGAAACCTTGGCTCGGTTACATTCCTTGAATGTACAGTCATTGCAGCTGGAAGGATATGGTAGAGGTGCTGGCTACTGCAAAAGACAGGTAATACATCCACATAAAGAGCTCCTTTTCTCAAGTTCTTGGAAATAATATACTTTATTAGTCAAAATAAAGACCTATTTTATGCTTTCTTGAAACTTGAACATAACTTTATTTTTTTTTAAGATTTTTTAAAAATTTATTCATGAGAGACACAGAGCGAGAGAGAGAGAGAGGCAGAGACACAGGCAGAGGGAGATGCAGGCTCCATGCAGGGAGCCTGACGTGGGACTCAATCCCGTGACTCCAGGATCATGCCCTGGGCAGAAGGCGGCCCTAAACTGCTTAGCCACCAGGGCTGCCCTGAACATAACTTTTAATATCAGCCTTGTATTGGCTTGTTGTTAGCATGAAATAATTTTATATTTTTAGATCAGGTTTTTTCAGCCTAAGCTTCTGTAACTAACAAGATGTACATGAATGCAAATTTATTTTTTTTAATATTTCATTTATTTATTTGGCACAGAGAGCTAGGGAGGCAGGAGGCAGAAGGAGCAAAGGGAGGCAGAAGGAGATGGAGAGGGAGAAGCAGGCTCCTCGCTGAGCAGGGAGCCCAATACCAGATTCCATTCCAGGACTCTGGGATCATGACCAGGGCATCTGACCAAAGGCAGATGTTTAACTGACTGAGCCACCTAGGTGCCCTATGAATCCAATTTAAAGCTTTTCAGCCTCTTCACTTAATTTATCAATATATTTTCTGTACAGTTTCCCTTTTTAAGTTAACATATCTCTTAAGCACAGCTGTGTGTTTAACACTTGCTGAGTACTATGTTAAATATCAAGAAAATAGAAATAAATTCTTCCCCTAAAGGAATTTATGGTCATTTTTTGAGAGACCTGTACGTGAAGCTCATTTACATTAAACTTGAAAATATAATAAAAGAGTATATAATTTAGTAGTAAATTGTTTGTTACTCATCAGGAGAGCTGTTCTATTCAGAGGATAGGTATCACTGTGCCTTTGCTCAGGTGGGGAAAGCTTTGTGGGAGAGATGTCTTGCATTGTGTATTTATGAAAAGAGAAAATCTAGAGTGTTAGAGAAGACTTGGTGAACATTTCGTACCAAAGGGACAGCTAGTCCCATGTATGGGACTATTTCCCTTTGTATGTGTGTCTGTTTGAGGGGGCTGATGGAAGAGAGAAGGGAACTAAGATTTAGAGAGTACTCACTGTATGTCAGGTCCCATGGAAGGTGAATTGCTGACCTACTCTTTTTAAATCTTTGTAACAACCATAAGACATAGGTCTTATTACCCCCATTTTATAGGTGAGGAATCAGACCAATGGGTATCAGATAACACATGAATAAGTGGCTTAGACATAATTTGTACCCCGGTCCGTATGATTCCAAAGATGTAGGTCTTTACCCCCTAAATTGAACAGAGATACCGTGGGGAGTACAGAGAAAACTATAAGCTGACAAATAATATGGTCTCAATTGATGAAGGACTGACTGAGAATAGTTTGATTTGTTTGCATTTAATCCTAAGAAAAATAAAAAGTTCTTGCATTCCTTATACCTGAAAATAGATTTAGAAGATTCTGGGGGCGGGGGGGACAGCCCTGGTGGTTCAGTGCTTTAGCGCCGCCTTCCGCCCAGGGCATGATCCTGGAGACCTGGGATCGAGTCCCACATTGGGCTCCCTGCATGGAGCCTGCTTCTCCCTCTGCCTGTCTCTGCCTCTCTCTCTCTGTGTCTCTCATGAATAAATAAATAAATAAAATCTTAAAAAAAAAAGATTCTGTGGGTAATAGGAAAGGGTATTAAAATGAAAAATAAAAATCTAGTCCCAATATTTCCTTTTTCAGGGATTATTTGTTGC
The DNA here is from genome assembly GCF_003254725.2 of Canis lupus dingo. Classification (NCBI taxonomy): domain Eukaryota; kingdom Metazoa; phylum Chordata; class Mammalia; order Carnivora; family Canidae; genus Canis; species Canis lupus. Next base: position 29,667,921 of record NC_064265.1, on the reverse strand, counting down.
TTATGACCCTTCCAGAAATCTCAGAAGTCCCCTATGCCTATTTATTTGTGTATATATGTGTATATGTTTGCATACATTATTTTTTCTTCCACAAAACAGTTGCAGAATAAAGACTAGAACCCATATGTCTTGATTCCTATGCCAGTATTTTTTTTCCTGATAAAAATCTAGGTTAGTAAAATGGAATTAGATGGAAGAGATTTAAATGTTTTAGGCTTATGTGAATATTACTTTAGGCATTTGTCTTCAGCATTTAGGAATAAGACCAAATTTGATATAATCAAGTTTTGTTTTAGAATTGCTTGATCTTCTACTTTCAGTTCTATAATTTTTCTTATTTGTATATCTTTAGGTATCAACCTGGACAGAACAATATCAAGCTGCAGCTCATCAGGATGTCCCTGCCATGAACCAGCTATCTGACTGGCTAATGAAAAACTTGCCAGATAATGACAATGAAGAAAATTTGGTTCATGGAGATTACAAACTAGATAACATTGTTTTCCACCCTACAGAGGTACTGTAAGCCATTTTTATAATAAACTAAGTGGGTCTTAGCACTTCTGATTTGGGGCACAAGTACTAGGTAGATGTTCCTCTCAAGGCTCTGAAGGAGCCCAACCCAACCTCACTCTTCCCCTACCTTTTGGATTGTCTTCACCATACAAAACTTTTAGGAATGAGTTCTGCAGATTTTCTGTCAAAGATAGCTGCCTACCTTTAAGGCCAAGTCTACCCTCAGGATACCTGATTTACTACTTAAACAGGATTTGGGAATTTACTTGCATGTCACTATTTTCTTCAGAGATGTTTTTTATCTACAAAAAATATTTAGCTTATCCATATTCTTGTTCTTTTGGTTCATTTTCACTTCCTTTTCTTATCCTGTGAAGAATTTTTAATTTAAGTAATTATAAACTTAGGACAGAATTCCAAAAACCTTTTTTGAGGTTTTGAAAGAATTCTATGAGATTAATGTGACCTTGCTCTGTGTAAATGTACACAGTATAATCTTTATTTATTAATTTTTTATAAGATTTTATTTATTCATGAGAGACACAGAGAGGCAGAAACAGAGGCAGGGGGAGAAGCAGGCTCCCCGCAGAGTGCCCAATGCAGGACTCGATCCCAGGACCCCAGGATCACAACCTGAGCCAAAGGCAGACACTGAGCCACCCAAGCACTCCCACAGTATAATCTTTATAAAGGCTACAGAAAATTCAAAACTATAACTCTCCTCCATGAAGCATAGACAGTGAGGCCTAGGATTGGAAGAGTATGGTGGGAATGAGGAAACCACTTAGTTTTCCTCATTACCTATATGCCATGGGACAAGACGCTTGGCCACTAGTAATTTGACATTAATGTGAAAGGTTTATAGTTCCCTGAATAAAAGAGGTTTTTCTGAGTTCATTAATTTTCTCAGAATGCTAAGATGTTTTAGAGCAGGAAGAGCTGTTCTGAATTCATGTGCTAAGCTTCTAGGTTTCATGTTCTTTCCCTATAGGAAGAGGACAGGAGAAAAATAGCATTATAAATTACATTGCTGTCATAATTCAAAGTAGTATTATATGAAATCAGGATTCAAATATAACATAAAATCAGGAGCACATTCACCAGCCAGACAGAAAACTTTTTATAGGAAAGTCAGTTTGGATAGTAAAGTATGTGTATGTAATTATATATGTGTATGGGTAAACTTTTGTTAATGGCACTGATTAATTCTGAAATAACTTTGTTAAATATGGATTAGGAAGATTAAAGAATGCTAACTAATAACCTGGAAAATTTTTAAAAGTTTATACCTTAAAACTTAGCAGGATCAGGCCTCTATTTGGTCTGTATCATTTGAGTCTTTAATATTTCAGGAGCCTATCTTTGAATAAGTCAGTCTTCTATGTGTTCTATGTACTTTTTTTTTTTTTTAAGATTTTATTTATTTATCCATAGAGAGGAAGAGACGCAGAGACACAGGCACCATGCAGAGAGCCGGACCTGTGACTCCATCCAGGGTCTCCAAGATCACGCCCTGGGCTGCAGGTGGCGCTAAATGGCTGTGCCACCAGGGCTGCCCCCTTTTTTTTTTTTTTTTTTTTTAAGATTTTATTTATTTATTCATGAAAGACACAGATAGAGAGAAGCAGGGGCACAAGCAGAGGGAGAAGCAGGCTCCATGCAGGAAACCCAATGCATGACTCAGTCCCGTATCGCAGAATCACACCCTGAGCCAAAGGCAGACGCTCAATCACTGAGCCACCCAGTCATCCCTCTATGTACATTTTTTCTCAGTGCTTAAGCAAGGAAGGGAAAATTCAGGCCTAGATCTCTTGAATTTTGTGTCATCAACCAAGATGTTTAAATTTAGGATTAGTCATAATATGTTGAAAGTAATGGCAAAACACTAAGTACCATATTTTACTCCCTTTTCATTTTTAATCTCATATTAGAAAACCATTTCTTACAGGATTAAAGTTGTCGAACAGATGTCATCTTCCTTTAGATAAGCAGAATATTAAATAGTTGAAAAAGCCATTATTTTAAAAAAGAAACAACTGGTAGAGGCAGATTTCTGACATATATGATTATCTTTTAATGTATTAGAATTATATGGTATCTTGTAAAATGTCGTCTTTATATATATCCAATAAACCCATAATTAATAGTTAAATAAAATTTAATCAATTTCTGCCTCCTATAAATATTGTAGCTGATTTTTTTTTGAATTAACATGTGGTTGGCAGAGTACAAGTCAACTACTATTTATTTATTGCCAGCTATTTGCTCTAAAAGATAACGTTGGAAAGGAAGTACAGCGCTTAATGAGCTCAAAATACAAGTGGAGAGGAAAAAGAAATTAGCTCACCGCAATGAACCATATATACCCAAGTGTTGAAGTATGCCATACAAAGTGAACTTTAAGAGAAGTCAGAGGGAAAGATACACTGTAGACTGTCACTTATAGCTGTGAAATATTAAAATTTAATTTTAGTTAATAGTTTATCTTTTCCACCTCATATTTTATCTTTTTTTATTTTTTAAATGTCCCCTTTATTTATTTTCTTAAGTTAACTCTACCCTCAATGTGGGGCTCAAACTCATGACCCTAAGATCAAGAATCACATGCTATACCTACTGAGCCAGCCAGGTACCCCCCTCCACCTCCTTTTTTTAGATTTAAGAATTAAATGGGAAAATTAGGGTATGTTTCTTCTTCTTTTTTTTAATAATTTTATTTTTTTTTCAAAGATTTCTGTTTATTTGATAGAGTGTGAGAGAGAGTGCCAACACAAGTAGGGCAGAAGGGCAGAGGGAGAGGGAGAAGCATACTCCCCTCTGGGCAGGGAACCCGATGCAGGGTTCCATCCCAGGACCCCAGGATCATGACCTACGCCAAAGGCAGATACTTGACTTAGCGACCCAGGCACCCTGAGTATGTTTCTTTTTTTTTTGTGAGAGAAAATTAGAGTATGTTTCTTTTTGTATGAAGGCATTCCACAAATTGAAAAATGAGTCCTTGGACTATAGCAAGCTGAATATGTGTATGTATGTGCTTACCTGTTTACATTCCTATGGATATGATTGAAAGCTTATTATTTTTTCTTTGAGAATAAGGATTACATTTAATTTTTTTTTTACCTTTGCCTCTAGAGTCTATATAGTAGATGCAGTAAATGGGGATCTGCTAGACTGTAACCTCCTTTAAAGCAGTAAGTGTAGCATTTATGTAGCAGGTGGTTACATGTTTCTGAATTAATCTAAGTTGAAAGAATTGGTTTTATTAATCACTATTTCTATATCATATATTTGTCCTTAGTTTTTATTCTCTAACTGTGTGACCTTAGAGCAAATAATTTAACCTCTCTCTGTGCCTCAGTTTTTATATTAATTTGTTTTTATTGATGTATAACTGACAAATCATATTAGTTTAGGTGTTCAACATGATTTGATACTTGCATATGCTATGAAATAGTAACCACAATAAGTATTGTTTCCCCTTTCACCCTATGATGTTACATAATATACTATACAATGTTATAGACTCTAGTCACCGGGGTGTACGTTGATCCCCTTATGGCTGAATTTTGTACCTCTTGACCCTCTTCTCCCATTTCACTCACATCATATCCTCCCTCTTACGTCTGGCAGCCACCAGTCTGCTCTCTTCATATATGAGTTTGGTTATATTTGTTTTGTTCATTTGTTTTTTAGAGGCCACATATAAGTGAAATCATACAGTATTAGTCTTCCTCTGTCTGACTTATTACACTTAGCATTATACCTTCAAGGTCTGCTCATGTTGTCACAAATGGCAAGATTTCACTCTTTTTATGGCTGAGTAATATTCTGTTGTACATATACCACATCTTCATCCATCCATCCATCCATCCATCCTTCTATCAATGGATGCTTTGGTTATTTTAGCATCTTGGCCACTGTGAACAGTATGCAATAAACATAGGGGCATATGTCTTTTCTGACTAAATGTTTTTTTAATTTTCTTAATATAAATATACAGAAGTAGAATTGCTGTATCATATGATAGTTCTTTTCAATTTTTGAAGAAACCCCATACTGTTTTTTGTAGTGCTACACCAATCTAGAGTCCCACCAATGATGCACAGAAGTCCCCTTTTTTTCCACATCCTCACCAGCACTTGTTATTTTCTGTCTTCTTGAAAGTAGCCATTATGACAGGTATGAAATAATGCCTCATTATCTTATATCATCATTCTGATGGGTGATGTTAAGCATTTTTTTCATGTGACACCTGGTCATCTGTATGTCTTCTTTGGAAAAATTTCTGTTTAGAATTTCTACCTATTTTTAATCAGATCATTTTTATTGAGTTATATGAGTTCTTTTATTTATTTTGGCTATTAACCCCTTATTGGATATATGATTTGCAAATACTTTGTCCCATTCAGGAGGTTGCCTTTCTATTTTATTGATGGTTTCCTTTGCTATGCAGGTTTTTAGTTTGATGTAGTCCTGTTTGTTTATATTTGCTTTCATTGCCATTGCCTTGGCAATCAGTTACAAAAAATACTGCCAAGACTAATGTCAAGTAGCCTACTGCCTATGTTTTCTTCTAGGAACTTTGTGGTTTTTGGTCTTGTGTTCAAGGCTTTAATCCAGTTTGAGTTAATTTATGTATGGTTTAAGATGGTGGTATGGTTTCATTCTTAAAATGTGGCTGTCCAATTTTCCCAATACCATTTATTAAAGAGACCATCTTTTCTCCATTGTATATTCTTGCCTCCTTTGTCATAAATTAATAGACCATATACGCGTGAGTTTTTTTTTTTTCCTGGGCTCTTTATTCTGTTTCATTTATCTTTGTATCTGTTTTTGTGCCAATACTGGTTTGATTATTATAGCATTATAATTTGAAATAGGAAGTGTGATGGTTCCAGCTTTATTCTTTTTCAAGATTGCTTTGGCTTTTTGGGATCTTATGTTGTTCCATACAAATTTTAGGATTCTTTGTTCTACTTCTGCATTGAATCTATCGATTGCTTTGGATAATATGGATAGTTTCACAATATTCTTAAAATCCATGAGCACGGAATATCTTTCCATTTGATTGTACATCCTTCAATTTATTTCATCAATGTCTCATAGCTTTCATTGCACAGGTCTTTTACTCACTTGGTGAAATTTATTCCTGGGTATTTTATTCTTTTTGGTGCAGTTGTAATTGTAACTTTCTTAATTTCTCTTTCTGATAGTTTGTTGTTATAATATAAAAACATAACATTGTTATGTGTTGATTTTGTATCCTGCAACCTTACTGAATTTGTTTATCCTATTAGGTTTTTTTGGTGAAGTCTTATAGCATTTTCTATATATAAAATTCTGTCCAAAAATAATGACAGTTTCACTTCTTCTTTTTCATTTTAGATGCTTTTTAATTTCTTTTTCTTGCCTTATTGCTCTGGACTTCCAATTGCTAGGATTTCCAATACTGTGTTGAATATAAATGGCAAGAGTGGGCATCCTTGTCTTGTTCCTAATTTTTAAAGAAAAAGTTTTCAGCTTTTCACCGTTGAATATGATGTTGCAGTAGGCTTATTATATTGAGATGCATTCACTGTAATAGCTTTGTTGAAAGTTTTTATAAATGGATGTCACATTTTGTCAAGTGTTTTTTTCTAGATCTACTTAGATGATCAAATGATAATTTTCTTGATGTGGTGTATGACATTGATTTATTTGCAGGTGTTGAACCATCCTTGCATCCCTGGAATAAATCCCACTTGATCATAGTATATGACCTTTTAAATGTATTATTGAATTTGGTTTGCTAGTATTTTGTTGAGGATTTTGCATCTATTTCATCAGGGATATTGGCACGTATCTGCATTTCCTTAAGGTTTTTTTCTGGGGTTTTATCTTGTTCTCTTGTTTGGAACATATTCCTTTTTCCTCATTTTGCTTGATTCTCTTTGTTACTTCTTTTTTTAAAGATTTGTTTATTGGGGTGCCTGGGTGGCTCAGTGATTTAGCATCTGCCTTTGACTCAGGGTGTGATTCTGGGGTCCTGGGATCAAGTCCCACAGCAGGCTCCCCAGAGGGAGCCGCTTCTCCCTCTATCTGTGTTTCTGCCTCTCTCTGTGTATCTTTCATGAATAAATAAATAAAATCTTTAAAAAAAGAGAAAAAAGACAAGCATAAAAAAATAAAGATTTGTTTATTTGAGAGAGTGTGTGGGGGGAGGGGCAGAGGGAGAGTGAGAGAGAAAATCTCAAGCAGACTCCCACTGAGCGTGGAGCCTGACACAGGGCTTGATCTCACCACCCTGAGATCATGACTTAAGCCAAAATCAAGAGTCAGATACTTAACTGACTGAGCCACCCAGGCACCGCTGTCTTTGTTTTTATGTATTAAGCACAACTGCTGTCTCTCCCAATCTTAAAGGAGTGGACACAGGAAGATGGGATGTGTTTTAGTCTTCTGTTTATGCAGTGTCCTGGGGGTAACAGCCTGCCAAGGACTGCCTCTATGATTACGTCAGCCCTGTGGAGCCCAGAAATGCAAGAACCCTGGCCACCAGAGTGAGCATTCAAGGAATATCCCTTGTGTGAACAACTTTGGCAGGGCCATAAAGGAAGGATAGACCAGGATAATACCATCCACTGGGTTTACTTATGGAATGAGGCCTCGTGGGAGCATCCAGCTGGGTAGTCCTCTTGCTGAGTTCAGTGAGGAAGGGCCATGTGGTAGCACAGGGGCAGGGCAAACAGCACTAGCAAGGTAGAGGGACAGTGCAAAAATGGCACCTGCCACTCCAGCAGATGGTGTAAGATTAAGCTAATGAATCTCCTTCATATAAGGTCTAAGTTCTTTTCTTTTTTTTTTTTTAAAGATTTTATTTATTTATTCATGAGAGACACACAGAGAGAGGCAGAGACATAGGTCCTGCAGGACTGGATCCCAGGACCCCTTGATTCAAAGGGAGATGCTCAACCACTGGGCCACCCAGGTGCCCCAGGTCCAAGTTCTTTTCAACATGCCATTTTTGATGAATCCCAAGATGGATAAATCTATACATTAAGTGTGGAGTCTCAGTTTCGTAGAGTCTTGGTTCTCCTGAATATGAACCATACTGGTTTTCAAAGCCAGACATTTTGGGGGCTCATCTCTCTGGTGCAGATCCTAAGGATGAGAATACCTGATGTGAAGCTTGACCCCTTTACCCCTCAGAGATATAGTTCATATTTATTAGATCCCTCCTGCTTTGGGTTGCCACATTGGAGGGTAGGATTTTTGGTGACACTATGTCTCTGCCTCACCTACCCATCTTGATGTGATCTCTTTTTTTTAAAGATTTTATTTTTAAGTTATCTCCACACCCAACTTGGAGCTTGAACTCAGGACCCCAAGATCAAGGGGTGCATTCTCTACTGACTGAGCCATCCAGGCACCCTTGATGTAGCCTTTCTATCCTTTATTGTGGAAGAGCTGTTCAGGTAGCTATTGGGTCTTTTTTCAGACAAAGTTGTTCTATATGAAGCTGAAGATTTGATGTATCTGTGGAAAGAGTTGAGGTCAGGGTCTTCTTATGTTACTGCTTGAACCACTCATTTTAACTTTATATTTTAAAATAAATATAGACTCCTAAGAAGTTGTGAAAATAGCACAGAGGGTCATGTATACCTATCATCCAATTCCCCAAATGGATCTTACACTGATATAGTATATTATCAAAGCCGGGAAACTGACATGGTGTGCCTTTTTTTTTTTTTTTAATTTTTATTTATTCATAATAGTCACACAGAGAGAGAGAGAGAGAGAGAGAGAGAGAGAGAGAGAGAGAGAGAGGCAGAGACACAGGCAGAGGGAGAAGCAGGCTCCATGCACCGGGAGCCCGATGTGGGATTCGATCCTGGGTCTCCAGGATCGCGCCCTGGGCCAAAGGCAGGCGCCAAACCGCTGCGCCACCCAGGGATCCCAGGTGTGCCTTTTAAATTGGATAAAGAGGTACCAAAATTTCAGGATTTATTGAAAAGCTAAAATGAAGTAATCAATATGGAGCAAGTAACTGGTACCTGACATTCCTCTGCTGAACTTGTTTCAATTCTCTTCTTCTTTTTCCTTTTTTCTCTATTTTGCTTTTTTCTGAGATTGCCTATCAAGCTCTATTTTTCAGACAACTATCAAGGTAAATGCAAATATTTCATAATATGCACTAAAACTTAAACAGTGATTGTAGGGGATCAGATTATAGGAGACTTCTAAGTTGTACATTTCTGTAATGAGTAAGCTTTGAGGTTTTATCATTTTGTGTTTTTTTTTTCAAAGAATAGCATGTTTTATTTTTATTATTAGAAACACAAGAAAGAAGACAAAAACAAACTTAAATTATCAACCTCCCAGGAATGTGTGTGGTAAGCCAGTAAAGGATTACTAAAGGGTATGGCAAAACCAGAGCACATTACTCAGTTTTGTAATCCATATTTTCCAGTTACTTGTACATAAAGTATTTGAAGCATGTTTGAGCGAGTATTTCTGTAGTACAACATGCTACAGCAGTGATTAAAAGAAATCCAGCTTTTCTGAAAAATACTGTTAATTTTCTAAATATAAATCTTAACCATCTGGCAGAGAAATGCTTAAGGAATTTAATGTGTATTTCAACTTGAAAAACAAAAATATTTAATTAGAAACAGATAAACCTAGAGATAACTCATCTGCATTCATTAATTAGTAGTCTTATGTATTTAAGATAACAAATATATGTAATCTGGTTCCTCTGAAGTCATCTATCTTGCAGCCTCTTATATATTATGAAGAAAAAAAAGTATGCAAACAAAGCTTGTTTTTTTAATGGCTTTTTCTTTTTAATTTCCTTCATTATCTTTTAAATGTTAGTGTAGTTGGGGAGCATCATAGTTATACAATTTAATTTTGTTGCTAGAAAAGCTGTGGCAATTGAATTTTTCTTCAGCACCTTTCTATAACATTTTTTTCTCAGAGAGAGAGGAGAGAGGGGCAGAGGGAGAAAGTGAGAGAAAATCTTAAGCAGGCTCCACATTCAAAGGGGGAGCCTCACACAGGGCTTGAGCTCATGACGCTGAGATCATGACCTGAGCTAAACTCAAGAGTCGGACGCTTAACCAACTGAGCCACCCAGGTGCCCCTACATTACAGATATTTTTAAAATACTTTTTAGTAGGGACACCTGGATAGTTCTGTCAGTTAAATGTCTGCCTTCAGCTCAGATCATGATCCCAGGATTCTGGGATTGAGCCCAGAGTGGGCTCCCTACTTAGTGAGGAGCTTGCTTCTTCCATCACACACCCCACCCCACCCCCGCCTGTGCTCTCTCTCTCTCTCTCTCTCTCTCTCTCAAATAAATAAAATAAAAAATACAACAATAAAATAAAATGCTCTTTAGTAAATGCTCGTTGGTAATAAAGCCAGGTTTTGAACTCCAGCCTACAGACTTGCAATGTTAAATAATTTTTTCTGTATTGTACTTCCTCTTCCTCTCTTGGAATTGATCAACTTTAGGGGTGTCTTTGTCTTTGACCACAGCCTCTTTACCTTCTATTTCTCTTGTTTCTTATACTTCCCCTGAGATGCTACAAGCTTGATTACTTTAGAATCCATGAACCCCTGATGACTTACTTTGGCTTCTTATTCTGCCTGGCTCATGTGGGCATGATCAATTGTTTTAAAAACTATTTTCTTTATTGTCAGTTGAATTAATAATTCTTTGACTGTGAATATATACAAGTAATATAAGAGTTATAAAGTTTTCTGACCTTAGATTACTTATTATTCCAGAATCTTCTCACCTTTTGACTTTATAGATTCTCTAATCCTAATTTTGGGTTGTTATATTTTTGCTTCATTATATAGCCATGAATCAGGTTAATGGAGTTCTGGGACACATGTATGTTGCATAATTTCATCTAGGCTGTAACTTCATCTCTTTGTAAAATCTATGACTTTTTAAAATATTTTTTTCAAATCTTTTCCATTCTTCCCAAACTATCAAATTGCTTTTCTCACTTAGATTCCCACTCTCAGGGCAGCCCGGGTGGTTCAGCAGTTTAGCGCCTCCTTCAGCCCAGGGCCTGATCCTGGAGACCTGGGATCGAGTCCCACATCAGGACCCCTGCATGGAGCCTGCTTCTCCCTCTGCCTGTGTCTCTGCCCCCCCACCCCCCCGCCGTGTCTCTCATGAATGAATAAATAAAATCTTTAAAAAAAAAAAAAAAAAGATTCCCACTCTCAGTGTATGGTCTTGCCTTCTACTTGATTCACTTTTGTCCTTAGTCACTTTCTACCCCAAGCTATTTTCTGGGGATGACCGGACCTTTGAAGTCCTCTTGATGTAATTGAAGACATTTCAGCACTTTACACAATATCTCTGTCATGCAGGTTGATGGGTAAGATTTTTCTTAAGCTTCATTGCAGAGAAAAGTTGTCACTCTTAAGTAGCTGATTTGTTTTGAACCTGTATACACTACGGGCATTTTGACTAATCATGCTTCACACTTTATTTTGCCCACTGAAAACTCAGAGCAGTTTTTATTGTCCATGCTAACAACTATATGTGACCTATGACATTTAACTTGATGTAATAATCTTACCCCTAGTTTCATATTTTTATTTTTAAAGATTTTATTTATGTATTCATGAGAGACAGAGAAAGAGGCAGAGACACAGGCAGAGGGAGAAGCAGGCTCCATGCAGGGAGCCTGACATGGGACTCAATCCTGGGTCTCCAGGATCAGGCCTTGGGCTGAAGGTGGTGCTAAACCTCTGAGCTACCCAGGCTGCCCCAGTTTCATCTTTTTATTTAAAATTCTATTAATATCTTCTTCCCTGCCTTCTTCATCTATTTTTTGTCATGTTAGATTGCATGTGTTTCTTTTGGTTTTTTTTTTTTTCAAGATTTTATTTATTTATTCATGAGAGACATAGAGAGGCAGAGATGTAGGCAGAGGGAGAAGCAGGCTCACCATGGGGTGCCCATTAAGGGACTCAATCCCTCTGGGATCATGCCCTGCGCCAAAGGCAGTCCCCTCAACCACTGAGACACCCAGGCATCCCGCATGTATTTCTTTTGTTTTGAAAAGATAATATATATACATTTTAATAAAATTCAATAGTACAGAAAACACACATAGAAAAATAAAACTCAGTGTAGAAGATAATCAGCAAAATGAAAAGCTGTTTGTTGTGCTGAGATTTCAGAAAAACCATCAGAAGTCATTTTATTAAGTTCTTTAGCAGCAAAATGAATTAGTAAAGGTTCATTTTCACTACTAGGAGTTAGGCTGAGCTTGTTATATAGCTCTGTGCACAAACAGGCATCAATGGTTTTCTGATAAACTATTGCTACTTAATTTACACTAATTGATAGAGTTTGATGAACCATCAACTTTTCTCACTAGCCTTTGTTTTAGAGCTTTGTGCAATTACCTAAAAAAAGTTTTTAGATATCTTGAAACCTGACTTCAGAGAAGATTCCCAGTTTTCATTGAAAAAAAAGGTGAAATCTATAGCATAAGCAAATGTCTCATCTTCTTTTCTTTGGATGTTAACATAAAGACAGGGGCTCCTGGATAGCTTAGTTGGTGAAACGTCTGCATTCGGCTTAGGTCATGATCCCAGATCCTGGGATCAGGCCCCATGTTGGGCTCCCTGCTCAATGGGGAGTCTGCTTCTCTGTCCTGCCTCTCCCCATTTGTGTCCTCTCTCTCTCTCTCTGTCAAATAAATAAAAACTTACAAAAAAAAAAGAACATAAAAACAAGTAGAGTAATAAAGAGAAAAATATGTCCAATCCTTTTTTTGTTTTCTTAACAAATCTAGCTCATATAGTAATTAGAGTACAATATAACCACAACAATAAAAGGTCTTATTAAGTCAAATTATGGGGGAGATCATGATCAATTTGTCCCTTAGTTATAATAGGAATTTTTTTTTTTTTAGTTTCAGAGGTAGAGTTTAGCAATATAATAGGAAATTTTTGAATGCACACTATACGCTAGGCTCTGTACTTATTCATGGAATGTTGGCCATCTATTATGTGCCAGGTACTTTCCTAGGAACTGGTAAACAAAACAGACATGCTACTTGCCCTCAGTTAATCTTCACACTAACTCTTTGCAAGGGGTACATTATGGCTGAGAAAATTCGACACTCAGAGAGGTTAACTAGACTGTCCAGAGTTGCACAGCCATTAAATGGTGGAGTTAGGATTTAAATATGAGTCTATCTTGTTCCAAAGTCTTTGTTCTTCCACAAAGTTACAATACCGTGTACAAATGTGCCAGAGGGGTGAAGGAGTGCAAGCATATACAAAGTTATATAAAAGCATGGAACCAGTAATCCTCATTGCCTAAATGAGCCTGCTGTTTTATCTGGCTTGGATAATCTTGTGTAAAATGACTACTGCAGTCTTCTCACTGGCCCCCCTACAGTCTGTTCAAAACCCAGCACCCAGAGTGATCCTCCTAAAATACAAACCCTGTCAGGTCATTCCTCTGTACAGAAACCTCCAGTGGAGATTTCTCCTCCCTATACCCAATTCCTCCTTCCTTCATACCTAGAAGTAACCATAGACATTGCTATTAGTTCGGTGTAAATCCTTTCAACTTTGAGTACTGGTTTATAACCTTTTTATTTAAACATAAATAGAATCAACTACATGTATTCTGCAAATTGCTTTTCCCTTTGTATTTACAGTTGAATATCCTGTGTTCTTTTTTTTTTTTTTTTTTTAAGATTTTATTTATTTGAGAGAGAAAGAAGGCACAAGCAGGGAGAACAAGAAGCCCTGACCCCCTGCTAAGCAGGAAGCCCAAGGTGGGGCTTGATCCCAGAACCCTGGGATCATGACCTGACCTTAAGGCAGACACTTAATTGACTGAGCCACTTAGGCACCCTGAATGTCCTGTGTCCTTAACATGAGATATATATTCCCTTGATATGTATTGTTATAAAGTAGAATGAGGAAAGTTTTCTGTTTTATGAATTCTGCATCACATGACTTTTATCATGCTGCTGTATAATTGTGAATTTTATAGTCATAAAACAAATAACATCTTTTATAACAATTATACTTTTATAGCTATAGCATGAAATAATTCATTTTTAAAAATGCCATTGCTTTGGAGCATCTGGCTAGCTCAGTCGGTAGAGCATGTGACTCTTGATCCTGGGGTCATGAGTTCAAATCCCGTGTTGGGTGTAGAAACTACTTAGACATCTTAAAAAACAAACAAACAAACAAACAAAAAGTGCCCAAAAAATACAGTTGCCATAACAGTGTCATATTTGTTATGCAGTAAGATTTATCAACAGAGCAAACTCTTCTAACTATATATGACATGACATAGATGCTTCAATTATAATTATAGAATTTCTTCTTTACCATAGTAACCCCTCAGTTGAGCAATTTCAACTGCTTTTGCCTCCCCTCATTAATAGAGATATTAGGCTATATAAAGTAAAATGCAGAAGAACTGATGGCCAATAATGGAGCCAGAAGACTTGGCTCTACATATTCAAGGCTAATTAATTATTAGGTAAATGAGATGTTACATTGTAGGTAAAGACTACAAACTACGGCTCAGATTTACTTTTGATAGGAAATAGGATTTCATTTATTTCCTTGTTTTAGTTTTGTATTAAATATGTTAAAACCTTTTCATTTTTAATTGCAGTCTCGAGTTATAGCTGTATTGGATTGGGAGCTTTCAACCATTGGTCATTCTTTGTCGGACTTAGCTCATCTCTCTCTGTTCTACTTTTGGCCAAGGAGCGTTCCATGGATAAACCAAAATTCTAATTTTCAAGAAAACAAAGGTACAAAACCATTATGTTGCCTAAATTGCTATTAATGTAAAAATATATTTATTCTTCATAATTAAAAGGTAAGATTATATTGCAATTTTAGATAAGTAGCTCTTATTTGTTTCTTGAAATGTTTCTAAAAAATTTTATTCTTGATTTTTCTGAACAATAGCATTTCACTTTTAGTAATTTATGATAAAATGTAGCCCTTTATATACTTCATTCTTTTGGAAATCAACATTCACAACATGTTTGTTATGTGGTTTAACATATGTTAAATGTTATGTTGTTTAACATATGTTAAATGTTATGTTGTTATGTGGTTTAACATATGTTAAATGTTAAACATTTCATATGTTTTGTATACATATGCAATATTATTACATTTGAAATAGTCACCATGCTATCTTTATTATATTTCATAGTGTGTATTGTTTTTATAGGGATACCATCAATAGAAGAACTGATTTCAATATATTGCCACTGCAGGGGAATTAACTCTGTTCTTCCTAACTGGAATTTCTTTCTTGCCCTTGCATATTTTAAAATGGCTGGAATAGCACAGGTAATTGATGGTGAGCAAAATATGTTGTACCATTATTTATTAATGTACTGTTCACAGTATTTTCTGGGCTTCAGGAGTTTTATGTTCTTTGTCCTTAAATTATTTTGCTTTTGATAATGACAAATAGCAAACATGGGTAAATATGAATCCAGAATTTACAGAATAGCAATTTGGCAAGGGAAAAAAATTGAGTAGCAAAATGTTTATTACTTTTTGGTATGATGAACTTAAAAGATAGGAGAGGGAAGAGAGAAAGACATAATGATAAGAAGAGAAAAGCATGTGAAAACCGGTTATTTCCTGAATATCCAATTTAAGAAAGAGCTAAAATATTTTAATGATGTCTGCTTTGTTTTTTTTTTTTAATTTTTTTTATTGGAGTTCAATTTGCCAACATATAGCATAACACCCAGTGCTCATCCCGCCAAGTGCCTCCCTCAGTGTCCATCACCCAGTCACCCCAACCCCCTGCCCACCTCCCCTTCTACTACCCGTTGTTAATTTCCCAGAGTTAGGTTTCTCTCATGTTTTGTCACCCTCACTGATATTTTCACTCATTTTCCCTCCTTTCCCTTTACTCCCTTTCACTAATTTTTATATTCCTCCAATGAATGAGACCATATAATGTTTGTCCTTTTCCGATTGACTTATTTCACTCAGCATAATACCCTCCAGGTCCCTCCACATCGAAGCAAATGGTGGGTATTTGTCGTTTCTAATGGTTTGAGTAATATTCCATTGTATACAGAGACCACATCTTCTTTATCCATTCAATGATGTCTGCTTTGAACTATAAAACCATTTATTAACCAGGGCTGAACTATAAACCATTTATTTTTTTTTAAAAGATCTTATTTATTTATTCATGAGAGATACAGAGAGAGAGAGAGAGAGAGAGGCAGAGACACAGGCAGAGAGAAGCAGGCTCCATGCAGGGGGCCTGACACGGGACTCGATCCCAGGTCGCCAGGATCATGCCCTGGGCGCAACGCAGTGCTAAACCTCTGAGCCACCCGGGCTGCCCTATAAAACCATTTATTAACCAGGGTTGGAAGAAAGAAATGCTTTTGCATGTCCCAAAGCCTCACACAGTATGTAGATTATAGTAGCCTCTTAATATGGTTTTGAGAGAATAAATAAAATTTTCCATTTTATAGCAGTCATATTTATGACATTAATTTTATGAGGAAATTGAGCATAAACTCAGTTTTTTAAAATAACAGCTTAATCTACAGTGTATTCTTTTTTCCTTGGGGGTGGGAGGACAGAGAAAGAGGGAGATAAAGAATCTTAAGCACGCATAAGGGGCTGGATGTCACCACCCTGAGATTACAACCTGAGCCAAAATCAAGAGTCCAATGCTTAACCAACTGAGCCACCCAGACCCCCCTAAAATGTATTCTTTTTTTATACTGATTTAGTTTCCATGTGCTTTGAATCTTGGAAGTTTAAGAAATTGAGATGCTTCATTACTGACAAAGGGCTAAGGCTTGGAGGAATAAGTAAATAAGAGATTTTTAGAAACAAAAAAGAATGGGAAAAGAAGGATTAAGGGTTTTTTCCCCCTAGACTTCAGAGTCCATGCTATCTATGACCAACTAAAATATCTTCTAAGAATATAATTGTAAAAAAATTTTAAAAAGGAATATAGTTGTATTACCTTTCATCCTGTATTTTAGAATCACAGTAATCATGTTGGCTGGATGGGTTTCTCAAAAGAGGGTTTATAGTGTGTTTTTTATATTTGTCAGTTTCCACAAATCAGATAACAAACGGGCTTTGAATTTAAAATGGATTTTCATTTCAAACGAAAGTTTGACTTGGATTATTTCGTAATTAATATGTATGTCATAGACTATATGTGGTAACAGAGATGATCATAAACATTGCATTCTAACTACAAATATGAAATTGGAAATGATGGAAGTTCTATTAGAATGTTTAGTTGTATAAAGAATTACATGAAAAAATGAAACTAATGAAATTCAGTTAATTGTGTTAGGATGAGACGAGCAAGGGAGAGGAGAGTGTGTTATATTAAAGTACAGAACACGGAGAAGAAAGAAAAACTAATTAGTATTCAACTGACCCTGTTTGAGGAGACAGTTAATTAAACTAGGAGTCCAAAATATGAGGGAAATAAATATTCTTAGAGATCATCTCATTGCTTTCTCTTTAGTTTTTTGGGGTTTTTTTGTTTTATTTTGGTTTCTTTAGATTTTCCCCCGTTATGAAGGGAGAACAGTGATCTTTAAACAGTGATATATAAGGTGCTGCCAGTCTGGTATCTTTGTTAACTCCTGACCTCATTTTCAAGTTTGATTTGATTTCTAGTTACAATTGGTAGGATGAGAGTGTGTTAACCAAATGATAGATGTATAACTCTTTAACTTAGGGGGGTATAATTATCCCTATGTGTAAATAAATAGAATTGATGGTCTGATTTACATCTTGATACCTTGTGAGTTTAGTGACTCACATAGCTGGGAAACTGTGGAGAGACTGGATAGCTGAAGAATAATTTTCAATGAATCTTAATTGCTCTTTTTTTTTAAGATTTTATTTATTTATTCATGAGACACACACACACACACACACACACACACACACACAGAGAGAGAGAGAGAAAGAGAGGCAGAGACACAGGCAGAGGGAGAAACAGGCTCCATGCAGGAAGCCTGACGTGGGACTTGGTCCTGGGTCTCCAAGATCACACCCTGGGCTGAAGGCGGCGCTAAACCACTGGACCACCAGGGCTGCCCTTAATTGCTCTTTTTTAATTTACTTATAGGGTGTATATAGTAGATATCTTCTGGGAAATAATGCATCTGAGAATAGCTTTCTGTTTGCCAAGATTGTGCAACCTCTGGCAGAAACTGGATTACAACTCTCAAGAAGGTAAGCAAAATCAATTCCTTTTCTAACTCAAATTAGAGCCTTTATTAGGTATATGAAGTTTGTAAACTTTAGGAGGAGAGGGACTTTCTATTACTTACACAAGGATGGATGCTGCTAGCCATAGCAATTTTTTGGTAAATCTCTTATATGCCTGAAAATAAAATGACTTCAAATATAAAGAAAATAACCCAGATTCATGATTAAAAGGTTTTTTTGTTTTGTTTTGTTTTGTTTTTTGCCAACTTGATTGAGTATGTAAACTTTTAAGGATATAGATTAAAACTTTGAAATGTTTATTTCTAATATTTAAGTTACTTACATATACCTATTTAAAAGTATATCTTATAAAGGATGGTTTATTAATTTTAGAAGTATTGCTCTCTTCTATCATATTTCATGAAATTTTAATCATTTCATAAGTGTCTTCGAAATCCATATCACTTTGAGGCATCTAATTCACTAATTCACTTACTAACCACATACTCCCATCTAAGTGATGCGATATATAGCACTTACTGAATGCATAGATGATGCTGTCCTTAGAAATTCTGTCCAGGCCACAAGTATCCAGGATAAAAAACATTAGGACAGTTATGTTTTACAATTCATCTTATAGATGGATATTTGTGTTCTCTATAATGTAACAGATAGTGTTGCTCTTCATAAAGATCTTTATAATGACATCCAGCAGTTATATTTGTGAGGAATACACTAAAAATAATTACTAAATTTGTGTTCAATTTCTTCACTTCCTTTTTGAGAGATTATAAGTGACTTTAATAAAGATTCAAAACTACCACTGATTGAAATCATGTCAGGCTAATGTTTTACCCACGTAGTGCTTTCACCATTAGTTTCATGTTCAGAGTAAAGTGATTCTGCATTCATCCCATAATATGAAAAACTTAAGAAGTTCCAAAATTTGGCAATTCCTGAGGGATATTTTGAGGGAGTTGGAAAAAACTTCACATTATATTTGGAGATACATAATAATGATTTGGGACACCTTTATAACCTTTGTTTTTTTTGTTTTTTTTGTTTTTTTATAAAGAACTTTCAGTACTACACCACCACAAATTGATACTTCCCCACAGTTGTTTGCACAGAGTAAGACTGGCCAGGAAGTTCTTGCTAGGGTGAAGCATTTCATGAAACGACACATCCTTCCAGCTGAAAAGGTAAGTACTGTATAAACAAACAGAATGTATTTGTGTTCAAGGACTGTTGATGAATTAAGTCTGGTATCTCTTCTAGGAGTACCATGGTACCCTATCTTTGTAGTCAATCCTTACTTTTTCCCCCTCCTTATCTTAGCACTGAGCTGCTGCAGAAGCTGATAAACTTCTAAAATATGCCAAGGGAATGCCACAGCTAAATCTTTAGAATTAAAATACAGTCAAAGGGTATTAACTGTTGTAAAGTTGAGATCCTAAATATATTAGAGTAAAACATGACTTTAGGGCCTTTAAAAAAGGATTTTTTAAAATTAATTAATTTATTTTTTTTGAGAGAGAGAGAAGGGGAGAGCACACTCGATTGAGGAAGGAGCAGAGGGAGATGAATAAGCAGACTGTGAGGAGTGGGGAATTCCACACGGGGCCCAACGCCACAACCCCAAGATCGTGACCTTAGCCAAAATCAAGAGTTGGATGCCCAACTGACTGAGACACCCAGGCACCCTAGAGCCTTTTCATAAGGCAGTGACTGTCAGTCTTTTTTTATGGATCCATATGAGAATTAAGAAAACTGTAGCCTGTAGCCTAAGCAAAATGGACCTAACCAGAAAATGTCATATACCTTTAAATCTATTCACAGATACTACTACCTCTCTCCCTACAAGTTAGTCGTATAAGGCCTTAAGTTTCAGTAAGTTCACTAAGGGTAGAGAAGTAACATGGTACATTCACTTGTTCAGTTAATATGTGATTATTAGGTACTTAATAATGGGTTAGGCATCTGGACAGCCATCAAAAGTAAAAGAAAAAGACAGACAGAGCTAATGCTTCCACAGAGCTTATACTTTAGCAAAAGAAAGATATTCAGTAAGAGATAATAATGCTGTGAAGAAAAGATAAAAGCTATTATGAGCATACATAGATAGGTGGGGCCAGATATGTGTGTGAGTTGAACACTGGTATAAAAATTGTAAGGATTTGATTTTTTGGTCCATTCCTGCCATAAGTTAGGTGGTCATGAACAAATAACTTTAATACTCAGTGCTTGAATCTTTCATCTGTGATGTGCATGGATATAAGTAGATATACAACAAATTCTCATTTTGATTTTCTATGATTCTGAGAGGTCGAAAGCTATACTGACCAAATAGGAAACTGAAAAAGACTAAAACTCTTTCAACAAAAATGTTCAGAGTCAATATGTGTTTATAGAGCAGTTACTGTTGTTGCTTGAACTACATAAATAATTACCATATTTTTATTTTTTTAAGATTGTATTTATTCATGAGAGATACATAGAGAGAGGCAGAGACACAGGCAGAAGGAGAAGCAGGCTCCTTGAGGGGAGCCCAATACAGGACTTGATCCCAGGACCCTAGGACCATGCCCTGAGCCAAAGACAGACGCTCAACCACTGAGCCACCCAGGCATCTGAATTACCATATTTTTAATAACGATCTGGCATGAGATGAATTTTCCTGACACTGGGTATAGTTTTCTTTCTTTCTTTTTTTTTTTGTTTTTAAGAAAATACTACTTAAATATGAGGAAATTCTTTCTAAAATAGTCTCTTAATAGAGACAATGTACAGTGACTTTACAGGTAATACAAGGGACTAGATTCGTATCTTTCAGTAGTCACTCTAAATGTAAATGGGATAAATGCCCCAATCAAAAGACACAGGGTCCCAGATGGATAAAAAAACTAACACCCATCAATATGCTATCTGCAGGAGACTCATTTTAGACCCAAAGACACCTCCAGATTGAAATTGATGGGTTGGAAAACATTTATCATGCTAATGGACATCAAAAGAAAATGTAGCGATCCTTAGACAAACTTGATTTAAGCCAAAGACTAAAAAGAGATGAAGAGGACACTATATCATAATCAAAGAGTCTATTCAACAAGATCTAACAATTTTAAGTATTTATGCCACTAACATAGGAGCAGCCAATTATATAAACCAAATAATAACAAAATTAAGGAAACACACTGATAATAATACAATAGTAGGGGACTTTAACACCCCCCTTACTGCAATGGACCGATCATATAAGCAGAAGATCAATAAGGAAACAAGGGCTTTGAATGACATACTAGACCAGATGGACTTCACAGATATTCAGAGTATTCCGTCCTAAAGCAACAAAATACACATTCTTCTCAAGTACCTATGGTACATTCTCCAGAATAGATCACATACTGAGTCACAAATCAGGTCTCAACTGGTACCAAAGATTGAGATCATTCCCTCCATATTTCCAGACCATAATGCTTTGAAATTTGAACTCAATCACAAGAGGAAATTTGAAAGAACTCAAATATGTGGAGATTAAAGAACATCTACTAAAGAATGATGGGTCAACTAGGAAATTGAAGACGAATTTTTAAAAATTCATGGAAACAAATGATAATAAAAACACAACTGTTCAAAACCTTTGGGATGCAGCAAAGGTGGTCCTAAGAGGGAATATATATAGCAATACAAGCCTTTTTCAAGAAACAAGAAAGGTCTCAAATACATGATCTAACCATACACCTAAAGGAGCTGAAAAAAGAACAGCAAGTAAAGCCTAAATCCAGAAGGAGAAGAGAATTAATAAAGATTAGAGCAGAAATCAATAAAATAGAAGCCAAAAGAACAGTAGAACAGGCTTATGAAACTAGGAACTGGTTCTTTGAAAGAATTAATAAGATTGATAACCCCATGGCCAGAATAATAAATAAAAGAGAAAGGACCCAAAGAAACAAAATCATGAATGAAAGAGGAAAGATCATACCAAAGGAAAAAAAAAAAACACCACCAAAGAAATGTAAACAGTTATAAGAACATATTATGGGCAACTATATGCCAATAAATTAGGCAATCTGGAAGAAATGGGTGCATTCCTGGAAACATATAAAATACTAAAGCTGAAACAGAAAGAAATAGAAAACCTGAACAGACCCATAACCCACAAGGAAATTGAAGAAGTAATCAGAAATCTCCCAACAAACAAGAGTCCAGGGCCAGGTAGCTTCCCAAGGGAATTCTATCAAACATTTAAAGAACTAATATCTATTATACTGAAGCTGTTTTAAAAAATAGAAATGGAAGGAAAACTTCCAGACTCATTCTATGAGGCCAGCATTACCTTGACTCCCAAACCAGAAAAAGACTCCACCAAAAAGAATTACACACTAATATCCCTGATGAACGTGGGTGCCAAAATCCTCACCAAGATACTAGCCAATAGGATCCAACAGTACATTAAAAGGATTGTTCTCGGGCAGCCCAGAGTGGCTCAGCAGTCTAGTGGAGCCTTCAGTCCAGGGCCTGATCCTGGAGACTCAGGATCGAGTCCTGCATCAGGCCCCCTACATGGAGCCTGCTTCTCCCTCCCTCCCTCCCCCCCCCCATAAATAAATAAAATCTCTAAAAATAAAAATAGATAAAAGGATTATTCTTGAGATCAAGTGGGATTTATTCCTGGGCTGCCAGAGTGGTTCAACATCTGCAAATCAATCAATGTGATACACTACATTAATAAAAGAAAGGGCAAGAGCCATTAATCCATTAATCGATACAGAAAAAGCATTTAACAAAGTACAGCATCCTTTCTTGATTAAAACTCTTCATAGTGTAGAGATAGAGGAAGCATACCTCAATACCATAAAAGCCATATTTGAAAAGCCCATAGCAAATATCATTCTCAATGGGGAAAAACTGAGAGCTTTTTCCCAAAGGTCAGAAACACAGCAGGGATGTCTACTCTCACCAGTGTTGTTCAGTACAATGCTAAAAATCCTAGCCTCAGCAATCGGACAAAAAAAGAAATAAAATGGATCTGAATTGGCAAAGAAGTCAAACTCTCACTCTTCGCAGATGACATGATACTCTGGAAAACCCAAAAGACTTCACCCCAGAATTCCTAGAACTCATACAGGAATTCAGCAAAGTGACAAGGTATAAAATTAATGCCCAGAAGTCAATTGCATTTCTATATGCTAACAAGACAGAAGAAAGAGAAATTAAAGAATCTATTCCATTTACAATTGTACTCAAAACCATAAGATACCTAGGAATAAACCTAACCAAAGAGGTAAAGGATCTGTACTCAAAAAACTATCAAACACTCATGAAAGAAATATAGGAAGACACTAAGAAATGGAAAAACATTCCATGCTCATGGATTGGAAGAACAAAAATTGTTAAGAAGTCTGCTACCTAAAGCAATCTATACATTCAGTGCAATCCCTATCAAAATACCATCAATTTTTTTTTTCACAGAACTGGAACAAATAATCCTAAAATTTGTATGAACAAATAATCCAAAATTTTTCTGGTTTCTGTATAAACCAGAAAAGACTCCAAATAGCATCATAATTTCTGGACTTCAAGCTATATTGCAAAGCTGTAATCATCAAGACAGTATGGTACTGGCATAAAACAGACACATAGATCAATGGAACAGAAGAGAGAACCCAGAAATGGACCCTCAACTCTGTGGTCAACTAATCTTTGACAAAGTAGGAGAGAATATCCAACGGAAAAAAGACAGTCTCTTCAACCAATGGTACTGGGAAGTTGGACAGCCACATGCAGAAGAATGAAACTGGACCATTTTCTTACACCAAACAAAAATAGACTCCAAATGGATGAAAGACCTAAATGTGACACAGGAATCCATCAAAATCCTAGAGAAGAACACAGACAGCAACCTCTGTGACCTCAATTGCAACTGACAGAGTAGGAGAAGGTATTTGCAAATATCTTATCAGATAAAGGTCTAGTATCTAAAATCTATAAAGAACTTAACAAACTCAACACCCAAAGAACAAATAATCCAGTCAAGAAATGAGAAGACATGAACAGACATTTTTCCAAAGAAGACATACAAATGGCCATTGGACACATGAAAAAATGCTCAACATTACCCAGTATCAAAGAAATACAAATCAAAACCACATAGAGATACCACACCAGTCAGAATGGCTAAAATTAACAAGTCAGGAAATGACAGATGGCAAGGATGCAAAGACAGGGGAACCCTCTTACACTGTTGATGGGGATGCAAACTCTGCAGTCACTCTGGAAGCAGTATGTAGGTTCCTCAAAAAGTTGAAAATAGAGCTACCCTGTGACCTAGCAATTGCACTACTGGGTATTTATCCCAGAGATACAAACGTAGTGACCCAAGGGGGCACCTGCACCTCAAGGTTTATAGGAGGAATATCCACAATAGCCAAACTATGGAAAGAGCCCAGATGGCCATCAACAGATGGATGGATAAAGAAGATGTGGTATATATGCACAATGAAATATTATTCGGCCATCAAAAAAATGAAACCTTGCCATTTGCAACAACATTGATGAACTAGAGAGTATTATGCTAAGCAAAATAAGTCAATCAGAGAAAGACAATTATATGATCTCACTCATCTGTGGAATTTAAGAAACAGAGGAGCATAGGGAAAGGGAAAGAAAAATAAAAAAGATGAAATCAAAGAGGGAGACAAACCATAAGAGACTCTTAATCAAAGAAACAAACTGAGGGTTGCTAGAGGGAAGGGGGTGAGGGTAATTGAGTAACTGGGTGATGGACATTATGGAGGGCATAGGATGTAATGAGCACTGGGTGTTATATAAGACTGATAAATCACTGAACTCTACCCTCTGAAACTAATAGTATACTGTATGTTAATTGAATTTAAATTTTAAAAATAGTAAAAAAAAAATAGTCTCCACTTATATGTGTTCAGTGATTAAGATATCACTTTGGAGACTTTCTGATCTAGTTAGTACATACACAATTTTGAGTTTTAAAATTCTGAATTTTGGGGTATTAAAAAGAAAATGAACACTTTTGGTTCAAGATGGCAGACTAAATTCAGCATTTATCTGCTTTCCCTCCAATAAAATCCCATTGGCAATAAAGAAATGTTTTAAAAATGGAATAAGTTGCTAAAACCACAAAAACAGGAGTGGGACAATCAGAGGATTGAAGGTTTTGAAAAGAGAATGGAAGTTGGATTGGAAAGCAGAATGGATCATACCAAAGACTAATCCTTAACAGAGGAAGCCAAACACCTCAAAAGCATTTTGAAATAAGAGAAGGTTGTAGCACAGATGGTAACCTTTTTGTTTTGTTTTGTTTTACAATGAAGTCCCCTGTGATTGGCTGATATGGAGAGCAAGAGTGAGAAGGGAAAGAGAAATCAAGATATTTGACTGAAGAATTAACCTGTAGGTGGGCTGCAGGGATAGGTGTCTAACACACCTGCATAGCAGTGGCATTCGCTTCAAACAGAAGACTATAAGAGTACTCTGAAAAAGCAAACAATTTAGACTTATCATGGTGATCATTTCATAACATGAATAACTGTCAAATCACTGTGTTGTACACTGGAAACTAATACGATATTGCATGCTAACTACTCCAATTTCAAACAAAACAAAACAAAAAAACAAAGTGAGGAAATTGAGGTCCAGAGACATTAAGCAAGTTGCCTAAATCAAAAAAGAGAAGGAAGCCAATGTAGAACAGTGTGGAAAACCTGAACCTTAGAGTTAGAGTATGTGTTCTGATCCAGACTTAACCTAAATTCTACCCTCAGCAAAATATTTCCTTTAAACACTCAACAAATATTGATCACCTCAGTGGTGGTCACTGTGCTAGATGGTCTGGACATGACAATATTAAGTCTTATTAAGCATTACAATGTTAAGCAAGGAGACAAGTTGCCATCTTTACAGTCAAATGGAAGAGGAAGACAGTGAATCAACACTAGTTATTATGCATTAAGAATTTACTCCTCTTCCAGATACTGTGCCAAGAGCTTGAGGTATAGTAACTCATATAATCCTTGCAGTGGGAGTACAATTTTTACTCTGGGTTGAAAATGAGTCAGAGAATATTTAAGCTATGAGTAATAACCTAGAGCTCTTAAAAAAAGAAAAAAAGCAAATTATCTGTTTCAAAGAAGCCAGGCTTCAACATGAGGGTTAGGGCTCTAGAGTCCTCCATTTTTTGGCTTTTTTTTTTTTTTTTTAAATAGGGATTTGATGTGAATCCTAGATTGCCTGTCAGCCTGCCTGATTCCTGCCTGCTCACCCTAAAATAAAACATATTTGTTGACATGCTTGTGCTTGGAACCAGCTGATTATTCAAAGGACAGGCCAGAATTGGCAGAAGAAACCAAGTAGTCTTGCTCTATCATTAATAAATGTGAATGGAAAATCAAGGGAAACATGAAGCACAGAAAAGAAGCATCACAAGTTAGGTTGTGGTACATCTGCTGAACTTAGTATTATGCAGCTATTACAAAGAATTTTCAATATAAAATAAAATGCCTTATTATAAGTTAAAAAAGCAGTCTGTCTCTAGCTTTTAGGGGAAGATTGTCAATATTTTGTGTGGCAAGAAAAGCCACATTCATTTTCTCTTTGCAGATCATTCAAACCTAGAATATATCCGCACCTAATAACATGAGCCTTTTCTTTCATTAAAAATCTTAAACTGAGTTGCATGGCTGGCACAGTCAGTAGAGCATGCAACTCTTGGTCTCAGGGTTGTGGGTTTGAGTCTCACATTGGGTATAGAGCTTACTTAAAATCTTAAAAAAATAAGTTCTTTATAGATCTTGGAAACTAGCCCTTTATCTGATATGTCATTTGCAAATATCTTCTCCCATTCTGTAAGTTGTCTTTTAGTTTTGTTGACTGTATCCTTTGCTGTGCAAAAGCTTCTTATCTTGATGAAGTCCCAATAGTTCATTTTTGCTTTTGTTTCTTTTGCCTTCGTGGATGTATCTTGCAAGAAGTTACTGTGGCCGAGTTCAAAAAGGGTGTTGCCTGTGTTCTTCTCTAGGATTTTGATGGAATCTTGTCTCACATTTAGATCTTTCATCCATTTTGAGTTTATCTTTGTGTATGGTGAAAGAGAGTGGTCTAGTTTCATTCTTCTGCATGTGGATGTCCAATTTTCCCAGCACCATTTATTGAAGAGACTGTCTTTCTTCCAATGGATAGTCTTTCCTCCTTTATCGAATATTAGTTGACCATAAAGTTCAGGGTCCACTTCTGGGTTCTCTATTCTGTTCCACTGATCTATGTGTCTGTTTTTGTGCCAGTACCACACTGTCTTGATGACCACAGCTTTGTAGTACAACCTGAAATCTGGCATTGTGATGCCCCCAGATATGGTTTTCTTTTTTAAAATTCCCCTGGCTATTCGGGGTCTTTTCTGATTCCACACAAATCTTAAAATAATTTGTTCTAACTCTCTAAAGAAAGTCCATGGTATTTTGATAGGGATTGCATTAAACGTGTATATTGCCCTGGGTAACATTGACATTTTCACAATATTAATTCTGCCAATCCATGAGCATGGAATATTTTTCCATCTCTTTGTGTCTTCCTCAATTTCTTTCAGAAGTGTTCTATAGTTTTGAGGGTATAGATCCTTTACCTCTTTGGTTAGGTTTATTCCTAGGTATCTTATGCTTTTGGGTGCAATTGTAAATGGGATTGACTCCTTAATTTCTCTTTCTTCAGTCTCATTGTTAGTGTATAGAAATGCCACTGATTTCTGGGCATTGATTTTGTATCCTGCCATGCTACCGAATTGCTGTATGAGTTCTAGCAATCTTGGGGTGGAGACTTTTGGGTTTTCTATGTAGAGTATCATGTCATCGGCGAAGAGGGAGAGTTTGACTTCTTTGCCAATTTGAATGCCTTTAATGTCTTTTTGTTGTCTGATTGCTGAGGCTAGGACTTCCAGTACTATGTTGAACAGATCTATAAAGAACTTATTAAACTCAACACCAAAGAAACAAACAATCCAATCATGAAATGGGCAAAAGACATGAACAGAAATCTCACAGAGGAAGACATAGACATGGCCAACATGCATATGAGAAAATGCTCTGCATCACTGGCCATCAGGGAAATACAAATCAAAACCACAATGAGATACCACCTCACACCAGCGAGAATGGGGCAAATTAACAAGGCAGGAAACAACAAATGTTGGAGAGGATGCGGAGAAAAGGGAACCCTCTTACACTGTTGGTGGGAATGTGAACTGGTGCAGCCACTCTGGAAAACTGTGTGGAGGTTCCTCAAACAGTTAAAAATAGACCTGCCCTACGACCCAGCAATTGCACTGCTGGGGATTTACCCCAAAGATACAAATGCAATGAAACGCCGGGACACCTGCACCCCGATGTTTATAGCAGCAATGGCCACGATAGCCAAACTGTGGAAGGAGCCTCGGTGTCCAACGAAAGATGAATGGATAAAGAAGATGTGGTTTATGTATACAATGGAATATTACTCAGCTATTAGAAATGACAAATACCCACCATTTGCTTCAACGTGGATGGAACTGGAGGGTATTATGCTGAGTGAAGTCAGTCAGTCGGAGAAGGACAAACATTATATGTTCTCATTCATTTGGGGAATATAAATAATAGTGAAAGGGAATATAAGGGAAGGGAGAAGAAATGTGTGGGAAATATCAGAAAGGGAGACAGAACGTAAAGACTGCTAACTCTGGGAAACGAACTAGGGGTGGTAGAAAGGGAGAAGGGCGGGGGGTGGGAGTGAATGGGTGACGGGCACTGGGGGTTATTCTGTATGTTAGTAAATTGAACACCAATAAAAAATAAATTTAAAAAAATCTTAAAAAAAATCTTAAAGCAACATCTGTAAAAATGTTTTATCCTATAGAATGATTCTGAACAATACTAATCCTTGTCTGTGAACATATACCTTTTTTAATGATATTTGGAGAAAAGGAATTAACTTTTTCAAAACAGGAGGGGGGAAAGCCTATAAAATTCTATCCAATATTATTACATGAATAACATGAATTTATTACGTTATTACATGAATAACTGTATAGTTGTTTTATAAACTAAGTTTATAAAAATTAAAAGTTGTGTCAAAAAAAAAACGTTGTGTCTAGAAAACAAGATTATGTCATATAATAAACCAGTATTTTAACAATACACATCTTTAGTAAGACTCTTAATGACTTTTTCTTAACACTTTTACATATTTTTCCAGATTTTTATAATGGGAAAAATAAACCTTATTTAAACTGTTCAAATGACCTTTGAAATTCCTTGGATTTCGTACAGTGAGAACATAAGAACCCATTATCTATGAAAATGTTAAAAGGCAGTTCTTCCTATTCAAAATGGACAAGGAGAGGCACCTGGGTGGCTCGGCCATTGAATGTCCGGCTCTTGATTTCAGGTCAAGTCATGAAATCCAGCCCTGCATCGAGCTTACACTAGGCATGGAGCCTGCTTAAGATTCTCTCCTCTCTCTCCCTCTGCCCTGCCCCTCCCCATACATTCATGTTCTCTCTCTAAAAAAATAAAAATAAAGTAGATAAGGAGTCCTTAAAAATAGCGTGTAAAACAAGAACTAGCAACATAGTCTTGAGAACACACTTTTATGTAATGATAACATTAGTAATATTTTCCTATTCAGTATAACAATGTACTAGTAAAGAACTATTGCTTCTTTCTTATAGACTTAAGTTTATTTTTTTTAAAGATTTTATTTATTTATTCATGAGAGACACAGAGAGACAGAGGCAGAGACACAGGCAGAGGGAGAAGCAGGCTCCATGCAGGGAGCCCAACATGGGACTCGATCCTGGGTCTCCAGAACCAGGCCGTGGGCTGAAGGTGACGCTAAACCACTGGGCCACCTGGGCTGCCCCTAGACTTAAGTTTAAAGTGAAAAAATAAAATTAAAGTAAAGTAAAGTAAAAATAAAATAAAATAATAAAATAAAATAAAATAAAATAAAATAAAATAAAATAAAATAGTGAAAAATATAATGCAAAATTATTTGTAGGCTCAGATTTAAATTTCCGAACCAACATACTGCAAAACAATATCTCAATCAGGGAATGAGGAAGTTAGATGTTAAGGGTGCTATTTGGGGAGTATTGATCAGGCACCAAGCATATTTTCTGCTTTCTTCCTTCACCAATATACTGTTTTTCATACTCTAAAAGCTAAAGAAAGCTTCTTTGTAATGAGATATTTTAATTCTGACTCCTGCCATACCACAAACAAAGTTTGCTGATCTATAAGTGGATAGACTTTAGAAGTATTAAATCTCACAAGTTTTTAAATAATTGTATAAACATTGGCATAATCTAATTTCTTAGAACTGTGGTATCATGAAGAGGTAGTTAGAAATGAGGCATTTGTAAATATATTGCATAATATATTTTTTATCAAACACAGTAGCATTGACTATTTCCATGGCAGTACAAGGGATGGAAATAATAAACAACCCTAAACAGGAAATCTCCAATTTAACTGACTTTCTTGACAGAAATGATGAATGCTGTTCATTCTGGTTAGAAAGAGCTGTCCTTTGTCTTCTTGCAGTTTTCACCAAATACGTCAGTACCCTAGATTAGCCATGCTTAACAAAAAAAATCTTTTGTATGTTATATGACTGTAAAGAAGTGGAACAATTTTAGAAAATAATTTTGTAGTGTGTACTTGTGACAATATTTATAGCCTTTAATCTAGTAATTCTAGCCTAAGTGTAAAAAAAAAAATAGGTATGGAGATGCTATAATAACAAAATATTGAAGAATGCCATCATAATCCATATTTTAGTTCATTTTGATTCTTTTAGTTGCACAAATTAGAAATTATTATTGTTTTATGTGGCTAGTTTTTAACTTAGATTTACCCATGTATTTATCACTTTATTTACTGTTTCTTCTTGTAACTCAGAGGTTTCTTTTAGGATCTTTAATGAGAATCTGCTAGTAACCTTTTCTTTGATCTTTATTTTTTCCTTTTATTTTCCTTTTTTTGCTCAGGAGAGGTAAGTAATGAATAACTCAGATTCAGATTCTCTCTGTCTTTCTGTTTATTTCTAATACCTTTTTTTGTCCTAATTCTTGAAAGATTATTTTATTGGATATAGAATCCTGGGTTGACAGTTATATTCTGGTGTCATTTGACACCAGATGACTTCACCACTGATTTCTGGTGTCATTTGTTGCTTTGGGAAGTCAGTTCTCACTTGTTTAATTATCAATGATGTCGGGCTACCTGGGTGTTTCAGTAGGTTAAGTGTCTAACTCTTGGTTTCATCTCAGGTCATGATCTCAAGGTTGTAAGATTTAGCCCCATGTTAAGCTCTGTGCTCATTGGGGAGTCTGCTGGAGATTGTTTCTTTCCCTCTGCCCCTATCCCCCATTCGTTCTCTCTCAAATAAACATCTTTTAAAAATTATCATTGATCTGTCCTTCCACCCCCACCCCACCTTTTTTTTTTTTTTTTTTTTTAAGATTTTATTTATCTACTCATGATAGAGAGAGAGACAGGCAGAGGGAGAAGCAGGCTCCATGCTTGGAGCCCAACACGGAACTCGATCCCAGGACTCCAGGTTCACGCCTGGGCCAAAGGCAGGCGCTGAACCGCTGAGCCACCCAAGAATCCCCAACCTTTTAAGAGCTTTTGTTCCTCTTTGGTGTTCAACAGTTTATGCTTTGGCTTTATTGTATTTTCTGAATTTGAGAATTGGTGTCTTTCATCAGTTCTAAAAACTCAGATGTAATTTTTTCCAATATTCCCTCTTCTTTATCTAGGGTCCCCAGTTAGACTAATGTGAAAACTTTTCTCTATATCCACATGTCCCTTAACCATTCATATTTTCTTTTATTGAAGTTCTGTGCTTCATTCAATAAAGAAATAATTTCTTCATATTTTCTTCCAATTTATTTATTTTTTTCAGCTATATCTAATCTATTTTTCAACTATCCATAGCGCAGTGGTTCTCAAAAGTTGGGAGTGTCAGGAAAGGCCTGGGTGGCTTAGCGGTTGAGCGTCTGCCTTTGGCTCAGGGTGTGATCCCAGAGTCCCAAGATCGAGTCCCATGTTGGGCTACCTTCATGGAGCCTGCTTCTCCCTCTGCCTATGTCTCTGCCCCTCTCTCTCTGTGTCTGTCATGAATAAATACATAAAATCTTAAAAAAAAAAAAATTGAGAGTGTCAGAATTGCCAGAGCTCGTAAAGAATACAGAAGCCGTAGGCTCATTGAAATAGGATAAGTCATGGATCCTTGTGTTCTCACCAAGTGCCCCAAGTATTCTGATACCACCAAAGTTTTAGAACCACTGCTTGAATTTTTAAATTTCATTACTTTGGTTTTTCTTTTCCTCAGGTTGCCTTTGGTTCTTTATCCTTTTTTTTGTTCTGTTCTTTATCAAATTTGGCCAATTTTGACAACCTTTGTCATACTTTTGATTCATTCCTTTATTCTTGAAATCTCTTGGACACAAATACTTTATTCTGTATCTGATTATTATTTTATCTGTAGTCTCTGGGGAGTGTAATTCTGTTTTGTTACACTTTTGGTTTTGCCAATTTTTGCTAATGGTGTTTGAAACAAGTAATTTAGTAACCCCTGAAGAGTCAGGATTTTTACTTCTGGCTGCTGAGGAATTTTCTTATTGTTTTTCCAGCACAGCTATTCATTACTACATGTATTTTTTAAATTATTTTAAATATTTTCTCTGACATTTTTAATTGTACTACTTTGAGAGGGGTTCTTATGACCACCCAGTGTGCCATATTGCTAAAAATGGAACACTCAAAATTTGGTACAAGATTTTGGAAGTCTGTTATCTAATATTGAGGCAGCATAATTTCGTGAGCAGCAAACCTCTAGAATTGTTTATATTTGTATATCTGGTCTTAGAAATATTACTTATTTAATAGCAGCTCAAAAAGCTTCTTTGCCTACATATATTTACTTTGGATATTTGCAGCTTATGGCATTATTTACTTTATATTTACTTTAGCTGATAAACTTTTTTTCTTATTACTTTAAGGAGGTAATTGAGTTCTGTGTTCAAAACGAAAATTCAGTGAACAAATGGAAAAAACCTTTAGTGATTGATAAACTTAAGGTAAGAAAAATGAGGAAACCTTTAACATTAGAAAATGTATATATAGGTGTTTTTTTTTAAACCTTAGTTTGTTATTGCTGTTGTTATTATATATGTAAAGAATAAATATATCAATAATAACTTTTAAAGAGAAAGTTAAAAATAGAATCCACAGTATACAAATTAGGTTACAGAGAGTTTTGTATAAAGTATAGGATGAGGATAGCTTCTTACAGCTGTTGAAAGAAAAAAAGATGATCAACATCACTCACTACCATCTGTTGTGAAATTGCGATAGAAGTCAAACAGGACATTTGTTCCACATGGGCTCAGACTATTTCATCATTTTAAATCCTAACCACAACACATGTAAGAAATTAAAATGTACAAAATAGTATGTTTGGCATAATTATACACAAATGTAGGAGATTCAGTAATAACTGTGATTCAATAAGAAATACTCAAGAAAGCAAATGTAATTTTTCAGCCAAATATAAGGAAAGTTGGAGAAAAAGGCATTTCTTTAACAGATAGGAAACTTGATTTATAATGAATTAGTAACTATTTGGTTTCACACACTGCAGGGTAAATGAAACAAATAACTTCATAAGTGTTTTTAAATTTCAAAAAGCATAAATAGCAGTACATTTTTTAAATAAACTTTTAATTCTTGGTAAATTATGTTCACTCTGGCATATTCATCACTTTGACAGGAAATGGCTAAAGCAGAAGGCCTCTGGAACTTGTTTTTGCCAGCTGTAAGTGGTCTCAGCCAGGTGGACTATGCCTTGATTGCTGAAGAAACAGGAAAATGCTTTTTTGCTCCAGATGTCTTTAACTGCCAAGCACCAGGTTACTATATTATTTAAAAACAACTTTCTCAGATATTTTGAGCAGTGTTTAAAATTTTTCTGTTTCATGATGGGAAGTTTTTCTACACAAAGTCATTCGTTTATAAACTAGTCTATAATTTTACTTTTCAGGTACTTTGATTTAAATATTTTTAAAAATGGATCTGATATTCTCATTGGATTTATTCTTTTGTTAAACATTATTACATTAAGAATATTAGTGAATAGAGGCCACCACCAAACGGACTGGCAATATAAAGATTACAGTTTCACGATTGAGTATTAGATATTTATATGACTAGTTGGAATGGATAGAGTTCCAAATCTTTTTTAGCCTCCCTATTTCTCCATTTCTTCACCAGTTTTTTTCTTTAAGTTTTTAAAAATTTAAGTAATGTCTAAACTCAACCTGGAGCTTGAACTCCAGACCCTGAAATCAAGAATCACACACTCTTATAACTGAGCCAGACCAGGCATCCCTATTCACCAGTTATTTATTGATTACTTACTATGTGCCAGGCACTGTTCTAGATCCTTGGAATGTATCAAGGAATAAAATACACAAAAATTCCTGCTCTCATTAAGCTGATGTTCTGATGGAGTGAGACAGAAATAAATAATAAATATAGTAAGTGAATAAATTATGTAGATTTAAAGATGAAAAGTGCTTTGGAAAAAATAAGGAAAAAAAAAAAGCTCCAGCTGGGTAGGGAAACGCTGGAATGCTGGGGAACAAGAAATGCAGATTACAATTTAACATGGAATGATCAGGATAAGTCTTACTGAGAAAATGATATTCAATAAACAT
The DNA here is from genome assembly GCF_003254725.2 of Canis lupus dingo. Classification (NCBI taxonomy): domain Eukaryota; kingdom Metazoa; phylum Chordata; class Mammalia; order Carnivora; family Canidae; genus Canis; species Canis lupus. The sequence continues at coordinate 29,633,384 of NC_064265.1, read as the reverse complement.
GTAAAAAGGCGAGAGAGTTAGCCACGCTGATATCTGGGGAAAGAATTTCCACAGCAGAGGAAACAAAATGCATAGACCCTAAGGCAAGAGTATGATTGGTATATTACAAGAAGAGTCAAGGAAGCCGGCCTAGTTGGGAAAATAGTAAGAGAAGATATCAGAGAGGAAAAGGACTTACAGGGCAGGTAAGGGCTCATATCTCCTGTGAAATGGGAAGCCATTGGAGATTTGACCAGAGGAATGACAAGATGTTACCTCAGTTTTAAAAGAATCACTTTGACTACTATGTTGAGAATTAACAAAAGGGGGGAAGGAAGGAAGTAGGGAGTCTGTTGTAATAATCCTAGTTAGAGATGATGGGGATTTGTTCCAGGGTGGTAGCAGTGGAAAAGGTGAGAAGCAGAAATATCCTAAGTATATTTTGAAGGAAGAGCAAAGAGAATTTCCTGATTGGATATGGGAAAGTCAAGGATGCCTCCAAAGATAATGGCATGAAAAATTGGAAGAATAAGGGAAGGAAGCCAACTTTTCTTTAAAAGATAATATGGAAGATATAAACCTGGAATGTAGTCTATAGAAGAGGTTTCCAAACCTGGATTTGTCAAAGAACTGGCTAAGGAACTTAAAATAGACAAACAAAACACACACACACACACACACAAGATTCACAGTCTCTATCCCTGGAGATTTGATTCGGTAGGTCTAGGGTAAACCCTGGGAATGTCTTTTGTCTTTTTTTCCCCCAAGTTACTCTAGTTACTCTGTTGCAATCAAGGACCAACATTTGATTTGTTGTAAAAGGATGATGGTATGATATCTTATATTATCACTGAACAAGTTAGAAGTCAATATTACTTTTTGTGCTCATTGTATGGCCCTGCTGCTAAAGCTCTCCCATAAAGAGTTAATGAAGAATGGAACTGCCACAAAGAAGTATATGGTATATCTGAGAGAAAACACAGTCTGGTTGCATAGCAAAGTGTTTGCGTGGTAGACTTTGACTCTCATTTATTTGGAACTATTAAGGCAGTTACAGACTTCTGATGATGGTTGAACCATCCTGAGGTGGTTTTCCCTCTTCAGATCATCAGTTTATCAAATTAATGCTGTATTACATTTTAATTCAATAATGAGGCTATTGTAAAGGTCAAGAAGTCTATCACAGAATTTCTAAAGATTCCGTCTCATTTATGTGAAGCTATTACATTATGCTATATATAGGTGGCATGATTTTGTGGAAGGAGAACTGGTAGTGTTTTGTTTAAAACTTAATTTTTTATTGCTACCTATAGTAAGAAATATAATTTATATTTTGACCCAATATGTAGCATATGTAGTTGTACATGTATGTTCATGAATGAATAGGTGGATCCGGTGAGGCGCTTGGGGAACAAGAAGTGAGAGGCATATATATTACTGAAGAGGGGCTTCATGAAATAATAGTTTCTCTTATTACATGCAATACTCATAAGATTTTCAGGAAGAATTTTCACCTCTAAACATGACTTGAAGATGGGGACCTGGGTGGTTGAGGCAGTTAAGTGTCTGCCTTCAGGACAGCCCAGGTGGCTGAGAGGTTTAGTGCCACCTTCAGCCCCGGGCGTGATCCTGGAGACCTGGGATCAAGTCCCACGTCAGGCTCCCTGCATGGAGCCTGCTTCTCCCTCTGCCTGTGTCTCTGCCTCTCTCTCTGTCTCTCTCTCTCTCTGTCTCTCATGAATAAATAAATAAAATCTTTAAAAAAAAAAAAAAAGTGTCTGCCTTCAGTTCATGTCGTGATCCCAGGGTCCTGGGATCAAGCCCTGCATCAGGCTTCCTGCCCAGCAAGTTAGCCTGCTTCTCCCTCCCCTGGAGGAGGTGCTGTTCCCCCTGCTTGTTTTCTCTCTCTTTTTTTTCTTTCTCTCTCTCTCTCTCTCAAATAAATAAAATATTTTTTTAATTTTTAAAAATATGATTTGAAGGATAGTCACTGAAATGCCTATGAAAACAGTTAAATCCAAGTTAAGTCTCTCAACATGTGTTAAATAAAATACTAAGATATTTTCCAATGAGTCTAATCTAATGTGTTCTATTTTGATCTATTTCATTTTTTTAGAGAATGCTCACCATATTCCATTAAATTAATTTCATGACATACTAATGGGTCATAATATGAAAAATAATGCTATAGAAGACTTCCTTTGCAGAAACAGCTCTGCCACTCTTTCTCCATTTGACCCATGAACTCACTTTTCACTAGAAGGTCATTTTTCTAGCATTATAATTTCTAATATTAACATTTCATGAGTATATCAATTATACTGTCTAAATAATATCACCAAACTGCTGAAATTTTGAAATTGGGCAGGAAAATACATTTTCTTTGGCCAAAGTATGATCAGCAACTCTCGTCAGCAAACAAGAATGTATAAAATCATAAGTAGAAAACTAGGCGTTTTCTATTTGTAGTGGAATTATCTTCATGAAGGCCTTGGGGCATTGTGTTTTAGATCATTTCCAAAACAGATAAAGAAGGGAATGTAATTGATGCCAATTAAATGCTTTGAAGGTTTCTTAATTTTAAAAGATGAATTTTTACTCAAGCTTTCCAAATAGTTCTAAAAGCTTATAGGAAACATATGTAGTCTTCCAATTTGTCTTTTCTTTTTTTGCTCTTCATGAAGTCATATGACATTTTATGTTAGAATGTTGAAAATAGCTATTTTAATTCTATAGCTATTACTAGAAAATTTGGGGGGCCTTTGGGCTGATTTAATGGATTGTTTTTGTAGAAGTAACTTATCTGGACTTTTTACCAGCCTATAAATGATAGTGTCATTTCGCCAGCTTCTCAGAATAAACTTGCAATTTTTGGAAAGATATTATTCAATATTTACCTCATTTGAACTATAACAATGAATTTAAAATAAGCAAAGGAAACAATGAGCTTCATTAATTAAATCTCAAGGCTCATTTTCTCCCTCAGTCAAAAAGAATTTTAAGCTAATGTTAATCTACTAGGAATTTTGTGCATTTTAATATAACTTTGGCTTGGTTAGTAGTGTCTGAACAGAGTGGAAACACATTTTGAGAGACTTAACTTGGATTTAACTCCGTTTTCATAGGCATTTCAGGGACTATCCTTCAAGTCAGATTTATTTTTAAAATTAAAAAAAAATTATTTATTTGAGAGAGAGAGAACAAACAGAGGGAGCGGCAGAAGAGAGGGAAAAGTGGGCTAACCCCTCTGGGCAGGGAGCCTGATGTGAGGCTTGATCTCAGGACCCTGGGATCATGACCTAAGCCAAAGGCAGACATTTAACTGACTGAGCCACCCAGGCACCCCATGTTCAAGTCATGTTTAGAGGTGATATTGAAAAATTCTTCCTGAAAATCTTATGAATAATCAGGGCACCTGGGTGGCTCAGTCAGTTGGGCATCAGACTCTTGATTTCAGCTCAGGTCATGATCTTAGGTTAGCGTTGTGGGATCAAGGCTCCCTGCTCAGGGAGGAGACTGCTTGAGATTCTCTCTGCCCCCCACTGCACAGTCTTTTAATCTATCTCTCTCTCTAAAACAAGATGAATAGATCTTTTTTTTTTTTTTTTTTTAGTATTTTATTTTATTTTATTTTATAGGCACACAGTGAGAGAGAGAGAGAGAGAGGCAGAGACACAGGCAGAGGGAGAAGCAGGCAGAGGGAGAAGCAGGCTCCATGCACCGGGAGCCCGACGTGGGATTCGATCCCGGGTCTCCAGGATCACGCCCTGGGCCAAAGGCAGACGCCAAACCGCTGCGCCACCCAGGGATCCCTGAATAGATCTTTTTAAAAAAATTTTATGAGTAATCCGTTTTCAAGGGAAAGGTTTTAAATAGTATTTTTTTTAGTTGTTTGATAGGAACAGATATCAGAGAAAAGCTCCTAGAATGTTTTGCTCCATGGCAGACATGATGCATCCTTTGTTATATGAGACTGATACTAGTGTATCAGTAACTGAACAATGCCTTCTGAGGGTTGGAAAGGATCTTTGAAGTTATCTGCTGTCATTTTCCATCTGGGATTTTGTATTTAGCATTTTTTTTTAAGATTTTATTTATTTATTCATGAGAGACACACACAGAGAGAAGCAGAGATACATGTAGGGTGAGAAGCAGGCTCCATGCAGAGAGCCTGACGTGGGACTCGATCCCAGGTCTCTAGGATCAGGCCCTAGGCTGAAGGCAGGTGCTAAACCTCTGAGCCACCAGGGCTGACCTGTATTTAGCATTCTTGAGATATGACCTAGTACTCCGCTAGATGGTAGGGGTTAGATGGTAGGGGTACACAAAAGTAAGAGTGATGGTATAGGTAAAAAGACAATAATTACTCTCTGAGTTTGAGGAAGGAGATATTTCTGACTAGGTAATCAGAGATTCCTCACAATGGAAGTGGTTCAGGAGCAGAAATTTACTTAGGAATTATGGATAAAGTTAGTACAGTGTATGTTTGAGGAGCAGGAGTCTCAGCACTGGAGTCTCAGTAGAGCATAGAATAATAATTGTTCTCCAGGAGCACTGCAGTTAATCCTAGCAAAGCATATTTACAAGATAGCAAGGAAAGATTAAAACAGTACATTGTTTCCCTTAGTCCTAATTGAGTCAGATGTCATTAAAGCCATGCTTTATTGGGACGCCTGGGTAGCTCAGTGGTTGAGCATCTACCTTCAGCTCAGGGCATGGTCCTGGAGACCTGGGATCGAGTCCCACATCAGGCTCCACTGAGGAGCCTGCTTCTCCCCTCTGTCTGTGTCTCTGCCTCTCTCTCTGTGTCTCTCATGAATAAATAAATAAAATCTTAAAAAAAAAAAAGCCATGCTTTATTGAGGTGAAGCAGACAAGTGTGTGTAATTCAACACAAGTTGAATATGCACCAAATGCCATATACTTATAACTATTTATGGTGTACCTTCATAAAAAATCATATTTACTCTTACGTTTCAAAATATTTTTGTAAGCAAACATTTGCTTTAAAAAGATACATGTGTATATTATCAACATAAAGTTTGGATTTCACATTGGTAAGTTTTTATTTTATTTTATTTTTTTACATTGGTAGGTTTTTAAATGCAAAAGAAATGTTTTTTCTTATTACTTACAGACACAGGGAACATGGAAGTGCTCCACCAATATGGAAGTGAAAAGCAAAAGCAGCAGTGGCTCGAGCCTCTTCTTCAAGGGAACATTGCCTCCTGCTTCTGTATGACAGGTAAAAGCAAATCATGGTTCTCCCCTTGTGCAGTCAGTCATCCTGGAGTTATGGATGATGTAAAGAAATGAAAGAGGTGACTCTGTGTTTCAGGCAAATTTGCCCATGGACAGAGATGTGTATATGTTTGTTTTGAGCTCAGTTTCAAATTTTGACATTTTTAAATGTGCAGAATTGGGAGGATACCAGGTGATGTTTCCTGGTAGTCTACTTTAGGCATTTAGCAGCAGAGTAAACCTAACTTCATAATCTTTTGACTTACATTTCTAAAATTGCCATCTATGCATATCTGTTATCTTTTTTTGCTCTTATCTATGAAATATTCATCTTTGTAATAATTTTTATTGTAGTTACAAAATACTTAATTCTGCCATAAACCTAGAAAAATACAACATTCACCAATGCTGGTCACATAGTTCAAATTATGATCATGAAGAGAAGTAAAATTAGGAGCATGTTAATAAAAATGGGTTTGGTACCATTTGTACATAGGAAGCAGCAATTAAGAATTCTTCAAAGGAGGGGAGGTAGGTGAGGGGATGGGGTAACTGGGTGACAGGCATTAAGGAGAGCACATGATGAGATGAGCACTGGGTGTTATACTATATGTTGGCAAAATAAATTTAAATTAAAAAAAATTCTTCAAAGGAAAAAGTCATCATTTTATAGTTGAGCTTACTATTAAAACTAAATGTCATCTGGCTATAATTTTGGCCAGATTTAAAAGTCTTCTATAACATTGCATATATTTATAATAGCACAACGGATCTCCGTTTAAAATCAGTAAGAGACATTTATTGAACATCTGCAGTATGATGTTGTCTACAAAGAACTAATTGGAGGTTACAAAATAAGTATACAGCTCTCTCTAAAGAAGCCCCATGGGTCTCTAGTTATAGAAATAGAACACAAAAAATATCAGAAGGACTCATTTAAAAGAGCAGCATAGTAACAAGTACAGATTACTATGATTGAGGGCTAGCCTGTACATTTTGAAATGCCATATAGTAAAGCAATTGTGTGAGGGTGTCCCATGGAAAACTTTCTGAAGACATTGTGTTGAGCAGGCTTTACAAAATGCAAAATGAAAGCATTACTGATGGAATTTGCAAGGCACAGTTAGAAATTATCTAAGATAGTAAACTAGGTGTGGGAATCCAGCTTGCAAAATCTTAGTATTTAGTAGATTTCCATTGTGGGCAATAAAGAACAATATTTTTAATCTACTTTTGATAATTGGAGAAAGGATTGAGTGAGTTATCTCAAACCATGTATCTGTGAGGAAAACAAGGACACAATTGCTGATCCCCAGTGTTCGAAATCCATTCGTTCATTCTTCCAATGCACATTTATTGAATACCTACTAAGTGTAAGTTATAGGAGAACCAGGGTGGAAGGAGGAAAGGATAGGAACATTCCTCTATCCTCAGAGTTCAGATTTCCTTATCTAAAGTCTCTTTTGTAAATTATTGATGTTTGCCTGCCTATAAATTCAACCTTTGCTTATTTATAGAGCCCAATGTAGCTTCAAGTGATGCCACAAACATTGAATGTAGCATCCAACGAGATGGAGACAGCTATGTAATTAATGGCAAGAAATGGTGGAGCAGTGGTGAGTATTCAGATCCATCCTTTGTCCCAGCTACTATGTTAGAATATGTAGTTATTAGTTTCATGATCATAGTTCTTTAAATTCTACCTTTGAAAGCATATTCAAATTTAGAAATATTTGATAAAAAAGAAAAGTAATTTTTATTTCTTTTTAAATATTTATTTAGGAGAGAGGGAAAGAGTGTAGGGGTGGGAGCAGGGAGGGGAAAAGGAGAAAGGGAAAGAAACTCTAAGCAGACTCCATGCTGAGTGCAGAGCCCAACGTGGGGATTGATCTCAGAACCCCAAGATCATGACTTGAGCCAAAACCAAGAGCCAGAGGCTCAACCAGCAGTGCCACACAGGCATCTCAAGAAAAGTAATTTTAAGATAGCATATCTTGATTAGGCAATATTTCTTTTAAGAGCAGAAAACAGGGATCCCTGGGTGGCGCAGCGGTTTAGTGCCTGCCTTTGGCCCAGGGCGTGATCCTGGAGACCCGGGATCGAATCCCACGTCAGGCTCCCGGTGCATGGAGCCTGCTTCTCCCTCTGCCTATGTCTCTGCCTCTCTCTCTCTCTCTCTGTGTGTGACTATCATAAATAAATTTAAAAAATTAAAAAAAAAAAACAGAAAACATTTTTTTCTCTTCAGTTTTATAGTTCACAGTTTTTTATAGTTTGTGACAGAAAATTCATATTAGTGCACACTATTGATCATTGTAATACCTATTAAAATTAAAGTTCAGTAGGGATATATTAAATGAACTCTAATAATTTATAAATAATTATATTTAAAGAGATAAGATGTACATGTTATTAAAAATTGTTTATTGTGTCACATATTTTTATTGCTTAAAAATACAAGTGCTTAAGCAAAAAATCAGAATCTATACATAAGAAATGTATTTAGTCAACTCTCAGTAATAGATTCACATAAATGATGAGCCCTTTAGGAAATTGCAAAATTGGCACCTAGAGTAAATATGATTATCAAAGATTGCTTCTAACAGGATAGCCAGTTTATTACTAAAGAAAATTAACAACATGGAAGCAAATTATGTGTTCAGAAATTTATCAGGGATAAAAAGAAAAAAAAATGAAATTTACTAGGGATGTATTAAAAGGACCAGTAAAGCTTTTTATGTATTTTTTGATTGTTCAATTGTTATTCTTTCTGGGCTCTTTGGAAATCACTTATAAACTAAGAAACAGGAAAAAAGGATTAAACTTTGTGTGTAGTTATTCAATTACTGAAATCATGCAGTAAAATTATTCTTACATTAAAATTTAAATCATTTAAAATCAGAAATGCTCCTTAATATGTCTTTTTATTAATCTGTTTCAGATGGTCTAATTCACAGAATGCTGTCTTTATTATTTATGCCTGTTAATACTATTTTCCTGTATTGTTAATTTTAAGTTCATGTTTTGCACATTTATTATTTCATTTCCTCTTCTTCCTGGCTGCTACATTTGCCCCATCCTCCCCCACCTCTTGATTGCTGTAAATTGGCACCACAGTGTTTGAGATTTAAGTTTCACAATAAAGCAGATGTTTTATCTGAAGGAGAAGCATCATTCATGTGTATCGAAGCAGGAGACAGCAGTTTTACATTTAAATGCTAAAAGTACTAGTTGGCTCTGTGGGATCTTCTGAATCAAAAGGAATCTCTTCCACATTTCGTCTTTGTCTTCTCCAGGACCCATATTTCTTAGCAACTTTGATAATGTAGTTTTTAAAAGAGGCTCCCATGAAAACATAGAGGATTGGGTTGAGGCAGCTGTGAAAAAGTGCAATGCTCTCTGTAATTTGGATGGCAACATCCATGCGTTTGCTCATGTCGCAGTCAGTGATGAGGGAGTAGATGATGTCTATGACTTGGCAGAGCCTGACAATGTTATAAGGCAGCTGAGTGACCATGAAAACTATAACCACTGTGAGCAGAACTTTGAGGGGTCGGGATTTTTTAATGTCGGGCATCCTGATGAGGGTCCTTGCTGTGACAAAATAGCACACTCCCATGATAAGAAAGGGTATTACAAATCCGATGCAGATTTCCAGCATTTGAATTGATGCTTTCACCGAAGTTCCTAGGTAATATGGAAAGATGGGAAGGCACCTGGCCTTGTGATTTACCGTATAAAAAACCAGCTGAGGTATACTCAGCAAGATGGCAGTCATCCAGACACAGAAACAGACAAGCCAGCATGTTCTCCCCACTCCTGACTGACTTGGGGCTTTAGTTACTGCCCAGTATCGGTCTATGCTGATACAAGCCAGAAACTGCATTCCAGACACAAAGTTGACCGTGTACAAGGCTGAAGTGACTTTGCACATGATTCTCCCTAAAACCCATCCATGAACTGCATTCACTGCCCAAAAAGGCAGAGTGAATAGAAGGAGTAGATCTGCCACTGCCAAATTCAAGATATACACATCTGTTTTGGTTCTCTGCTTCTTGTAATAGGCATAAATTGCCACTACTATGGAATTGCCTGCAATTCCAGTGATGAAAGCTATTGTGAAGAAGGCAGGCAGGAAAACTTTTGCAAATTTTCTGACTTCTTCTTTTATACAGATCACTTCATACTGACTGTAGTCATGAGTGCCATTCACTTCATTTTCCTCATAATAGTAATCTGTTGACTGGTTGTGTTCCAAAGCCATGGCTCCACTCTAAATGTCAAAAAGAATACAGAATATTCATTTTAATATTGCTTAAAAGGAAGCACTTTTTTTCTAAAGCATTCATTCATTCATTCACTCATTCATCCATTTATTTATTTATTTATGAGAGAGAGAGAGTGTATGAGCAGGATGAGGGGCAGAGGGAGAAGTAGACTCCCTACCAAGTAGGGAGCCCAAAGTGGGGCTTCACGTGGGGCCCCATCCCTGGACTACAGGATTATGACCTGAGCCGAAGGCAGACGCTTAACCACCTAAACCACTCAGACGCCCCGTAAAAGGAAGCACTTTTTAATCTAGCATATGTTTTGTTCTTTTACTAGAGAGATTGTTGCCATAACCTAGGTGCGGCTGAATCTGCTGCTTTTTTAAATTTAGAACTCTTCAGTGGAGGCCACATTGGAATACATCCCTAAGATTAGTTCTTCATCCTTTGTTTTTTCAAGTCTATGTGCAGGAGCTGGGATTTACACAAGAAAGATAAAAATAATACCCTGAGGAATTTTCCTAAACATTAAATCCTAAATCAAAGTAATGATTTTTATGTAAAAATAGTTTTTAAAATATGAAAAGTTAGTCAGATTTCAACAAAAGGAATAAAAATTCTATTTTTTACATATACAACTTTTTGGTTCTTTTTTTTTTTTATTATTTTTTTTATTTTATTTATTTATTCATGATAGTCACAGAGAGAGAGAGAGGCAGAGACATAGGCAGAGGGAGAAGCAGGCTCCATGCAGGGAGCCCGATGTGGGATTCGATCCGGGGTCTCCAGGATCGCGCCCTGGGCCAAAGGCAGGCGCCAAACCGCTGCGCCACCCAGGGATCCCCAACTTTTTGGTTCTTATGCAGTATATCAAGAGTAAATTAAAAGATTATTTTATTTATCTAAAAGAAATTTATTTTTATTATTTTATTATTTATAAACTTATTTTTAAAAATAAATTCATGGGTAGCCCCGGTGACTCAGCAGTTTAGCGCTGCCTTAAGCCCTGGGCGTGGTCCTGGAGTCCCAGGATGGAGTCCCACATTGGGCTCCCTGCATGGAGCCTGTTTCACCTCTGCCTGTGTCTCTGCCTCTCTCTCTCTCTATGTCTCTCATGAATAAATAAATAAAATTTTTTTTTAAAAAAAGTAAGAATAAACACTGAGGTAATTTATTTGTTATTTTAAAATAAATTTATTTTTATTTTTATTTATTTTTTTAAAGATAAAAAGCGCTAAACCGCTGAGCCACCCAACCTGCCCCTATTCTTACTTTCACTAGATGGCATTTATAAAACAAAATCTCCTCTAGTTAACTTCCCTTCAAAACCTGTCACACATGCTGAATGCATGCTACCATTCAGTAGCATCATTCCCCCAGTTAGCTAAGCCTTAAGCCTACACTATCCTTGACTTCCCTCACCTTCATCTCTAATTTCCAGTCAGCTCCTAAATTTTGATTTTTACCTTCCAAACAGATTGTGAATCTGCCTCTTCCTCTTAATTTGCCCTCTTTGACACATCTGCACAATTCAACCACCAGGGTTTCTTACCTACTACAGTACCTTCCCAACTGGTATTTGCTATTCTTATTCCTCTTTACCACCTCTTTGCCAAAATCATTTTTCTTATTGCCAACAGAGTTCTGTGTCTCTGAAATGTCAATCTGTCACTCTTCTGCTTAATTCCTTACCTGAAAGACCATTTCTTCACCTGAAAGCTACAATCCAGGCTCCTTAGGCTGGATTGCCCAAGGCTCCCTCCATAATGTGATCCTACCCATGGTTCCTGCTACATCCCTCTACTATGCACCCACGCTGTGCTACATCTCTCTACTACACGCCCCAGACAGTTATAGTACTCATTTGCAAGCAGTTTGTTGGCACATGCTATGCTGCAGCACGTGTCTACATCATTACTCATTCTGTTCCTTCATCTGATAGACTATTTCCTGCCCTTCCCTTAAAGGGCCAATTCCTCCTCAATTAACTTGGCCATCGCCTCCCCAGAAGACTTTCCCGATCCAATATCTACATACATACCCACGTTCATTCTCAGAGAATTGACCCCATCCTGTGGAAAAGATGGGTTTCTTAGTTTCCTAAGAGTATGACCTGTTGGATTTATAACTACTACCTTATAGAGTGACTGGTATATACTAGGTGCTCAGTAAATACTTGTCAAACTTAAGGTTTTACAAACAGGTAGAGCTACTAGTCTAGAATGGATAGATGATATGGCAGGAATCTTCTTGTCTCATCATTAGTTATTGTACCATTTTGGTTCATTATTAAGATGAACTTGCACAGAATTCACAAGTTTTAAAATGTATGTAAAAATGACTTTCAGTGTTTTATACTGCTGAGTTTTATTTTTCCTTTTCCTTAGCTTTTCTGTCTCCGTTTGGTTATTTTTATCCTTGGAAGAAGCTCTGACATTCTTACATCATCATTAATGAAAATATTATTTTCAAAGCAGTGTGTCATCTTATGGTACATTTCCAAAAATATATTCTTACTCTTTTTGGATGAATAAAGCCAAAGAAGGCGCCTTGATAAGAAAGTCCTGGAAGAACTGCTTTCATTATGTAAAAACCAGGTGCCAACAGCTTAAAATGACTACGTTTATACTTAAGTTTTTTTGAAAAGTTCCAATCTGGAAGACCGTTCTGGTCATCATTTTCTTATGTGTTAATTATTAACCCAGTATGAACTTTGTTCTTTCTTTCTCATTCATCTCAAATGAGAACCTGATGATAAGGAATAATATGCCCAAATAATATAAGATATTAAGGAAGTATATTTTTAAATAAGAATCTTACTAAAAATGTGGGTAAATAGGACAAGAATGGAAATTATTTGCAGAAATGATCCTTCTGGCAGATATATAGGAACACATTTTAGATGTCTTTATAATTACGACAAGAATAAAAAAATAGCATTTGTAAAACAAAGCAGAAAAAATGGTATAGCAAAACCTAGTTTCTCATTGACAAAGTTTCATAGGCAAGTAATGGGATTAAAATAATACCAGAAATAATAAAATATTTTCTTCTTGCTGTATTCAGATTTTTAAGATTAAAGTACATAGCTGTTTTTATATAGCTCTTTTTTGCATGTTAACATTTAGACTTTTGTGCATCAAGATTCCCTCTACATAGGTAAACATACAAAGTCTTTGGGCTTTAAAAAACAATCTTATCCAAGTTAGAATTAGAAAAAGAAAAAACCAACCTGTTTCAGTGTGCAGAGAGGAGCAGTCTTGAGTGCAGAGTAAAATCAAATGACCTCTTTAACTCAGGCTACTTTTGTTTTCGTTTTATACCCCGCCTTTGTCTTGCATCCAAGAGGGCTTTCCTGAAATTTAACCTTGTGAGCACTTGATCTTTTATTTTTTGTATCACCATGCTGTGAAGTCCTATGCAAGTTCCAAGGTGTCTTAGGGTACAAATTTGAAGGAATTCTATCTTGTTTCAAAAACTACGGACCTTTCAAAGTTTCCACTTAGAAGAAAGGAACAAGAAAGTGCTTGCAGCTGAGGAACCAAAGGCCAAACCAAAAAAATATACTCTAGAGAGCATCAAGGCAGCTAATGAGCACTTGTAGGTAGGATCTAGAGAAATACTCTCAAAAGTTATTTTGTCTAAGAAAGAAAAGAAAAAGGACTTTGACTCAGAAAGTTCTCTTTTTAAAAAGAAATTATCTTTAATTATCACAGACTAAATTCTGAATGATAATTAGGCATTTGTAGAACAATATTTTTTGTGCCATATCATTTAATATTTTACTTAAGCTATTAGACTACTCTTGGTTTTTCTATATTTTTTCCCTGTCGTTGACCCCAGAGTATGCCTTTCCCCATGACTTTAAACTATCTTGCCCTCTTATAACCTTTCTTTCTTTTTTTTTTTTTTTTTTTTTTTCAAAGACCAGCATAGAAACCTTCAAAGTCCTTCAGTCTGGGGACATTGTTTTTTCCTTGCTTCCAAACAAACAAAAATTAGAGAAGGGATTCATGCAGATTTAGCCCTTCTGATTTGAACTGAACTCTCCATGTATTTGTATAACAATTCCCTTTATTTCTTTTCTCATGCAAAGCTAGGCTCAGTCTCCAGTTGGAGAGCTTATTTCAGACCCAAGCCAATTTTTCTCCCGGCAGTTGATCAAAATTTCTTGTAGATTCACTGAAAAGAGACTCTAAGTCACTGACTGGACCTTCGTCTTCCTTTTCCTTCATCTTCCCACAATTTAAGTCTGAGAATACTGCCAGCTTCTCCTCCTTGTTATTCACCATTCTTTGAGGAAGGGTCCTTTGCATGTAGCTAAGCCAACTCACCAAAAAAAAAAAAAAAAAAGGTGCGTGGATTTATGGTGTTTTTCATTTTCCAAGGTGTAGATACTCCCACCAAGGGCAACTTAAAATATCAATGTGTGAAGTCACTGAAAGCAAAGTTGCTAAGAGATGAGCAATAAATAATCTCTTGGTGGGCTCTTCAGTGCTGTCTATCCTGCACCCACTTAGACTAGCAGCACACCCAGGGCGCTCTTCCTGGACTGCTGACTTGGCCGGGGAAGGGATGCATCTCTTACCATGGCTGATCATTGGTCTCTGATGCCTTCTGACAGATGCTACACTTAATGTTATCCCTGTCTCTCTAGACTATCTGGTCTTTCCCCTTCTCTTACCCTCTTACCTCTTGGTTGTTTTTTTGTTTTTGTTTTTGTTTTTGTTTTGTACAAAAATATTTCTTTAAAATGAGAAATGCATCACAACAAGCTATAAAACTTAAGAGACCAACAAACACCAAAACTTCAACAAAACATTTCGATAAACTGCCTGACATACCTCAACAGTAGTACTGTTTTTCCAGCATTTTTAGCTGTACATCCTTTTCTTCCAACTCTACTGAGGTATAGTGACAATTAAAAATTGTTTATGTTTAAGATGTAAAACTTGATAATTTGATATATGTTTATACATTGTGAAATATTCACCCCAATCAAGGCAACTAACATTATCCATCACCTCACATAGTTATGTATGTGTGGTGAGAAACTTAAGATCAACTCTCCTAGCAAATTTCAAGCTGTTAACTGTAGTCATGTGGTTGTACATTAGCTCTCTAGAACTTATTTATCTTGCATAGCTAAAACCTTCTGCCCCTTGAACAACATCTTCCCATAAGCTCCTAGTTGCATACTTTAAATCACTTCTTCAGTTTTGTAATTTTGTAATATGTTTTCCATGAGAAGCAAAGAAATGTACTTCACATGCAGGTGAACTTGCTGTTTATGATACTCCTACAATTTTTGTCCTCATGAACATATCTATTTGATGTAATTTCCTCCAAAAATGTATGGTGCGTTTATTTTTATTTTTTTTAATTTCAGTATAATTAACATATAGTGTTATATTTCAGGCATACAATATAGTGATTCATCAATTCCATACATCACCTGGTGCTTACGGCAGCAAGTGCGCTCCTTAATCCCCATCACCTATTTCACTCATCCCCTACTAACCTCCCCTGTAGTAACCATCAATTTGTTCTCTATAATTAAGATTTTTTTCTTGATTTACCTCTCCCTCTCTTTTTTCTCTTTGCTCATTCGTTTCTTAAATGCCACATATGAGTGAAATCTTATTTCACTCATTTGTCTTTCTCTGACTTATTTCACTTACTATTATACTGTCTAGCTCCTTTCATGTCATTGCACATGGCAAGATTTCATTCTTCTTTATGGCTGAATAATATTCCTGTGTGTGTGTGTGTGTGTGTGTGTGTCTTTATCCATTCATCAGCTGATGGACACTTGGGCTCCTTCCATATCTTGGCTATTATAAATAATGCTGCTATAAACAGATGGGTACATGTATCCCATTAGTGATTTTGTATTCTTTTATTGTTTTCTTCATTATGCAGAAGCTTTTTAGTTTGATGTAGTCCCAATAGTTTATTTTTGCTTTTTTTCCCCTTGCCTCAAGAGACAGATTTAGAAAGAAGTTGCTACAGTTAATGTCAAATAAGTTACAGCCTGTGTTCTCTTCTAGGATTTTTATGGTTTCAGGTCTCACATTTAGGTCTTTAATAATTCATTTTGAGTTTATTTTTGTGTATGATATAAGAAAGTGATCTAGTTTCATTCTTTTGCATATAGCTGTCAAGTTTTCCTAGCACCATTTGTTGAAGAGATGGTCTTTTACCATTGGATATTCTTTCCTGCTTTGTTGAAGACTAATTGACCATATATTATGGGTTTATTGCTGGGTTTTCTGTTCTGTTCCATTGGTCTGTGTCTCTACTTTTGTGCCAGTACCATGCTTTTTTGATGACTACAGCTTTGTAATGTAACTTGAGGTCTGGAATTGTGATGCCTCCAGCTCTGCTTTCCTTTTTTGAGGTTACTCTAGCTATTCGGGTATTCGGGGTCTTTTGTGGCTCCATATACATCTCAGGATTGTTTGTTCTAGTTCTGTGAAAAATGCTCTTGGTATTTTGATACAGGTTGCGTAAAACCTATAGATTGCTTTTAGTAGTATAGACATTTAACAACATTTGTTCTGCCAGTCCATGAGCATAGAATGTTTTTCCATTTCTTTGTATCACCCTCAGTTTCTTTCATCAATGTCTTAGAGTTTTTGGAGCACAAGTCTTTCACCTTTTTGGTTAGGTTTATTCCCAGGTATCTTATTATTTTTGATTCAATTGTAAATGAGATTGTTTTCTTTCTGCTGCTTCATTATTAGTGTATACAAATGCCACAGATTTCAGCACAGTGGTTTTGTATCCTGAAACTTTACTGAATTCATTTATCACTTCTAGTCGGTTTTTGGTGGGGGCTTTAGGGTTTTCTATAAATAATGTCATATCATCTGCAAATAGTGAGAGTTTTACTTCTTCCTGACCAATTTGAATGCCTTTTATTTCTTCTTGTTGTCTGATTGCTATGGCTAGGACTTCTAGTACTATGTTGAATAAAAGTGGTGAGGGTGGATATCCTAAGAACAAGCTTGGCCGTAGGGGAAAAGCTGTCAGTTTTTCACTATTGTGTATGATGTTCACTGTGGGTTTTTCCATATACGGCCTTTAATATGTTGAGGTGTGTTACCTCTAAACCTACTTTGAGGGTTTTTATCACAAATGGATGTACTTTGTCAAATGCTTTTTCTGCATCTATTGAAATGATCATATGGTTTTTATCCTTCCTCTTATTGATGTGTTATATCACAGCAATTATTTTATGAATATTGAGCCATCCTTGCATCCGGAAATGCCACTTGCTTATGGTGAATGATTTTTTTAATGTGTTGTTTGATTTGGTTTACTAATATTTTTTTGAAGTTTTTTGCATCTATATTCATCAGAGATATGAGCCATAGTTCTCTTTTTTTGTGTGGTGACTTTGTTGGGTTTTGGTATCAGGGTGATATTGGTCTTATAAAATGATTTTGAAAGTTTTCCTTCTTCTATTTTTTTTTAAGATTTTATTTATCTATTCATGAGAGACATAGAGAGAGAGAGGCAGAGACCCAGGCAGAGGCAGAAGCAGTCTCCTAATAGGGAGCCTGATGTGGGACTCGATCCTCGGACTCCAGGATCATACCCTGAGCCGAAGGCAGATGCTCAACCGTTGAGCCACCCAGGCATCCCAAATAAGTAATAAAATCTTATAAAGAAAGGGAGGGAGGGAGGGAGGGAGGGAGGGAGGGAGGGAGGGAGGGAGGAGGGGAAGGGGAAGGGGAAGGAGAAGGAGAAGGGAAGAACCAGCTCCTGGTTTCATTGATCTATTATTTTTTAGTTTATATATCATATATTTCTGCTCTAATCTAAAGATTAGATTATTATTTCCTTCCTTCTGCTCGTTTTGGATTTTGTTTGTTCTTTTTCTGACTCCTTTAGGTGTTATGGTTAGGTTATTTGAGATTTTTCTTGCTCTTGAGGTAGACCTGTATTGCTATTATCTTATCTCCTAGAACTGTTTTTGCTACATCCCAAATGTTTTGGACTCTTGTATTTTCATTTTTGCTTGTTTCTGTGTACTTTATTTCTTCTTTGATTTCTTGGTTGCCACATTCATTGTGTAGTAGCATGTTATTTAACTTCCATGCAGATTTTTTTTTTTTTTTTGTGGTTGGCTTCTAGTTGGTTTTTGTTTTTTGTTTTTTTAAGATTTTATTTATGTATTCATGAGAGGCACACAGAGAAAGACAGAGATATAGGCAGAGGGAGAAGCAGGCTTCCTATGGGAGCCTGATGTGGGACTCGATCTCAGAACCCTGGGATCACAACCTCAGCTGAAGGCAGATGCTCAACCACTGACCCACCGATGTGCCCAGCTTCTAGCTTCATACCGCTGTGATAAGAAAAGATGAATGGTATGACTTCAATCTTTTTGAGTTTGTTGAAGCTAGTTTTGTGCACTAATATGTGATTTATCCTAGAGAATATTCCATGTGCACTTGGAAAGAATGTATATTCAGTTGCTTTAGTTCCAAATGTTCTGAATATATCTGCTAAATCCTTCTGGTCCAGTGTGGCATTCAAAGCCAGTGTTTCCTTGTTGATTTTCTATTTGGATGATCTATCCATTGATATAAGTGAGGTGTTAAAGTCACCTGCTGTTATTATATTACTATTGATTGGTTCGTCTGTTATTTATGTATCTGGGTGCTCCCATGTTGAGTACATATATATTTATTAATGTTATATCCTCTTGTTGGAGTGTCTCCTTTATTATTATATAATGTCCTTCTTTGTCTCTTTTTACACATTTTGTTCTAAAGCCTGTTTTGTCCAATAGAAATATTGCTACTCTGGCTTTCATTTGGCATCCATTTTCATGAAAGATGTTTCTCTGGCCCTTCACTTTTTTTTTTAAGATTTTATTTATTTATTCATGAGAGACAGAGAGGGGGCTGCATGCAGAGACACAGGCAGAGGGAAAAGCCGCCTCCATGTAGGGAGCCTGACGGACTCGATTCCGGGTCCCCAGGATCAGGCCCTGGACTGAAGGCAGCGCTAAACCACTGAGCCACCCAGTCTGCCCTATCCCTTCACTTTCAATCTGCTAGGTGTCTTTAGATCTGAAATGAGTCTCTTCTAGGCAGCATGTGGTTGTGTCTTGTTTTTTATCCATTCTGTCACCCTATGTCTTTTGACTGGACTATTTACTCCATTTACACTCAAAGTAATTATATATATGTAATTAACAAGTTTTGTTACTTGTTTTGTGGTTGTTTTTGCAGTTTTATTCTGATCCTTTCTTCTCTTTCTCTATTTCTTGGTTTGCTGATTTTATTTAGTGATACATTTGGATTCCTCACACTTTATTTTTTCATATCTATTTCTGTTTTCTGACTTATAGTTAACCATTTGGTTTATATGTAACACTTTATTCACATAGCAGTCTATATTAAGCTGATGGTCACTTAATTTTGAATTCATTCTTTACTTCTCTTCCTTCCATGCTTCAGATATTTGTCATCTTATTTTATATGCTTTTATTTTGTGCTTCTTGACTGATTTTTACAGATACACACACATATACACACATGTATGTATTTGGGGGGGATTTCTTTATTCGCTTTTGTGCTTCCTATTTTTTTAACTCTTCTTTATGATTTTGGTTTTCCACTCAGTCTCCCTTAATATTTCTTGTAGAGCTGGTTTAATGGTCATGAATTCTTCTAACTTTGGGAAACTCTTTATCTTTCCTTGTATTCTAAATGATAGCTTTGCTAGATAGAGTATTCTTTTTTTTTTTTTAAGATTTTATTTATTTATTTGAGAGAGAGACAGAGACAGAGCATAAACGGGGAGGAGCAGAGGGAGAAGCGGACTCCCTGCTGAACAGGAGCCCAATGCAGGGCTCAATCCCAGGACCTCGAGATCATGACCTGAGCCAAAGACAGACACTTAACTGCCTGAGCCACCTAGGCGCCCCTGGATAGAATATTTTTGACTACAGATTTTCCCCTTTCACACATCATGCCACTTTCTTCTGTCCTGCAAAGTTTCTACTAAAAAAAAATCAACTAATAGCCTTAGAGGTTTCCTTTGTATAAAACTATCTTTTTTTTTTCTTGCCACCTTTAAAATTCTTTATCACTCTTTTTTTTTTTTTTTTTTTTTTTTTTTTTGCCATTTTAATTATTGTGTGTCTTGGTGTGGACCTCCTTGGGTTGAATTTGTTGGGGGCATCTCTGTGCCTCCTGAATCTGGATCTGTGTTTCCCTTCTCAAATTTTTCCTCTTATTTCTTCAAATACATTTTCTGCCTCCCTTTCTCTCTCTTCTGGGATCCCTATAATATGAACATTATTATGCTTGATGGAGTCACTGAGTTCTTTAATTCTGTTCTCATTATGCAGTATTTGTTGGTCTGTCACTTTTCAGCTTGGTTGCTTTCCATTACAATGTCCTCCAGGTCACTGATACATTCCTCTGCTTTCTATAGCCTACTATTTATTTCGTATATTGTATTTTTAATTTCATCATTGAGTTTTTTTGTCTCTAATAAGTTTTTCTCGAGTTTTTTTCATCTCTGATATGTTAGTTTTTCTCTCTTTCTCAATGGTTTTGCTAATGTCCTTCATCTTTTTCTGGAGTCCAATAAGTATCTATCTTTATTATTATTACTTTAAATTCTTTATCAGGCCCTTATTTCTGCTTCACTTAGATCTCTTGCTGTGATTTTATGTTATTCGTTCATTTGGGACATATTTTTTATCTCCTCATTTTTGTCTATTTCTTTGTGTCTGTTTCTGTTTGTTAGGAAAGTCAGCTATGTCTTCTGCTAATGAAAGTCATGGTTTTATGAAAAAAAAGGTCCTGTAGTGCCCTACAGCACAGGGATACCCCTGTTCACCAGAAGCTGGCACTTCACAAGAGTCTTCTGTGTGTGTTGTTTGCATCCTGCTGTTGTGTCTGAGTTGCTTTTCCTTTCAGTCCACACATCTGCACTGAATCTCTGCCTGTTGTGGGCTGTGCTTGTTCTCTGTGATGTTAGTGACACCCACGAAGCCTGGTTCTGAGGGGGCATGGCTACAGAAGAGCTTGGGGACAGGACGGTGGTGTTAGCAAGATTTGTTCTGAGCTACCAGTCCTAGGCTGGGCCCTCTGAAATGCAGAGGCATTAACAAAATTTGTGCTGAACCCAGGAGGCTTGGACTAGGCAAGTCTTCTGGGAGAACAGTGCTAGTGCATTGCTAGCAGGTTAGGCAGCAAGTGACTGCACAACACCCATCTCCCGCAAGTGGCTCTGTGTTTAGGAGGGGGAGTAGGGAGAAGGGAAATGGTACCCATGAACTCCTTTGTTCCCAGAGAAGTCCCCGGACACACTCCAAAGTCAATGTAAACAGATCTCCCTCCCACTGTACAAACTGTCACTTCTATGTTGCCTCTCTGCAGCCTATTCTCTCTTTAGGGATGGGTGCCCAGCTATCACTCCCCTCTCCATTTGCCCAGTGCTGAGTCAGCTGACTTATAAAGTTCAACTCTAAGTCCCACGAGTTATACAGATGCATGGAATTCAGCCCCTCCAGTCTTCAAGGCCAGATAATATGGGAATTTGTTTTCCCTGTATGGGCCCCATGATGCTTTCCCCTCTCTGCACCTGCAATTCCTTCCATCCTGCAGGCAACTCCCCCAACCACCTTTTCTATTCTTTCTAACCTCTTCAGCGTGGCTTCTTTTCTACAGTTAGTTGTGGAGTTTGTTCTGCTAGTCTTCAGATAGTTCTCCAGTTTATTTACTCAGATGTGATTGGTATCTATTGTAAACTTGGGACAGTGATCCCCCTACTCTGCCATCTTCCCAAGCCTACTCTCTTACTTCTTTTTCTTGATCCTACATACACTAGAGCAGTATGAAGTGAACAAGTAGCCCTCCCCTAAATTCTGAGGCCTACAAAATTCTGCATGGTCTGCTTCCATCCCTCATTGCCTCTCTCACCTTATTTCTGACTAGTTTACATTTTGCTTATTTGGTCTGCCACACCAACTTCCTTGCTGTCTTGGAATGTACCAAGCACATTCCTTCTTAGGGCTTTTGTACTGGCTCTTCTGTCTGTCTGGAATGTGCTTCCTCTTAATATTTGCAAGTCTCACTCCCTCATCTCTCAAGGTTTTGTCCAGTCACCTCCACGCCTCACTGAGGCAATCCCTGATGCTATTTAAAATACCCCTCACTTGCCTGTATTCCAGTACACCTTACCCATAGTACTTATCCTCTGTTAATGTACTGTATCATTTGTCTTATGTTTGCTGTTGTCTCTCCCTGTATTAGAATATAAGCTTCATTAGAACGGGGACTTTTATTTGCTTTCTTCACTGATACACCCCAAGTGCCTAGAATAGTGTCTGGCATATAGTCAATATTTTGAATAAATAACCATACTTCCCCTTCTGATTATCCATTTTACTTTCCTTGATGCTATACTTCTTTAATGACTCCTCTATAACTGCAGCCTCCATAATTAACAATTCTATAATCTCTTCATCTCTTCATCTATAATCTCTATAATCTCTATAATCTCTTCATCTATATTACATATAGATACAATACTGACTTGTGGCCTTTGTTTAGTGCTATTACTCCCATCTAGAATACTCTTCCCACTCCAATTTAGCTCCCTAACTCTTATTTGGGATTCAGATTCAGGTCTGACCTTAATGTTACTTAATTCAGGAAGCCTTCCTTAACCCTTTTAGATTAAGTCAGATGTATGTACGCTTTACTCCTATAGTACTATCTCACTCTGCAGTTAGTACTTAGTAAAATTTTCTGTCTTCCATAGCAATCATGTATCCTGCTATATCTTCAACATTTAGCTGTGTGCCTTATTTATGGTACCAGTTTACTGAATAATCATTAAATACATGAATGAATGAATGAATGAATGAATGAATGAACGAACGAACAATTCAGCCCGTCAATCAGAGTTTTTTTTTTTTTTTCCATCAATCAGAGTTTAACTTATCCTCCAGACTCACAAGTTTAGCAATGGAGCTGGAATTTTAAATCTAGATCTTCTGTCTTATGCTATTTCCACTTTATCATACGATCTCTTCTTACACATCTTTGTTATTCCATGGTGTCATCTATTATAGAATCTTGGTATTTTTTAAAGGGTATGTAAGGGATGGCTGGGTGGCTCAATGGTTGAGTGTCTTCAGCTCAGGGCGTGATCTGTCTTCAGCTCAGGGTGTGATCCTGGGGTCCCATGATCGAGTCCTGCATCAGGCTCCCCATAAGGAGCCTGCTTCTCCCTCTGCCTATGTCTTTGCCTCTCTCTCTCTCTCTGTGTGTGTGTCTCTCAGGAATAAATAAAATCTTTGTTTTTTAAATTTTTTTATTATTTAAATATTTTATTTATTCATTCATGAGAGACACAGAGAGAGAGAGGCAGCAACACAGGCAGAGGGAGAAGCAGCTTCCATGCAGGGAGCCCAACGCAGGACTTGTTCCTGGGTCTCCAGGACTACACTCTGGGCTGAAGGCGGCAGTAAACTGCTGAGCCACCCGGGCTGCCCTAAAATAAAAAAAGAAAAAAAAAGAAAAAAAAGTGGCCTTTTCCTTTGTTTTTTACCCCAATCACACGCTTCCTTGTAAATAGGATTCTCTTCTTGTAAATCAGTATAATGCTAGAATCTTTACATATTTCAAATTCACACATCATTTTTTGCTAACTTACACAAATACCCAGCCCCTGGGGCATAAAGGATCTCAGGATCAAGCCTCTTCTGGTAGCATATACCCTATGAAATAAGTGAAACTAGTTTATTGCTTGGCTTTTCCTATATTTTCCTTCTCCCTAGACAGAACTAGAGGAGCTGGTATTGATAGGGTAGACTTGCCAAGACATGAAAGACAATCATATAGTTTGGAGATTAGGGGAAGGCATCATTTGCCTTAAGCAACGCATCATTTGCCTTAAGTCCCCATATCAACAATTTGCCTTTGCTTACTTGTTCCTTTAGTGTCTCCCCCCACCCCCATTTTTGGTACTTGTCTCCTATTTCTCATATCCCTAAGAAGAGAGTCTTTATGATTCCTAATGGCTGCTCACCATAAATTGTCTCTCATCCTTACCTGCCTTACCATAGCAATGTCCCTCATTCCTGAAGAATCTCTCTCTCCATACTCATTTCTCTTGTAGTGCCATTTTGCTCAGTGATAGATGTTTGGAAAGCAATCTGACTAAACTATATACTGTATTATCACTGAAAATATCATTGATATTGAGATATGTATTGAACATTTGGATAATCTCATTATTTCTCTTTAGTGTCCATATTACATATTCATATTGTATATGAGTTTTTTACTTAGCATTTTTATGTTACTCCAAATTCACTACAAATGTCGTTTTTGTAGCTAAGTAATATTTTGTTGTGTGGGTCATAATTTGTGTTCCCACTCAGCTACTATAGGACCTGCAGAGTATTTCTAGTGTTTTGGTATTACAAATAATGTTACAGAAAGCATCTTTGTAGATAATGTGGGAAACTGAAATTAATTTGGGAAGTGTTGAAGGATGTGATTAATCATGTGTAATTGTCTCTTTATTACACAAAAGATAATGTTCTTACTATTCACAGTATAGAATAATTGTAGAGTTCTTTCAGATAAGTGCATAGAAAGGTTCCTTGTTTGTTTGTTTGTTTGTTTGTTTGTTTGTTTGTTTGTTTGGAAAGGTTCCATTATATGGACACAGCAGAGTATATTATTTAAATAATCTATTGGTGGCTATTGCTTTATGTCCAGTGCTTTGCAAGTATAAACAGTACTACTGCAGTTTTCATTCTGGAACAGTACATCTGTAGGATAAAGCCCAGAAGTTGGATTGATGGATCAAAGAATAATTGGATCTGTAATTTTGATGGATATTGCCAAGTTTTACTACCAAGGGATATTATTTGTATACCCATCAATAATGGAAGTGTCTGTTTCCATGGAACTTTGCCAATAGAACGTGTTATTTGTCTACCACTTTGCTTTCTAAATGACTTGTAACAGATTTGGTACTCTTCCCATCCTCTTGTGGGCCATATATGAAATATTTTCCCCCAATAAGTTTTTTTGGAGGGGTTCTAATTTTGCTTTTTTTAATGTGCAGTAGTTTTACATAGACAAATCAACTGATCTCTTTCTTTTAATTTAAGAAATTTAATTTATCATAAGGTTTAAAATTTTTTTCCCATCCAGACAGATTTCATAAGTAAACCTTTGTTTTTTTTATTATTATTTTTTAAGATTTCATTTATTTATTCATGAGAGACACATACCCAGAGAGAGAGGTAGAGACACAGGCAGAGGGAGAAGCGGGCTCCATGCAGGTAGTCAGATGCAGGACTCAGTCCTGAATCCTAGGATCATGCCCTGAGCCAAAGGCTGATGCCCAACCACTGAGCCACCCAGACGTCCCTGTACAAACCTTTCTAGAGGTGGAGTAAGTGAATTTCAAAGGGTGTTTCCTCCATTAAAAATAACAGATATTCCGAGAGAACACGTTAGATTGGGGCTTTTTCTTAATTGTAGGATTGTATGATAAACATTTTTTTACTAAGTAGAAATTTCATTGTAAAATTGTACTTACCTCATAATTGTTTTTCATTCCAATTTGAATTGAAGGTAAGTGTAGTAGTAAAGCTAAGACCAACTGAAGTTTATTTCACCTCAAATTCAATGTTCGTAGAAGAAATAGCCTTAGACTTTGTAGATGGCTAACTGTGCTTCATGTTATATACTGTTTACATTACTTTCTTTGTTGTACCACACCTGTACCCAATGGTCATGTTTTTTTCTCCACTTGCCATTTTTCTTTGTGTTAGAGAATGGTTTTGTTTGATAACCATACGGCTTGTAAGAGCCTAAAAAGTTAAAACTCACCAGCAAATATCAAGGAGATGTCATTTTCAGCCTGACTTAATCCTGGCACTTGAACAGCTTGAAATACCACAGAGTCTGAATCAAAAACAAAATTATTTTATCTGTGCCATCTGTTTTCATTCATGAAGATCTGTGCCACAACAGATATATTTAAATGTTTTCTGGCCTATTCAGATTTCCTCTAATATATTTCATTTACAACATTTGGTATCCTGTTCATTAAGATATAAAAAAAAGAGGGGTGCCTGGATGGCTCAGTTGGTTAAGTGTCCAATTCTTGATCTCAGCTCAGGTCTTGACCTCAGAGTTCTGAGTTCATGCCCAGCATGAAGCCTACTTAAAAAGAAAATAATAAAAAAGAACAAAAGCTCTATTTAGAAGAAGCATGTGTTTCAGCTGCTGCACCTGCCAAATTCTTCTTGTAGCTAGGTTGAGATGATATATTTGTGAGGGGTTTTTCCCATTTTCTGAAACATCGGGGCTAAGTCAGAGTATCTTAAAATTTACAACCTATGTACTCACCCTTATTTCCTCTACTTAATGACCCCAAAACGAGAGCCAGTTTACAAGTTTATTTTTTTAATACATTTTTTATTTTTTTATTCATAGAGATGCAGAGAGAGAGAGAGAGGCAGAGACACAGGCAGAGGGAGAAGCAGGCTCCATGTAGAGAGCCTGATGTGGGACTCGATCCAGGGTCTCCAGATCACGCCCGGGGCTTCAGGCGGTGCTAAACCGCTGCGCCACCGGGGCTGCCCTATAAGTTTATTTTTTAGGGATGCCTGTGTGTCAGATGGTTAAGCAGCTACTTTGGGCTCAGTTCATGATCTCTGGGTCCTGGGATTGGGCCCAGCGTCCGTCTCCTGGCTCAGTGGAGAGTCTGCTTCTCCCTCTGCCTCTCTCCCCTGCTCGTTTTCTCACTCTCAAATTAAATAAATAAAATATTTTAAAAAAATGTTTTATACTTTAGACTCTGAATTGTTTTCCATATTAGATTGAGTGAGGCAGAATGAAAGAATTACTTGCCTTGTTTCTTGAGTTTTTCAAAATTTACCTGATATCTGAAATCTATTAAGCTCTTACTTAAAACTGGAAACAGTTTTTCCTGATAGAGCAAGGCAAGACATGTTATTGGGAAATACTAGAGAAAAATATATTCTGGGTATTAAAAAAAGAGGGCTTTCAGCTAGGTTTAGGAAATTATAGAAAAGATTTTGCTTTTAAAGAATTCAGTTTCTGGCCATCTTATTTTAAAATCGACAAGACCTTTAAAAATTTATCAAAAATGTCCTTGATTGCCAGGATAGAAAATAAAGAAATAAAAGACCTCTAATGAAAATGAACCCCAAATTGTTCCATTGTGTCCTAATCTGATTTTTGAAGTATACCCACCATGGAAACAATGTAAGTTTTATGAAGCAAGTAGCCTGACCCTTTCAGCCTGTGGGCCTCAAAGCTTTCTACAACTAAAACTTTAAAAACTCTTAACTAGAAAAATACTCACTTGAAAAATTGAAAGGGAGCTTCTCTGGGGAAAAAAAAGTTTTTCTCTAATTTTTAACTAAGAATCAAAGCACAATCGCATATTATTGCACAGCCAGGACCAATCAAGAGTTGAAAAAAAATTTTTTTTAATTCCTCAGCCCAGCATTTTCAGATAAGAAATTAAAATTAAGATCCATAATTCAATGTAGATAATCTGTTATCTGAATAATCCTAATGTTCTTCAGGTTGATCCTCAGATTAGTGGAATGCATTTTTTCATCTATTAGCACCTGTAAAAATCAGGACACACTCTTAAAAAACAGTGATACACAATTTGGAAATTCAAACATGATTCAATAAGTGAGGATAGTCAAGTAGACTCACCTTGATGGTATAATATCTGAGACTTTTTTTAACTTAATTTTGAAATATGTAAATAGTGGGATCTTTTCTCATTAAAATTTAGCAGGTGTAGCTGCTAAAACATCCTTCTAGAGAGTCCTGTCAGAACTGATTGAAAAGTAGATTCTGTTAAATTTGAAAGAACCCAAATTGTTTTAAAACAATTACATTTTAATATTAAATACATTTTTTGTTTACATGAATAATTCACAATACAGAACAAGGGGACTAGAATTTTAAACTCTCGGTTTTATTGGTTTTAAAGTTTCAGAGCTAAGATTTCTAATTCTCCTTATATTATCATATTTTGAGGTGATCATTGCATTTCTAAAACGTTAGCCTACAGTAATAATAGGTATGTGAATATATAAGAAACTGTCATACTGGTTATGCAAAAACCTGGTTTTGGCAAAGTGTAAAGGCCAGAACTCTAAGGAAGCTTCATTTCTTGTGTGGTGGAGTTAGCACCTAAGATTGAGCTCATAGATGAAAACTAAAAAGCTATCAGAAAACCAACTACCTGAAGATGCTAGGGAGTGACTCAAAGTAGGCTGATTTTGTAGCAAGTCAAAATCTGGAAGGTGAGACAGGCAGAAAGGAAGTTTTTCATTTTTAGGCTTTGGCTTGAGGACACTGTGTGGTTTGAGTAAGCTGAAACTTCTCTAGAAAACTCGGATCTTTGTGTCCAGAGGAACCAGAAGACAGTGCTTGGGGCAGCCATCACTACTGAAAAATGAGGTTATAGGGTGGGTATTCCAGGAGAGGAGAAAGCCAGAAAAGGAGAGCTCTCAGGTTTTACCTGAAAACTTTGCCAGAGTCTCTAGCTGACTCCTGAATAAAACCATGCAGTCAACTCAAACCACTTTGCAGCTAAATGAAAAGAACTAAACTAAAATTTGATCTCTCATCCCACCTAAACTGAGACAGACTCTGCAGTTTGACTCTGCCTAAGTTAAGAGCCTAATAAGAAAATCATCAACATGCTTTGAAGGGATGTAACAGAATCCAGAGTCTTCAAAACAAAAGAATCACAGTGTCCAGAATACAATTTAAAATTACCAAATGAAGAGCCAGGAAAACATGACCCATTTCTAGGGGAAAGCCCACTCCCAAATGACTCAGATGTTGAAATTATCAGACAAGGACTTAAGGCAGCCATTATAAATTTACTCAATAAGGTTAAGAAAAAATAAAAAGAAAATACAGAAGAGAACTATGAAGAGGAATCAATTGGAAACATCAGAAATGAAAGGGAAAATCTCTGAAAAAAATTCACTGAATGGGGTTAAATGGTATAATGGTGATGACAGAGGAAAAATTTAATGAACTTGAGATAGACCATAGGAATCAACTAGTTTGAAGAATATATGGAAAGAAATTAACAGAGTCTTAAGAAGCTGTGGGACAATATCAAAAGCCATAAAATATGTGTAGTTGGATTTCCAGAAGAGAGGAGAGATTGCCGTTTAAAAGAACATAGAGATAATGAAATATTATTCAGTGTTAAAAAGAAATGAGCTATCAAGCCATAAAAAGACATGGAGGAACCTTAAATGCACATTATTAAGTGAAAAGGTTATGGTTTCAATTATTTGACACTTGAAAGGCAGAACTATGGAGACAAAAGATCAGGGGTTGCCAAGGATTGGGAGTGGTGAGGGATGAATAAGTAGAGCATAGAGGACTTTGGATGGACTGAAAATACTCTATGATATCCTGATGATGGCTCCATGTCATTATACATTTGTCCAAACCCAAAGAATATACAACATCAAGAGTGAATTATAATAGAAACCATGAACTTGGGGTAATTATGATGTGTCAGCACAGGTTTGTCAGTTGTAACAAATATAGCATCCTGATGGGGGAGGTTGATAACAAGGAGTTACATGTGGGGGTGGTATATGGAAAATCTCTGTACCTTCCCCTCAATTTTCTGTGAACCTAAAACTGTTTTTTTTGTTTTGTTTTGTTTTGTTTTTTAAGATTTTATCCATTTATTCATGAGAGAGACACAGAGAGAGAAGCAGAGGGAGAAGCAGACTCCCTGCAGGGAGCCTGACGTAGGACTCAATCCCAGTCTCCAGAATCACGCCCTGGGCTGAAGGCGGTACTAAACCGCTCAGCTACCCGGGCTGCCCCTAAAACTGTTTTCTAAAATAAAGTCTCTCGGGATCCCTGGGTGGCGCAGCGGTTTGGCGCCTGCCTTTGGCCCAGGGCGCGATCCTGGAGACCCGGGATCGGATCCCACGTTGGACTCCCGGTGCATGGAGCCTGCTTCTCCCTCTGCCTGTGTCTCTGCCTCTCTCTCTCTCTCACTGTGTGCCTATCATAAATTTAAAAAATAATAATAAATAAAAATAAAATAAAATGAAGTCTCTCATCTCTCTGTGCCCGTGTGTGTGTATAAATTCCAGAAACTAAAATGCCGTTATTATTGGTTGATATAAAATAAGTATGTTTAATTTGAATCAAGGACCTTTGTTGTCTGCAGACTTTTCAAAGTGTTGCGAAGTGTTCATTTGAACATTACATTTCTCTTGTATTTCTGAAAATGCTTGTGTTTTTCCTTTAGTGAAAAACAGATTCATTCCTTTTCAGTATCACAACTTTATATTTTATTTGAAATAATTGGATTTAGTAATATGATTATATTTCAAAAGCCCTGAGGGTGAAGAAAATAGTTTTGCTCTTTATCTTTTGCTCTTTATTTCATACAAAATACAGACAATAAATCATATATTTGGGGAAAAATAAGAGACAATCTTGCCTAATATGTTTATTACCTGATTAGTGTGGCATCTAGTGGCCAATTTAAGGTTTCTTTAAAAATTTTTCCTGTTCCAATTAGCTAAAAAGCTTCTCCCTTCCTTTGTAGCTGTAGACAAAATCACCTATAGGCATAGCTTTGGAGATGTAGCTTTGATTCCAGACTACTGCAATAAAATACTGCAGTAATGCAAGTCAAATGAATCTTTTGGTTTCCCAGTGAATATGAGTTATGGTTACACTATACAGCAGTCGATTGAGTGTGTAATAGCAGTATGTCTAAAAAAAGTATACAATTAAAAAATACTTTATTGCAAAGAAATGCTAACCATTATCTGAGCCTTGAACAAGTTGTAATCTTTTTGCTGGAAGGGTCTTACCTCAATGTTGATGGCTGCTGACTGATCAGGGTGGTGGTTGCTCATGGTTGGAGTGACTGGGGCATTTTCTCATAATGAGACAACAATGAAGGTTGCTATCTTAGTTGACTCTTCCTTTCATGAACAATTTCTCTATAGCATGTGATGCTGTTTGATAGCATTTTTCCTATAGTAGAACTTCTTTCAAAATTGGAGTCAGTGCTCTCAAACCCTGCTGTTGCTTTACCAACTAAGGTTATGTGACATTCTCAATCCTCTGTTGTCATTTGAACAATGTTCACAGCATTTTCATTTCACTACTTTCTTTGTTCACCCATAAGAAGCAAGTCCTCATCTCTTAGTTTTATCATAAGCTCACAGCCAGTCAGTTCCTTCTTAAGGCTTCACTTCTAGTTCTGTGATTTCTACCACATCAGCTGTTATTTCCCCTATTGAAGTCTTGAGCCCCTCCAAGTCATCCATGAGTGCTAGAATCAACTTCTTCCAAACTCCTGTTAATGTCGATATTTTGACCTCTTTCCATTATTCCCAAATGTTCTTAATGGCATCTAGAATGGTTAATCCTCTTCTGAAGGTTTTCAGTTTACTTTGCCCAGATCTATCAGAGGAATCAAAAGCTATGGCAGCTAGAACTTTACAAAATGTATTTCTTAAATGGTAAGACTTGATCCATGGGCTGCAGAATGGATGTTGTGTTAGCAGGCATGAAAGCAACATCTCTTTCACAGCTCTTGGATGACCAGGTGCATCATCAATGAGCAGTAATATTTTAAAAGAAAAATATTTTCTGAGCAGAAAGTGTGAACAGTGAGCTTAAAATATTCAGTAAACCATGTTGCAAACAGATGTGCTGTCATCCAGGCATCACTGCTCCATTTATAGAGCACAGGCACATTAACTTTAGCATAATTCTTAAGGGCCTTAGGATTTTCCAAATGGTAAATGAGCATTGGCTTCATAGTCACCAGCTTCATCAGCCCCTAACAAGAGAGTCTCTCTGTCTTTGAAGCATGGAAGCCAGACACTGATTTCTCTCTAGTTATGAAAGTCCTAAATGGCATCTTCTTCCAATAGAAGAGGGTTGTTTTCATCTACAATGAGAATCTGTTGTTTAGTTCAGCCACCTTCATTAGCTATCTTAGCTATCCAGATCTTCTGGATCACTTGCTATAATTTCTGTATCAGCCCTTGCTCCTTTACCTTGTACTTTGATGTTATGGAGACAGCTTCAGCTTCTTCCCTTAAACCTCCCTTAAACCTTCCCTTAAACCAATCTCTGTTGCTTCAAGCTTCTTTCTTTCTTCTTTTCTTTCCTTTCATTTCCTTTCCTTTCCTTTCCTTTCCTTTCCTTTCCTTTCCCTTTCTTTCTTTCTTTCTTTCTTTCTTTCTTTCTTTCTTTCTTTCTTTCTTTCTTTCTTTTTTCTTTTCTTTTCTTTTCTTTTCTTTTCTTTTCTTTTCTTTCTTTCTTTCTTTCTTTCTTGATTTTATTTGACAGAGAAGGAAAGGGGGAGTACAAGCAGGGGGAGTGGCAGGCAGGGGGAGAGGGAGAGGCAGGCTCCCTGCTGAACAGAGAGCCCGAAATAGAGCTTGACCCCAAGACCCTGGGATCATGACCTGAGCTGAAGGCAGCTGCCTTACCAACTGAGCCACTCAGGTGCTCTGGCATCAAACTTTGCTTCTGCAGCTTCCTAACCTCTCTCAGCCTTCATAGAATTGAAGAGAATTAGGGCTTAGCTCGGTATTTTACTTTGGCTTGAGGAGGGAATGTTGTGGCTGGTTTGATCTTCTATCCAGACCACTCAAACCTTCTCCATGTCGGCCATAAGGCTATTTTGCTACCTTATCATTTGTGTGTTCACTGTAGTAGAACTTTTAATTTCCTTTAAGAACTTCTCCTTTGCATTAACAGTTTGGCTAACTGGTGCAAGAAGCCTAGCATTAAGCCTATCAGCTTTTGACATGCCTTCCTCACTAAATTTAATCATTTCTAAAAGCATTTGATGTAAAGTGAGAGACCTATGACTCTTCTTTCACTTGAACACTTAGAGACCATTGTAGGGTTATTAATTGGCCTAAATTCAATATAGTTGTATCTCTAGGAATAGGGGAGCCTGAGGAGAGGGAGAGTGATGGGGAACATCCAGCTGATGGAGAAGTCAGAATGTACATAACATTTATGGATTGAGTTTGCAGTTTTGTATGGGTGCAGTTCTTGGTGCCTGAAAATAATTACAACAGTAACATCAAAGGTCACAGACTAACATAACAAACAGAATAATAATCAACAAGTTTGGAATTCTGCAAGAATTACCAAAATGTGACACAGAGACAGGAGGTGAGCAAATGCTGTTGGAAAAATGGTGCTGATAGACTTGCTTTATGCATGGTTGCCACTAGCCTTCAATCTCTAAAAAGCAAAAACAAAACAAAACAACAGAGTATCTGCAAAGTGCAATAAAGCCAAGCAGAAGGGGAATGCCAGAGTATGTATGTATGATTGTATGTTTTGATCTTTTCTTTTGCATGGAGAAAGCACTGTCATGAGTCAAGCTCTAAATCTGTTTAAGATCTACCAGCCTAGAGATGAACAGTCACTCATTTTAGTTACACTAAAATTCCTTCCACCTCCTTCCCTCCCTTCCCCAGATGAAATCTATTGTTAGTATTTTTATCAATTTGAGCATTTTATAACGCAGAGCATGTATATAGGATTTCTGTATATAGAAGTGGGGAAATGCCCCACCTTATATTTGGCAGTGGCTCCTCCACGGCTGGCAGATTTAATAATGTTCAGATTAAAAGAAGATAAGGAAACAGGAAAAAAACATACTACTGTTTACTCATCAGGTCTCTTAGTCTCCTTTAAAAAAATTATTCATGAGAGGCACAGAGAGAGGCAGAGACTTAGGCAGAGGGAGAAGCAAGCTCCCTGCAGGGAGCCTAATGTGAGACTCGATCCCAGGACTCCAAGATCACGACCTGAGTCAAAGGCAGATGCCACCCAAGTATCCCTCTTAATCTCCTTCTAACGGAGACCTACAGATTTGTTACAGGATGGTAGGGTAGTTCTTAAAAATGTTTTTAAAAGTAGTACTAGTGGGGCATGAGTGGCTCAGTCAGTTTGGTTTCGGTTCAGATCATAGTCTCAGGGTCATGAGATCAAACCCCACACTGAGCCCCACACTGAGTGTGGAGCCTTCTTGAGATTCTCTTCCTCTCCCTTCCCCTTTGCCCCTCCCCCCACTTACATGCAGTCTCTCACAAATTCTTTTTTAAAAAAGTAGTAGTAGTAGAAGTGGCAATTAGAAGTGTCAACAAGGGATCCCTGGGTGGCGCAGCGGTTTGGCGCCTGCCTTTGGCCCAGGGCGCAATCCTGGAGATCCGGGATCAAATCCCACGTCAGGCTCCCAGTGCATGGAGCCTGCTTCTCCCTCTGCCTGTGTCTCTGCCTCTCTCTCTCTCACTGTGTGCCTATCATGAATAAATAAAAATTAAAAAAAAAAAATAGAAGTGTCAACAAATCAGAAAATATTTAAGAGCATACTGTTTCCCATCCCTCCACACGCCAAAGTCATACCCTAGAAGAAACTCTTCTAACATTTTCTATTTTTAGTTCTCTGGTTTCTACTCTAATCTTAGGTAAAATGCTTTTTTCTCTCTCCTAATTTATTCATTTATTCCTCCACTGACCTCCCCCTATATGAATAATGATTTCACGCATTTGTACCATAACTCTGCATTTTCCTAATTAGATATTTATTGTTTTAAATTTTTGATTGATGACTTTTTAAACTTTGAAATGATCTCTAAATCTGTCCTCTACAATCTCATTTGACAGAATCTCTTTAAGATTAATTTTATTTATAATGTAAGAATATGAATACTCATATCACTTTCTCTACCTTTTATCTCCTCCTTCTGTATTGTACCTTACATCAGCAATAGCTTCTACTTTTACATTGTCAAGATTACTAACATTTACATTCTGTTTTGTGAAATCATGATTGACCACAAGTTGACTCTAAACATTGAAAACCAATACAAAGTACTTGTCTTATAGGACTGTGTAGATATTGTTCAGTGGTGGCCTAAGTAGTATATTATATTTCATGTCCTCTAATAGCTGCTGTATAATATCACCTTGGCCATTCTAAGAAGACTGTTTCTAGCATCAAAGTCAATTAGAATAGCTTTTCTTATGCTCTATATATTACTTAAATTCATACCATATTCTAGTTGGCTTTATATTTGGATCATGGTTCGCTTGTATATTTAAAAATTATTTTCCTATAATTTCTAATTTTCATTTTTTTTTCAATGCATTATTTGTATCATATTTCCTCCCCCTTACATATACACCTATATATCTTTAAGTTATACCTGTAATTCTATTGAATTTTCCTTTTTCTGGAGACCTTTCTTTTAGTCTTTATTCTTCCTATTGCAATCTGAACTGATTATCTTTTAGGCATATCAGTACAATTATCCTGGGATTTCCATATATTGCTTTCCTGGAATTGACTATCTTTTGGATCCAAGACTTCTTTTTTTTTTTTTCATTTACTTCCTTATTTTGCTTGAGTACATTCTTAACTTTTGGAGGAAAGATGCATAAGTAAATAAATTTATCTGAGATCTTGTGTGTCTGAATAGGTAGGTATTTATTTTACCTTCACAGAGATTGATGCTATGATTGGTATAGAATGCTAGATTGAGGGATCCCTGGGTGGCGCAGTGGCTTAGCGCCTGCCTTTGGCCCAGGGTGCAATCCTGGAGACCCGGGATCGAATCCCACAATGGGCTCCCAGTGCATGGAGCGTGCTTCTCCCTCAGCCTGTGTCTCTGCCTCTCTCTCTCTCTCTCTGTGTGTGACTATCATAAATAAATAATTTTTTAAAAAAAAAAGAACCAACCCTGCTGACACCTGTATTTAAAAAAAAAAAAGAATGCTAGATTGAATTCTTTATCTAGCATCCCTGATGATGCAAGTCTAATCCTCATTCCTTTAGAGGTGGCTTGTTTTTTTTCTTTTTTCCTTTAGGATTTTCTCTTTATTGCTTATGTTTTGAAATGTCACGAACATGTAGCTAGAGATAGATTCTTCCTGCCAGTCAATGGCCCTTTTATTTTTTTTTAAGATTTTATTTATTTATTTATTTGAGAGAGAGAGAGAACAAGCCAGGGGAAGGGGCAAAGGAAAGGGAGAAATAGACTCCTCACTGAGCAGGGAGCCCAATGCGGAACTTGATCCCGGGACCCCAGGATCATGACCTGAGCCAATGGCAGACACTTAACCAACTTAGCCACCCAGGCACCCCTCAATGGTCCTTTTAATCTAAAGACTTTTTTTTTTTTTTCAGTTTTAGAGGACTTTAAAGTTTCTTTAATAAATTCTTCCCTTTATTTTTCTTTTTTTTGACTATTTTCTCTTTATTAAACCTATTTTACTGTGATCTTAGACTTCATATTTTTGCTCTAAGTGTCTCTTATCTTTGCTCCCCTATTTTCAATCTTTTTCTTTCTTTCTTTCTTTTTTTTTTTTTTTTTTTTTTTGTTGTTGTTAAGATTTTATTTATTTATTCACGAGAGACACACAGAGAGAGGGAGGCAGAGACACAGGCAGAGGGAGAAGCAGGCTCCATGCAGGGAGCCTGACATGGGACTCGATCCTGGGTCTCCAGGATCAGGCCCTGGGCTAACAGCAGCGCTAAACCACTGAGCCACCCGGGCTGCCCTTGACCTCTTTTTCTTCTGCTTATCAAAAATTTTCTTGATTTGATTTTTAGTGCTTCTATTGAACTTTATGCTTTAGCAATCATATGTTAATCTCTAAGAGTTTTTATTTTCTTGTCCTCTGGTTGTTCCTGTTTCGTAACATTCTTTTCTGGTTTTCTGGTTGCAATATATATGAATCTCTCCAATTACATCAACCAGAGTTTTTGTTGTTTGCTTTAGCTCGTTTTGTTTTGTTTTGCTTTGCTTAGGTTCTGTCTGTTTCTTGTTTTTTGTTCCTCTATGGTCAGTTTTATAGTTTATTTATTTTGGTCAGTCATTCTCTTTAATGCTGCAGTCTCTCTTCACATACTACAGATCCTTGGTTTTCTGCTCATACTTTAAGATGAAAAGGAAGGGTAAATGGCAGAGCATTTTACAGGGCTCTTTTCCAGCCATGTTCCTCTCCTAGATGAGAATTTTATAAAGAAACCTTTTGTGGAGGAGGACTGGGATTCAGTTTAGAGTCACTGATGGGAAGCTAGTTTCCAAGTTACATCCTCCCAAGTCTCAGAATAAGTTTATTCAGTTTTTTGGGTTTTTTTTTTTTGTTGTTGTTGTTGTTTTGTAAAATACTACATACTTCTCCTTCAGGCTAAGTATCATATACCTGCCTATAGGATTGCCAGCTAATATATCTGTCCACCTGTAAAATCTTGAATTAATTCACCTTTGGTCACCTTACTTCTCAATTATACCTTCTGACTCTGAGGCCAGAACCCTCTCCCTTTGTAGTTTCTTACATCATTTTCCAGACTCTGACTTCTCTGTTCATTTCATTGATCAATTTGCCTTATCTGTTTCCTAGATATTTATTGAAATCTTTCATCCGTTGGTGACCACCAACACC
The DNA here is from genome assembly GCF_003254725.2 of Canis lupus dingo. Classification (NCBI taxonomy): domain Eukaryota; kingdom Metazoa; phylum Chordata; class Mammalia; order Carnivora; family Canidae; genus Canis; species Canis lupus. Next base: position 29,596,348 of record NC_064265.1, on the reverse strand, counting down.
CCTAATCCGGTGCCTCACCTTCTTTACTTCCTTTTCTGTTATGGTTATGCCTTTATTGTACTTTTATACATTTATTTCAATGGAATCTCAGGAGTAATGGGGGACAAACAAGTTTCTACAATCTTGAATTTCTCCAAGTTGTTTTGAGAAAAGCTACCAAGGGGCACCTGAGTTGTCCAGTCAGTTGAGCATCCCACTTTTGATTTCAGCTCAGGTCATGATCTCAGGGTCAAGGGATTGAGACCCAAGTCAGGCTCCTCACTCATTGTGATGTCTGCTTGGAACCTTCTCTCTCCTTCTTCCTCTGTCCCTCCCCTACCTCATGTGCATACTTTCTAAATAAATAAATAAGCTACCAATTCCGTTTCCATTCTGAACTCTAGCAAATTCTAGATTGGTTTCTATAGTATGGTTTTTTGCTTATTCAGGATCTCCTCAGACCAAAAACATAAGAGCCATAACTATACATTCTGTTTCATTTGTTTCTTCTATTCAATTGTAAGGAATTTTAAAATTTCAAATGGGAGTCCTGGAGTTTCCCTTCGCTCTGACTTTACTCTTGACTTTTATCCTTCTGTTTCTTTATCTGTTGGCCTTGGTCTCTATTTCTTGCCTAATCAACAACATTGACAACCTTTTATTACAGTATAATGTTACAGTTCTATTTTATTATTGGTTGTTGTTAATCTCTTACTATGTCTAATTTATAAATTAAACTTTATCATAGGTGTCTATGTATAGGAAAAAGCAGTATATATAGGGTTTGGTCCTATTAAAGTTTCAGGCCTCCATTGGGGATCTTAGAACATGTCCCTTGTGGATAAGGTGGCAATACTGTACTTGACATAATTCTCAACATTTCTCATTGAATGTTCATATGATTTCAGATCTCTTGAAACCATTTTTTATATGAAGTTAGAAAAAACAGGCACATGGGTGGCTCAGTGGTTGAGCATCTGCCTTTGGCTCAGGTCATGATCCTGGGGTCCTGGGATCAAGTTCCATATCAGGCTCCCCTTGGGGAGCCTGCTTCTCTCTCTGCCTGTGTCTCTGCCTCTCTGTGTGTGTCTCTCATAAATAAATAAATAAAATCTTTAAGAGAAAAAAAGAAAAAAGAATCTGATAATTTGTTTAAGGCTCTCTACAGATGTCTTTAAATTAGTCTGCCCCTGTGGTATGTGGCTTTGTAATTAGAAAGCCAGTTAAATGGGATTTTCCCTGAGGGACCAGAAGCTTAGACTTACCTGGTGAAAAAGAAATGTAGTTTTTGTAAGAAGGCCTCTTTGGGGAACTACTATAGAGCTCTGAACTATATAATCAAATTAAAGTTTGCATTAAAATTGAAAGAACTTTGTATTTCAAATTTCTAACCTTTAATAAATAAAAAACAAAAGAGAACCTAGGCTTACTGACATCAGAATCAGAGAGGTATATATGTGGACAAGCCCAAGTAAACCATCCTCAGCGGCTCTAGTATGTCAAGCCCAAATGGTATAGTCAGGATGGGTACTAAGATCCTCAGACCAGCTTACCTTCCCCCAACTCCATGGTGGGGGAAATGAGGTCTTTCTCAGCCACTGACTGGGTAGTTAATACCATGTGAGTGTTAATACCTTGTTGTTCATATGTCAGAAAATAGGAGATCTAAGCAGGAGGAAATACACTAAAGGAATTTTACCACTTTTCTAACATGCCAAAATAGTATGAATGGGAGAGCCGTAATTTGTCTTAAGGGTTGTAGTGTTTCATGGCTTCGACTTCTGGTTCTTTTTGTGCAGCAGCTGTCATTAATGGAATCCACTCTTGGCTCTGCATGGTCATTTTTCTTGGGTGATGTACAGCTTTGTACATAAGCATTTTTTAATGAGTCAAGGGTTTTCTTCCTTTTTTTTTTTTTTTCAAAATAAACTTAGAAGGATTAGAACTTTTAGGGTGAAATGTCAGACTCAAAATTTCTTTTTATGGTGTATTCTCATTTTCTCCCTGGTTTTAGGAGCTGGAAATCCAAAGTGCACAATTGCAATTGTTTTGGGAAGAACTAAAAATGCCTCTGCAACCAGGTAATAAAATAATTGTGATTGAGAAATCTAATTAGGAATAAAAATCACCCTTTCTTTCTACCCATGTAATTTACCTAAAATGCACCATTTGGTTTGGGTGCCTGGGTGCCTCAGTCAGTTAAGTGTCTGACTCTTGATTTCAGCCCAGATCATGATTTCAGGGTTATGAGACTGAGCCCTGTGTTGGGCATGGAGCCTGCTTAAGATTCTTTTCCCTCTGCTTCTTCCACCCCTCTCTAAAGAAATTTCTTTTAAAAAATGCACCAGTTGAACTTATAGATTATAATAATATAAAGTATGAGCTTAATGTCACATTTGTGTTTCATAGTTATTTTACTATAAGATTTATTTAAGAAACATTTTAGGGAGTTGCTATATGTTCTTCACTGTGGAATTTCCTGTATTAAAAAGTGTTGCTGAATCCTCAAAGCTGTTTGGATCAGATTATAGGACATAAAAATTTTCAGAATGATCTGTAAATAATTATGTGATTAGACTATAGATCAAAGACAGTATAGTCTTGCAACATTTGATATTATCAGTTCCCAGTTTCCATTGCTGAACAATGAGAAGCTTCAATCAAGTAACTTTAATTGATTTTCATATCATTATTGCTGTTCCAGATCACAGCCTACATCCAACTGTGCTTGATGTATGTCTTCCACACAATTCCCATTCCAGACATCATTGCTTGCATGTACATAATAACAATCGAAAAAGGACAATTGCAACTCCGTCTAACAGCTGTTTTATTTTTCCACTTAGCACACTTTTCCTAACATCTGTTTTTCTTTAACCAGATACAAACAACACAGCATGGTTCTTGTTCCTGTCAACACACCTGGTGTAGAAATAATAAGGCCTTTGTCAGTTTTTGGCTACATAGGTAAGTACTCAAACAACAGAAGTGTGCATTAGCAAGCAGGATCACTGAGATATGCAGTAATACTGAAGGAAACAGATAGCATTATAATGCAGTAGATATATTCTTAGAAATCCTTTGGTGCTGACAACGGTTTTAACATAAATGCCAGTAGAATTCAGAATAAAGGGATGCCTGGGTAGCTCAGCGGTTGAGCAGCTAGCTTTGGCTCAGGACGTGATCCTGGAGTCCCAAGATCGAGTCCCACGTCGGGCTCCCTGCATGGAGTCTGCTTCTCCCTCTGCCTGTGTCTTTGCCTCTCTCTGTGTGTCTCTCATGAATAAATAAATAAAATCTTAACAACAACAACAAAAAAAGCAAAGAGAGGCAATGCATCATTGGACATCATTTTGTTTACTTTTGGGAAAGGGTAGATTGTATTCAAGGAACAGCAGTTGAGACTCTGCTTCTATCATCTAGGAGAATGAGTTAATGAAACAAACTTAGAAAAACTAAATCTTTTTTTAAAAAATATTTATTTATTCATGAGAGAGAGAGAGGCAGAGACACAGGCAGAGGGAGAAGCAGGCTCCCTGCAGGGAACCCAATGTGGGACTCGATCTGGATTCCTGGATCACGCCCTGAGCTGAAGGCAGACGCTCAACCACTGAGCCATCCAGGCATCCCTAGAAAAATTAAATCTAAGTAATCCACAGTAAAATTCTTTTTTTTTTTTTTTTAAGAGACAGAAATGGGGGGAAGAGGCAGAGAGAGAAAATCTTAAGCGGGCTCCATGCCGAGCCCTTAGCCAATGAGAGACTTGATCTCACAACCCTAAGACCCCCAAAATGGATTTATAATTTATGTTGCCTGGAAATCACCTCCATTTTAGAACCTGTGTTTAAATTTTCAGTGAGACAAATGTACAGCCCCTCTCCAACTCGCTACACACAAGGCCAAAAGAAACAACTCTGGAGAAGTTTGATTATTAATGTCTATTCTGACAGGAAAAGGGTGTGGAGTTAGCATGAGATTATCTCTAGAACTTAAGGGTGGGGGAGGGAGTATGAGGAGGGGTAGGCGGTGTGATGTAAAGACTAAAGTGTTCTCAGTCTCCATCAAATGCCAGCATTTCCAAGAGGCAAACACATAGTGAACAATCCTGGACTGGGAGTAGTCTCTGCTTTGTCTTGAATGCTGAGCCTGCTTTGTCCCTTCTTGCAGGTTTTTTGCAGTTTCAGGCATTGATTTACACAATGATAAAATAAGAAACAAATTACAGGGCACCTGGGTGGCTCAGTGGATTAATTGTCTGCCTTCAGCTCAGATCCTAATCCTGGGATCCAGCCCCACGTTGGGCTCCCTGCTCAGTGGAGAGCCTACTTCTCTTTTCCCTCTGCCAGTCACTTCCCCTCTTTGTGCTCTCTCTTGCTCTCTCGCTCTCTTGTCCTCACTCTCTCAAAACAAAACAAAACAAAACAAAACAGCCTTAAACTACATTATTCACTTTCAAGTTTTGAACTATTGAAACCATTTCTCCCCCAAGCAAAATTTTCTATGGAAGTTCATATATTAAAAATCTCAAAGAAGAAATAATAATAAAGTAATAATAAGATAATCTGATTGGACCTATGAGGCCGCCTTCCCTTTTAGTAACTCTACAAACTTCAGAAAATGAGTTTGAAAACCTCTAGATCAAATAATTCTAAAATCTCTTCTAAGTGGAACAGTTTATGAGTTTCCTGGGCTATGGGGCTAGGGGTTCAGAGCTTAAGGTCTACCTAGGAATACCTAATATATGAGGCTTTTAAGTCCTGTGCCTTCTGAGTAATTTCTTTGATTAATATTAATTATATATGACCAATTTTTTGGTCAACTCATTTTGCTCTTTAAAATTATGTTTTCTGAGGTACCTGAGTGGTTCAGTTGGTTAAACATCTGCCTGCATGGGACACCTGGGTGGCTCAACAGTTGAGCATCTGCCTTTGGCTCAAGGCGTGATCCCGGTCCAGAGATTGAGCCCTACATCGGACTCCCTGTGAGGAGCCTGCTTCTCTCTCTATGCCTCTGCTTTTCTCTATGTCTCTCAGGAATAAATAAATAAAATATGTATTTTTTAAATCTGACTTCAGATCATGACCTTGGGGTCCTGGGATCGAGCCCCCCATTGGCTCCCTGCTCAGCAGGGAGCCAGCTTCTCTTCCCTTTCCCCTGCTCATACTCTCTCTATCTTTATCTCTTTCTCAAATAAATAAATAAAATCTTTAAAAAATTTTTATTTTCTATTTTACAGATAATTTCCATGGAGGACATTTTGAGATCCATTTTAATCAAGTACGAGTTCCTGCCACCAATTTAATACTAGGTGAGATAAGTTTGGAAAAATGATTCTTCAGTATTGTGTACTAAAATATTTTCAGGTCTAAATCTGGAAAAGATAGGAAATGTACTTTAGTTTACATATTTTTTTCTCTTAGATACTTTTCCCTCTTACCCCATTTATAAGGGAACATTTTTTTCATGGTGGATTTTCTTACATGGAATAATATTTCATTTAAGTATTTGATGTGGTTTTATATATCATATATAGCTAAATACAAAAAATACAATTCGGAGCAACATTTTTTTTTTTTCTAAAACATCTTCAGTTCTCGTTTTAAGAAACCTCAAACCTTTCTGAATTCAAGTCTTATATATAAACATATTAGAAGCATAAATAAGTTTGCATAATAAATGCCTGGTTCATTTCATCCTCTTGCTTACTGGAATCCTACCCTAAACTTCAGTGAGCACTGCAAGTGACACTTCTTTCAGAAAGATTTTGTGTTCTTCACCCAATCTACTCATAAACCCCTGCTGCCTGCCAGGCCCTCAGGGTACATTCTCTCTCTCCTTTGCCTTTCTTGTTCTCCACCATATCCCTTATTCCTAGCATCCTTGTCCCTCTTCTGGATTCTGAACTCCCAGTAGAGAGACTGTGTCTTATCTACCACTGAAACCTTATGAAATAGCATATGCATAGTTGGTACTCAAGAGACAGTTCTTAAATTGGATTGAAATGTTTAACAATGGTGGTTTAAAAACATAGAGATCAAAATTTCCATAAATAATGCACATTATTATAGAGCTTTTTTTTTTTCCCCCTACCAGAATGCCATTCTCATTGAGAGGGCCGTTCATCATTTTCTCAAGATTTGTGTAAATAACAGAATAGGTGGGCTGTGGCCACTTTCACATTCTCCCTTCTTTCTTACAGGTGAAGGTAGGGGATTTGAAATTGCCCAAGGCCGCCTTGGGCCTGGCAGGATCCACCACTGTATGAGAACAGTAGGTCTGGCAGAACGGGCTTTGCAGATTATGTGTGATCGAGCAACACAAAGGGTGGCCTTTAAGAAGAAACTGTTTTCACATGTAAGGATGATTAGTTACTTGAATTTATTCTAGCCCAATGCACTCACTGATCCAGAAACAAAACAGCATTACTTGTCACTCACTGATCCAGAAACAAAACAGCATTACTTGTCATAAAGAGATTTCCTCTAAATAAATAAGATGATTTTTTTTTAAGTACAAAGTATATTTGTCTGTACTTAAATATAGTCTGATGAGAGACCTTTAACTTTGTGAAAGATTAACTACTTCCTAAAGTGCTTCAACACAGCGCAAAGAGTATGGACAATTCCTTCAACTTTCTCAGACTCTTGTTATCTAGAGAACCAGGTACATTAGCACTCTGAGGAGAGAGCTGGTATAAAGAAGAGGGATTTGCCTTATTCTTTGACTTTCTGAAGGGAATTAGTAAGTGAGGAAATACAGGAAAATAACCTAAGACTCAGTGAAAGGAGAGAGATCTAAAAATGGAATGGACTGCTTCTATAGGAAGTAAGTTTCCTGTCACTGGAGAAAGGCAAGTACAAATGGAACCAGTATTTGATGAGATGTTCCTGATTTTTTGAATTCCCATCTATAAATTATATACTGCTGAGTCTGATGTTTACAAAGCACAATCAACAATATAGTTAAATGAGGGCAATATAATCAAAATTAGAGACTATCAAGAGGGAAAAGAAGCTGTCATTCTGACTTCCTTGGAAAACTTTATAAGTGGGATATTCAAATCATCTCCCAAAAGCCTTTCTAACTTCTAAGAAGGCAAGAAAATTTGTTTTAAGTATTCATTACTTAGGATTGCTAACATTTTAGTATTAGGTCAAACTTGGGTTGGTAAAATTATATTTGTGTTTGCTGGACATAATCTTTTAGTATATTGGTCCCCTTGTAAAGTACATTTGTGAGCATCTTTTAAAATTTAGCAGTGTATTTTATTTAAAGATTTTATTTATTTATTCATGAGAGACACACAGAGAGAGAGGCAGAGACACAGGCAGAGGGAGAAGCAGGCTCCATGCAGGGAACCCAATGTGGGACTCGATCCTGGCACCATGGGATCGCGCCCTGAGCCAAAGGCAGGTGCTCAGCCGCTGAGCCACCCAGGCCTCCCTCGCAGTGTATTTTTTTTACCTTAAATTTCCTATAGGCTATGTTTGCTTTTTGTGAAATATTATTCAGCATATCTGTGCTTTAGTTGTAACACTTTCTATGAAAAAATACAGCCTGTTTTTGGCACACACCTAGGAATAACTTGTTGAGGAACCCTTTTAGTATATGGTGAGGGCAAGGAGTTCAGCTGTTGGATGGACACTGTGGGAGGAAGTAAGAAGGTGTGAACTTTGGGGACTCTGAATACAACTCCATGCTGCTCTGAGTAGGAGCTGAAGAGTTGCTCATGACATCAATTTCACTTCCTATACTTTTCTCTCAGGATTGCCCCCCAACCCTGGAGCAGGATGAAGGGAGGACATGAGAGGTTGATGCACAGACATCTTGAACACATAAAAGCACTTTCCTCAAGTTTCATGAGAGATGTTTTCAACACTATACTAGAGGGAAATTTCCCTCATGCTTTTTGTAAGTTAATGTATAAAGCAGAACAAGCCTGAGCTTTTCAAAAATATGCCTCCCTTCACTGGAAACTTCTTGCATTTGGCACAAAGAAAATGACCTGGCAGAGGCAAAAGAGATGTGGAGGCATGTCATAAACAAAAATCCGAGCCAGATTTTTTTTTTCTCAGTTTGTGTAAGTAACATTCCATTTCCCTGAATTTGGAGACTCTTTCCAGCTGCCTTCTCAATTATTCCAGGCACTATAGCAAAAAATTCTCTCCCAAAATAATCTGGCAACTCCTTGGAGCACTCAGTTTCTATTAACTGAATGCTTTTCAGCAAATCCAGGGTCTGTAGAGACCCAGCTGAGAACACTTTTCTTTACTCGAAAGCTAAGAAATAAATGTACTTGTAATCTGATCATGAAGTTATAATCACTCAGCTTTACAGTCATCAAAAAGATACTGCTGGGGCTTGTTTGAAGTTGTTAATTCAGGGCATGCCTGGGTGGCTCAGCAAGTGAGCATCTGCCTTTGGCTCAGGGCGTGAACCCGGAGTTCTGGGATCAAGTCCCACTTTGGGCTCCCCACAGGGAGCCTGCTTCTCCCTCTGCCTGTGTCTCTGCTTCTCTCTGTGTCTCTCATGAATAAATAAATAAAGCTTAAAAAAAAAAGTAACTACTAGAAAATTTTAAATTACATTTGTAGCTTACAACAAACATTTCTATTGGATGACTTTTGAGGTTGAAACAAGGCTCTAAATTAACAACTTTTTTTTTTTTTAAGATTTTATTTATTTATTCATGAGAGACACACAGAGAGAGGCAAAGACACAGGCAGAGGGATAAGTAGGCTCCACGCAGGGAACCTGATGTGGGACTTGATCCTGGGTGTCCAGGATCACATCCTGGGCTGAAGGTGGTGCTAAACCGCTGAGCCACCTGGGCTGCCCAGTAGTTACATTTTTTAAAAAGTAAAAGAAATAGATGAAATTGATTTTTATAATCTATTTTATTTAACCCAGTATATTCAAAATGTTATCATCTCAACATGAAATCAATATAAAAATATTTTAAAGGTATTTTATGATCTTTTTAAAAAACGACTGATTTTTCTAAATTGAGTGTCATTGCACACTTAGGACACATCTCAGTTCAGACTAGGCATATTTCAAATGCTCAGTAGCCACATGTGGTTATCAGCAGTTATATTGAACATCGCTGTTATAGAGAAACTGATCAAATATCCACTGCTCAAGAAATGTACTATAGCACACATAAGCATAAAAATAACTGTGGAAGGTTCATGTGGCTCCAGTAATAGCACTGTGATTGGCTGTTGGTCAAACTTAAATACTATTCTCCGCTGTAAACACCAGTTCTCTAACTAGGGATGGGAACAACAACACCACCAAGAAAGAACCCATTGTGGCCAACCAGGAGCATCTGTTATTGTCCTCTGAGTTTCACTGCTGAGTTCTGAATGTTTGCTTGCCTGTGGGATTTATGATAAGGGTTGGTCTCTATATTCTCCATTCACCTCCCCACTTTTCTTCCAAGTTCTAACCAGTAGAGAAAACTCATGAAGACAACTAAGAAGCAAGTACCAATTTTTTTTAATTAAAATATTTTGGGGAGGCCTGGGTGCCTCAGTGGTTAAGCATCTGCCTTTGGCTCAGGGCATGATCCTGGAGTCCCAGGATCAAGTCCCGCAGGGAGCTCCCTGCATGGAGCCTGCTTCTCCCTCTACCTGTGTCTCTGCCTCTCTCTCTCTCTCTCTGTGTGTGTGTGTGTCTCTCATGAATAAATAAATAAAATCTTTAAAAAATAAAAATAAAATCTTTATTTTGAAATCACTGTAGATTCACATGCAGATGTAAAAAATAATGAGATCCCTTACATTCTTTCCTATGTTTCTCCATGGTAACATCTTGCCAAACTACAGTATAAAATCAGAACCAGGATATTGTCATTGATAGACTCCAGATATAGGACATTTCCATCACCACAAGGATCCCTCATCTTGTTCTTTCATGAGCACACCCACCTCCTCATTCTTGTCATCTCCTCATTAACCCCTGGCAACCTTTAATCTGTTCTTCATTTTTGTAATTTTGTCATCTCAAGAATGGAATCATACAGCATATAAGCTTTTGGTGTTGGCATTTTTTCACTTAGCATAATTCTCTGGAGATTCATCCAGATTATATGTGCGAATAGTTGGTTCATTTTTTTTATTGCTGGGCAGTATTCCTTGGTATGGATTATCACAGTTTAACTGTTTACCTGATGAGGGATATCTGGGTGATTCCTGTCTGTGACTGTTACAGATAGAGCTGCTATAAACATTCATGTACAGGTTTTTATGTGAACATACGCCTTTATTTCTCTGAGATTAATGCGTAAGAATGCTGGGTCATATAGGAGTAGTATGTTCAGTTTTTAAAGAAACCACCAAACTCTTTTCCAAAATGGCTAAATTTTCACTTTCATCAGCTGTGTATAAATGATCTAGTTTCTCCACATCCCCACCAGCATGTGGTATTGTCACTTTTTTTTTTTATTTTAGCCCTCCGATAGGAGTATAGGAGTAGTGATATCTCATTGTGGTTTGCTTGTATGTATGTATGTATGTATTTTTAAAGATTTTATTTATTTATTCATGAGAGATACACAGAGAGAGAGGCAGAGACATAGGCAGAGGGAGAAGGAGGGTCAATGCAAGGAGCCCAATGTAGGTGGGACTCCATCCCGGATCCTAGGATCACGCCCTGGGCCAAAGGCAGATGCTCAACCCCTGAGCCACCCAGGGGTCCCTAAAATGACTTTTCTGCATGGATTTATATGACCATGTGATTTTCTTCTTTAACCTTGTTAATATGGTAGAGTACATTGATTTTCAAATACTCAACCAACTTTGCATCCTTGAAATAAACCCTACTTTTTCATAGTGTATAATTCTTTGTTATATATCATTGAACTCTACTTGCTAAGTTTTGTTAAGGATTTTCGCATATGGATTCATGAAGGATATTGGTCAATAGTTTTTGTTTTTTCGTACTGTCTTTATCTGGTTTTGATATTAGGATAGTATCTTTACAAAACGATGTTGGAGGTATTCCCATTTCTTTTACTTTCTGGGAGAAATTGTCTAGATTGGTGTTAATTATTCTTGAAGCATTTGGTAGTCTCTAATGAAACCTTTTGGGCCTGGAGATTTGGGGCTAGAGAGGTAGTTTTTTAAAGATTAATTTCCTTATTAGTTTCAGGGTTATTCAGTTTATCTGTTTTATATTGGATGAGTCATGGTTTTTGTTTTTTTTTTTGTATTTTTTGAGGAAGTGATCCATTTTATCTAAGCTGTTAAGTTTATTGTTTAGAGATGTTCACAATATTCTCCTCTTATCCTATTGATGTTTGCAGGGTCTGTAGTGATATATCCCCTATTTCACTGACTTTGGTAACTTGTGCCTACTTTTTCTTGTCAGTCTTGCTACAGCTCTGCTGTTCTTACTGATCTTATCAAAGAATAGAAAATATATTAATTATTAATATACAAAACTATAACATGATTGTTATATTAGGGCTTAATATTAACAAGATATTTGTTTCATTGATTTTTCTCTATTTTTTTTCAATTTTATTGATTCCTGCTCTTTATTATATACTTCCTTTTGCTTTCTTTGTATTTATTTTGCTCATTTGGATTTATTTTGTTTCTTGAGGTGGTAGCATGGATTACTGACTTGAGACTTTTCCTCTTTTCTCATGTGTGTTTTTTAGTGCTATAATTTTCCTTCTCAGTACTACTTTACCTATGTTCCACAAAATGTGGTATATTGTGTTTTCGTGTTAATTCAGCTCAGTGTATTTTTCAGTTTCCTTTGAGACTCTTTAACACAAGAATTGTTTAAGAAGTGTGTTACTTAGTTTCCAAGTGTTTGGAGTTTTTCCTGTTACTCTGTTTTTAATTTCTAGTTTGATCTTATTGCAGTTACAGAACAAACTCTGTATTATTTCATTTCTTACTAATTTTTTGAGATTTGTTTTATGGCTCAGGTTATGGTCTATCTTTCTATATGTTTGAGGACACTTGAAAAGAGTGTGAATTCTGTTGTTGGGTGGAATGTTCTATAAATGTCTATTAGATCCTGTTGCTTGATGGTGTTGAATTCCTCTATATTCTTATTGATCTTCTAATTGTATCAGTAGTTGAGAGAGAGGTGTTGAAGTCTCCAATCAGGATTGTGGATTTGTTTACTGCTCCTTTCATTTCTATCAGTTTTTGTTTTACGTATTCAGCAGCTCCATTGTTTGATGCATACACATTTAGGATAGTTGCTAGTTTCTTTTTTTTTTTTTTTTTTTTAGGTTTTTTTTTTTTTTTTTTTTTTTTTTTTTTTTTTTTTTTTAGCTGCTACTTCTTGATGGATTTACCCTTTTATCATTGTATAACGACCCTATCTGTCTTTGGTAATTTTCTTTGTTCAGAAGTTTGCTTCATCTGATAGTAATATAGCTAGCTGTTCCAGCTTTCATTTAATTAATGTTTACATACTACATAATTTTTTTTGTTTTTAGCTTGCTTATGTCATTATATTTGAAGTGAATTTTGGGCAGCCTGGTGGCTCAGCGGTTTAGCACCACTTTCAGCCCAGGGCGTGATCCTGGAGACCCAAGATCGAGTCCCATGTCAGGCTCCCTGCATGGAGCCTGCTTCTCCCTCTGCCTGTGTCTCTCTCTGCCTCTCTCTCTGCCTCTCTCTGTGTCTCTCATGGATAAATAAATAAAATCTTTTAAAAAAAGAAAAGAAAATGAATTGTTTTCTAATTGGCACTTAGGTGGGTCTTGTTCTTTAATCCGCTCTAACAGTCTTTGTAGTAATTCACATTATGGCTTAAGTGTGTCATTTAATGTTTTGTTTTGTGTTCTCTGTTTTTCATTATTTTTATTCCTGCATTCCTTTAACATTTTTCGAATTCCATTTTGCTTTATCTATAATGTTTGAGTGTACCCTTCTGTATAGCTCTTTTAGTAGTTGGTCTAGGTATTACATTATATGAATATATACATATTTGTATATATGCATGTATTTTATCAGTCTGCTGGTGTCCTTATTTTACCTTTTTGAGTGAAGTATAGAAACTTTACCTCCCTTAATTGAAATCCCTTTTTTTCTTAAAGATTTTATTATTTATTTATTCATAGAGACACAGAGAGAGAGGGAGAGGCAGAGACACAGGCAGAGGGAGAAGCAGGCTCCATGCAGAGAGCCCGACATGGGACTCCATCCAGGGTCTCCAGGATCACGCCCTGGGCTGCAGGCAGTGCTAAACTGCTGCGCCACTGGGGCTGCCCTTGAAATCCCTTTAATTTCCTTCATTTATAATTGTCTTAAATATTTGTTTCACATAAATTTAGAATGACATCACAGTATTAAAATATTTGCTTCAACTCTTAAGCATAATTTAGAAAATTCAAGAAGCAGGGGCACCTGGGTGGCTCAGGTCCATCTAGTTAAGCATCTGCCTTTGACTCAGGTCATGATCCTGAGATCAAGCCCCACATTGGGCTCCCTGCTCAGTGGGGAGTCGTCTTCTCTCTCTGCCCCTCACTCTACTTCTCTTTCTCAATCTCCGTCTCTCAAATAAATAAAATCTTCAAAAAATTTATAAAGGAAATTCAAGAAGCAAAGGAAAACCAATTGTATTTAACTATATATTTTCTTACTACGTTCATTCTTTCTTCCTGATTTCCTCTTTTACCTCTTCTGTTTAGGGAAATTCCTTTAGCCATTCTTTAGGAGTCTACAAGTGACAATTTTTTTGTTTTTCTTTATCTGAGAACATCTTGATTTCTCCTTTATTCCTGAGGGATATCCTCATTGGGTATAGGATCCTGTGTTGACCCTTCTTTTCTTTTAGTACTTGAAAAATATCCTGCCACTCTCTTCTGGCATATAAACATACCCGTATAGGTAAGGTGTCATTCTTCTGGCTGCAGTTATAATTGTGTTATTTTTTTGAAGTTTAATTGTGATGTGTCTTGCTATGAATTTCCTTGGTTTATCCTGCTTTGCATTCACTCAGCCTCTTAAATCTGTAGGTTTTGTCTCTTGCTACATTTGGAAAGTTTCACCACTTATTTTTTCAGTCTTTCCTCTTTTTCTTCTTGAACTTTGATGACATGAATGTTAGATGTTTTGTTTTGGTTCACAGGTCCCTAGGATGATGTTCTTTTAAAAATAATTTTTATTCTATTTTCTCTGTAGTTCAGACTGGACAATTTCTATTGTCCTATCTTCCAGTTCACTGATTTGTTCCTCTGTCCCCACTGTTCTGCTATTGAGCCCATCCACTGAGGTTTTTATTTAAATTATTACATTTTTCAGCTATAAAATATCTAATTGGTTTTTCTTCCTATCTTTGCTGAGACTTCAGTTTCTTTGATGAGATTACCTTGCAAAGGGTTTTAATCATGAACATATGTACTTTGTCAATTGCTTTTTCTGCATCTGTTGAAATGATCATATGGTTTCTATCCTTTGTCATTGATATGATGTATCACATTGATTTGTGAATATTGAATCATCTTTGAATCCTGGAAATAAATACCACTTAATTATGGTGAATGATTTTTTAATGTAATGTTGGATTCTGTTTGCTATTTTGTTGAGGGTTTTTACATCTATATTCATCAGAGATAGTGGCTTATAGTTCTCTTTTTTTGTAGTGTCTTTATGGTTTTGGTATCAGGATGGTACTGCCTTATCAAATGAATTTGGAAGTTTTCCTTCCTCTTATATTTTTTGGAATAGTTTGAGAAGAATGGGTGTAAACTCACTAGTTGAATAAAAGTAGTTAGAGTGAATAGCCTTGTCTTATTTGTGATCTTAGGGGAAAAGCTCTGTTTTTCACCATTGAGTATGATAGCTGTAGAGTGTCATATATGGCCTTTATTATATTGATGTATGTTCCCACTATACTCACATTGTTGAGAGTTTTTATCATGAAGAGAGGTTGAATTGTGTCAAATGCTCTTTCTGCATCTATTGAGATGATCATATGATTTTTATCCTTCATTTTGTTACTATGGTATACCCATTGATTGATTTGCAGATACTGACTGAACCATCCTGGAATCGCCCAAATAAATCCCACTTGATTGTGGTTAATGATCCTTTATTGTATCATTGAATGTAGTGTTGAGGATTTTTGCATCTATATTCATCAGGGATATTGGCCCATAGTTTTGTTTTGTAGTGTCCATCTGGTTTTGGTTTCAGCATAATGCTGCTTTGTAGGAAGAACTTGGAAGCTTTCCTTCTTCTTTTATTCTTTGGAATAGTTTGAAGAGAATAGGTATTAACTATTCTTTAAATGTTTGTTAGAATTGTGAAGCCATCTAGACCGGGATTCTTGTTTGTTGAGAATTTTTTATTATTATTATTGAATCATTTCATTACCAGTAGTCATTCTTCCTCATTAATTTTTGAAAGATTGTATGTTTCTAGAGATTTATTTATTTCTTATAGGATGTCCATTTTGTTGGCATATAATTGTTCATGGTAGTCTCTTCTCATTCTTTGTATTTCTGTGGTGTCAACTGTCCCTTCTCTTTCATTTCTTTTTTTTTTTTAAGATTTTATTTATTTATTTATTCATGAGAAGCAGAGAGAGAGAGGCAGAGACACAGGCAGAGGGAGAAGCAGGCTCCATACAGGGAGCCCGACGTGGGACTCGATCCCGGGACTCTGGGATCATGCCCTGGGCTGAAAGCAGCGCCAAACCATTGAGCCACCTGGGCTGCCCTTTTCTTTCATTTCTAATTTTATTTGGGTCTTCTCTGTTTTTTTCTTGATGAGTCTAGCTAATGGTTTATTAATTTTGTTTATTTCTGCTCTGATCTTTATTATCTCCTAATTTCCACTAACTTAGGGCTTTATTTGTTCTTTTCCTAGTTACTTTAGGTGTAAGATTAGATTGTTTGAGATTTTTCTTGTTTCTAGATCTATATTACTATAAATTTTCCTCTTAGAACTGCTTTTGCTGCACTCCATAGATTTTGGATTATTGTGTTTTCATTTTCATTTGTCTCCATGTATTTTTAAATTTCTTCTTTGATATCTTTGTTAATTCATTGGTTGTTTAGCCTCCACATGTTTGGCCTTTTTCCATTTTTCTTCCTTTTAATTGATTTCTAGTTTCATATCATTGTGGTTCGAAAAACTCCTTCACAGGATTTAAATTTTCCTAAGTTTGTTGGGACTTATTTTGTGGCCTAATGTGATCTATCCTGGAGAACTTTCTATGTCCACTTGAAAAGAATGTGTATTCTGTTGTTTTTGAATGGAATATTCCCTATTATGCTAAGTCCATTTAATCTAATGTGTCATTCAAAGACACTGTTTCCTTGTTGACTTTCTGCCTGGATGATCTATCCATTAATCTAAGTGGAGTGCTAAAATCCCCTACTATTATTAGGTTATTGTCAATTTCTCTCTGTTAATATTTGCTCTATGTATTTAGGTGCTGCAATGTTGGGTACATAGACATTTACATTTGTTATATCCTTTTGTTCAGTTCATCCCTTTATCATTATATAATCCCCTTTTTTGTCTCTTGTTGTGGTTTGTTGTTGTTTTTAAGTCGTTTCCATACCCAACCTACGGCTTGAACTCACAACCCTGAGAGAGTCACATGCTCTAATGACTGAGCCTGGCAGGTGCCCCAACTGTTTTTGTTTTAAAGTCTGTTTTGTCTAAATATTACTACACAGCTTTTTTTTTTTTTCCACTTCCATCT
This sequence comes from Canis lupus dingo, assembly GCF_003254725.2. Classification (NCBI taxonomy): domain Eukaryota; kingdom Metazoa; phylum Chordata; class Mammalia; order Carnivora; family Canidae; genus Canis; species Canis lupus. Next base: position 29,579,680 of record NC_064265.1, on the reverse strand, counting down.
GCAAAGGATATCTTTTTCCATCATTTCACTTTCAGTCTCTATATGTCTTTAGGTCTAAAGTGAGTCTCTTGTAGGCAACATATAGATGAGTCTTTTTTTGTTTTGTTTTTTAATCCATTTTATCACTCTATGATGTGATTGACTAGAGCATTTAGACCTTTTACATTTAAAGTAGTTACTGATAAATATGTTCTCTCTTTTTTTTTTTTAAAGATTTATTTATTCATGAGATACACAGAGAGAGGCAGAGACACAGGCAGAGGGAGAAGTAGGCTCCATGCAGGAAGCCTGATGCAGGGCCCCATCCCCAATCCTGGGATCAGGCCCTGAGCCGAAGGCAGATGTTCAACTGCTAGATATGTTCTTATTGCCATTTTGCTAATTCTTTTCTGGTTGTTCTTGTCTGCTTCTTTCTTCCTCTCTCGGTCTCTTTCCTTGTGATTGGTGACTTTTAAATGTTTTCTGTTTGGGGGCACCTGGGTGGCTCAGTCAGTTAAGCCTCTGCTTTCAGCTCAGGTCATGATCTCAGGGTCCTGGGATAGAGCCCCACTTCACACTTGCTCAGCAGGGAGTCTTCTTCTCCCTCTCCTCTGTTCCTCTCCACTGCTTATGTGTTCTCTCTCCCTCTCTCTATCTCAAATAAATAAATGAAATCTTTTTTTGAAAAAAAATAAAAGTTTTCTGTTTTGCTAGGCTGCCCCTATCCAAACCTTCAGGTAGAGTAGATTTTTGTTGGGGGTATTTTAAAAAAAATTTTGTCGGTGCTCATGGGCATTTTCAATTTGCTGACTTTTTCAGCTCCAAGTCTAGGATGTATTAGGCAAAAAGAAAACCCAGGGAACTCACTACCGTATTATTCTTTTAGCTTAGCCAGTCTGCCTCCTTCTATTTACCAGTGTTTGTTTTATAGAAAATCCCAGGTTTTTAGTTATATTCAATAAGAAAATAGGGAAAAGTGCATCTACTTCATCTTTCTGGAAGTAGAAGTCACTGGAAGTGACAACATTATTAATCTATGTAGGTACCTATAAATACAATGCAGAACTCTCTGGGAAAAGCTGAATTGGGGAATGGAGCTTGGAGCTGAGCTGAAGTGGAGGTTCCTTAAGTCCAGGTCTGGGCCTTGAAACCTACACATTCTGGCAAGTGTGCAGAGCATATAAATTTAACAACTTAGATAAAATGGACTAATTCCTTAAGAGTCATAAACTACCAAAACTCACTGAAGGTGAAATAGATAATCAGAGTATTCTACAACTGTTAAAGAAGTTGAATTCATACTTTTAAAGCTCCTGAAATAAGAAATGATCAGGCCTAGATGGTATCACTGATAAATGATACTAAATAGTTAAAGAAGAAATAACACCAATTCTATGCAACTTCTTCCACAAATTAGAAATGGAGGAAACACTTGTCAACTTATTTTATGAGGACAGAATTGCCCTAATCCAAAACCAGATAAGAACTAGACCAATATAGATGCAAAAACCTACTAGGAGATAAGGTCCAGCAATATATAAAAAGAATATTATATCACAGCCAAGTAAGGTTTATCCCAGGAATGCAAAGCTGATTTATATTCAAAAATTACTTAGAAAAGTAATTTTTATAATCTGCCATAGTAGCCTGAAAAAGAAAAAGCACACAATCATGTCAACTGATCCAGAAAAGCGCTTGACAAAATTAACAAGTATTCATAATAAAAACTCAGCAAACTAGGAATAGAAAGGAATTTATTCAACCCAATGCAGAGCATCTAAAAAATTTTACAGTTAACATCATGCTTAATGATGAAAGACTAAGTGTTTTTCCCCCAAGACTGGGAACAAAGCAAGGATGTTTACTCTAACCACTCCTATTTTTCATCATAGAGGAAGTCCTAGCCAATGCAGTGAGTCAAGAAAAAAAGTACATATAGTTTGGGGGGGAAAGGAGGTAAAACTATCTGTATTCACAGACAAAATGATTGATAGAAAATCCTTAGGAATCTACCAAACAAAACAATTTTCCCAGAACTAATGGAACTTAGCAAAGTCTTGGGATATAAGATCAACACATAAAATTAATTTATTGTTTATACACTAGCAATGAACAAATGGAAACTGAAATTCTTAAAATGCTGTTTACAATAGGCTTTTAAAAAGGCACAGATCTAACAAAATGTGTAGCATCCAAATGCTAAAAATTATAAAATTGGTAAAAGAAATAAAAGGAAACCTAAATAAACAGAAATACTGTGTTCACGGACTGTTAGACCAACAGTAAAGATGTCGGCTCTCCTCAAATTAATCCTACAGATTTAAAGAATTTCCAGTATGAATCCTGGCAGGACATTTTTGTAGATATATAGGCAGTCTGGCCCTAAAAATTATATGAAATGCAAAGAAAGTAAAATAACAAAAAGCTGGAGCAGGAAGAAAGTTGAAGGAATCAAATCACTACCTCATCTAAATACTATGTGGTATTAGCAGAGAGAGATACACATAGATCTTTGGAACAGAACAGAGTCCAGAAATAGATCTATAAAAATATAGGTTAAATGATATTTTATATAGGTACAAAGGCAGTTCAATGGAGAAAAAGTTAATCTTTATAGTAAATGCTATTGGAACAGTTGGACATTCATAGGCAAAAAAATGCACCTTGTCCTTAACCTCACACCTCACACAAAATTTAACTCCAAATAAATCATAGATCTAAATGTAAGAGGTAAAACTATAAAATTTTTAAGAAAAAAAAATAAGGATAAATCTTTGTGACTTGGGATTAGGCAAAATGTTCTTTTTATTTGTTTTTATTTATTCATGAGAGACAGAGAGGCAGAGACACAGGCTGAGAGAGAAGCAGGCTCCACGCAGGGAGCCTAACGCGGGACTCGATCCCAGGTCTCCAGGATCACACCCTGGGCGGAAGGTGGCGCTAAACCGTGGAGCCACCAGGGCTGCCCGGCAAAATGTTCTTAAGATATGCACCAAAAGCACAACCATAAGAGAAGAAATTGGCAAATTGGACATCATTAAATTTAATCACATTTGTTCTTTGAAAGTCACACTATTAAGAGAATGAAAATGCTACAGACTAGGAGAAGATATTTGCAAATTGCCCCTGTGACTGTTGATTTGTATCCTTAATAAAGAAATTTCCAAACAGCAGTAAGAAAACAACCTAATTTAAAAACTGGGGAAATGACATGAACAGATGTATCACCAAAGAGAATATATAGATGGCAAAGCACAAGCACATCAAGAGGTGATCAACATCATCAGTCATAGGGAAATGCAAATTTAAAGTAACATGAAATTGCTCTGCACACTGTTAAAAAGACCAATATATTTTTAAAAAATACAGTACTGAGTGCTGATGTTTTGGAGAGCAGTTAAAACCATTATACACTGCTGGTGGGAATGCAAAATGGTACAATTGGTCTGGAAAATTGTTTGACAGTTTCTTATAAGCATTTACCAGATGATCTAATAATTCTGTTCCCTGCATCTGCTTTAAAAAATGAAAAGTATAGTCATACAAAAACGTGTATGCACATGATTACAGAAGCTCTGTTAATAATCACCAAAAACTAGAAACAACCCAAATATCCTTCAGCAGGTGAATGGATAAACAAACTGATACATCCTTACAGTGGAATACTACTCAGTGATTAAAAAAAAAAAATAGACGGTACACAGAACAATTTGGTGACACTCAAAAGCATTATGCTGAGGGAAAGAAGCCAGCCTCTAGAGAATACATGCTACATGATTCCATTTATATGACATTCTGAAAATGGCAAAACTGTAGTGACTGATAACTGATCCTTGGTTGCAAGAGTTTAGGGGTTCGGGAGGGTGTGATTAAAAAGGGGCAGCAGCTTTAATGGGAGATGGAACTGTTCTGTATCTTGACTTTGGTCACAGTAATCTGTACATGTGGTACAATTCATAGAACTATTCCTCAAAGGTAAAGGTCACTGTTACTAAATAATAGCACAACAGCAGACTGCTGCACCTTACCCACACTAAAATTGTCCTTGGGGATCATCTCGATTATCTGTAAGCAACTCCACCATCAGACATTTATCCAAGTTTCAGTAAGACTATGAGATTAGCATTCAGGAGGGCTAGTGAAGAATGTTCTGGCAATAAGACAGTTGCTCAGTTCAGCCACCTTGACTTTAGATATCAAGATATCCAAAATAAATTATTTTTCTGAGCAAATACAATTTTTTTCCAACATCTAGCAGTGTTAACTGTAGCATTCCACAAATATATGGTTGGTTGGTATATATCAAACGAATTAACTCTTCCATTAAAAAACAGTAAGGCTGGGAACAGTCCTTGGCCTACAGTGTGTCAGATGGTTGTGATAGATATGGACTCATGCCAGTTTATCACTCCTTTTTGCTCCCTTTGCTCCCCCCCCTGCAGGAGGTTGTGGCTCACTGGATTGCCGAAAGCCGCATTGCCATTGAGAAGATACGTCTGTTGACCCTGAAAGCCGCCCACAGCATTGACACTTTGGGCAGCGCTGCCGCTAAGAAGGAGGTGAGGTCCCTTGGACCACAGTCTGCCAAACCTTCAGTTCCTTTCTCCCACTGGGCATTTCAGGTTTTGTGGTACCTTGATGGCACTCAGAATTTTGGAAGCTTCCATGTGATTTTAGTATTAAGATTATAAATATATGTCACTTTTTTAGGGAATGATTTTCAGGATGCAGAATATCTTCAGCATTCTTGGGATGCAGCAACAGAGTGTAGGGAAATCCTAGACTATGCAGATTTGGAATTATACCCAGGATGGCACTTTCTGCCAGGTAGCCTTGAGCAAAAAGTATTTGACCTTTCTGCCTATGGCCTAGGGTTCTAGTGAAGAGTGACTAAGATGATAAAGAGTGCATAGCACTTTGCTACCACAGAGTATAAATGTTTCATGAAAGATGCCTCTCAGGACGCCTGGGTCACTCAGTTGGTTAAGCATCTGCCTTTGGCTCAGGTCATGATTGCAGGGTCCTGGGATCGAGTCCTGCTTCAGGCTACTTGCTCAGTGGGGAGTCTGCTTCTCCCTCTGCCCACTCCCCCTGCTTATATACTCTCTCTGACAAATAAATAAAATCTTAAAAAAAAAAATGCCTCTCCTACCTTTTTATGTTTCTGGCTTATATGGAGTAAGAACATGATCACTCAATTCATTCTAAAAACCAATAAAAATTGCTAAGAGAAAAGTGATTAATGAAGGCTCTTAAAATCTTTTTATGATCCCTAAGGTGATGATGTGATTTATCAGCTGCCTTAAATCCTTTTGGAAACAAGACAAGTTATAAATAATAAAATATGATTTGGAAGAGATTTTTCCAGAATGTCTGTATTGACTGAAATATGGCCACTAGCCACATTACAACAGATCTCTTTGTTGGCTTCCATCAAAGATCCTGTTTCAGTGGGTGAATTCATGTGGGAAAGTTCCCTTGTCTCATTTCACAGAGAAAATACAGATTATATCAAATTTTCCCACATTGTGTATTGTCTAAGAAAGAAACATTCTTTTTATATCTTGCTTATGTAGATTGCAATGATTAAAGTGGCTGCCCCTAGGGCTGTCTGCAAAATTATTGACCGGGCAATCCAAGTATGTGGAGGTGCAGGCGTTTCCCAGGATTTCCCTCTGGCTAATATGTAAGTAGATGTCACTTAGTAATCATCTACACTTGACAGGCTTAGAATGGAATTAAAAATCTACAGCTGCTTTGATCCTAATTGTTTAAGAAAAGAAAGATATTAACTCGGGGGCCCTGGGTGGCTCAGTTGGTTAAATATCTGCTTTTGGCTCAGGTCATGATCCTGGGGTCCTCAGATCGAGGCCCTCATCGGGCTCCCTGCTAGGCGGGGAGTCTGCTTCTCCCTCTCCCACCGCCTATGCTCTCTTTCCCAAACAAATAAAACCTTAAAAAAAAAAAAAAAAGATACTAACTTAAAGTATAATTGAAGGCTAAATGAGGTAATACAGGTGCCCAGTACAATAAATGGTTACTCTTATGATTACAATTATACCCTTCACTCAATGGTGTCAACTTTTACACTGAGGGGGGGACATTGGGGTTCGTGGGTATTGAGGAAATGACATAGGGGTTCACCCTGAAACCAGAATGATCAGACAGGAGCACATATGGCAAAGGGCACCCAGAGCCAGGCTTAGGTATGTCTTTAGGACTGTTTGCCACCTCCGCAGGGATGCCTCAGGCCAGTGACCATGTCATGTCCTGGAGGCTGGGAGTTGAACTCTCCAGTGCCCGTTACTGCACAGTCCCCATGATACCTTCTCTCCGACACTGGAGATGAGTTGGGTGCCCCACAGTTTTTCCCATCAATTTTTGACCATAAGAATGAAATATATTACCACATATTTATAGTGTATAGTGTATTATACTTCATTCCTTGTGGCTTACCTAAGATATCTCTTAGTTCTAGCAACTTCTAGAACCCTAAAGCAAACCAAGACTGAGATTAAGCCCATTGCACTGGGCCATTTAAGATTCCTCTTCCCAAAGTGAGAACTTTCAGTGGCTTACTCTCCTTGATTCTCTTTGTGCTCTTTCTCTTGTCACTGCCGTGGCAAGATTTCAAAAATGAATTGTCTTGGCTTAGAGTCAGACTGACTGATGTTAAAGCACCATGTTCCTCCTAGATAACTCCTGCTATTCCTGCTCCTTTTGTGTTCACAGGTATGCCCTAACTCGGGCTCTGCGCTTAGCAGATGGGCCTGATGAAGTCCACCTCTCAACAATCGCAGCAATGGAGCTGCGGGATCAAGCCAGAGACGCGAAGTCCAAGATGTAGGGGGCGGCGGCGTCTCACCAGACACTTCACCGGCTCTGGCATTTGTGCCTTGTTCCAGCTTTGCACCAGTGTGAGCACAGGCTTAATTACTCATGTTCAGTAAAGATCTGAGCATCTGTTTTGATCATTGGGTATTATAATTTCAAGGGTCACAAAGGTTTAAGTTAAATAAGAAATTCTATAGCTGCCATCATTTAGCTTATTACCATGTGTTAGGCTTTATTTTTCAAACACTCAACTTGTAAAGAAATAATGAAGTAAACTGGAGAGCTAAACCATAGGCATAAACATATCTTCACTTACTGATTCCCAAGAATTGTTCCATTTGAGTAAATATTCAAGGAGTTATTGCTTGTATAAACTATGGTGGGCTTTAAGGGGTAGTTGAACACTTTGTAGTACTACCATATTTGCACTGGAGAAAGACACGTGGCTGATAGAATCACTTTAGAATTCAGAGAAGCCTTTTCCTAATTCAATAGAAAGCATTTATACATAAAATCTGATACAGTTTCAAGTTTGCTATAAAACATGCATAGGGATCCCTGGGTGGCGCAGCGGTTTGGCGCCTGCCTTTGGCCCAGGGCACGATCCTGGAGACCCGGGATCGAATCCCACATCGGGCTCCCGGTGCATGGAGCCTGCTTCTCCCTCTGCCTGTGTCTCTGCCTCTCTCTCTCTCTCTCTCTCTGTGTGACTATCATAAATAAATTTTTAAAATGAATAAATAAATAAAACATGCATATTATGAAAAAATATTAAGAAAAAATTTAATTAAGTATACTATGTTGATGAGAACAGTGGGTAGTTTAAGCTACAAAAAGTTCTTTAATTTTGAGAAGACCTTACAAACTGTCTTCTCAGAATGCCACCCTGTTAATATCAACCTCCTAAGCAAACATCCTCGTAGCTCTTTAAATCAGTGCTGCCCAAGATAATGGCCACTGGCCACATGTGACTCTTGGGCACTTTAATTGTGCCTAGTGCAACCGAGGAACTTTTGATTGTTGAGAATTTTAATTAAATACTGATTCTTAACTCAGTTACTGGGAAACTTTTAAGTATGCTTTGCAATAACTTGGGTATGTGAATTGACTTTATCAAATGTAAATTTTATGAAGTCTAAGTACAGTATTTTGGCTGAAAATTTAGCATCCAAATTAAGAAACAGAGTAAGTGTAAAATGCATACCAAATTTTGATGACTTAGTATGAAAAAAAGGTAAAATATCTCAGTACTTTTTAAGTAGTGATTACATATCGAAATGATGAAATGCAAATATAAGGCATACCTTGTTTTATTGTGCTTCACTTTTTGAACTTCTTATAAATTAAAGGTTTGTGGCAACTCTGCATCAAGCAAGTCCATGCCATTTTTCCAACAGCATTTACTCACTTCAGGTCTCTGTGTCACAGTTTAATAATTCTTTCAGTATTTCAAAGTCATCCATTATTATTACATTTGACCTGCTGCAATCTCATGATTAAACTGGAATGGATGAGGTGCTGCTTCTTACGGATGAGCAAAGAAAGTCGTTTCTTGAGGTAAATCAAGATGCTGTGAAAAAAAAAAAATCAAGATGCTGTAAAGATTGTTGAAATGACAGAGATTTAGAATATTACATTAACTTAGTTGATAAAGCAGCAGCAGGATTTCAGAGTTTTAACTCCAATTTTGAAAGAAGTTCTCCTGTGGGTAAAATGCTATCAAATAGCATCACACACTACAGAGAATTAGTTCATGAGGAAAAGAGTCAATTCATGCAGCAGACTTCACTGTCCTATTTTAAGAAATTGCCCCAGCCATTTCGAACTTCAGCAGCCGCTCCCCTGGTCAGTGAGCAGCCATCAACATCGAGGCAAGACCCTCTACCAGCAAAAAGACTCACTGAAAGTTCAGGTGATGGGGACGCCTGGGTGACTCAGCAGTTGAGCCTCTGCCTTTGGCTCAGGGTGTGATCCTGGTCTCGGGATCGAGTCCCACATTAGGCTCCCTGCAAGGAGCCTGCTTCTCCCTCTACCTGTGTCTCTGCCCCTCTCTGTGTATCTCTCATGAATAAATAAATAAAATCTTAAAAAAAAAAAAAAAAGTAAGTTCAGGTGATGGTTAGCAATTTTTGTTAGCAATAAAGTATTTTTTTAAGTAATCGCTTCACCCAACGTTGGGCTCAAACTCTCAACCCTGAAATCAGAGGTCCCATGCTCCACACACTAAACCAGCCAGGCAACCCTAAAGCATTAATTAAGGTGTTTACACTGTTTTTTTAGACAATGGTTATTGCATACTTAAGAGTACAGTATAGTGTAAATATAACTTTTATATGCACTGGGAAACCAGGAAATTTGTTTGATTTCCTTTTTTGCCACATTCACTTTATTGTGGTAGTCTGGAACCAATCCTGCAGCATCTCTGAGGTATGCCTGTACTGAATTAAAATTTATTATTAAACTTAATTTCATCTGTTTCTTGTTACCTTTCTAGTATGCATGCCATTGGACCATTAACTGGTAAAATTTTAAATGTTCAAGTGGAAATATTTTTATTTCTAAAAACTTTAAAACTCTTGTTTTATTAGCATACACATCACATACATTTATTGATGTCCAAAGGTAATTTAAATGTCTTCCTGGAATGGAGAGCAGACATTTGACACAGACAGACCTGGACTCTGATTCCTGTGTGTCACATGGGCCTCTGAAACATTTGCCTTTGAGCCTTAATCTCTCTGCACCTCATTTTTCTTTCCCTACCCAGGGATTAACCATTTAATCTAGAGGAGCTTTACCTACTGAGAGTGTATTGTGATAATCATTGAAGCTATGTAGAAGCACTTAGATATTTCTAAACCACAATATTTTATAAGGTTTCCTCATTTGAAGCAGATAAAATCTTACAACCCAAGCTATCGAACCTTATTTCTAGTTTTAAAAGTTGTGACTTAGAAATCAGGATGGTTTCTGAACAATTAAAATTAAAGGTTGGGGCAGCCCGGGTGGCTCAGTGGTTTAGCACTGCCTTCAGCCAGGGTGTGATCCTGGGGACCTGGGATCGAGTCCCACATCAGGCTCCCTGCATGGAGCCTGCTTCTCTCTCTGCCTGTGTCTCTGCCTCTCTCCCCCTCTGTATCTCTCATGAATAAATAAATAAAATCTTTAAAAAAATTAAAGGTTATGTCTGGTACTTAAAATTTTGTGGTAATTTTGTCCCGTATCTTTGAGGAAATCTGGTGCAATTGCTGGTTGACTTATTTCAATTCATCTGTTTTTATCTATATCTGCCATATACTCAACCATCCCTATGGCAAGTCACTCCATGTGGCCCATATTCACTTCTCTCCCCTACCTTTCATTTGATTTACATACAATGTTACAAAGAATAGTGAGGGTTGTTTTGAAAAGAAAATTCCAGTCTCCAAAGAAGGAAAAGATGAGGGATGCTTTTCCTTGGCCCATGGTGAATGAATGGACTGACTGTAAGCATGGGAGCTCAGAGCCATTTCTAGGCTGTCCTCAGGCTGGCTGTCCCTGGGAGTCACTATACAGCAGTACACCTGAGACAGTCAGCCATGCTACATGGTTTCGAAATGACAAGTTGCCCTCTTTAGTAACCACCTGGCAGGAAGACAGGAAGAAGGAGAGTTCATCAGGCAGTGTTGTACCCATCAAGACGTCTCCAAGATTTGCAGGTGGTCAGCAGCAGGGAGGAAGGGCCTCATGACAGCCTGACAGAGAAGTTTCCACAAGGCTCCACACAAAAGCAGTCATGGGAGTTGAGTAGAGCTTGTCCAGGGGTGTAGCCAGTTAAGAATCTTTTTGATCTTTGATATTTTACCTTGGAAACATAGAGCAGAAAGTATGATCATAAGCACTCAAAAAAAAAAAGTATGAATGAATGAGCATGGATGATCCCTGATTTGTAGTTGGTGAGAGGGCAAAGCATTTATTTATATGCCTGCAGATGGAGCAGAGCAGAGCTTAAGCTCTGGCCCATGAACACAGACCTACAATGGGTTACAGGTAGCTGGAGAGGACACTGGTGCCCCAGCATAGAAGGGTGCACAGCAGTTTGGGCAAATCAGGTGATTGAAATAAGGCTTCATGAGTATTTAACAATCCAGGGGAATGCACACACTTTTTAAGTTTTCCTGCTTTCCAATCCAATCTAATCAGCCAGAGTGCTGTGACCAGCACTCGGTGCAAAGGGAAGTCAGGACTCCTAAGAAAATAAAACCACTGTTGGTGATCGCTAGAATTTCCAAGTTTCCAAATAAACAGGATTCTGGGAAGTGTCCTCACTTAATTCGGGGCAAAGACCATTTAGGGTTTGTGACCCTGCCTCAATATTTTTCTTTCTCTTTTTTTCAGTAGTTCTCATTATGTGTTTATCATGAAGAAAATTCACACACATTCTTGTGTGTGTCTAGTGTGATAAGCTCTGTGAAACAAGGGCTTTTCTCTGCCTTATCTTCACCAAAACTATGTGAACAAACAAAGGGTGATTATCCTGGACTGCTACCTCTCTCAGGACGGCACTTCAGCAGCACTCCTTCACCTGCTGGGCTGATGGCTGATGGGCAGCACTCCTTCACCACCCTGGTGAAGACTCATGTTACACTCTTTCAAAATGAGTGAAGGTGGAGATTGTAGATGCCTCTTCCCCACAATGCCCTTACCTCTCACTTCAGTTTCTACCATTCTTTGTCCTTACCCCACATCAACCACACTGGTCTTCTGCTGTTTCTCCAGTATCCCAGATTTTTTTTCTTAAATTAGAAATATTTGTCTCTTATTAAAAATAGGGTCCTCTCATGAGGACAGAATGTGCAAGAGAGCCTTTCTGGGTTTTCTCATTCCAGCAGGCTGAGGCTGTCCATTCAAAATGTTCCTCCCTGTGTAGGAGGGAAAGCTCTCCACCTACTCTTGGGAAATTAGGCTACTCTAATTTTACTTTTGATTATCCACATGCATGAAGAAAAAAAATCAAAATCCAACTATTAACAGGCTATCTGTCCCTAGAGTACACTTGGACAGACAGGTGTACGTAAGTCCCCGTCTCCATGTGCTGGCCAGGATTAGATGGTACCCTGGAAATAAGGTGTTCCTGGCTAAAGTTCAAAGACCTAGCTCTCAGTCACCTGGCTGAAAACATGCATAGTGCCTCTCATGAGAGTCAGAGATTCGCTCCTTAGCAAGGAGTACTCTGGGTGTAGTGGGGCTGCCATCTGGCCACAGGTGGTGTCTGGCCTAGAAGCTGCTTACTCCATTCCTAATCCTCTTGAGATTCCTTAAATTAGCAAGAGTGAATGCAAATTCCAAAATGACACACCAAGTTACACAAGGTTGAAGAAGTCATTAAGGCAACAGTCCCACCAACTCCATGCACAGAACTCTGACCTTCTCCTTTCACCCTTCAGGACAAGCTAGTCCTGCCCAGCACCTCTCCTCAGTGGCAGCTTCCAGCATGCAGAAACCTTGAGCAGTTTTTACCCTCGAAAATTGGAGTGGCCTAATTAAGGAACTTTTTGTCAACTTCAAGCCCAAGGTTCTACCTTAAGCTCTTTGCACTTGCTTTTCTGTTTGCCTAGAAAGCTCTTTCCCCACCCCCATATTCTCAAGGCTTGCTCCTTTCCTGAAAATGTGACATTCTAGGTTTTTCCTTCTGTGATCATCCCATCTAAATTTCTATGCCCTTCTAGTGCGCGCGCTCTCTCTCTCTCTCTCCTTACCCCCTTGGTTTGGTTTTCTTCTTAGAACTGTCACCATGTAACATATTATGTATCTTTCTTCTTTTAATCTGGCTTATTGTCCCTTTATTCCCTACTAAAAAGTATGCTTTAGCAAAGAGAGATTTTTTTACTCATTGCTCTACCCTTAGTATATAGGACAATACTTGAAGCATGCATAATAGATCCTCAATAAATATTTGTTGAATGCATGGAATGCCTTCACCTGTAGGAGAGCAGGGATCCCAGGAAGTTTGTTTAACCTCTATATCAGAAGTATGATAACATAGGCTGTTTGCTCACTGGCCAGATTCTTAAAAGATCTCAACCCTAGCTGAGCATCAGAATTCCCTAACGAGCTTAATATAGACTCAGCTTCCCCAGCGACTGTGTGACTTCAGTGGTAACAAGGTATACCAGGGATTTCTGTGAAACAAGGGTTAGGGCAGAGACTCACTTCCTGATCAGGTCTGTCAGGGTGTTTGGCTGTAAACATGGCTAATGTGAGCAAAAAAGGAATCTGTTAGGTGGGTGTGGACGTGGAAGACTAAGAATTCTGAGGATTTCACCAAGACACTCACAGTTAGGAGGAGTAACCCCTGCAGTGGCTTACCATCCTCCAACCTGCCCACCATTTCTTTGTCCTTGCCGCAGGCATGTGCTTGGGCTCTAAGGAGCGTTTGGTTGGCCAAGCTCAGGTACACTTCCACCCCCAGCCTGTCCTCAAAAAGGAAGAAGAAAGAGAAACATAATTCAAACCACATGTGTCATTTTAAATTTTCTGATGCCACATTAAAAATAGTAAAAAGCAACATGTGAAATTAATTTTAACAATATATTTTGTGTAACCTAATATATCCACATATCATTTCAACATGTAATCAATATAAAAAAATACTAAGATATTTTATACTGTCCCCCTCAAAATCTATAGAGTATATTTTAAATTTACAACACATCTCAATTTGGAGGCTAAATTTTCAGTGGAAATACATGAACTATAAAAAGTTAACTGTATATAAATTTCATAAAGTTTACAGTTGAAAAAGCATATTTACATATTCAAATTGCCCCAAACATACTTAAAATTTTTCAAAAACTGATTTATCAGTTTTTAAATTTAAGTAGGCTAGAGGGAGGTCCAAGATGACTGTATAGGAAGATCCTGAACTCCCCGCCCCCCAACATGAACACACCAAATCTACAGCTACATATGGATCATTTCCCTCTGAAAAAGATCTGAAAAAAATAGATGAACTTCTGTCTACAATAAAGGATAGAAGGACCACATCAAGATGGGTAAGAGGAACAGAGACATGGTTGGCAAAAAGACCCAAAACACAAAAACAACCACCCCCAATGTGCTGACCCACAAGAGGGTGGGATCTCACCAGACAGACACTTCTGGAGAAGGATGAAGGGTTGGTGCCCCACACTGGGCACCCCAGAATGGTGAGTCCCCAGAACATCGGGCTTGGAAATGGGACTGACTTCTTGGTGTCCCAAAATGCTAGAGGAAACTGAGATTTCCCCTCTCTGAAGGCTCGCAGGCAGTTTCATTCACTCTAGACCCAGTGGAAAAAGCCAGTGATGGAAAAGCACCTAGACTCTATGTGAGGGAGTACTAAAAGGAAAAACTGTACAACCTAAAATACTCAGAAAGGTTTTTTTAAGCATCATTGCTTTATTTATTCATTAAAAAAAATGTGAAGTTCTCATTTTAATAAACAAAACATAACTTTTCTCTTAATTTTTTTCTTTCCCTTTTGTTAAAACATCAATTCTGCCTACTTAAATTAGAATGAGTTTTGCCCAGTGTCTTTAGGACTGCAAAGAAATTCAGCTCAAATGAGCTTTATCATCAATGTAGACTTCAAGGGGAGATAGAGAGTTTTTCAGAAAAACAAAAACTATAGGATACCTGGGTGGCTCAGTCAGTTAAGCATCTGACTCTTGGTTTCAGCTCAGGTCATGATCTCCCAGTTGTGGGATCAAGCCCTATGTCAGGCTCTGTGATTGGTGCAGAGTCTGCTTCAGATTCTTTCTCTCTCTCCCCCTGCACCCACACTCTCCATCTCTGTCTCACAAATAAATAAAAATCTTAAAAAAAAAAGAAAAAGAGGGAAAAGTGCTTAGCAGGGAAATAGGGCAAAATCACAGGAGCGGCAGTGAAGCACCAAGATTCCTGGAGACACTATAAGAGGAGGGGCGCCCAGGAAAAAGCTCACTGCAAACCACTGTCTGATCTCAGTAAAGGGCTAGAGTGCCACAACCCTCTGGGGCATTTGGGAGAAGCCAGCTGGTTACGTGCACCAGCTCCGGAACTCCCTTTACCCTAGAGCCCAGCAATGGAAGGAGGCAGTTGTCCTCTGTTCCTTTCGAGAGAGACCTCACTGGGAGTGTGGGTCCAGTGGCATAGGGCCCTGATCCAAGGGTGCCAAAGCAGACAAAGCTGACTATCCTCCGTTCCCCCTGGGGCAGGTGGTCCCCCTGGGGCAGGTGGAAGTGGGGAGGGCACAGGAAAGCAAGAATTCTCCTGCTGCTGGGCGCCCCACAAACTGTACAGATCAGTGCACCTGCGCCTGCCCCCAGGAGCATCTAGGCCAGTGTGGACGGGAGACTGCGGTTACTCACAGGGAGCTTGACTCCAGAGCAGGAAATCTGGCCAGCACCATTTTTTCTCTCTTCTTTTCACCTTGCACCTGGGGGAGGTGGGGCCTCTAGGGAACAAAGGCCTCGTGGGATAAACAGTTCATACTGAGCTCAGCACCTGGCAAGGGGCGGGATATTTCCACCCAGGCATAGACACCTGAGAATCAGTGCAGAAGACCCCTCCCCCAGAACTGCTGGAAGAACAAGGGAAAAGTGAGTTTATAAGAACAAGGAGCATTGGAAAGCTCTAGGACTGAGGGAAAATAGTATATAGAACTAGAGGATCTTTTTTTCTTCTTTCTTATTATGACTCATTTTTATATCAGGTTAAAAATTTCGAATTTTTTTTCTCTTTTCCTGCCTTAACTGTAATATTTTACCAACTCTTCATTGTTAAGCTTTTTCCCTTTTGACTTTCATATTTCTACAATTAGATGTCTTAGATATATTTTTCACTTTTGGATTCCCTTCAACATATTCATTTTTTTTTTTTTAATTTTTATTTATTTATGATAGTGAGAGAGAGAGAGAGGCAGAGACACAGGCAGAGGGAGAAGCAGGCTCCATGCAGGGAGCCCGACGTGGGATTCGATCCCGGGTCTCCAGGATCGCGCCCTGGGCCAAAGGCAGGCGCCAAACCACTGCGCCACCCAGGGATCCCCCCTTCAACATATTCAATTTAATTTTGGGAGATATATAAGATATGTTTTTTTTTTTTTTCTGTCGTTTTGTTTTACAATGGTGGAAGTTAGTACCTTCTAACGCACGACCAAAATACACCCAGAACCACGTGGAACACCGTGTTGCTTCATTCTGTGAGACTATATTCACTCTTCCTTCCCATTATGCCCCCCTCTTTAATCTTGTTTACGTTTTTGAGGTTGATGTTGGGTCCTTATATAAGTATTGCTGGTTTATATAAACTTGGGATTGAGCATCTTCTAACATACAGAACAAAATACACTCAGAACCAAGAGGATCACCCTCTAGGTCCTCTCAGGGAGACTATAATCTCTCTCCACCACCACTTCCTTACCACTACCATCCAGCCCCTCCCTCCTTCTCTCCCTCCTTCCCTCCCTCCCTCCCTCCCTCCTTTCCTTCCTTCCTTTTCTTCTTTTCATTCTTGTTTTTGGCCTTGGTTTTTAATTTTTACTATTTTGTTTTAAAATTTGTTTTTCATGTTAATGGTCTTTTTGTTTTATTTTGTTCTTTTTCTTTTATTTTCTGGTCTCTGACCTCTTCAGAATCATCTAGGGTGTATTTTACTTAGGTGGTGGTTGATATTTTTGATTCAGCTCGCTTATATAGCCACTCTGCACTGGACAGAATGACTAGAAGGAAGAATTCACCTCAAATGAAAGAACCAGAAGCAATACTCTGTCAGAGTTACTGAACATGGACTTAAATACGATGTCAGAAATTCAATTCAGAAGTACAATTATAAAGTTACTGGTGGCTCTGGAAAAAGGCAGAAAGGACCCAGGAGATTTCTTACTGCAGAATTGAGATCTAATCTGGCCAAAATTAAAAATGTTTTTAACTGAGATGCAATCCAAACTGGATGCTCTAACTGCTAGGGTTTTTTTTTTTTTAATTTTTATTTATTTTTATTTTTATTTTTATTTATTTATGATAGTCACAGAGAGAGAGAGAGAGAGAGAGAGAGGCAGAGACACAGGCAGAGGGAGAAGCAGGCTCCATGCACTGGGAACCCTATGTGGGACTCAATCCCGGGTCTCCAGGATCGCGCCCTGGGCCAAAGGCAGGTGCCAAACTGCTGCGCCACCCAGGGATCCCACTGCTAGGGTTAATGAGATGGAAGACAGAGTGAATAACATAGAAGACAAGTGGAAAGGAAGGAAGCTGAGGAAAAAAGAGAAAAACTATTAAGAGTCAACAAGGAAAGGCTTAGCGAAATAAACGATAGCTTGAGAAGGAAGAATATACATCTAATTGGGATTCCAGAAGAGGCTAAGAGAAAGAGAGGACCACAAAGCATATTTGAACAAATCATAGCTGAGAACTTCCCTAATATGGGGAAGGAAACAGGCATTCAGATCCAAGAGATAGAGAGGATCCCCCCAAATCAATAAAAAATGTTCAACACCTTGACATTTAATAGTGAAACTTCAAATTCCAAAGATAAAGAGAAAATTCTTAACTTATATGGGGAGAAATATCAGATTAACAGCAGACCTCTCCACAGAGACCTGGCAGGCCAGAAAGGGCTGGCAGGATATATTCAGGGCCCTAAATGAGAAAAACATGCAGCCAAGACTACTTTATCCAGCAAGGCTGTCACTCAGAATAGAAGGAGAGATAAAGAGCTTCCAGGATAGACAGAAATTGAACCATTTACCATTCAAATGGTCCTCAAAAGAAAGCTGGGGTAGCAATTCTCATATCAGATAAATTAGAATTTATACCAAAGACTGTAGTAAGAGATGAAGAGGGACACTATATCCAATAAGAAGACCTAACAGTTATGAATATTTATGCCCCTAATGTGGGAGCTGCCAAGTATATCAATTAATAACCAAAGTAAAGAAATACTTAGATAATAATACACTAATAGTAGGAGACTTCAACACAGCACTCTCAGCAAATGACAGATATTCTAAGTACAACATCACCAAAGAAACAAGGACCTTGAATGATACACTGGACCAAATATATTTCACAGATATATACAGAACATTCCATCTGAATGCAACTGACTACACATTCTTCTCAAGTACACACGGAACGTTCTCCAGAATAGACCACATACTGGGTCACATATCAGGTCTCAACCGATACCATAAGATTGGGATTGTCCCCTGCATATTTTCAGACCACAATGCTTTGAAACTTGAACTCAATCACAAGAAGGAATTTGGAAGAAACTGAAACACGTAGAAGTTAAAGAGCATCCTGCTAAAAGATGAATGGAACCAGGAAATTAGAGAAGAATTAAAAAGATTCATGGAAACTAAGGAAAATGAAAATACAACTGTTCAAACTCTTTGGGATACAGCAAAAAGCAGTCCTAAGGGGGAAATACATTGCAATCAATACAAGCCTCCCTCAAAAAATTGGAAAAAACTCAAATACACAAGCTAACCTTGCACCTAAAGGAATTGGGGAAAGAACAGCAAATAAAGCCTAAACAAAGCAGAAGAGAGATAATAAGGATTAGAACAGAGCTCAATGACATAGAGACCAGAACTATAGAATAAATCAACAAAATTGCAAATGAAAGAGGAGAGATCACAACCAATACCAAGGAAATACAAATGATTTTAAAAACGTATTATAAGCAACTATATGCCAACAAATTAGGCAATCTAGAGAAATGGATGCATTTCTGGAAACCCACAAACTACCAACACTGGAAGAGGAAGAGATAGAAAACCTGAACAAGCCAATAACCAGCAAGGAAATTGAAACAGTCATCAAAAACCTCCCAAGACACACAAGTCCAGGGCCAGATTGCTTCCCAGGGGAATTCTACCAAACATTTAAAGAATAATACCTATTCTACTAAAGCTGTTTCAAAGGATAGAAAGGGAGGGAATACTTCCAAACTCATTTTATGAGGCCAGCATTACCTTGATCCCCAAATCAGAAAAGGTCCACCAAAAAGAATTATATACCACTATCCCTGATGAATATGGATATAAAAATTCTCACCAAGATACTAGCCAATAGGATCCAACAATACACTAAGAGGATTATTCACCATGACCAAGTGGGATTTATCCCCAGGATACAAGGGTGGTTAAACACTCCTAAAACAATCAATGTGATAGGTCACAACAATAAGAGAAAAAACAAGAATCATATGATCCTCTTAATAGACACAGAGAAAGCATTTGACAAAATACAGCATCCTTTCTTGATTAAAACTCTTCAGAGTGTAGGGATAGAGAAAACATTCCTCAATATCTTAAGAGCCATTTATGAAAAGCCCATAGCAAATATCATTCTCAATGGGCAAAAACTGAGAGCCTTTCCCCTAAGATCAGGAACATGACAGGGATGTCCACTCTCACCACTGCTATTTGACATAGTACTAGAAGTCCTAGCCTCAGCAATCAGGCAACAAAAATAAATAAAAGGCATTCAAATTGGCAAAGAAGAAGTCAAATTCTCCCATTTCAGAGATGACATGATACTATATATAGAAAACCCAAAACACTCGACCCCAAGATTGTTAGAACTCATACAGCAACTTAGCAATGTGGCAGGATACAAAATCAATGCACAGAAATCAGTGGCATTTCTATACACTGACAAGGAGACTGAGGAAAGAGAAATTAAGGAGTCAATCCCATTTACAATTGCACCCAAAACCATAAGATACCTAGGAATAAACCTAAGCAAAGTAGTAAAGGATTTGTACCGTAAAAACTACAGAACACTTCTGAAAGAAATTGAGGAAGACACAAAGAGATGGAAACACATCCCATGCTCATGGATTGGAAGAATAAATATTGTGAAAATGTCAACGCTCCCCAGGGCAATTTACATGTTCAATGCAATTCCTATGGAAATACCACAGACTTTCTTCATAGAGTTGGAACAAATAATCTTAAGATTTGTGTGGAATCAGAAAAGACCCCGAATAGCCAGAGGAATATTGAAAAAGAAAACCAATGTCAGGGGCATCACAATGCTGGATTTTAAGCTGTACTACAAAGCTGTGACCATCAAGACAGTGTGGTACTGGCACAAAAACAGACACATAGATCAATGGAACAGAATAGAGAACCAGAAATGGGCCCTCAAACTCTATGGTTAACTAATATTCAACAAAGCAGGAAAGACTATCCACTGGAAAAAGGACAGTCTCTTCAATAAATGGTCCTGGGAAAATTGGACATCCACAGAAGAATGAAACTAGACCATTCTCTTACACCAGACACAAAGATAAACTCAAAATGGATGAAAGATCTAAATGTGAGTCAAGAGTCCATCAAAATCCTAGAGGAGAACACAGGTAACACCCTTTTTGAACTTGGCCACAGCAACTTCTTTCAAGATACATCTATGAAGGCAAGAGAAACAAAAGCAAAAATGAATTACTGGGACTTAATCAAGATAAAAAGCATCTGCACAGCAAAAGGAACAGTCAACAAAACTAAAAGACAACCTACAGAATGGGAGAAGATATTTGCAAATGATCTATCAGATAAAGAGCTAGTATTGAAGATCTATAAAGAACTTATTAAACTCAACAGCAAAGAAACAAACAATCCGATCATGAAATGGGCAAAAGATATGAACAGAAATCTCACAGAGGAAGACATAGACATGGCCAACAAGCACATGAGGAAATGCTCCGCATCACTTGCCATCAGGGAAATACAAATCAAAACTACAATGAGATACCACCTGACACCACTGAGAATGGTGAAAATAAGACAGGAAACCACAAATGTTGGAGAGGATGTGGAGAAAGGGGAACCCTCTTAAACTGTTGGTGGGAATGTGAACTGGTACAGCCACTCTGGAAAACTGTGTGGAAGTTCCTCAATAAGTTAAAAATAGAGCTATCTTATGATCTAGCAATTGCACTACTGGGTATTTACCTCAAAGATATTCATGTAGTAAAATGCTAGGACACCCACACCCCGATGTTCATAGCAGCAATGTCCACAGAGCCAAACTGTGGAAGACACCATGATGTCCTTCAACAGATAAATGGATTAAGACGATGTGTATGTATATGTGTGTATATATATACAATGGAATATTATTCAGCCATCAGAAAAGACGACTACTCACAATTTGCTTCAATGTGGATGAACTAGAGGGTATTATGTTAAGTGAAATAAGTCAATCAGAAGGACAATCATCATATGGCTTCACTCATACGTGGAATATAAGAAATAGTGAAAGGGATTATAAGGGAAAGGAGGGGAACTAAATGGGAAACATTAGAGAGGGAGACAAACCATTAGAGACTCCTAACTCTGGAAAGCAAACAAAGGGTTGCAGAAGGGGAGGAAAATGGGGAGGATGCGGTAACTGGGTGATGGGCACTGAGGAGGGCAGTTGATGGGATGAGCACTGGGTGTTATACTATATGTTGGCAAATTGAATTTAAATTGTTAAAAATGTAAATTAAAAAAAAAAAAGGAAAGGAAAGAAAATACAACAGACCAAGATTATAGCAATATAGGCCTAACTGAAGAAGCAAGAGAAAACAAGTTAACCTACACCTAAAGGAGCTACAAAAAGAACAAAGCCCAAAGCCCAGTAAAAGGAAGGAAATAATAAAGATTAAAGCAGAAATAAAAGAAATAGAGACTAAAAAAAATAGAACAATAAAACCAGGAATGAGTTCTTTGAAAAGATCAACAAGTCATAAATCTTTAGCCACATTCATCAAAAAAAAAGGAAATGACTCAAATTAATAAAATGAGGAGAAATAACAACTATCACCACAGAAATACAAAGGATTATAATATGAAAAATTGTATGGGAACAGATTGGACAACCTAGAAAAAATGGATAAATTTCTAGAAACCTATCACCTTTGAAAACTGAATCAAGAAGAAATAGAAAATTTGAACAGATTACTAGCAATGAAATTGAATCAGTAATCAAAAAACTAGCAAACCAAAGTCCAGAATCAGATGACTTTACAGGTCAATTCTACCAAACATTTAAAGAAGAATTAATACCTATTCTTCTCAAACTATTCCAAAAAAATAGAAGAGGAAGGAACCTTTCCAAATTCATTCTACGAGGCCAGCATTATCCTGATATCAAAACCAGATAGAGACACCCACAAAAAAAGAGAACTGGAGGCTAAGATCTCTGATGAACACAGTTGCAAAAATCCTCAACAAAATATTAGCTAATAGAATCTAACAATACATTTAAAAAATCATTCACAACAATCGAGTGGGCTTTATTCCTGGGACGCAAGCATGGTTCAATATTTGCAAAGCAATCAATGTGATACATCACATCAACAAGAGAAAGGATAAAAACCATATGATCATTTCAAATGCTGAAAAAAGCATTTGACAAAGTCAATATCCATTCATGATAAAATCTCTCAACAAAGTAGGTTTAGAGGAAACATATATATTCCATACATAAAGGCCATATATGAAAAACCCACAACAAACATACTCAGTGGTGAGAAATTGAGAACATTTCCCTAACATCAGGAACAAGACAAGGATGTCTACTCACAAGACTTTTATTCAACATAGTCCTGGAAGTCCTAGTCAAAGCAATCAGACAATAAAAAGAAATAAAAGATACCTAAATTGATAAGAAGGAAGTAGAATTTTCACTTTTTGCAGATGACATTATCTTTAGAAAACCCTAAAAGCCTCCACCAAAAAAAAAACAAACTAGTAGAAATGGTAAATGAATTCAGTAAAGTTGCAGAATACAAAATCAGTATACAGAAATCCATTGTATTTGTATACACTAATAATGAAGTAGCAGGAATAGGAACTAAGAAAGCAATCCCATTTACAACTGTGCCAAAAATAATAAAATACTTAGGAATAAACTAAACCAAGGGGGTGAAAACCTGTTACTCTGAAAACTGTAAAACACTGATTAAAGAAATTGAAGACAACACAAATTGAAGACAACACAACTGAAGACAACACATGGAAAGATATTCCATGGAATGGGAAAATTAATATTGTTAAAATGTCTACACTACCCAAAGCAATTTACAGATTCAATGCAATCCCTATCAAAATTCCAGTGGCATATTTCATGGAACTAGAGCAAATAATTCCACCATTTTTATGGAACCACAAAAGATCCCAAAGAGCCAAAACTATCCTGAGAAAGAAAAACAAAACTGAAGGTATCATGCTCCCTGGTTTCAAACTATACTACAAACCTACTGTAATCAAAACAGCTACATAGTTCAATGGAACAAAACAGAGAGCCGGAAATAACCCCTGTATATATGGTCAATTAGCTGACAACAAAGGAGACAAGAATATACAATGGGGAAAAAACAGTCTCTTCAATCAATGGTGCTGGGAAAACTGGACAACCATATCGAAAGAATGAAACTAAACTACTGTCCTATACTATACACAAAAATTAACTCAAAATGGATTAAGACTTGAAACCTACAAGAAAACACTGGCAGTAAGCTCCTTGACATTGGTCTGAGCAATATTTTTTTGGATCTGACTCCAAAGGCCAGGGAAATAAAAGCAAAAATAGATTTGGGGACTATATCAAACTAAAAAACTTCTGCAAAACAAAGGAAACAATCAACAAAACAAAAAGGCAACCTACTTAATGGGAGAAGATGTTTGCAAATCATATATCCAATAAGGTGTCAATATCTGAAATATATAAGAACTCATACAACTCAATAACAAAACAAACAAATAATCCACTTTAAAAATGGGCAGAGGGGACACCTGGGTAGCTCAGTGGTTGAGCATCTGCCTTCAACTTGGGGCATGATCCTGGGATCCTGCACGTGAGTCCTGCATTGGGCTCCCCACAGGAAGGCTGCTTCTCCCTCTGCCTGTGTCTCTGCCTCTCTGTGTCTCACGAATAAATGAATAAAATCTTTAAAAAATAAATAAAAACGGGCAGAGGACCTGAGTATTTTTCCAAAAGAGACAAACAGACAGCCAACAGACACATGAAAAGATGCTCAATGTCACTCATCACCAGGAAAATGCCATGTGAGATATAACCTCACACCAATCAGAAGGGCTAAAATGAAAAAGACAAGAAACAAGAAGTGAGGATGTGGATAAAAGGAATCATTGTACACTTGTTGGTGGGAACATAAACTGGTGCAGCTACTGTGAAAAACAGTATGGAGTTTCCTCAAAAAATTAAAAGTAGACATACCATGTGATCCAGTAATTTCACTACTATTTACCGAAAACAAAAACAAAAACAAAAACACTAATTGGAAAAGATATATGCACCCCTATGTCCATTGCAGCATTATTTTCAAGAGCCAAAATATGGAAGCAACCTAAGTGCCCCGTGATGGATAAATGGATAAAGCTGTGGTATAGAAACACAGTGGAATATTACTCAGCCATAAAAAAGAAGGAAATAAAAAAAAGAAAAAGGAAATCTTGCTATTTGTGACAACACGGACCTAGAAGGCATTATGCTAAGTGAAATAAGTCAGAGAAAGATACTGTATGATTTCACTCGTATGTGGAATCCATACAACAAAAGAAATAAATCTCAGATTCATAGATACAGGATGGATTGGTGGTTGCCAGAGGGGAGTGTAATAAGTACAAATCAGTGATAAAATAAACAGGTCATGGGAATATAATGTACAGCATGAGAAATACAGTCAATAGTATTGTATTAACTTTGTGTGGTGACAGATGGTAACTAGACGTACGATGGTGACCATTTTGCAATCTATACAAATGCCATCACTATGTTGTACACCTTTAACTAGTATATGCCAATTATACCTCAATAAAAAAATTAAATCAGTTAATTAAAATGAAATAAATAATTCAGTTGTTCAGATACACCAAGTGCTCAATAGTCACATATGGCCAGTGGCTGCTGTATTGGACAGCCCAGCTTTCCTCTTTAGTCCACAGTGTGAGAAGTCACCTTCCCGCCCAAATCACATTCGGTGGGGAAAAGAACTTGGGCATTATTAGTAATGGAGACCAGATGATGAGCAGCCGAAAACAACTGTGCACTATGGCAACTAAAGGAAGACAGTGATTTTATGTCTTTTGTGTTAGCCGGTGAAGGGAAAAAGTTGAGTCTAGTGCTTTTCCTGTATTTAAGGAGAAAAAACCCTTCAGCACAGCACAACAAGGATAGATAAGATAGATATCTATTTTATTGAGATGGGTAAAACCACTCCTAAAGATCATTTCAGGGAAAATCAGTATTTGTTCAGGGTGGTTACAGTTTCTGGATAGAAATAAAAGGCTGGCTCTAATACTTAGGAAGAGAAGAGTATAAACTCAGCTCTCAAGTTTACACAGTTGATCTATGAGCTGGAGTCCCCCCTTCCCCACCCAAGGATGGTGAGAATCAATACCTTCCTTGTCATGGGGAATGGGAGACATTTTTATAAAATTCAAAACTGTGATTTTTCCCTGCAAATTATCCTCTGAATACATTTCTCTTCTTACCCAAATATACATGCCTGCTTAGTGGCAGGGCCATCTTCATCATATATGCTATTTGTCATATACTTGGACTGATTTTTAAGACTGGTTCTGTTGACCTTTTGTTCACAGTGCCTGTTCTAGTTTTAATTTTCTTTAACTTTAAAATCTGGCTGAGTAATTCCTTGTCCATTTCTTTCATATGTTTTAATAGTATTCTCCCAAGTAAGCCATAAAATCATTTTGTTGATTTAAGAGATTGCATTGAGTTTACCTTAGGGACATCTGACGACTCTACAATCTTGAATCATCCTACCAGGAATAAGATGCGTCTCTCTATTCAAGGGTTCCTTTATGTGCCTCAGTAGAGGGCCAGACTTCGTATAAATCTAGCACATTTCATATTGAGGCTGTTCCTGTTTTGTGTTTCTTTTTGTTGCGGTGGACAATATTTTTTTCTAACATATTTCCATACATTGTATGTATAAAAGCTGCTTTTTCAAAGTTTTGATTTTCCTGATTTTACATTTCCCCTAATAATGTATCGATTTGTTTAAATTCAGCTTTTAATAAAAGGTGTACATGTCAGAGTTCAAGAGTGAAATCACCATTCTATGCTAGTTCTGAAGCACAGTACTTCCTCCTCCCCACCCTCCAATATGCTCATCTTCTATTCCCATGGGCAACCACTTAAGAGCTTTAAATTGATAAGCATGGCTATCATCTTCTAAGTAGTGCAATTATACTACTGCTTATTTCCCAGGTTTTTTGGAAAAAAATTTCACACCTTTGGAAAAGTTACATGAGTAGTATAATGAATACCTGAATGCCCTCACCTAGATTCACATTTGCTTTCTCTCTCTGCTAAAAATAGTTGCTGACATCGTGGCACTTACCCATAACACACTTGGGAAATGCGGCCTTGACAAAACACTACTATTCACATACGGTCTGTTACATTGCTACTCCTTGTTTTCTCTTTTTTAGCTTTTGCCCTCATCTATTGATTTCTGAATTTAGAAGATCCAATTGTCTTTCATCTTCTCTTCTCACCAAACATACACTCTCTCACACACATCCTGTTCTTTTATTCTCCCAATATAATCATATTGGCGTTGGCATTATGGAAGTAGGAGTCAGAAGCTACCTCATCACTTCACACCATGACAATTATTCTGCCCTTTGACTCTCCCCTCAGGTATATCAATCTTCCTCTCAGCAGGCTGAGCACTGAGACTGTCTACTGGTTTCATCTTCTCTCGAGCTTGTTCCCAGAGTCTCTGAACTGCTCTGGACTGGTCGTGCTCTATGTCAGCTGCCAGCTCCAGTCTTGATTTAGCATCTCTTTTCACCACCTTTTAGAGAATACCTCTTTCCTTTCTTGGTTACCCCACCCTGGGGGAGAACATCTTTTAGGAGCTTCTTACAACACATTCATGGGAAGGGAAATCTGGGACCTGGTGTGTGTTTGAAAATGTTTAAATATTGTTCCTTCACTTCATCAGGAGTTTGGCTGACTCTAAAATCCTAAGCTGGGAAATCATTTTTCCCTTAGACTTTTGAAGGCATCACCCCCTTGTCTTCTAACTTCCAGTGTTGAGAAATTCAGGACTATTCTGATTCTAAGAAATGTTCTCTTCTCCTGCCATACCCTGGAAGTTTATAGGAACTTCTTGTTACTATATTGTAGAATTTCACAATGCCATAAGTTTGCAAGGGTTTATTTTCATCTCTTGGGCTGGGTACTCAGTGGCATAACTCTTCCTTTCTGGGAATGCTTTTGAATTTTTTATTTTGTTCTCCACCCATCTTAGTCAGCTCGAGCTGCTGTAACAGAATACCATCAACTGGGTGGCTTAACTTTCACAGTTTTGAAAGCTGAAAGTCCAAGATCAACACTGTTTCTGGTTTACCAATGCTTCGTTCTCACATGGCAGAAAGAGCTCAAGGGAGCTCTCTGGGTTTCCGATATAAGGGCACCACCCTCATGACCTTATCACCTCCCAAGGCACCACCTCCTAATACCATTACCTGGGGGTTAGAATTTCATCATAGGAATTGGGGGGTGGGGCACAAATCCATAACATCTCCCTTTCAAAATTATCTCTTTTTGGATCTACCTTTTTTGGATAATGGGCCTCCTAGATGGGCCCTCTCCTGCTTTAACTCTGTCTCCTTTTCCATGTCTTTCTCTTTATTCTGCTTCTTAAAGGAATTTCTTCAATGTTATCTCAGTGTCTTCTACTGTCTCTCATTTCTGCTGTCTGGTGTTTTTTGGTAAGACCCAATTTTAATTCTCTGGGAAAAAAAATTTTTTTAAAGCGGCATCCTGTTGTTTTGTGCATGCAATGCTTTATCTCTAACAATATGAAATATGATAGCTTTCTTTTCCAGTGTTGTCTTCTTCCTTTATTGTTTTCTACAGTTACTTTTTCTTTCCTGTTTTGGCCTCGTTCATGTATAAAATCTTGACTGGAGGTATACAGTTGTTGGTATTCAATCCAAGGTCTGACTCAAAGGTTTTCTATCATGCTAAGCTGCTTTAGGAATGTCCTGGTCATATGAAGCGTGTGGTATCGTTCAGCTCTGTAGCAACTGATAACGTTTCCTGCTCTAAACTCGGGACATGCATAAATATTCTGAACTTGTCTTGATCACGCAAGGCTGACAAGACAGTGTCTGGCCAACTCTCATATTTAAAGCCAGGAAGTATGCTCCATTTCCTATCTTGGAATGCTAGGAAACTGGATAGATGTACACAGAGGGCTGTTCTGAGTCCTGTAAAATATTCAAGGGTGAGAGTGGGGTTTGAGCTTAAGTTCTAGTTGAAGCAACTTTAGTCTGAATTTAGGCACGACTAAATATTTGTAGAATTACTTCCATATGACCTTTCTTTTTGAAGACAAATGACTCATTCCTTCAGTGACTCAAGTCACATTTTCATAAACTTTTCCCTAAAATAAAGAAATTGAAGGCATGGGGTTCCTCTTTTCTTGCTCACAGATATTGCCAGTTGGCAAGGGCCAGGGAGTGAGGCAAATGTTCCTCGCAGACGTTAGGCTTTATATATATTGCCACTGGTGGATAACTGAAAACTTTTTATAAACAGTAATAACATAACCTTGTTAGATAACTTTTCAGTGTTAAAAGATGTAAGCATAAACATTGATCCTTATTTATATTTATAACTGAGACTTTCCTTTAACAGTTCTGAGGCCTTTCTTTTCTCTCAGAGTTATTTTCCTAAACTGGGGGTCTTTGTAAAAATGAAGAAAATGTACACGTCTTTGGTAAGCTTGGTGGAAAAACAAACTTTTTAAACTGGCTATCCTACTTCCTGTATTCATGGGGCGCTGGAACCCACAGTAAACTGGCCTTGCCTTTTATTCCTTCAGTCTGGAAATGAGTGGATGGTCAATAATCCAGATGTGAAGTTTTTTGCTCTAAATACTAAGTAACATATTAAATATGTGTAGTAAAAAAAATAGCAATAGGAAAGCATTAATAACTAGAATAGATTCCACAGAAGACAGTCTGTTTCATGATAAGCCCAGTTATTTGTGGGAAATAATATCATACATAATTCTTAGAAGCTATCTAGCTCTGGGCTTTTTAACTAGGATAAGAGTGGGACTGAGTTCTCTAATATTTAAAAAATATGTATTTTGTACATTTTTGCGGGGCTTATATTATCTTTCATCAAATTCCTAAGAGTGAAATATTTTCTGACTGACCAACCCAGGCATTTTATAGAAGAAATTGATGCCCAAGTTTAGAAACCTAAGTAGGGTAGACTCCGCACGCCAAGCCAGTGTTTCCTCCCCTGACACCACCACACCATCTGGAAGGCTCGCGCTCTATCAGGTGTTTACATCCATTATCTCTTAGCTACAAAACAGCACCATAAGAGAGGTGTTCACGACGGTCATCTAAAGACGAGAGGTCACACAGTGGGCACCAGGACCACAGCCTGGATGCCCCCGACTCCACAGCCCATGCTGGCTCCCTGACAACTGGCAGCCTCTCTCTTGCTCTCACTTGAACAGACTGTGTACCGCAGAGAGCTCAACTCCAAGTCCACACAACCTCCTGGGGTTGAAGTGGAGGGTGGACTATTCAGAATCAACATCCAGATTCTTTGGTATCCAGCAGTGATTCGACATAACCTGGATACTCAAAATTTAACACATACTGAAAAACAACAACAAAGCCAGAAACACACACTTGGTCCCAGGAGCCAGGCGGTCACTTGGCTCTAACCCGTCCATTCCGAGTTTTGGTGTGCGCTATTGGCCAGCAGAGCCTTCACCTCAGTACCCGCCCATCTTTGCAGGCCAAGGTGTTAGATCTGGCCTCTTCATTTGGGAATGGAAGCTAGTGGCTGCTGGCTGGTTGCTGCTGTCCCTCTGCCCTGCTAGAAATCAACTTCCTAAGGCATTCTGTATTTTCTTGCTTTTTCTTTCGTTCTTTTTTTAAAAAAATATTTTATTTTTAGGTAATCTCCATACCCAAAGTGGAGCTCAAACTTACAACTCCAAGATCAAGAATTGCACACACTACCAACTAAGCCAACCAGGTGTTCCTCTAGCTTTTTCTAATCAACTAACTTCAAAATCTGAATTCTACATTTCATATGAAGACAATGAGACTAGTTTGTGTAAACAGTCTGTGCTTTAGCTTGAGGGTGGACATCTTTTTTCAACTCAGCTATCAGGCATTCTTCTTATTTGGAAGCAGATTTAAATCATTCTCTAGTTCTTGCCTCTTAGACCTCATCTGCTGGCAAAAAAGCAGCAGTTCAGGGAAAAAGATGTTTTCATTGTAGGAAACAGGTGGTTCTGCTGACCAAAGACTGTAGTGTTTGACTTTGGAGCCAACATAGTTACTTTTTAGTTAGGGATTACGCAGTAACATGACTACTTCTAAAAACTAATAAAACATTACAGATCATTTTACATAGACCTAAAAGTCCTTGAATTTTGTTTTACCCTATTCCTGATCCTAAACATAATGAGAAAAATTATTGATAATTGCTGACTTCAGGGCTAATCCATCTTTATCACCCATGGGTCCCAGAGTCCTTTTGCAGATGCATTTAATCCTTACAGCAGCCCTGGCGAAGGACGGGCCAAGAATTATCAACTTTCCTGTAGAGATAAGGAAATAAGCTCAAAGGAGTTTCTGCATTCCTTGCTTATATTTTCTCTGGTCACTTAAAGGGAAGTGCTGCTGCTGCTTCTGCTGCTGCTGCTGCTTCTTCTTCTTCTTCTTCTTCTTTTCTTTTCTTTCTTCTTTTCTTTCTTCTTCTTCTTCTTGTTTTCTTCTTCTTCTTTTCTTCTTTTCTTTTCTTCTTTTCTTTCTTCTTCTTCTTCTTTTCTTCTTCTTCTTCTTCTTTCTTTTTTTTTTTTAAAGCAGTTTCTGCACCCAACATGGGGCTTGAACTCAGGACATGGAGATAAAGAGTCATGTGCTCTACCGACTGAGCCAGGTGCCCCAAAGGAAGTGTTTAAGCCATACAGGACACCATGTGGTCCTGAAAATTCAAGCAAGCCATTAAATTCCTAGTCCGTAGGTTGCCAGAAATAGACTAAGTTTATCTGTAACTTTTTTTTCAAACTGCTCTTCCCAGAGCCTAGTAAAGCTTAGCTATTTAGACACATTCCATCCTATAATGGAATCAGGAAATGGATCACAGAATTTCTGGACTGAAAGGGATTCTCCCAACTGTCTGGTGATAATCCTCATGTTTACTGATGAAGGCATGTTCCCTGTTTTCATCTCCTCTCTGCTTTTTTTTTTTAAATTTTTTAAAAATTTTTATTTATTTATGATAGTCACAGAGAGAGAGAGAGAGAGAGGCAGAGACACAGGCAGAGGGAGAAGCAGGCTCCATGCACCAGGAGCCCGACATGGGATTCGATCCCGGGTCTCCAGGATCGCGCCCTGGGCCAAAGGCAGGCGCCAAACCGCTGCGCCACCCAGGGATCCCTCCTCTCTGCTCCTCTGCATAGGCTATGTGTTAATTGTGTCTTTGAGTTTCGTCACTTGTGACCACCTTCCCTGCAACAAACATAACAAATGGATCACACCACATTGCTGTCTATTTTCAAACATGGATCTCATTCCTAAATTACAATTACGCCAGGATGCCCACACCTCTGCCTGGCACTTGGATGCTGCCCAACTGGTCACTCCCTGGGTCTTAGGCTGGGTTCTCTCTCTCAACCTCTATACACCAACCATACCAGACAACTCCACCCTTCTAGGTGTCCTATATTTACTTTCTTGTCCCCCTGCAAAGGGGGGCAAGCTGTCTTGCTTTCATATCTGAGAACTGAGGTAAAATGCCCCATGTATAAGTCTTAGGTAAAGCCTCTACTCCAAAAGATCAAAACTCAGTTTTCAAATATCTGAGACCCTGCTTTTTTTTCATCAGTTGTTCTGGGTATTTACGCAGAAGTGGGATTGCTGGATCATGTGGTAATTCTATTTTAAAAATCTACACACTATTTTCCATAGTGACTGCACCAGCTTGCATTCCCACTAATAGGGCACAAGCATTCCCTTCTCTGCACATCCTCACCAACACTTGTTATTTTTTCTTTTTGA
The DNA here is from genome assembly GCF_003254725.2 of Canis lupus dingo. Lineage (NCBI taxonomy): Eukaryota > Metazoa > Chordata > Mammalia > Carnivora > Canidae > Canis > Canis lupus. Next base: position 29,547,768 of record NC_064265.1, on the reverse strand, counting down.
TTCTAGGCATTCCGACAGGTATGAAGTGATATCTCACTGTGGTTTTGATTTGCATTTCCCTTTACTTTTTTTTTTTTTGAGGAACCATCACACTGTTTTCTCTTGTAGAAATGCTGACATATGGGCTGCCCGGTGGCTCAGTGGTTTAACGCTGCCTTCGACCCAGGGTGTGACCCTGGAGACCTGGGATAAGGTCCCACGTCGGGCTCCCTGCATGGAGCCTGCTTCTCCCTCTGCCTGTGTCTCTGCCTCTCTCTCCCTGTGTCTCTCATGAATAAGTAAAAAATAAAATCTTAAAAAAAAAAAGTGCTGACATATGCTACATGAATGAATCTTAAAGATATTATGCTGAGTAAAATAAGCATTCACAAAAAAATAAACACTGTGTAATGCCACTTACGTGAGATACTTCGAATAGTCAAACTCACAGAGAAAGAAAGTAGAATGGTGTTTTCCAGGGACTTGGGAAAGGGAGAATGAGGAGTTATTAGTTAATGAACATAAGGTTCCAGTTTTAGAAGGTGAAAGAGTTCCGGGAATGGATGGTGCCGATGACTGCACACTATGAATGTATTTAATAACACCTAACTGTACACCTAAAATAATTAAGATGATAAACTTTATGATACGTGTACTTTACCACATTAAAGGAAAAAAAAGACAAAAAAAAAAAAAAAGACTTAGGAACCAGGCTAAAGAAGCTTCCACTGGCATAGACAGGACACTTTCAATTTCAATAGAGATATAGGCATACCTTGGAGATATTGTGGGGTTCAGTCTCAGAGCAGTGCAATAAATCACAATAAGGTAAGTCAAATGATTTTTTTGGTTTTCCAGTGCATATAAAAAATGTTTACATTATACTGTAGTCTATTAACTGTGCAACATTATGTCTAAGAAATGCATATATCTTAATTAAGAAACAACCTTATTATGGGTGCCTGGATGGCTCAGTTAAGCATCCAACTCCTGATTTCGGCTCAGGTCATGATCTCAGGGTTGTGAGATCAAGCCCCATGTCAGGTTCCACACTGGGCATGGAGTCTACTTAAGATTCTCTTTCTCCCTCTCCCCCTCTGCCCTACCCCTCTCCCCTGCTCCTGCTCTAAAACAAACAACAGCAACAACAAAAAAATCTTATTGCTGAAAAGTGCTAATCATCATCTGAGCTTTCAGGGAGTTGAAATCTTTTTGTTGATGTGGCCTTGGCAGGGGGGTGTCTTGCCTTAATATTGAAGGCTGCTGACTGGGGTGGTGTCGTTGAAGTCCTGGGTGACTGTGTTAACTCCTAAAATAAGACAATAATGAACTCAGCCACACTGGTTGACTCTTCCTCCTACAATTTCTCTGTAGCAAGTGAGGTGCTCTTTGATGGCATTTTTCCTATAGAACTTCTTTCAAAATTGGAGTCAGTGCTCTCCAACCCTGCTGCTGCTTTACCAACTAAGTTTATGCAATACTCTCAAGGCTTTGTTGCCATTTGAACAATGTTCACAGCATCTTCACCAGGAGTAGTTTCCATCTCAAGAAACCCCCTTCTTTGCTCACCTATAAAAAGCAAATCCTCATCTGTTAGTTTTATCATGAGATCACAGCCAGTCTGTCCCATCTTCAGGCTCCACTTCTAGTTCTGTGATTTCCACTACATCAGCAGTTATTTCCCCCTTTGAAGTCTTGAGCCCAAGTCATCCATGAGTGCTGGAATCAACTTCTTTCAAACTCCTGTTAATGTTGATGTTTTCATCTCTTCCCATGAATCCTGAATGTTCTTAATGGCATCTAGAATGGTGAATCCTCTTCTGAAGGTTTTCAGCTTACTTTGCCCAGATCCATGAGAGAAACCACTAACTCTGACAGCTAGCACTTTACAAAATGTATTTTTTTTTATTTATTTATTTATGATAGTCACAGAGAGAGAGAGAGGCAGAGACACAGGCAGAGGGAGAAGCAGGCTCCATGCACCGGGAGCCTGATGTGGGATTCGATCCCGGGTCTCCAGGATCGCGCCCTGGCCCAAAGGCAGGCGCCAAACCACTGCGCCACCCAGGGATCCCACAAAATGTATTTCTTAAATGAAACTTAGAAGTCAAAATTACTTCATGACCCATGACTGCAAAATGGATGTTGTGTTAGCAGGCATGAAAACAGTAATCTTGTTGTCTATCTCTATCAGAGCTCTTTGATGACCAGGTGCATTGTCTATGAGCAGTAATATTTTGAAATATTTTTTTTCTGAGCAGGTCTCAACAGTGGGCTTAAAATACTCAGTAAACAAGCTACAAACAGATGTGCTATTATCCAGGCTTTCTTATTCCATTTATAGAGCTTAAACACAGATCTAACATAGTTCTTAAGGATCTTTCACATGGCAAATGAGCATTGGCTTCAACTTAAAGTCACCAGCTGCATTAGCTCCTACCATTCTGTCTTTTGAAGATTGGAAGCTAGGCATGGACTCCTTCTCTCTAGCTATGAAACTCCTAGATGGCATCTCTTACCCAGAGAAGAGTGTTTAATCTACATTGAAAATGTGTTGTTTAATGTAGCCACCTTTGTTCATTACCTCAGCCAGGTACTCTAGATAACTTGCTGCAGCTTCTCCATCAGCACTTGCTGCTTCACTTTGTACTTTGATGTTATGGAGACGGCTTCTTCCCTTGAACCTCATGAACACCCCTCTGCTAGCTTCAAACTCTTCCTCTGTAGCTTCCTCACCCCTCTCAGTCCTCATAGAATTGAAGAGCTAGGGTCTTGTTCCAGACTAGGCTTTGGCTAAAGGGAATATTGTAGCTGGTTTGATCTTCTGTTGAGACCACGTATCAGTGTATCACTGATACACTTTCCCTGTATCAGTGATAAGGCTTATCAGTTAGTGCTTATTACTGGGGCAGTGCTAATTTTCTTCAAGAGCTTTCCTTTGCACTCACGAGTTGGCTGTGTGGTGCAAGAGGCCTAACTTTCCACCTGGCTCAGATTTTTGTCATGCTTTCTTCAGTAAGCTTAATCATTTCTAGCTTTTAATTGAAAGTCAGAGGCATGCAACTCTTCCTTACACTTGAACACTTAGTGGTCGTTATGGGTTCTTAATTGGCCTAAGTTCAGTATTGTCGTGTCTTAGGAAACAGGGAGGCCTGAGGAGACTGGGGAAGAGCCAGTCAGTGGAGCAGGATACATACATTAAGTTCTGTCTCACAAAGTTATGGTTTGTGGCTCCCCCAAATAATTACAACAGTAACACCAAAGACCAGTGATCATAGATAAAAAGAAATATAATAATGAAAAAGTCTAAAATATTGCAATAATTACCGTAATGTGACATAGAGACACAAAGTGAGCAAACGCTTTTGGAAAAATGGTGTCAAGAGTTGTTTGACACAGGGTTGCAAAACATTCAATTTGTAAAAAGAAAAAAACCCAAACTGCAGTATCTGTGCAGCACAATAAAGCAAAGTGCAACAGAAAAATGTATGCCTATAACTACAAAGGACTGAAACACAGCAAATATGTTCAAATCTGTATTACTAAAAATTACTGTAATAATGGCCTAGTAAGAAAGCAAACTGGTCTTTTAGGAGAGGATAAAAGTTGACAAGGAAATGAATTAAGCCTTCATCCTGCCTTTCCCATATAAAATGTGCCACTGGGTAACAAATAGCAGACAAAGGTTTCTTTTTTTTTCTTTTATTGAGGTAAAATTGGTATATTACATTATATTAGTTTCAGTTATTTAACATAATAATTCAGTGTTGTAGAAACTATGAAGAGATTACCAGTTACCACTCATCACTATACAATTGACATCCTTCATCCATTTTGCCTCTACCCAAACTCCTTCCCCCTGATAACTACCAATCCATTCTCCTTATTTATGATTTTTAAAAAAGATTTTATTCATTTATTTGAGAGAGACAGATAGTGAGAAAGCACAAGCCAGGGAGGAGGGAGAAACAGGCTCCCTACTGAGCAGGGAACCCAGCATGGGGCTCAATCCCAGGATCCTGAGATAATGACCTGAGCTGAAAGCAGATGCTTAACCCACCGAGCCACCCAGGCACTCCTGTATTTCTGAATTTTGTGTTAGTCCACTTGTTTTTGAGATTCCACATATAAGTGAAACCTTATGGTATTTGTCTTATTTTAACTTAGTGTAATACTCTCAAGGTCTATCCATGTTGTCACAAATGGCAAGATCTCATTCATTTTTATGGCTGAGTAATATTCCATTATATATATTCCACATCTTCTTTATCCATTCATCCACTGATGGACATGTAGGCTGTTTTCATATCTTGACTATCATAAAAAACACTGCAAAGAACATAAGGGGTGCATGTATCATAATTAGTGTTTTTGTTTCTTCAGATAGATATCCAGAATAGAAAGGCTGGATCATATGGTAGTTCTATTTTCAGCCTTTTGAGGAACCTCCATACTGTTTTCTGCAGTGGCTGCACCAGTTTGTATTCCCATCAATGGTGCACAAGGGTTCCCTTTTCTCCACATTCTCTCCAATGTTATTTCTTGCCTAATTGATACAAGCTATTTTAATAGGTTCGTGAGGTGGTATCTCATTGGGGTTTTGATTTGCAGTTCTCTGATAATTAGTGATGTTGAACACTTTTTCATGTGCAGTTGGCCACCTATATCTTCTTTGAAAATGTCTATATAGGGCAGCCTGGGTGGCTCAGCAGTTTAGCACCACCTTCAGGCTGGGGCGTGATCCTGGCTCCCTGCGTGGAGCCTGCTTTTCTCCCTCTGCCAGTGCCTGTGCCTGTCTCTCTCTCTCATAATTAAATAAATAAAAATCTTAAAAAAAAAAAAGAAAGAAAAAAAAGTCTATATAGATCCTCTGCCCGTTTTTTTTCTCTGCCCATTTTTTTAATCAGACTTTTTGCTATTGAATTCTTCACATATTTTGGATATTAACCCTTTATCAGATTTTCTGCCATTCAGTAGGCTGTCTTTTCCTATTATTGATGACTTCCTTTGTTGTTGTGCAGAAACTAGTTTAATGTAGTCCTACTTGTTTAACATTTTTTTTTTCCTGGGGGGGGTGTGGTTTGCAGGAAGTATATCTTATAAAAGTATTCCAGTTACTAAGCGAAACGGCTTCAGAATAGTATTTTATAACTCCCAACATACGAATGACCTAGTTACACTGAACTTCCATTATTGTTAACATCACATGACCAACAGACATAATGTGCTTCCAAACCAAGAACCCAACACCCCTCTACTCATGCCAAAGGGATGGAACCTGAATCTGATTGAGCTTCTGGATGCAAAGGACAGAAGAATAAGTCGAATAGCACCAGGAGTGTGTGATCAGTAACTTCAAAACTCTGGGAAAACCAAAAAATGGCCTTGGGGTCTTCAACAAAGTTATGGGGGGAAAAGGGGATGGAAGGGGTGCCACAAGATTAAAGACTCAAAACATATATTTAAAAAAGAGAAAGTGTAAGACCAAACTCTAGCGTTTAGGGATATACATGTGAGTGATAAAAACTACAAAGAAACACAAGAAGTATCAGAAAGGTGGTCACTTTTGGAGGGAGAGGCTGTGATTTTGATGGGAGCACCTGAAGGGGCTCCTGGAGAGGTAGACAAAGTTCTTGACCTAGATGGTAGTTTCAAGGGTGATCTGCCTTATACAGTGACTCAATATACTAATTTGTTAAGTGAGATTTTCTGTATCTGTTTTGGTTTACAACATAAAATCTTAAAAAAAAAAAAAAAAAAAAACCAACACCCCTCAGTTTTCCTAGGTACATACATCTGCCAGAGATTGCTGCCATGTTAGGATCATGGCTCAGAACACAGACTTTGGTGTTAGGTCTAGGTAGTTTGGATTTCTTACTCTGTTACTTACTGTGTGACTTTTGCCAAGTTGCTTTGCCTCTCTGAGCCCATTTTCTTCACCTGGAAGATGAAAATTATATTAGTATAAAGCCCATAGGTTTGCTCTGAGGATTAAATGACACTATGTATGTATAAGTCTATATGATGTTTGGCATTCAGGAAATGTTCAATAAAGATAAGCTATTACTTGTATTCAACTAACAATGATCATAGATTAAATAGCCTTTTAAATATCATAAAATAGTATTTGTGTTCTTACAGTATTTAAAGGAAATATATTTGCACTCTCCTAAAACACCTACTCCTAAATTAGCTCTTATAATCTCTTTTAGTGAACATATTTTTATGACAAGTATTGTCTGGAAACTAAATTATAGTTATATATTAAAATACTTACCTGGGTATATTACTCCATAATCTTTGAAAGATGATGCAAAAGTCTGAGTTAGTAATTTATTGTAGGAGTGTCTCCATTCTATCTCTGCTTACACATCAACTGTGGAATAAACATGGTTTTTGCTTTTGAAGGCAACATGGAATGGAGATTTGGGTATTTCTTCATTCTTTTTTTTAAGATTTTATTTATTCATGAGAGACAGAGAGAGAGAGAGAGAGAGAGAGAGAGAGAGAGACAGAAACAGAGACACAGGCAGAGGGAGAAGCAGGTTCCATGCAGGAAGTCCGACGTGGGACTCGATCCTGGGTCTCCAGGATCAGGCCCTGGGCTGAAGGTGGCGCTAAACCACTAAGCCACCCGGGCTGCCCGGTATTTCCTCATTCTTTAAGTGTTCATATTCTTTTTTTCTTTTTTTTTAAAGATTTTATTTATTTATTCATGAGAAACACAGACAGAGGCAGAGACACAGGCAGAGGGAGGAGAAGCAGGCTCCATGCAAGGAGCCCAATGAGGGACTCAATCCTGTGAATCTGGGATCATGCCCTAAGCCAAAGGCAGACGCCCAACTGCTGAGCCACCCAGGCGTCCCAAGAAGTGTTCATATTCTTTATATGTTTATATTTTCTTGCAGTTCGTGATCATACTAGAATACCTATATGGTGAGATCTGTGTTATTTGAAGTAAGCTCACACTCTAAATTTCTCTCCTCTTAAAAATATTGGAATTAATGTGTCTCATACATTAGAGTATTAATAGGCTGGCCTATTCCTGAATTAATTAATGGCATATAAATAAAATGCTATGTTTCTGGAAATTTAGATGAGGCTGAAATATTAACAAAGGTCATCAGGAATGATCAGATGTGTCAATGTAGCTGTCTGTATGAGGGGCGGTGAATGTGAGGAAAGTCTGTTTATTGCTCCTACTAAATCTGTCTTAGAAACATATGTCTTCCATGGGAAAAATTAAATTAGAACAAATATATCTCATTAACAAAGCAGTCAATTCCCTTTATTTTTAAAATTTTATGTACACATATGAATGATCTGTATAATGTACATTCAATATAGAAAGCTTTATATATTTGATAATGTATAGAACATTTCACAATTACACTAATCTCTTACATAACATCTTGACATCCGTTTTTAAATTTTTTTGCACAAGCTCCTTTTTCATTCAATTTGGTAAAGCCAGTTATACATACCGACGTGTACTGTGAGCTCTCAGAAGGTTAATGATTGAGGAGAGGATACCAGTGAATAGGCGCAAGGACAAAACCTAATAGTGTTTGACGGTGGAGGAGGACAGCCATGTGGACTTGATGCAGGAGAGGATAACACCCTTTTCCAGGGATAAGTGACCTAGTCCAATTTCTGTAGATTGCAGTTCAACTCCACAGTCACACTAATTCAAAAAAACATTATAAAAACTAGGAAGAGAGTTTTGTCTTTTTGATTCACAGTCTTGTAAACAGATATAAAGGAACAGAATGTGCTTACATACATCAAGAAAAAAACTCTTGTGTACCCACTCAGGTTGATCCACAGAGTGCTTTCTCACAACGTGATACAATTAGAATCACTGACTTGTTTCCTAAATAAAAATATTTTTATAGAAAAAGGAATAACACTGTCATGAAACCAGGAGAAAGGCAGTTAAGAGTTTGCTTCAACGTATCAGTTGGAGGAATGTGGACTGGGCACTGGCCTTTCAGCATCTACTGTCTCTTACAAATGTGTCAAGTCTGCTAGCCAAGGTCACCCGCCTCGTGGTCCACGGGAGGCGGCAAGCTAGACATGACTGATGAGGACGTCCCTGCAGTAAGGTAGCCGGCAACTCCAGGTCCTGCAGGAGAAAGGAAAACACATCTTCTAGAGAGCAGAGTCATGTGAAAACACTGACCTTCATAAAAATGTCACAACCTAGTCAAGTACCTTATCATATCTTAACAAACAGCCACACAGTGCCATCTTCAAGGTATGTCTTTACTATAGGACAGAGTTAAAAAGCATTTCAAAATTGATGCCGACAGTAATACTGGTGTGGAAACATGGGAAACTGTCCCACCTCAATTCTGGGAATTTAATTTTTCACAAGTCCTGGGAACTAAAGGACAGCTATGACAAATGGGGCAGGGGGAGGTGGGCAGGAAAGAAGGGGAACAAGTAGAGGAAAGAAACTATATTCAGCCCACCCAAAGTCATACTTGATGAAGGCCCAAGAAAAACACTTTATCAACATTCAAGGTAATCAACTATCATTTGGTGCAAAGAAATGCTATTGTAACAAGTAACACCAAATGAACAAGGGCTGCTACACCAACGTCTCTAAAAAAGGAAGGCTCTGGACATCTATCATAGGTCAAAACAAGAATGCTGTGGGAAACAGTATCAATATTTTCTATGTCTTCCTTGATTCTAACAGTCTCTATTGCATGGAAATGCTACCTATGCCAGCATTTATCAAGATGTGTCCTATAAGCATTACATATAATGTCTTTAGCCCTCCAGTTTATCTTAAACGTTGCAGAGACAGTTACATCCCAGAAACACTGCACAAACTGTACAGAGTACTTGCGAGAGACACTGTAGCATAATACCACAAACTGAGTGATATTTTTAGCTGAAAATGTAGGAAATAAGCAAACAGCTAAGGAACATCAAAGGGTTAGAACTAGAAAGGCAGTGGAAGCGGCATGCATTTAGCAAAATGGTTCTCTACCTGCTTCAGAGAGCTACACAGAAGTTAGCAAGCTGCCTGGCAGAGCGGATCTAAAGCCCGCTCCTGAGGTGAAGGGGGCTGCTGCCAGTTAGAAGGGAAGGAGAGACACCTGAGGGGAAAAAAGAAATATAAGCAGCAAGGGAAGTTATAAGAAGTGCAAACAGCAGAGCAGTTTGATGAAGGCTAAGGTGTAACAGGGACTAATGCAGGAAAAAAGGGGCACAATTCAGATTCATCTTGTTCACCTTACAAGCACTTTTACCGAGGATGTGAAATGGCTTGCATCACTGAGCAAACACTGCATCTAGTATGTAATTATACAGCCAGAGACAATTCAAACTGCAAGAGTTGTAACATGCCAGAGTGCCTGGGCCCTCAGAACCCTGAATTTGAAAAACATGGAAAAGGGATCTTCCCTTTTTTAAGGTTATAAGGCCTGCATCTATCAGCTCCTGCCTTCTGCCAGTCAGGGTGCCAGGCCTTACACACAGCTGAGGAGAAGGCCACTGGGTCCACCTACCCCCTCTAACAAGGCAGTTCAGAGCCACAGCACCACTGTTAACATCACTTCCCACCAACCTACCATTCTCTGAACTTTAGGCAGCAGCAAGATTACCACAGAACTATTAAGTAGGTCTCATCAAAGATATAAGCCTTAAGAATAAATCCTCAAACATTCTGGGGATCAGTAAAGTTCCCAAGCACTTCCAATTGTGGACTCAACTTGATTCACATCAAATGAATAGATGATGAAACCAAATCATGAATGCTACACAGAAAATAAGGCTACTGTTCTTAAACTGTGTGCTGGGGGACCCTGGGACAAACTCACAGGGGTGCTGCTAGATATTTTAAATTGGGGAGAAACACAGCAACATCTATTGGACACCACAGAACCACTTTCAAGTTGGTTGGACTTAGTACACTAACTGTTAGGTTATTTCTTTTGGCCCAAGGGTAGATGAAAAAATCATGCAAGTATTAAAGGCACTGTGAACTGAGAATGTTTGGGAACCTCTTGGCTAAAATTAAATTGTGAGATGATGGGCCCAGAAGGATTATCCACAAGAGACCAAAGTCTAGCCCCATCATTGGCTTTAAGAAAGACAAACCAATTTATGTAACTAAAGTCTGAAATGCTCTTTCCCTCACACCTCTGACTTCTCCTTTAGACACTGTCTGCTTTCTAGGGGCCAGAAGGTACAGTCTAGTCATCAGGATGGGCCAGGGCAGTTGTGTTCTCTAGAGAAAGGCAGGAGGAGAGGAGGGGCTGCCAGAAACAGGGCATGTGGCAACACTGTGCAAGGCTGCCAGACTTAAGAACGAGAGAAGATGGAAAATTAACAAGGAATCCCACAAAATGGAACTGGCTGCAATGATGGGAGTAGTGGAAAGAGCATGGATTTTGGTAAAAATGAACATGGGATTCTCAGCAGGGAAAACAAAAAGAAGGAAGCTCTGCCTTAGCAGTCAGTGACCCACAATAAACTGTCAACCTTAGGGAAACATCCTAACATTGCTCACATTGTGTAGTCTTGGGACAGGTGTAAGAAGAAAAACACAAAGTAAAAAAAATTTAAAAAAATGAAAAATAAAAAATAAAATCAACCCAAGTCTATAAAGACAGACAGACTGGTCTGAGGAAGAGACCCAAGATTTGCACCCACTTTTCCTTTAATGACCTTAGGAAGCCAACTTAACTATTCCACATGCCTCTAATTAAATATAATATAAATATATACAGGTGTGTGTGTATATAAAGTTCTTCATCTCCAATTCCAATTAAATATAATATAAATATATGTGTGTATATGTTTGTGTGTATGTATACAAAGTACTTCATCTTTGTTTCCAACTCCTAAAAGCATGTTTACTTTGGTCTCCTTCTCTTCCTTTCCCTGTTGTTCCTTCTTTCTCTACCCTAGTTTTCTAAGTGAGGTAATATGAGGATTTTCACTGCTAAAATTATTTTTACAGGGCCTTAAGCTTGTCAGTACCCAGTTCTTCTAGAACCTAGTAAGTAGCTAAGTAACTGAGGGCCTGGTTCAATGAGCAACCACAGCTTTTCTGCATCATGGGGTAAAACCACACTGAAGCACTTTTAGATTAAGTGTTTATCATAAAAGAAAACAAGTATGCCAGGCTAGAGAGCCTATGGAACCAGGCAGTCTTATCTCAATTTATCAACAATGAGTAATCCTGCCTAGGACATTTTATTTATAACCCTAATCCCCAGCATATGATTGAATGGTATCTGCTTGACAGCCAGAAAATCATAAATGTATTTTTGATTATTCTTATCTTACTTTTTTTTTAATTCTTATCCTTTGAAATCATAATTAACTTTCCTCTTTTCCCATCTCCTACACAAAATCCACTTACTTGCCAAACCCATCCATATGTATTTTAGAAAAAAAGAGTTAGTGAAATGTGTTCTTGCAGCACCTTACTTCATTTGCATACTGATTAGAGAGGGGTTGGGCACGATGAGAATCCTCTCAAGATTGAGGGTCTGGTGGGGTAAATTCTAATCAATTAAAGTTCCAACTCAACATACCACTGTATACATTCCACAGAGTCACACACACAATTTTACCATTAGAAGAACTTGCCCCTTCTATCAAACACATGACAAACAATACAAAGCATCAACAGAAAAGCTCAAACACAGGAAGGAAACATTTGGCAATCTAAATATTGAGTAGACAACAATTCAACTGGTAGTGCTCTCTTTAAACAGTTCTTTCAAAAAAGACTAGAACCAACGGTAAAAGTTTTCTGAATCAACATCTCAACAAAGGAACATCTCAGACTGATGATGTACTAAGAACTGGACAATTCCAGACCCAACACAACTCAAGGCTAGTACAGACTGTCCCGTGTAGACATGTCTGCAGGCTTCAGGAGGGCCTTCGGAATGCACACAGTAACACCAATCCATTTCCAAGTTGGGATTTATACCACTGCCCCCTTGACTGGCTTTGTACAAAACCTGCTGCCCCTTAAGTGGGACCAGAGGAGGATGTGAAGAAATTTGTAACCCCAGTTTTTCTTCTTCCCCTACAATTCATCATAACTGCTCCTCACACCTTACTCAAAAGCCATCCCAAGGATCCAAGTAGAAGGAAAGGCACAGACAGGAAACTTTTCAATCCCTGTGCTTTCTTTTATAGGTATAGCAAATTTGGATGGAGTGAGGATCAAAAGCAAGGAAATCTAGGCTCCTGAAGATAAATCCGTTTCTTCTGTATTCTAACCACAAACCTTTTGGTCCATTATCCTGTTAGTAAGTCAAGGACCAGCTCAAGTCTTGACTCTAAATCAAGTCAATGAATGCTAAGCACAATAGAGAGCACAGTAAATTTGAAGAGGTCTCCCCATAGGGAAGTTTATAATCTATATCCTATTATTCTTCAGGGCCAAACTCTAAATAAGTATGTTTTTTTTTTTTTTTTCCAGCTGGAAAAAATTCAGACAGATTTTCCAGTCCAACATCCTTAGATACAAAGTAATGATAGTAATACCACAAAAAAGGTAATATTATTACATAAACTTTTGGAAAAAGAGTGTAAAGAGAGTTTTTAGTGTGCCTGTTATAGAATACACTCTTAGAGGCTATAACTTTACTTCACATTTGCAAGAGAGATAGGAGATAAGCAAAGACCACTTTCTAGGTATTTCTCTCCATAGAAATCACAGGACAGGGGATAGAGAAGTTAGAAGGGAGACCTAGGACACTGCTCTTCACATACACCCAGGACTAGCAGTCAAAGCACTGTGTGTTTATAAACATTAGGATTCATATTTAAGTGGTCATAGTGAAGAAAGCAGCAGTAGTATCACAACTGAGACTAAAATGAAAACCAAGAAAAATCTTTTCTAAAGTTGCCATTTCTGAATACTCAAGATTTAGTCTTCATGATTTATAAACTTCTATGCTACCAATCAGGATTATTGAAACAATTACCCTGGCATGCAAACCACTGGTTACTATTTTTTTTTTCCTCTCAATTTACTCACACCATCTCTAGTTAGAGGAGGATGCAGAGCTTACTTTTTAAAATATATACACTACAAACAGATGGCAAAATTGCCTATTATTCTTAAGGCTATTTTCAAACTGAAAACTTTTATACCAGAGACTATATTTCATCTTCAGATATAGCAATAAAAGGATAATGACTTTGTTTTTAAACACAAGCTAATATGGAAAAAAAAATCCAAAATTATTATGCAATTAGTGTGTCAAATGGACAAATGTCCTGAGCTTCAAAAATGTATCATCCTTTGATCCTTAAGTAGTAAAATATCCTTTCCTTTATGGTATCCACATATTTGGAGTGGGAATATGGAATACTCTCATATTCCCATGAGAGGCCAAACTGAAAATATTTTTAAACAACAGATTAATCACTGGAAACTTAGAAGAAAACCATTTCACATATAAAGGTACATATCTGGAGTTTCAATCTGTTATTCTGATAGAAATGGAATGATGCTATCATGTTTCTGATACTGATACTTCCGAGTAGATACGTCTCTATTTTTTTTTTTTTTTACACATTTAAGAGAAACATTTTAATACAGTCATGTTCCAAGTGTAAACTATGACACCATTAATTAATTGGGTCAAAACTGAGCAAAGTGCACATTTTAGTCAATACACATTCAACACAAGAGCAGTTGCCATCTGTCCAGGGCAAACCCCAGAGATACACTGCATGCCATAGCACCTCCACAACAGGTGGCTAGTAGCCTAGGAAGAAACTTTAAATGCTACATTCAGTTTAGTCAGAAAACAAGGAAGGTTCAAAGTGGCTTTTGCCCTATACCTTAGAGTAACCAATTAAGTGTGGCTTACCTGTGAGGTATCCTGCTGTTTGTGACTCAGAAATAAACAAATCATGTTTCTGATCTTTGAAGGCACTCCAGACTGAAGAACGAGACAAGATTTCATTCACCTAGGGAAGTAAAGCAAAGTCTTTGAGCATAAATGAATTAAAAAGGTTTGGGTGGTAGAAGACAGAACTAAAGAGAAAAAGCAAACTTCCAAGATAAAATGAAAAAGGTCAGCTGAGAAAAGACTCAAAGATGGAGCAAGACCTAGTAGTCATCAAATACTCTATATCAGGCACTGGGAGAGGCACATCTCATTAAACCAGACCCAAAGAAGTCCCTGATAAGTCAATCTTCCCTTTAGGGTTAGAAGCTATAATTTACCGGCTTGTTTGTAATCTGGGCAAGATTTTCTTGTGATATTAACAACTGGCTGAGAATGTAGCATGAGTTCATGAAGTATTCCCGAGTAAGGGCCCTGGGGAGAAGATGCTACAAACTCAAGCTAAGACTTCAAGTCTTTCAAATTATCAGTTGTGACCTGTTAAAAGTTTATGAAATCGATTTAGAAGGTTGTGATCAGTATGTTTGAGAAAATACCAGAAAGTACCAGAGTATCACATGCAAAATGGCTAAATGCTGATCTGTGATGTACATACATAAGTATAAAATACGTGTGTAGAGTATAATGGACTAAGATGAAGGACATATTTCTGTGTGGTACAGAGAAAATGTTTAGGAAATCCTAACTCCAAGTTGCATATCAACACTCAGATCAAGTATTTACTGGGTACCTCATATGTGGAGGTATGATGGACACAAAGATGATGGACATGTCTGTCTCTGATGTGCTTATGTCTAGTCTAGTGGGGGAGACAGATGGTGCCAGATAATTCAGTGGCAGGAAACAGAATAGAGATACACACAGGGCTATGTGAGTCTAAGAGACTCCCTGTCCCAGCCTTGGAAGCACCACAAGAAGGAGGTGGTGGAGGAGCTGCTATTTTGAAAACTATTACACTTGTTTCTTCCCCCTTGAGATTGGAAGATGGGTGTCAGTGTTATTTGGCTAATTTCATCAACAGAAATCCTCAGGCAGGTCAAGGGTAAGACAACTGCCTGCACATGATACTAAGGAGTACCTCTGCTTGGCAAGTTCAGAACACCCACAGAAAAAAACCCCAAATACTTCTAAACATACAGCTGATGACTGCAGCAAGATATGTTGTCTCTCTCACTAAAAGACAATTTAAACCTATGAAAGAACATTAGTAGGCAGTAACAATTCAAATGTCTATCGCTAGATGAATGGATAAACAAATTGTGCCATATACATAAGGAATATTTCAGCATAAAAAGGAATGAAGCATTGATAGATGCTGTAACACGAACCTTGAAAACATGGAAAGAAAAGAAAGGAAAGAAAGGAAAGAAAGGAAAGAAAGGAAAGGAAGAAAGAAAGAAAGAAAGAAAGAAAGCAAGCAAGCAAGCAAGCATGCTAAGTGACAGAAGCCAGACAGAAAAGGTCATATATTGTATGGTTCCATTTTACATGAAATAACCAAAATAGGTGAATTCATAGAATACAAAGTCATGATGGCCAGAGGCTGAGGGTGGGGGGAGAAATGAGGGGGTGGGGGAAGAAATGACGAGGAACTGCTTAATGGGTATAGAGGTTCCTTTTGGGGTGATAAAAATGTTTCGGACTAGGTAAGAAGTAGTGGCACAACACTGTTAATATGCTAAACACAAATTAATTGTTCACTTTAAAAACATTAATCTAAAAAATAATCATTAATCTTATGTTGTATAAATTTCACCTTAATTAAAAAAAAACAACAGAGCAAGAGAACATTAGTAGATAATGCTGGATGATAAAAGTGAATGAGGAACCCATCAGAAACAATAATAAGAATAAAACCAAAGAGGAGAATTAAATTACTGGGCCAGCTGGAAGTCAGCGTAAGCATGCAGCTGACATACATTGTAAGTGTCAGCAAAAAGGATAAAGCTTTTTCAGAAATGGCATTATGGACTGTTAATGAATGTGGCTATCACTACCCAGCAATAAATCCTAGAACTAACCATTAGCCTTTCACTGGCATTAAACGCTAATATTCTTCTATAATGAAGAATTTCAGCATTTTTCATCCTGAAATGTACAACATGCTATCAGTATTCAAAAAAAAGAATCTCCCTGAGTGACTACCTGAGCATCTAAGGTGAGGTACACAGATCATCCATAGCCAAGACCCTTGGCTCAGATAATACCCTCCTGTAACCAGTAAGTTGAAGTCATTCCTGTGCAGACTCACCTGTTCTCCATGCTGCAGGCTTCGAGTCATGGCCTTGAGAGCTTTAACAATCTGAGCTTTAGTGGCTGCTGGGCTGTCAAGATTTTCAAGGCCAATGCCTTCGAGTAATTTTAAGAGGTATGGGACCAAATCTACTTTGAGGGCCTAGAAGAGAGTTTTAAGCATATATAAAATGCTGAAAAAAATTCACTGAAGAAACACTTTCACCCGCAGAACCATACCTGGAAAAAGACAACCTCCTTTCTTTCATTTTAATGCAAATAAAGATTTCTTTTATAGATCTAATGATAATGACACTATTAGTTAATGAGATTTTATTCCATGCCCTCAACTGTTCTAAATGCTATAGACTAATTATTTAATCTTCACATGTAATGACAGAGGCACTATTATTACTTTTCGAAGAATCAGTGCACAAACGGTAAAAATCTGACAGTCAGAGGCAGTGATGGAATCTATATCTAGACCCACAAAGTGCAGAACATGACCTTTCAGCCACTCTACTGGGTTGTTTCCTCTAATGACACTGTACTAATGGGCACAAAATTTGACGTATTTTAATATTTTTTTCCATTTTCTTAAAACATCAACCTTTGCATTCCCATACATTTCATATCAGCCTAATAAAAGCTAGATAATAGTCAAGTATCACACAATTTTCACTACCCACTCTAAAGCTCAAAGGGGAGGTGGAAGTAACTAACATTTACTGAGTGTACATACCTCCCTTTATAGTACCATTCTCCTAACAACCTTGTGAGGAATCAGAACTATTTCACAGGTAAGGAATCCGAATGTTGTAAATTTATGTGTTATACCTGGCATCACAGAGCCATCAAGTGGTAGTACTAGCTCAAGTTTTTTCCAATACAACAACCCTCTCTGAGTCAATTACAAGTTTGAACTTCAGAGCATCCAGTTACCTATTTGAGAGGTACCCAGTACTTCTAACCCGCCTAAATGAAGGGCAAGGGTGGACAGGGATAGGAGATGGGGCTGGGAGAACTGGAAGACCAGATATAAAGATGCAGGACCTTATACTGAGGCTGTCAGCTGTCACTTTGGTTTCCCATTACTGCCAGATGACAATGAAGGGTTGTGAGGATGACCAGTGACCCAGTTATATTTAAGAGCTATATTTTAGAAAGATCACTTTTGCAATGGTTTTTGTTCCTTTGGTGTCTGTCTACCCTACACTGGTATCCACCAAGTCCTATTACATTAGGTGGGTGGGTAGTCTCTTTGAAAAAGACCATATAAATCTTGGTATGTTTCCTAAACATAACTTAAGAAATGAAGGCATCAATAAACAGAGTGAGTCTTTCCAAAGAGGATGAAGCAAATTTTACAAAGCAAGCCAAGAATAAATGCTTAGCAGAAAACCAAAATTTAAACATCATAAAAGTACTCTGACGTGTTTTTTTTTTTTGAACTTTTTTTTTTTCTTTAAGGGAAAGCACAGGAGCAAGTGGAAGGGCAAAAGGCAGATGGGGGATGGGCGGTGGGGAGAGTGAGAGGGGGAGAGAGAGAGAGAGAGAGAGGAAGAGAAACTTCAAGCAGGCTCCACACCCAGCACAGAGCCTGACATGGGGCTCAGTTCACCATCCTGAGATCATGACATGAGCCAAAATCATGAGTTGGGACATTTAACTGACAGAGCCACTGAGGTACTCTGAAGTTGGTAAGATTTTTGACAGCTGGCCAACCTTTTTCAGTGTGTGTATATGAATATATTACATATGTGTGTGTATATATATGTATGTGCCTGTATACGTGTATGTATAAAATATAAAATCATGCATGCACAAACCCACAAGTTATCTCCATACCAAACCTAAGTCAGAGAAACCAAATCAGTGTTAAATAATGAGATAAATAATGAAAATCTATTTGCCTGATATGTTTGTTTTCCTAAAATAGTACTGAGTCTAATTTTTTTTTTTTTTTTACAAGATTTTATTTATGAGAAACAGAGAGAGAGAATGGGAGAGACACAGGCAGAGGGAGAGGCAGGCTCCATGCAGGGAGCCTGAAGTGGGACTTGATACTGGGTCTCCAGGATCATATTCTCGGCTGAAGGCGGCGCTAAACTGCTGGGCCACCTAGGCTGCCCAATAGTACTGAATCTAGAAAGTCACTTACTTGTGCCACTAATTCACTCTGCTCCTTCTGAAACATTCGATTAATTGCTTCACAGGCTAGACCAACAGTATCTGGTCGCTTTTTCATTCCATTCATCAATGGGCCAATGGTATCTAAGGATGCCATGGCTCGAACACACAGCTAAGTGTCCAAAAAAAAAGAAGTTTACCTGTAGAACAGCAGTAGTTCATATAGCACAGTAAATATAATAATACATGAAAAATCTACATTTGGCTCAAGCTTAACAGTAAACTCAAAATCAGTCTATTAATTATATCATTTGAACTATTGTAAGAGTTGTCACAATCCTGTTGGTTCACAGGCAGAAAGGCACATGGTAGGAAGAGGATTTATACTGTAATGTGCATTAATCAGAGAGAGAGAGCATTAATAAATTCCAGAATTATAAGCTACTAAATGGATTTATCAGTACCTCATTTTCAGACAGGGCATGGATAACGCGGATGGCACTCTTAGGAATGGCATTGTTTCTATGATTCATTGCCTGGATCACTTTGGGGAGGTGGCCCAATGGTGGAACTTGGTCAGCCAGCTGAGGCTGTGCATTAAAGAGACATACTGTGGCCATTGTCAAAGTTTCCAGAGTTTCTCCCTGGAGGGTGTAAACAACAAACAAACTATAAGATACTGACCATCAGTCCTAAATATCTGTGTAAATTATCTGACATTCTAACCTAGAGATCTGTAAATTCTAAGAGTTGATTTTTGAAAACTGAGTCACAAATCCTAAGAAAACAACAAACTTCCCATCTTGAAAAAATGAATTCAAAGGACTTTAAGAATGTCATATTCTAATCTAAGCAGCTTATCACTGGGCCAGGTCATATCGCTGTTGCAAGTTTAAGAGATCATCTCCCAAAAGATATATATATTTTTTTTTCCAAAAGATATTACTACAAAGTTTTATTCAATGTTATAGAAATATTAGTATCAGGGAACATCAATAGTTTGGGAGAATGCAGAATTCATGAAATGTGTTTCCCAGTTCTATTAAAAATTCTACTTAACAGATCTGTCTGCCATAATGCACCTTCTGTTGTGGATCGCAAAAGACCTGTAACTTATACCACTATATCCAGACATATATAACCACAGCATCTTAAGCAAACATGGAAATTGGAATAAGCCCGCAAAGAAAGGTGATAAGAGGAAAATACTGTTTCTTTCCCAAAGTTTCTGCTTTTTGAGGATTTCATTTTTTTTTTTAAAAAAAGGAAACTATATGTGTAGTAAAAGTCCTAGTAAAGAGAAAACAGGACTATGGAAAGTGACATATGCAAATATTTGGTAAACCATTCATTTTTTTTTTAAGTTGTGCTAAACTAATGATAGTAACTAGTAATTTCTAAGTACTTGACATGTGCCAGACATTATGCTAACTATTCTCTATATATTAAAACCCCAGTCTTAGGGATAGGTGCTATGATCCTTCTATAAATGAGGCAGAGCTGCAACCAGTGGAGCTGGTACTGGGGTCCACGACCATTTAATAACACAGCCTGGGCTATCACTTTGTTCCATGGCCAGCTTAATAAAACAATAGTCATATCTCTCAATTATTTTTAATCTAAAGGTTTAAATAACAAAAATTTATACACTACTGGGATTTCTGACTCACTGAATGAAGACAAGGCTACTTTCTCACTTCTATTTCCCTAGTAGCCTTTGGCTTTGAACACAAGTAGTAGGTTCACTCATATAGTTACTACTCTCCTGTCAACTTCTTTCATAAGGGCCAAGCTGGTCATATATGCAAAGCTGGAGAAGAACATGCCCTAGAGGACATACTTCCAGGGAGCACTGAACATTTAGGTTTCTCCTTAAAATTATAGTCACTGGAAATGGAGTGCCAGAAACCTTTTTTTAGAGCCTCTACATTTGTTAGAAATAGTATTCTGTCAACAGACATCTCTAACAAATTTCACTTTTGAAAATGCCCCCCGCCCCCACCAAAGATGAATGGGCATATGTGAATTTAAATGTGGCTGTTCCTTAGAAGAGGTAACCAATTCTTAATGCATGGGTCAATGCATTTGATTTTAACAGAAATACCATCAGTCTATTTAGCAAACTATTTGAAACGTTTTGCTGCTGGCTGAAGCTTACATGTGGATTGTTCTTCTCCAGGAGTTCAGTTAATTTTTCTAATAGTGCAATAAGAAATTCTCTGGGCTTTCTTAGAACCCATGCTGGTTGTGCAATAAAGATTCTCAAGAAAACTCCTCCAACAGCAAGTTCACCCTCTGCTTCTCCAAACACCACAGCAAAATCTTCAGGCAACTTAAAAGAAAGAATCATAGTCAAGTCACTTAATCATTAGTCCTACATGACACAAAAAAATGCAAAGCCCATTAAATGGCTATTAATATAATCAAATTATAATTACTATAAGTTTATTTCCCTTAATAAAATTCAAAAAAGGTGCTTTGATTAGTTACTTACTTAAAAAGTGAATATTCCTATTTTTAAATTTAAAACCTTGTTTTCTGGGGGAATACTTAAGTATCATTTTTTTTTTTACTTAAGTATCTTAATAACAAGATATTTAATAGTCATTAAACTGACTCAGTAGGAATTAAAAAACAAGTCAACAAAAAAGACAGTAAAATGTAAAATTCCTTCCCCTGAATAAAAGCATATTTTACCTTCCAATTTACATCAGGGTTGTCGCGCTGATTTTTAAAGTGCCTTAGGGGGAAAAAAAAGGAGAGGGTAATATCAAACTTCAGTCACAAAATACACTTTCATTAACCTTTAGAATAAACATTAGAGAGGTGATGGACAATGCGGGAAACATCTATCCTTCTTGGCGATTTATGTGAAGGCTGTACTTACTCTAGCATCATTTCTCTAACTGTTGTAGACACTTTATCTCTGGAACTATCATTCCAAATCAACTCAGGATTTTCATGAGTTCCTTCAAAAATATGTACAGCAGCTTCAGGGTTGTCTCTCATAGCATCCATAAAAACGCTTGGTAGAAATTTCATTAATGTAATGCGGACCTATATGAGGGGGTTTGAAAACGAAAAAAGACTTACTGGACAGCTCAGTGTTTGGGTGCCTCGTATTTCTCTAGGATGGAATGCTGGCTGATTTGGGCCATAACTATTAACCAAACCATCTGGAGTGGGAGAAGAGATCAACCTTGGTTTATGCAAAGTTAATTTTAATAGGATTCATACGACCCGCTCTTATGTACCATCCAGTTTCATTTCCTTTCTGTCTTAAATTTAAGACATTTGAAGAAATCAATATTGCTGATGCACATACTGTCCAGAGCACAGCCTGCTAGATCATGCCTTACACATACTATTCCTTCCTCCCAGAATATCCTTAGTTGGCCTGTTCCTCTAACTCTCTGTCATGCCCCTTGTGAACAAATTTTTCTCATGCTGCCTTCATCTTTCAAGTATTTTTTTAGTGCATTTCTTTTGCTATACTATGTTTTCTATTATATATTGTGCCTTTTCCCATAAAGGTCTTAAAATGCAGCTCTAAAAATAATACTGGGGTGCCTGGCTGGCTCAGTAAGTAGAGCATGCAACTCTTGCTCTTGGGGGCGTGAGTTCAAGCCCCATGTTGTGAGTAGAGATTACTTTAAAAAAGAAAAGTAGTAAAAATAATACATCCAACATACACAACAATATGGAATAACCCTGAAAACATGCTAAGAGACAGAACCCAGTTATTGTGTGATTTCATTCATATAATTGCCCAAAATAGACAAATGTAGAATGTTAGTGGTTGCCAGGTGCTGGAAGAGGGGAGATGGGGAGTGACTGCTAAAGGGAACAGTTTTTTTTCCTGGGTTGATGAAAACTGACAGTGGTTACCCAATCTGTGAATATAATAAAACCACTGAATTGTTCACTTTCCATGTGTGAACAGTATGCCATGTCAATTATATCTCAATAAAACTGTTAACCAAAAAGGGAAAAAAGTTTACTGACCCCAGTTCTAAAATATCTTCTTGCAAACCATTCAGTTAAGGAGCTGGTTCTTGTATTATTCCCATACAAAAAATTTAAGTGTAGATATATTTACCTTGACAAAATTTGTCCCTCATGTATTTTGAAGGACAAAAAAATTACTGAAGAGTTCAAAGTCAACTCCAACTCCAGTACATATTTGTTTTATGCATCTAAAACATTATCTAAAACATGTAATACTGGATATTACAACTACCCAACTCTAGTTTTAGAGTGCTAACCCACTCTAGCTTTAAGAAAACTCAATATTAAATACCAATATTCAAATGTGTTCATGGACCCTTTCTATAGACATCTAAATGTAATTTCCCTCATCAACCCCTGTGATGACAGATTAACTTTATTCCCAAAGTAAAATTGTTTCAGGGCTGTGACATATTCTCAATATCCAGATCTAGAGAAAAAACAACTAAATCTAGATTGTTTTATTGATATAAAATCAACTCGGGAAGTGGGGGCTTGGGGAGCCTTTGACTCCTGACACATTTCTCTTGGGTGCCACCTCATGGGCTAGCGCAGACAATGAATGCTTCAGTGAGTAC
This sequence comes from Canis lupus dingo, assembly GCF_003254725.2. NCBI lineage: Eukaryota > Metazoa > Chordata > Mammalia > Carnivora > Canidae > Canis > Canis lupus. The sequence continues at coordinate 29,524,940 of NC_064265.1, read as the reverse complement.
TATACTGCTGAAATCAAGTTAATAACAGAAGGAGACTTTGACTACACCTGTGTCTGGATGGAATTCTACTTAGAAGTACCATTTTAACACGTTCCTGGTCTATAAATTGGACCATGTTTCCAAAGATCATCTGGTCATCTCCAGATTCTGGATGAAAGATCCCCCTGCAGCATGGAGAGGCTGTTACACTCACATGCCTGTATGGACCTATTTCCCGAGGTGGTGTATCCTTACTAACAAAGATATGGAGTATATTAGAACACATATCATAATCTCCCTTTCACTAGTTGCTTCCACAGGCAATCTTCACAGTGTCAAGGTCTAATGTAATCATCTTCTGCCAAAACTTACATATACTTTTGTTCGTTTTTTCAAGGAAGGTAAACAGTTTATCACCATAATCAAACACTGTCTTAAGACTTCTCAATTCCACTACAGGCTTCTCCAACTATAATTTTTCTCAAAATAGTAATATAGAGCAACAATTTCAAGTATGTCAACCTTCCAACTTTCACATCAAATCATGACCTTACCCTCACCATCAGACGTTGGTAAACTTCATGAAATCATTATCAAAGTAACAGAGCTTTAATAATTAATTTCTTTCTAGGGACCTATTTTGTGCTCACCTTTGGACCTATTAGTTTGTCTGCTGTCATTTTAGCAAAAAGTTCTGCTGTTTGGGCTCGAACCTGTGGATGTGTTGAATTGCAGAACATATCTAGTAAGTAAATCAAAGCTCCTACAAAGGAAAAAAAGAATTAGCATTTATACCATAAAGAATATGACTTTTTGATTAGCTGAATTCATTTTCAACTTTATTTCAACTTTTTTTTTTAAAAGGATTTTATTTATTTATTCATGAGAGACACAGAGAGAAAGAGAGAGGCAGAGACACAGGCAGAGGGAGAAGCAGGCTCCATGCAGGGAGCCTGACATGGGACTTGATCCTAGGTCTCCAGGATCATGCCCTGAAGGTGGCGCTAAACCGCTGAGCCATCTGGGCTGCCCTCAACTTTATTTCAACTTAATGCAGTTTGATTTTTTTTTTTTTTTGTAAGCCTTCTGAAACCTCCTTCTAGTTTATCAGACTGTCGAAAACAGTTCAAAATACGCTTTATCATCATTGAGCATGACTGGATGAGAAAGCACCCTAAACATTACCTTTTGTCATGGCTTCTTTGATTATTTTTGTACTTGATGTCAAAGCATAAAGAGTTTCCAGAACAAGCTGACGACCTGCAGGGTAAAAGATACTTCAATGAATGCATTCATCACATTAGCTGCACTGGGCATCAGCTCTGTGCCTGGCCCTAACCTAGGTATTCTATAGAGGGTATCATACTTATATCTTCACTATAACCAGCAACAGGTATTACCATGGCCTCATCAGGAATGAGGAAGATGAGCCCCAGTTTAACCAGTCCATGGTGTAACAGCTAGTGAGTGGTATAGCTGGGTTTTACACAGAGGTCTTTCTGACTCCAAAGTTCATGCTCATAACCACTGTGCCATATTATCTTCCTCATTGTTCACTACACAAGCAAAATCTTCTCACCTCCTGTCACCACCCTGAACACACACTGGTCAGGCACTGAAGATTCTTACCTGGTGCTATGGTCTTAGAGAAGTGAGTAGGAAGTAGCAGTTGCAAGACACTGCTCCAATCTAAGACATGACAGTACCCTTCTAGACATAGCCTATACATGTCTCATCCCTTGCCATCAAAGTATACTCAGCTATTAGACTTTTCTTTTTCAGACAGGTGACCAAAGGGGTAAGAGTTGGCAAAGAGGGTGAAGCCTGCCAACTATAAGGCTGACACTGAAGCAACCACAATGGCTGGTCACTGGGCTGGGCTCTGTTCACATAGGAGAATAAACACACAAAAGGAGGTTCCTAAGAGAAGCAACAATACTTCATTGAAAATGTACCACTGTTTAAACATAGTTTCAAAGGAAAACAAGTCTCTGGAGGGGATATAGGAAGGTTAAATATTTTATGTATTTAATATCCTTTAGCAAAGAGTGGAAGACAGATAATTTAGTCTACAATATAAATGACAGCAGAGTAGGCTGAGATACCTTCATATTAGCGATTTTACCTGTAAGATTAAAATACTGATTGGACTATACAAATCAGATAAAAATATAAAATTACATTTTCAAACTATGAATTTTGTAACATTCTTTACTTCATCAGTGTAATTTTGTATTATGTGAAGACTCACAAAGCTACTGAAAACCAATGAAGAAAAACCAATTGCGATAAGTATGATAAAAAATAATCTGCAAATGACTTTTAAAAGTTGTCATTTCAGAGAATTATTTCAAATGTCACCCATTAAAGAAAACAAAATTATTCAATGGAAATTCAACTCCATCTAAGTCACTGAACTTACAGTAATGTGTGCAAGGCACTAAGGTGTAAAATGAAAGGGACAAGTTCTTGTTCTCAAGGAAGTAGACAGGTGTGAGCCAAGAGCAACATGGCTTCCAAGGGTTGGTAAAGCTAGCTGAGAATACATTAGTATTCTGATAGTCAGTGGTGAAGTTGAAGCTATACACCAACTGCCTTTGAAAAGCTATCTCCAGGTTGATTCTAGCACAAACATATATTACCACGTTAGACAATTGCACAGTTTGAAAGGAGCTTATATTAGTACAGGCTGTATTCATGAAATAAGATTGGTGTATATTTAAAAACTGATCTGATCTTGGTGGTTAATAATCTCTATCTGTATCAAATCAGTGAAGGACAAATAATGCGGGATTGAACTCTAAGCTGAAAACAAGTTAATTTTTATCTTAAAGCATTTTTTCCCTATCATCCAATACCAATGATGTTTCTTTATAAACCATGGGTCAACTCTCAGTTACTCACGGGCATACCATATCCAGAAAATTGAAAAACCCATTATTTTCCCTTCCCTTTGGATCTCTCACCTCCAACTTTCAACTTTTGAAATGGGAAGTACAAAATAGTTTTATTAACTTAAATAAAATATAATTAGAAAGACAACTTTAAGAGTACAGCTTAAAAGATGCCAAGTATGGGTATCATGTTTTGTCAGAGGTTTTATATTCCCTATGTAACTGCTCCCTCTACAGGCTGGCCATGCTATGGTTTCCAAAATTCCATTCATGATATATACATACTTGATGGTAATGAATGTAGAAGAGCCAATAAATTGGACAAAACCATTGATTCAGCAATATTGTTGACACAATCTTGGTTAGATGTCACTATATTCACAACCTGAAAATTAAATCAAGAGGATATTAATAGACTGGTAAATAATTTTGGACCTAAATAAAATTAAGCAGACCTAAATAAATTTGAGGCTTCCCAAAAATGAAAAAGATGTTTGGAGGACAAAATAATTTTTAATGAGAAGAGTTTAATTTAAAAAGATTGGCTTTATTACTTGGATCTTTTGTGAAATAATAAAAATAATAAAAAATGCTAATGCTCACATATATATGTATTAGCTTCCTATTAATTTGGAGATGAGAATTAAATGTAATAATCTAGAAAATATTTTAGAAACAAGTCACAATCTTGAGGTTATTAAGAAGCCTACAATCCTATACTGGTTCCTACTCTATAACTATGTATTCCAATTAAAGAACTGGGGTAGGGAGTGTTTAGGAAGATAATGATTCTCACTACTGGGACTGTCTTTTTGCTTTTAGATGGAGAAAGAAAATGTCTTTAGTGCCCAACACAACAGAATTGGTTTACCTTTCTATTATCAAGAAACAGGCCTATTTTTCTTTCAGAGAGGATGACCTCTCAAGTCTTACTTTTATAGTATACATCTAAAGATCAAGGTCACTTAACCTGAACCACATGGTCAGCAACTCAAACCAACATATTAGATTTAATAATGTTCATTTAAAAAGTTCTAAGGTGTGGAGGACTTAAGTAGAGAAACACATTTTTCAATTAAAAGAACATGCTTGTTGAGCTTTTTGACCAATTCATATTATTTGTATTATTTTATTAAGTCTTTTAAACCAAAATGCAACCTAAGAACATATTATACAAATCATAAATTGCTCATAAACCAGTCACTGCAAGGTTTAATTTGGTGTTCTTTACAATTGTGTATGTATGTTACAATTAGCAGGATCATCTGAAAAATGATCCTGAGAGCTTACTCTGGGTTGCCTAGACAATGAGACCCCCTGTCGCCAGGGACCTCCTGCTTCTCCCAGAGGAAAGGGCTGCATCCAGCTTCCCACAGGACCAGTGGTTTCATTTTCCTAAAAGACAGACTTCCAACTTCTCTTGGATCTCTAAAGCCCAAAGGTTCTGGGCACCTGGCTTTCTTAGTTCCCATAAACAGCATAACAGCCCAGTTGTCTGTAACCCTCACTGTAAGGTTGCTTTTGTACTAATCCACAAAAAGGGACAGCAACTGAAGGGAAAGGGGAAGGTCTGTCCTCTGAACACAAATCTACAGTGTGTGGCCAGCAGTATGCCCTGGTCTCTGAGGATACTGTGAGATCAGGAAAATCCTGCCCCCTCTTTTTGTTATCTCTGGTTTCCAAGCTTCCCCAGTAAAGAGCATTCCTTAACCGACACTTTGACACTATACAATGCATCCCAAGTTCTGATGTGTGACAATGACCACACAGGGACTACACCTTAAACGATCCTGTGCAACATCTGCTCTTCAAAATGAGTATACTAATTTAAATTTTAAGAACATATGTACTTGACTTGCTAAAACGAAAAAAAAAAAAAGAAAAAAAAGAAAAAGAAAACACATGCAAACTTCCACTCAACTTCAAATAGTGGTTAAATAAGACAATTAGAGAAAGATAATCATCATATGGTTTCACTCATATGTGGAATATAAGAAACAGGGAAAGGGACTATAAGGGAAAGGAGGGATACTAAGTGGGGAAATTAATTAGAGAGGAAGACAAACCATGAGAGACTCCTAACTCTGGGAAACAAACAAAGGGTTGCAGAAGGGGAGGTGGGTTGGGGGAATGGGGTGAATGGGTAATGGGCACTAAGGAAGGCACTTGAAGGGATGAGTATTGGGCGTTATACACTGTATGTTGGCAAACTGAATTTAAAAAAAAAAAAAAAACCTCCCAAAAATGGTGGTTAATCAAGGCCTAAACCACATATAGTAGTGATAGGAAAGACAACATGCTTTAATATAAAATTCTTTTACCTCTAAAGCCAATTGCTGCACTTGACCCGCTCCATGGACTCGGAGAAGAGAAAATATTAATTTAAAGTGCCCAATGCATTCACTTTCAGAACCTAAGGAATAAGAATAAAATGTTTATCTTTTATTTCTAAGAGATGTTCTAAATTACAGATCTTCAAAAAACTAATCTACATTGTTGTTTACTGTCAATTATAAGTCTGATAACCCTTTCTCAACATTTTTGACATGAAATGGAGTACTTCCTGAACAAATCTTAAGAGGCAAAAAGGATAGAATTTATGTTTTGTTTTCATTTCCATCCACACCTCTAGGCCTCAAGCTAAAAACAAGAAATATAGCAAATACACAATCCAAATACAACTTAAAAAATAAGAGTGTAAGGTGGTAATTTTACTCTACCTCTAGACTCTAGCTACCCTCTCAGCCTAGTTACATTTTGGAAGAGTGTGACATCATTTGCTTTTAATTAAGACTGAATTAGAACTCTTCCAGATGATGACTATATTACAAACAACCGTATGGGCTCCTTGTGAAAATACATAAAAAATGAACAGTATTTCTATTCCTACCCAACTCAAACCCCAATTCCACATATTTACTATCATTCTGTTGTTAATAGAATAAAAACATTAAGATTCTATTCAGTGTGCTTTTCCTTTTATTAAATGGTAGTAAAATACAGTGTAATCTGTGATCTTTTTGAGGCTTCAGAAGATAATTCAGTAAGACCCCTTGACTTAAAGGAGCCTGAAAATATTCTATAAATAGGTTGCCTTTATTTATTTATTTATTTAAAAAGATTTTATTTATTTATTCACGAGAAACACACAGAGAGAAGCAGAGACATAGGCAGAAGGAGATGCAGGCTCCCTCTGGGGAGCCTGATGCAAGACTCAATCCCAGGACCCCAGGGATCATGACGTGAGCCAACGGCAGATGCTCAACCACCGAGCCACCCAGGTGCCCTAAATAGGTTACTTTTAAAATCATTTTCAAACCACTATAGCACTGAAATATATAGTGAAAAGAGCAAAAGAGTATCTGAAAGTTAATGACAAATGTTAGTAAGAAGGATCTAGGATCTTCAAGTTATTTAAACTGATTTTTTATGGTTGTAGGTTTTATACTCCGTATTTGTTATCGACGTTAGAAGAAGCTTTGAAGTTTTCACTCATGCATCTCCCTGGAGTTAGGCATGACTAACATTTCTGGAAGTGTCCTCTTAAGGCTGTTTAAGAACGAAAACTCACATTTTTAAATTTCAATTGTTATACGCTAAAACCTTCAGGTAGTTTCTCAAAATTTTGGGTAGATACCAGAAGAGGCAAAGTATACTATTTTCTTTGAGTTTCTCTGATAAAATCAAGAACTGGAATTTCTAGGGCTCTTTCACTGTAAGGATCTTACCGATCAAGTGTATAGTCACACACCTGGATTATATTTTATGACATTTCTCAGAGCTTCCAAAGCCATTTCCACTCTTGGTAAGCGGTCTCCGTGTTGCTCCGACTCCACTTTTGCAGCATGTGTGATGGCCATGAATGTGTGGAGGTACTGGGCCTGGGAGCCTATATAATCCAAAAGACTTGCAGCAAATGCTTTTGGAACCTAGGTCGAGTGGAGAAATATTTACAAACACGTGTACCCTCAGAAATAACAATAAAACTCCAGAGTAACACCCATCCTCTCCCCCCCAAAAAACTTCAAGGTATGAAATGATTAAATTATACATATACATGAACACCTATGGACCAGGGTGGGAGGAGGGTGGCTAAGCACAGTTGCTTTAGAAAGCATTTCCCAACTGGTTTTTATCCCAACAAAGCATTAAAACATTAGGGATTAAAACAGTGGGATTTACTCCCACTAGGACCTTAGTATATCAATCCTGAATTAGCAAATCTCTTCCTTTTACAAATCAATGTAATTGATAGTACAATATATAATTTCTACAATTTGGTTATATTTTTATATTTTAAAAATCATTTAGAATATAAATTCAAAGGACAGTTTTCAAAGAGACTTCACAAATCAATGAACTTATTCTGCTTAACAGCTATTTATATATATTGTTTTATGATACATAAAATACATTATTGTTAGATTCCTTTTTTCCTAAGTGCAAACCTTAAAACATAGCTTCACTTCTTCCCTCCATACAAACCAACCAACCACCACATCCCCACTGCCACTCCCTCCGAAAAACCTACAACAAAAAATTCCTACACGATCACCAAGCACTGAGAAAAAGCTTGTTTGCTTCTGAAAGTGGCTGTCACAAGAGGTGACATGATTTGACCTCAATCATGTTCTAAAAAAATCTCCTTGCTTTCCAGTGGTATTTTCTTATTTTCCTCTTATAGTTGGCCAGAGAAATACTATTTGGTGGTCTGATAACCTACATGATGGGGTGAATGTGTAAATGACCTTGCACTTCCAGGAGAGACTAGTAAGTTGAAGGCACATGACACAGTTGGGTAGCATTACACATAAAATATAAAAAAAATAGCTCGGCAAGGAATGACTTATTTTATGAATCCATAAAACTAAATTCTTCAACATGCAAAATAAAGAAGTTTATAAATTACCAACAGTCACCCCATCACACAGCTGGGTATAAGGCATTTGGCAAAGAACATGTATTATTTCAACTTATTTGGTGTGAATAAACTAATAGCTTTCAATAACAAATGACTGAAGGTATCAGACAAAACTAAAAGTAGACAGCTTACCTCTAGCTGGAAAGTAGGGACTTCATTATACACCCTAACAAAAATCTCTCCTACAATAAGTTCTTTGGCATGATCGCTATAGACAAATTCTGATCCGTAAGTTTTGTCACAATCACCCTTTTTAAAAAAGAGAATAGACTGTTAGATGTAATAAGAATCATTAGTGTCCGATTTATAAATCTAACTATATTCAATTTAATAACAGAAATTAGCCTGAAAATTCCATTTCTTTTCTAGAGGAAAAATGTGGTGGGACACACATCATACACTCAATACAGTATTAATGTATATAACTAATAATATGAACTCTGGAATAGGCATGGATTATTTTTTTTTTTTTTTTTTTTTTTTTTGGCATGGATTATTTTTTATTCCAGGAGTTAATACTATAACTAATTTTAAAATTCCAAAAGATCACAGAGGTCATCCAATGAAGTGTCTTAGAGCTAATGTTTATAAAGCAAGTATGACACTTGGTTCTTCTCACTCCACTCAGCAGCTATTTGGCTTAGTGTCAGCTTTAGGGTGATGGAGCTAAGAAATGAACATATCTGGACTGGCATTTAAAAAGTAATACACTGAATCAAAGTGCTGGGAAACAGAGTCTCTGCAGAGTGGGGGGTGGGGGAGTGGGTGAGTAATATTACAGAAGTTACCAAACCAGTAAGAGTTTCCATTTAAGGAAAAGGAAAAAGACAGAAAAGAAGAATGGAAGAAACAATACCAATGAAGATTTATGTTGAAACTACACAGAATTTAAGTTAGGCTGAAATGATATGTGAAAAGTATACAATAAATTGTAAAGTGTTAAACAAAGAGAAGATGCTCTTATGTCTCTTCTGGTAAAAGAACAGGTGTATAAAAAAGACCTGTTTTCCTCAGCTCTGTAATTCTCAAAACTTCTTTCTATATAGCATTCTCAGTGACTATCACGAAATGAGTTAAAAAATTCTTGAAAAACTTAGGACATAACAGTGGTGTTTATTGTTTAATAAATTCTAAGCCTATAAACATAAATGTCTGCTAAACCCTCAAGTCTCAACCATATAGCGCATGAATTATGCAGGCCTTATCCTTACTGGCCACAGTATTGTCTTGCTTTTTTTCACCAGTTTCATAGATTCTCTACCAGAAGGTAGCAAGATGGGAAAAACAGTTGAATTCTGATACAAGAAAGCACTTTGATGTACTAGGAAAGAGGATGAAGAGAACAACTGCAAGAGTGCTTTGGGTGAGAATAATCTGTTAAAATGGGGAACAAGCTACATGTAAATAGTGACGAAAACATGAATGTATCATTAACTACAAGAGGGCCGTTCTTACATGGGCCACATATTAGGTGGCAAAAACCTGTAGGCTTGATTAACACCAAATGGAGAAACAGTACGTTTCTGTTTTGTCAGTACTGAATTATGTTTCCAGAGAATTTTTTTTGAGACGTCACCCCAGAAGTTCATGAAACAATAACATACTTTTTTAATCATGTTTTCTTGTTGGGATTCAAGAAACTCAAGTAGTTCTGCTCTTGTAGAATTGTTCCATATTAAATAGGGGCTCTCGGTGTTGCTGTTGAGCATCTTCAGAATCTAGGATACAGAATATTACTGTTTTGTAACATTTAGGAAAAAATAACGCAAGTTATCATTTAGTGAAACTGATTACATGCCAAGCACTGTAATAAGTGCTGTAAGTATAATGGGGCTCAATAATTCTAACAAATTTGTTGATATTATCCATTTTGCAGCTGAGAAAAGTCAAAGCTAAGAACAATCTAATGATCTATCCCAGTTCACACAGTCCTTACAGTGGGGAAAACTAGGATTCAAATAGAAATCTGTATGACTTCATATCCTTTTAATTTTTTTTTTTAATTTATTTATGATAGTCACAGAGAGAGAGAGAGGCAGAGACACAGGCAGAGGGAGAAGCAGGCTCCATGCACCGGGAGCCCGACGTGGGAATCGATCCAGGGTCTCCCGGATCGGGCCCTGGGCCAAAGGCAGGCGCCAAACCGCTGCGCCACCCAGGGATCCCTGACTTCATATCCTTAACATTTGTTTTGCTCTGCTACAGCAAAAGTTACCTGATAGTTTATGCTGCAGTATTTATTGAACACTCAGTAAATACATGCCTAAAAAGAATCATACCATCCTTACTTTATATAAACATATCTGAAAACAAAATCAAAGTTTTTCTGAAGCATACTGCTACCAAGGGAGGTAAAATTTATGGGCAGAGAGTCACTTCAGATTTTCTTGGTCCAAACTCCGAATCAAGGCTGCATTAAGCAGTTCTAAAGGCATAACCGCTGAACCGTCCACTGTGCTTTCCCTGTTTATGTGGCTCTCCTTAATTAGAAGCGTATAAGTAGGCATTTGACTCTCCTTCAACTGTTTTATTTTTTGTGTTTTAAAGATTTTATTTATTTATTCATGAGAGACACACAGACACAGGCAGAGGGAGAAGGAGGCTCCATGCAGGGAGCTCAACGTGGGACTTGATCCTGGGTCTTCAGGACCACATTGCGGGCCGAAGGCGGCGCTAAACCGCTGAGCTATGCAGGCTGCCTTCCTTCAACTGTTTTAATACAAATTTTTGTACGTTTTACACTTAAAAAAGCTCTATGCTAGCAGGAAATTAGGTTATTACCTTTATTTTAGATAAAACCATCTAACCTGTTTTTAAAATGTTTACTACTTAAGTAAAATGACTGAAAGAACATGTTCTTAAGAGAATTGTAAAACTTTGAGAATGGAGGTTTAAAATAAGCATTTTGACAAATCCAGATGGAGTTCAGACCAAGATTCTGAAATACCTTTCTTCCTCACTGTAGTTTATCAACAACCTGCCAGTATTTCTGGAAAGAATGTTTTCAGTCAGCAAAATGCATCATGCTGGTGAACACAAAATTCAGAAAGAGTACAAAAATCAAGAGTGGCATCTAAAGCTCTTTATTCTTACTCAAGGGGCACTGAAAAGCAATGGACTATACCCCCCTCCACACACAAAAGAATATTGAATTAATAACAAATATTTAGTAAATCCTAAGAATACCTTAACATTTGGAACACTGAGGAGTTTTTCTCTTACAAAAGTATTGGATAATCATTGGAGAAAACATAAAAATAGCCTACAATTCTACCATTCACAGATAATTACAGTTAATATATTAGTACAGATCCATCCATCCATTTTTTTAATTCCAAAAATGTGATTTTTAGCCTTTTCACTTAAAATATTTTAAACATCTTTTAATGTTTTCAAATATACCTTTACAATTATTCATAGTATTCTACTGAATGGATTTCTACAGTTTAATTCTTTAGTGCTATATTCTTAGATTGTTTCTCAATGATCCTCACAGAAGAGGCCAAGGAAGTTGGGATCATGTTTGATTTTGGTCATGAATGTGTGTGTGTGTGTGTTTGTGTGTGTGTGTATTAGCTTTTAGGATTTCAACTCTGAGTTTAAAAGGTTAGAAATTGCTTGTAAGAAACAGCCAAAAATAAGACTCTGGATCTCCTAACTCCCAGCTCTCTGCCTGTTGTAAAACACCATTTCCAAGTTCATTCTCCTGTCCTGTCCCCTTGTGACTCAAGGTTGGTAAGAATTATGGTGGGTTCCAGAGCCAAGAAACATAAAATTAATTTCCCCTTGCAGAAAGAATAGACTTGTAAAGCTGATATCATCAGTATCAATCCACAATAAACTCAGTTTCTTGGGTGAGAAACAAACATGAATATTTTTAACTTTTAGGTTTTCTAAACCACTCAACATTTTTGTGTTCCTCTACTATTTAAATGATCTTGCAATATTCATCAAAACACAGGCTACCTCTGAAGCACGTACCTCCGTAGCACTAACCACAGCAAGCTTTCTAGCAACATAGGGTGTCAGCATGCCAGCTAAACTTTTTCTTATGGTTGGATTTTCTGGGGTTGCTTGTTCTTCAGGCAGATATCCTCCAAGGCGACTCAGAGCACGGACACTCAGTTTAGCAAGGCTATTGGCTACTTCCTGTTACAAAAAAAATTTAAGATAATTAAAGTACATTTGTCATATTACATAGGTAACATGGTACCTTTATGGAATCAAAACCATATGGAAAAAAACCAAAAAACCAGATGGGACATACTTAAGGAGCAGAAAGCAAGTCCCCCAACACTGATGTCAGAGCTTATGGATTAGAGCTTACTCTTTCATTTATACTAAAGAACATCAGAATCAATACACTCATTCAGAGTCAATACAATGGCTAACTGGAAGAAGCACATTTAGGGATAGGGTAGGGAGTAGCAGATAGGCAAGAAGACCTGCCTGCTAGAGGACATTAACAATAGGAATAATGAATGACGACTAAAAAAGGAGAGACAAAAAATATTCAAGAAAATCAGTTAAGTACTCAAGTATCTGGGGGAGCTAGCCCCAACAGTCCAATAGTACTGTTATATTTCCCTGTGTGACACAACCATAATTTTGCGATCATAAAGACGACTCTAAGTAATCAAAAAAAGATTACATTATATCCAGTATATGCTACTATAAATTCCTTCCTGTTGAATCCTTCTAGCACAAATGGTTAAGATAAAAAGTTTTGGGCTTATACAGCAATAAACTTAGCTATCTAGAAAAACAGTTTATGTCTGGGGTTATGGATAGCGGGAACTTTGCTTTGCATTAATTCAGCATTAACCTATGGTTTGGATTCAAATTCAAGATTAAAGCAGTGTGAAAGTTACCTGCTGGTTTGTTTCCTCACTTTTCTGAATGCCACTCTCTTCTAGTGTGTAGTCATAATTAAACAGATAACCAAGCAGATGCCATAAAATCCCAGCCTGGAATAGGTGTGTCTGTAGCCAGAAATCCACAGCAAAAGAACTGACACATTCTACTCCAAGAGCAGCAACCCGCGGAATGCTCTGAGAGAGTAAGAATAATGAAATTTATTACAGGGTTAAAAAAAACTCCCAAAAGAAATTGGTTGTGAATGTATATCACAGCTATCTTATTATGCAAAATGTTTCCCTCCTCTTATATTTTCAATTCCAATTTAAATCTGAATCCAATATCTTTAAAGCCTAAAATTAAAAGTGACCTTTTGACAAGCCACAGAATTATCTTTGAGGCTAGTTGTCAAAGACTTAGAAATACAGTTCTTCATTTTTTTTTGTATCTTTAATTTTAAAAAATAGTGATAAGGTATTAATAGCAACATGCTAGGATCAGCAATATCTAGTGCAGGTCTGCTTCCTTATATCAGAGTTACTGTTCTTTCTTTCTTTCTTTCTTTCTTTCTTTCTTTCTTTCTTTCTTTTCTTTCTTTCTTTCTTTCTTTTTTTTTTAAGATTCTATATATTTATTCATGAGAGACACAGAGAGAGAGGCAGAGGGAGAAGCAGGCTACCTGTGGGGAGCCCAATGCGGGACTTGATCCCAGGACCCTGGGATCATGCCCTGAGCTGAAGACAGACACTCAAACACTGAGCACGCAGGTTGCCCTGAGAGTTAGTATTCTTATTACATAGTTCTAAGAACACCATGTAAATACAGTTGAGAGATTTTCATCTGATTCCTTATTCCTAGATACCTCAGTCCAGGATCAGCACTCCAATCCTGTTCTATTCCAACACAAGTTACCTAAGAAATCTATCCAGTTATCTAAGAAATCTTCCTCTCCTTCCCTGTCACCTATTCTATCTATCCACAGCCAGCTTCTCTCAGCAGTACTGGATGGGGAGGAAGTGTTAAGTTCTCAGCTCCCCAAAGCCCTTCCCCTCAGGCAGTGATTGATTTTTTCACATCTCACGTGGTCCTTTATTTGCATTAGATTTATTTACTCTAGTTTCTCATTTCTTCTCTGCCTCTCTTGGAATTTTCAGGGGAGACTCCCTTCCCTTTATATATATTACTTTAGTCTTATTCCTTCTGGGCCACCATAGGAACAAAAGCTTCCATTTACAGCAAGGGTTCTGCGAAAAAAATTATTATTTAGAGATCCAAATACAGCAGATAAAAATAACTTGGGGAAAACAGCTTATTTATAAACTGGAGATTGGCTATGAGACAAGAACACCCTTTGCTTACTGCATCCAGAAAGCATTAAAGATGAACTGTACCTTGCCAAAATATAGCACCCTACAGAGATCCTTGATGATGCCAGGCATTTCTGTGATCTTCTCTCGGCATTCTTCAAACTGAGCGGCCACACTGTAACATTTGCTTATGTGTCCACACACCTGCATACAACACAACAGAGCAAAAAAAGAGTCACACATACATTCCTTATTTAAGACAGAAGAAATCAAATCAGGGACACCTGGGTGGCTCAGCAGTTAAGCATCTGCCTTTGGCTCAGGGCATGATCCTGGAGTCCCAGGACTGAGTCCCACATTGGGCTCCCTGCATAGAGCCTGCTTCTCCCTTTGCCTATGTCTTTGCCTATCTCTCTCTCTCATGAATAAATAAAATTTATTTTATTTATTTTTAGATTTTATTTAAACCTTAAAACAAATCAGCAGAGATATATGAATAATGCTTAATGGTATATATGATGCTCCAAAATTAAAAAAGAACATTACTATTGAATTGTTAGTATTTCTGTTTAAGATTTCCCATAGATGCAGGGCTGGCAAACAAAGGCGACTGTGGTGCATGGGCCAAATTGACTATGGCCTGTCTTTGTACGGCCAGGGAGCTAAGACTGATTTTTACATCTTTAAAGGGTTGTAAGAAAACCACAAAAATATGCAACACAGACTGTATATAGCCTGAAAGCCTCAAATATTTACTCTAACCCTTTATAAAAATTGTGTGCCAACTCTGGATTAAGGTATTTTTTTTGGATTAAGGTATTTTTGTCCAACTTATTAACATTGCAGAATTACAATTCTATGTATGTACTGCAAAACAAAGGATGAAACTAAAAAGCCTGAACTCAATTGTTTTAAATTCTAAAATCTGCTGGCATAAATATAGGATCACATAAAAAGATGCATTCTATAATAATCTCGATGAATTCCTGATGGATTTTCTATCAAAGAATTATAACCTTAATAGAAAATAAGCCAATTAAAACACCATAGGAATGGATTATTGTATCTATATAAGCTGATGAATGTTAGCTTAACCTGTGGTAATCATTTCACAATATGTGTAAATCAAAGCATCATGCTATATGTGCTAAATTTATACAATGATGCATGCCAATTATTTCTCAATACAACTGGAAAAAAAAGACTAGAGATGGGGGACAGAGGTAAGGAAGGAAATTAGGGAAATGGACAAATGAGAAATCAAACAAGAATGGCAAAATGACAAATGTTTGAAACCGGGTGGTGAGGATGTAAGAATTCATTATACTCTTCTCTAAGAAAAAACAAACAAACAAACAAACAACTAAGCCACTAATCACAAGTGATTTAGTGTAGTACTTCTTAAAGCATGATACAGAGACCAATAGCATCAGTATCACTTGGGAATTTGTTACAAAAGCTTATTTTCAATCTTCCACCCAAAAACCACTCACTGAGTCAGAAATTGGGCAGCAGGGGGAGTGGAGGTCAGCCACCCACATTTTCATGAGCCCTCCAAGTGATCCTCATAGATGTTCAAGTCTGAACTACTAATAGTCTAGTGTAACTTTCTTAGAACCATCCATTTTAGCCTCACCTGTACTGACATGTCACTGGGTTTACTAGAACGATTCAAGACAGCCACACAGCGACTAAATGCTTCTTGTAACACCTGCACAGAAAGAAGTCAGCCATTAATTCTCCATTCAGGCTTGAAGTCTGAAAAGCCTTTTCTGGTAGGAATAAAATGTTAAAAATCTTTTATTATTAGATATTTGTAAATGAATGTGTTTTGCTTAATTAACATTTGTTGAACAAGTAAACAAAGGCTTCCCTAGAAGTTTCCTTTTAAACATTCCCTATAAGCTATTTTTTAGGCAACAAGTTTACCAATTTTGAATCCAATCCTCTCTAACTCATATTATGAAATAAAGCTCCATTCTACCTTTAAATGGAGAATATGACATGTTATTTGCTGGAATAAATTAAAGTTAGGAAGTTCTATCAAGTGTACTTGTACTTGGTGAATTTTCTATTGCCAAAAGTCATACGGTGTGCCTGAATCAGCTTGCAGAGAAGCACAGAAGTCATTCCATATTACCTCAATTCCATTCTCCCTTCTGAGCTCTTCAGCATTGAGGGCTGAGCAGTTGACAGTATGGAAAGCCAGCTCTGTGGCAGCAGGCAACAATGGTGATTCTTTTGAGAAAAGGAGGTCATCTGAAGTTTCCATTGTTATAGTCCTAATTAGCATGGGGTATCCTGCATATTTATAAGGCTGTAAATCTGAAATAATCAAAGGTTAGTGCTGGGAAAATAGCAAACAAAACAAAAAGTGGTTGTCATGGTGTTAATTTTGACACCATGTTTAATTATATTCCCTTAAAAAGAAAATGAAAACATATTCATAAAAAGAAATTAAACCTGGTATAAATCCCTCAGATATTTCTTTTTTTTTTTTTTTTGCACACTTGGTTTGGCTGATTTCTCCAAAATGCTACCACCAAAAATAGAATATTTTGTGGTTGATTAACTGAACTTAAGCGTGTAGTGGTTTTGATCCTTCGCAAAATATCTACTTTCTATATTGTCCATGGGATCTTTGTAACTTTTCACTTGATCTCAGACAGCAGACAGATCAGGACCTCACAACAGAACTTACTAGGTATAAAAATCCCCTTTGGGGTAGGTGGGAGACACAGTCTGAAAAAACATTATGACTTTGATAACAAAGCAATGGTGAGCCACAACTGCAACTCTCATAGAGTCATTAGCCATTAAAGCATAACCAACAGTTTGAAAAAGACTTCTTTAAACTCATTCTGATTAGTAGTAAATGCCATATAGCTAAATGCTTTATAAATGTGTTCTGTTGAACTCATATGCAAAAGTGAATCAATTAATCACTACTCTCAAATTGCTAGAACCCCAAGCTGTCCCCTCTAATACTAAAACTGAAAAGCCTACTTGTCTTCAATAACTCAACAATTCTGGTGATCTCAAATTGCCAGCGTCCTCTCTTCCTTCTCTCCCAACATCATCCAACAGAGCAAATGGGTCTCCCACTTTGTGCTTTAAGCCAAGTTCATTCAGTTCCCAAGCCAAAGGATACCTGCTGTCTTAAACCTAAACTTCCCAACCCCAACAAATCCTTTAAAGTTTACAACATACTCCTGGCCTTCTGGATGGTACTGTTCCTGCAAATGGCCCTGTGAACACGCTGGAAATTCCCAAAGACCTGTACTCTGAAATCATACCTATTTCTTCTACACCAGTGTTTTTCAAGCTGTCCCACAGGATCAGAGTTTTGAAAGATACCACCGGAAGTGAGAAGTATAAGAGAAGCATATGATCATGTGAAAAGTTCCTGTTGCTTTTTAAAGGCCAGACTATTCTTTAGAAGCTTTTGAAGTTGTAAAAGGCACAGTCTTCTACATGTGATTTAAGAACAACACGAAATGATTATTAAAATCCAGATCCATTATAGATCTCGTTTAATACATTTGCTGCTAAATGGCCTAACACAAAAAACTAACCTAAGTACTTCCACAGAATACAAATGTCCTTTCAGGAAGAAATAACGAAACTTGCTAGAAATGCAAGTACTGAAAAACCTAGGTAAGAAGTGGAAAGTATAATACAGACAACATTTTGGACCTTCTGAAAGAAAATTACTCTTTTACTTTATCTAAAATGTAATTCTAAGACTCTTTTGCAATAAAAACTTTAAACCTATTAAAATATGCTATAGAAACAACACAGTAGGGACGCCTGGGTGACTCAGTGGCTGAGTGTCTGCCTTTGGCTCAGGGCATGACCCCGGCGGGATCTAGGTTCGAGCCCCACATTGGGCTCACTGTGAGGAGCCTGCTTCTTCCTCTGCCCCTGCCCCCTCTGTCTCATGAATAAACAAATAAAATCTTAAAAAAATATATGGTAGAATTAGCTGGAAGGTAAATTTAAATTTGAGAATAACATATGCCTACCTTCTTTATGACGGTTGAAGAGGATGCTCTGCGTTTTCAGAATTAAAATTATGTTCTCTGGATCTGGTCCATCCACTATTTTTGCTGATTTGGTACATAAAAATTCATACGCTTTATTTACTTTTTCAAACATATCCTGTATATAACCAAAGATAATTAACTTTTAGTTTGGAACATCTCAAACCACAACTTAAACAGAACAGAGCTGGTTTGTATTTTACCAGTAACTTCTTTAGTTATTTTTTGTTTTGTTTTGTTTTACATTAAGGAATTCATTCCAGTGGTAATCTAACTGGTATACTTGGAAGATGAAACTTTCTCCCCCGCCCCAAAGCGATTTATTGATCTTAATACCATTTACTAAAAAATTCTTCTTCACTGGGTTTATACAAATATATATCACACTGAACTCATACACACTAAAGACAGTTTCTGAGCTATTTTTTTTTTTTAATTTTTATTTATTTATGATAGTCACACAGAGAGAGAGGCTCAGAGACAGAGGGAGAAGCAGGCTCCATGCACCGGGAGCCCGATGTGGGATTCGATCCCGGGTCTCCAGGATCGCGCCCTGGGCCAAAGGCAGGCGCCAAACCGCTACGCCACCCAGGGATCCCCAGTTTCTGAGCTATTATATAGTTATGAGCTACTATTTATTGAGTACTATAGCAGGCATTGTACTAAATATGCTTTACAAATACTATTTCACTTAATCTTCCAAACAGCCATATGAGGTGTACAGTTCTATTCTCATTTTTTAGATAATGTTAAATAACTTTGCCTAAGATCACAAAGTCAATTGATGATGGACTAAGACACCCAGGTCTGACTCCTAAATCCCTGCTCTTAAACTATATTGTTATATGTATTTTTTCTTCTTAAACTATTGTAACACTGTATTATGTTCCTTGATCTACATGTTGATTCTTGCATCAGTGTCATATCATTTTACTACCATAGCTTTATAGAGTACTTTAACATCCGGGAGGTTAAGTCTAGTAATGTAATAATGATTTCAAAATTTCTTCTTATTTTGGTTGTTTTCTCTTCCAAATGAATCTGGATTGCTATACATTTCTCAAAAAATCCCAAGCTTTTGATTAAAAATGTCTTAAACATTTAAGAGTAGTATCTTTTCAATACCAAGTCTTCCCATTTAGTAATATTGTCTCTAATAAAAAAAATTAACCTTGAAATCAGTGGAAATTACTCCAAGTTTCTAGCAATAAACTGTTAGTTATAGAAGTCATTGTGTGATTTCATCTTTTATGAATCTTTCTTGGTTATTTTAGTAGGAAGCTGGAAGAGGTAGATCAGGAAATGCTGGCACCTGATAAAGTCTGATCCAAATTTTCTACTTTTTCAGTTAGAACAATATGAAGTTAGATGTCATTAGGAAAAAAAATTACCCTAAGTAATTTGAATGGCAGTAACATCACCGATGAATTAAGTTCATCCACATTCTTAATGTTCAATTATTCATGTGACTGCCCACTAGAGTTAATTCTCAGACAGGAGAAAATATCCTTAAGTTACTAGTCACAAGGGCAGTCCTTTTGGTAAACTGAGGAAGGACCATTCATGCAGAAATCATGGGCATGTGGGCTAAAAGTTAACATACACTGGGGCATTATATTATGAGGCAGACACTAGCAAAGAGAGTGACTTTATCTTTTTCTCTACCTAAAATAGTAATACAGCCAAAGGAAGTCAACCCCAAAGTCCTAATGCCAAAGGCAGTACATACCCTCCCTTCTGGATTCTTATCAGGGTGGTACTTTTGTGCAAGTCTGAAGTAAGCTTTTCTAATCTTGCTCTCATCATGCCTGTTAAATAGTAAAATTATTTTATGAACAGAGTAAGGTGCAAAAATTTTTTTTACAGAATTATTTAAAACAATACAATAAGAACCTTACTGTTATTGTATATGATCATATATCAGACATCAAATTAAACTCAGCAAGAGTCAAGAAAGAATATTCTTTATGTATCTTTATATCTGAAAGAAAAAATCTCAATGTTCCCTATGGAAAGTTATCAATCACTTCAAATTACAAAATCATATTTGAAGAACTAAGAAGTTTTTTCAAACACCTCAAACTAATTTTAATTTTAAATATCAGCCTTGCCAAAAATATACAAATTCAGTTTACACTTAAGAAAATTTTCTTTTAAATTATATTTCTCTAATATGATCTATCCTACTATAAAAAATCTCTAATAAATTAATGAAGTAAATCTGCATTCTTATACATCTGTCAGTCAGTGTCCGAAACACATTGCTACCAGATCTCTTCCTCATGTATAACACAAACAGTAAGAGGAAGGGGGAATATGAATATGTAACCATTATATGTCAGATATAGTGCCAAGTGTTTTGCATCTATTATTTCAATTAATAGAGAGCAAAGACTGTACCAGCAAGGACAGAAAGATGTTAATCTGCTAAAAAATGTGGAATAAAAGATAATCACATGGATACAGTTCCATATGTTATTTCTATAGGTGTATACATCAAAGAATAGGTAAAAAAATTAAGAATTGTTTAATAATTGAGTCTTTGATATTCACATTCTAAGACAAGGCAGACATTTTACTGTTGTAATACTGAAAATAACTCACAGCCCCTGTCCTTGAGGGAGATTGAGCACTTCATATGCATCATCTATTGACATTGTAGGTGGTTTCTTTTCTACTTCCTTCTTCCAGGCATCAAGGGTATCTTTTAGAAGCTTAACCTTAAAGACAAGAGGATTAAAACTTTTATCTCTTAAAGTAAAACTATTTCAGAATATAATTTTTAAGTTACAGAATTCTTGTGCTATATATATTTAAACTGACATTTCTAGGCTACCCAATTATTAGTTTTCTGAAATACAAATAACCAAAACCACTTTCTCAAACACTGCTAAATAGGCAGCAAGGTATCTGCTATAGGGCTACATCTCTCTCTTCATATGTGATCTTCTTTTTGTGGGGGGGGAGGTGCAGAATGAGAAAGAGAGAGGGAGAGAATCTTAAGCAGGCTCCATAGCTGGAACGGAGTCTGATGCAGGGCTCAATCCCACAACCCTGAGATCATGACGTGAGCTGAAATCAAGAGTGGGACACTTAACTGACTGAGCCACCCAGGCACTTCTCTTATGTGGTATTTTTTATTCTCTGCCACATTTTATCTATTTTTAATTGTTAAACATTCAGGAAGTCAGAAAAATATGAAATTAGTAGATGATACACTGCAGCATGAAAGAAAGCAGTATACGGCAACATGCTCCTGAAGGTGATCTAATGTAATTACCAGTAGGCTGGTATCCAAAACAAATCTAAGGAATAGTAAAAACATGGGAGTCTGGGTAGCAGGTCAGAAGAAAGCTAATATTTACTGCATGCCTCTATGCCAACGGGCTACGTGCTTTACAGACTGTAGCAAACTTAATTCTTTCATAAAGTTCAATAATACATGAAACCATTCAGATTCAGAGAGACAGCTCCTTGTTTCCCACTTACCAAGTGACAGAACTGGATTCAAACCTAGGTCTGACTAAAAAAAGCCCATGCTTTTCCATTACACTTCAAGTTAAATCCAGACCAAGTAGCAAAAATACCTGTCTTCATTTGGTCATAGTGCTGTAGTGCTGTAAAGTGGCAATGTCTACTGGTATGAGCAGAACTGTTCTGAAATTTTTTGCTGATAAGGATGACGGTATAACCTCTGTTTCAGTAACAAGGCAACATGGCCACCCAGGCCTACTTTATTCCAGGCTTCCAATATATATTAAGGGGCTCAAGAAGAAGGGTTCCTAAGGGCACTGCTAAATAAATGAGTAGGTCCCACTACTGCCTATGTGTGTCAAGAATTACACTATCTTTTAATCTGAGTTCTCAATTTTCCCAACCACATGAGATTATTGCTGTTGGTAGTAGTAGTAGTATTACTATAACTGAGGCCTAGAAAAATCAAGAAATATTAATCAGACCTATTAATGGTCAAACTGAGACTCAATGCGAGACTGCCTATCTCCAATATCTGTGAGCTTACTCAATGTGCTATAAAGACAAGCTTCCACCAAGCCATTACAGTATATAATTGTTTATATACGTGAAATTATGTTTATATTTGTCAAAAAGATCAAGATTGTAAAGTTCTTAATTCTTCCTCAAAGTTATCTTTCAGTTTGAGATTTACCCAAATATATTAAATTACACTCAGAGTTACGTAGTCTTAAGTAAGAGAAATCACTTAAGAAAGCTATTATCCTTATTAAAGGAAAAAATACCCAGAAGTGATTAGAGGATATTTTTACAGTTTGAGAAGGCACAAAAAAAAAATCTACTGACTTACCGGATCTTTAATGGGCCAATCTGGAAACCGGAGTGTATCACAAAGTTGTTTGAGGTAATAAATATTACAAAATAGCTCGTTTTCTAGTTGTGGATAGTTGATTACCGGGATAGGACAATATTGATAAAGTGCTCTTGTGTTACTTTGAAGACGTGGTGTGAAATCAGCAAGATGGGCAGCAATTTTCTCTATCATGAGGCGCCTACAATTACAAAAATCTCCAAGCATTATGAAGGGATGACTTCAGTTTAAAAAAAAAAAAAAAGGTTAAGACTGGTAATCCACACAAGATAATCACATGGAACTTCTTTAGAGTAATTCAATTAATTACTGGCCTAAAATTGAGTGTTTATAAATATGTTACTGAGGGCATTCTAAAGTTATTATGTAAAAGTTCTCAATGGATATAAACTTATTTATAGTACTTGCCTATAAAGACAGTCATAGTTGGTGGCTAGCACATGCCAAGTCTATGGATTAACCTAAGAGATACGACAAATGATAACAAGCAAGTGGCATTGTGAGTATGATGTCAGCCAAGGAAGTAAACAACTGAATCAGAAAATCAACTGCCATCCAGCTAAGAGGACTGAGGCGTTCTCCATAGAAGAGGTGGCCTTGACATCTGATCTATGAAGTGTGTACTCTTTTCCAGAGCCTGTCTGAATGCTGACATCTGCTTTTGTGCCTCTACTTTTTCTTATTTTCACAGGCTTTTCTTCTTAAAGGATATTCTTTAGGAATGCTAACTTTCACATTAAGATTAAAATGTGCTGACTAGGGGGCCTCATTCTAAAATGATCTGTGTTATCTCTGGTGTGATCCATTCTATGTGGGCATAATTTTTAATTAGTGGAGTACAGTTCTACTTCCAAATACCAAGGAAGCATGTGATGATTTTATCCCTATATATTCCTTATATACACTACCTAAAATCTTACCAGTTCTATAGATTGATTTAAGCATCACTAGTAGTAACAGGCTCTAACCTTTTATAAAGTTCTATTAAGAGAACAGGAGCTTTGTCAAATCATGTTAGAACAGAAAAAAGCTTATACAGCCCTGTCAAACTCATCACTTAATTTGGCACCAATGACTGCTGTAGCTTAGATTATGTAACTAATGAAAGCAATTCTCTTAACAGAAGTCAAGCCAGATGGAAGATGAAAAGATTCTGAGAATAAAATACAAATAATCAATAAGCTATTTACCTCATTTCACTGCTCCAGATTGCTTCTGGAGTATCAAATTCTCCTAGAAAAATCTCAGAAAACTTTTCAGGCTCATAATTTTCTAAGTAACAAACCATTGCTTCTGGAAGGATGTGCCCGAGTATACTTCTCTGAAAAATATCTTGTCCTTTTGTCTTTAAAACAAAACACAGAAACACTAAAGTCATCTTTCAATTTTTTAATAAATTAATTAGGGTTAGAGAACATTTTAAGAAAACAACTGGAACAAATTGCTTTTATGCTTTGGAAATTACGATGGAAACATGGCAAAATGTAAAGTGGAAGATGTCTGGTATTAACTGCTTTGGCATGAGCTCTAAGGCAGAATTAACACTCTCTGGATCTCCAGCAGTCTTAAGCTCTTCAGGTGTCAGGTGATGCCAACATTATTTAGGACAACTGGCTTTGAACCATGTGTAACAGGAATGGACAATATAAGGAGAGATCCTGCAATGATCCACATCAATTATTCTGTGTTACACTGTTGGTTGCAGTTTTCACCTGTACTTGCTTCTGTTTTCAAAAACAAGTAAGTCCATAAAATCAACATCTTGAAAAGCCTGTCCTCATGAAGTGTGGACACTTAGATGAAGAATATCTATTCAAAGTAATTATAATTGACTATTTTAAGGACTTCATATTCTCTGGCTGGCCAAATGAAGTCAGGATAATGATTATACTTTATCATACTAAATTTTAAAACTCACTTCTTTACCTGATAGAAATAAAATCCTAAGGACTTTAATACTTTTCTTCTTTCCTTCTAGGCAAATTGAGAATTTTTTTTTCTCTAGGATGTGACAAAGAGACAAAAAAATAAACCCAGACATGGTTTTATCACCTAGAGCCAAGACAAATTAGATGATAAATACTGCCAAAGCTTTTTGTTAATAAAAGCCATAAATTCACTATCTGTTAAAATTTGGGATGAAGAAATGCTTTCTTTGCTCTTTAGAATACTATTGTTTGGTAATTCTTGCATCTAGAGTTCTGTTACAGTTTTGCTCTAATTATTCAAAATACTGTTAGGTGAAATAATGTATCATTTCTATGTTAAAAACTTGAAAAAAAGATTACATAGGCAGAACTGCACAGAAAAAAAAAGGGGAAAAAAGAATGCCAAAAAATGCCTAATGCTACACTACTGTGATAGCATTAAAAGTAATTTTTTAAAAACTTTTTTTACATTTTCATTTTCTATTTGTATAAAAGCTATGGAAATTATATTGCCATGGGCATCACTTTAATATTATTAGATTATTTTCCAGGGCTTCAATGGCTGCTCTAGCAAACATGAAGTTTGGTCTAGTGCCCACTGTCAAAGATGTGTAACATTCCTTGGTTAGTCTCCTCAACAGTGGTCTGGTTTTGGTTTGTTCTTCTGCTTTCAATGGGCTCTCAACATCACTGCTCCATAAGAACCTTAACTAAATTAGAAAAATCCATTACGTTTTGACAATAAATACCTCTGTAAAATGTAGGTATAAGGTTTCAGGTTGTCAAAGCTATCTGGATGAGTCTTATCTTTTTTGGATTCCTATTTTTCTTCCCTAGTAAAATGTAAAATGGCAAGGACACTTGAGAGCACCTAAAAAATTAAGTAGCTTCAAAAGAGAAACTTGGCACTTCTGCCACCTTGTGATCTGAACAAAAAGAAGGCTGAAGTCTTAACTGAATTTTAGCTGATTATATGAGATTCAGGTATATACTCAAGTTTTATGAAAATTATTAATCTAAATTTTACACAAAGGAAACAAGTTATATTTACTGCAGTGTCAAGTTATAATTCATATCTACAATTTGGTGTTAAGTCTAACGGGCAACACTTATTTTCATCATAAACGCTAGCTTAAGACAATCTATGTGCAAAGTACCACCACAAGAAATGTGAAAAATGAGTAAGACAGTACCTATCCTCAAATGCTTACAATCTAGTAAACATACACAGCTCATTGTTAAGATAGCTTATTCAGTGTTAAGTTATATATTCAGATGATTAATCTGGCTTACCTCTTCTGACTTGAAAGCCTGTTTGGTATGAGTATACTTCAAAAATCTAGGGAAGAAAAATGACTTGTCAAATATGGGAACTGATTTAAATTTAGTAACTTTAATATTCTAAAGATCAGTTTTTTTCATAAATAAAAACCACTAAAGATCACTTGTAAATACATATTTCCAAATTGTTTAATTTCTAATTAGGCAAGAAATTAAATGAATTAGGAAGATTTTTAAATTATAGTCATATTAAGATTATGTAGTAATATGAAAAATTACCCAATCTGAAGAAAAACACAAAATGTAAAACTGTATGTGCAATACAAGTAGTTATATTAAATACATCTGCTAAAACTATATTTTAAAAGATGGTGATAAATTCTTAGGTTAGATATGGTAAAGTGGCACAATTCTGAGTTATTTTTTCCCCATTCTTATTTCCAAATGGCTTTTAAAATGAAAAATGTAATGAGAGCAATGATGTACTCACAAAAAGAATCAATTAAAAAAAACTGTCATGTACATTTCAAATAACTTTAAATAAGATTTTCATCAAAGTTCTTACCGAGCAACAGGAAGCACATTGGAACCTGTATACATCATGATAAAGAAAAATACTCCACTAAGATAAAGACGAGGTAACTGTGGGTTATCTTGCATGATATGGTATAATAAAATCGCAACCTTCTCAACAAGGATAGGGTCAAAGGTCAGCAGTAGCTAAAAAAAAAAAATGCTTTTGTTACTGGATTATAAAAAAAAACCTCACAATAACATCATTTAGGTTTATGTATTTCATGTGAAGTTATAGTTTCTTATATGTAATAAGCTAGAAAATAAAAATCTGTGGGATTTAGTAAGCTTGTTTGTCTACCCGACTCAAGATACTTGAAAATTAATTCATTTTACAATAGTTAATGCACAGAGAGAAAAACGTTAATTGAGAATTGGTCAAAACTTATTCAGAAAAGGTCCAAAGATACCTGAAGCTATGTTGTCATAACTATAGATAAAATTGTTTCTTATGCAGAAATCTTCCTAAGTGGACTTCTTTGTTAACGACAAAATAAACAAGAAAAGTAGCTATGCATTGGGAGAGTTTCAGGATGTGAGGCATTCTCTGAAGATTACTGGAGAACTCAAGGAGCAGAGCAGAGGACAACTATCAGTGCACACTAATGGCACTAAAAAAACAGATCTACAAGTGTAAGTAGAAGGCAAATGGGTAACCAAATACCAGTGGTACTTCTACTACTGTCAGTAAGTACCAAGCAGATGTCTCTAGAAATCTAAGCTTACAGTACCAAAGGGAGTTACCTGGGACCACAATGAATCTGGGTGATTAAGAAACCATAGAATTACTATGAATAAACACTTGATAAAGATATTTAATAAGTTTTATCTTAATGTAAGTGGCATTTCAATTTTCTGTAAACACTTCCCAAGAATTCCCAACGTTGGGTCAAACACTACCAGTAAAAAAATTAGAGTATGAGTAAATACTAGCTCACAATAAGAAGTCAAAGTTAGTAGACTCAGTTATAAGGCTGAATTGCTATACGTCTTTAATAATTTGGATTTTTCTGTGTTTTGTTGTTTTACCTGTTCAAGTTATTTAGATTGAGTGTTTAAAATACTATGACATGTTTTACAGAGGAAAAACCTAGATACAGTAACAGGATTTTTCCCTAGTTTAACAGCAGTTGTATTTCAAGACTTGCTATCACTTTAATAAAAATATAGGAACTAGCAGGCAAAACTCAAGAATATTTGAAAATTACAACTATATCAGAAAACCTAGGACATTCACTCAATCTTAGACTTCTAAAATTAAGGAAAAACAAAAATAGCTTCTAAAAAAATATTTTTTTAAACTCAGCATAAAAGGCAGTATATACTATTAAGAACAGGTAGGCTTATCAATGAATTTTTTCTCCTAAATCATTTTAATTGTTCAGATATTGCTAAAAACTTTTTTAATTAAAATGGGCTCTTCCCCTCCAAAGCTTCATGTTATGCCAACCACATCTCTTACAAGTTTTTTAGTCATTCTTTTCTGACCTGAAATTCAACAGTGTTTGCTTTTACTTTTTTTTTTTTTTTCAGTTTCCTAAGACTTGGAAAAATGTTTGAGAGAGGTAGATTTTCTAGGCCTTTATCTACACATCCAGAATTGAAAACAAATCTCTCTCCTTGTACCCCCTCACATACACAGCCACATGGTCCTCTAGGCTGGACTGCATGATGGGTTCCAAGAAACAGTAATTGTAGCACTTTTTCATTTAGGTAGTGTAACAGATCCACAACAGAAAAGATACAAATTTGGAAATGCTGATATGCTTAAGTAATAGAAGTTGTGGGGTGGGCAGGAGTTGATAGGGCACTGTCACTGTCATATTTCAGAAGACTTGTTCATTATCAGTGACTTACATAGGCACTTGCATATTTGTGAATATAAAAATATACAAAGTAAGTAATTCTTTTCACATCAATGTACAACTGATGTATACAAATAACACAAATTACTGCCAAATACTTTAAAGTCAGACCATGCGTGGTTAATATAAAACTGAGATTTAATAACAGGATATTTAATAGAGGGAAACACTGGTCTGAAATCTCTGGGACCTGATTTATTTGGATTTAATGCTAATCTAGAAAAAGCTTAATCCCAAAAGAGCAGAATGGGGAGAAAAAAGAAGAAAAAAATACATTATCCTACATAATTCCAACTCAATGCATTAGATCAGTTGTTATTCATTAAAATACTTAACTGAAAAGAGTCAAACTCTGAGGCAAGCTGGCAATATGGCTGCGATTATTTCTTGGACTATCACCTACCACATGCCCATGTCTGTGGCCACTGGTGTACTTCCCAGGATTCCTAACTTCAACGGTGTGATTGAAGAATGCATAATAAATAAAACTTTTTGAGAGTAATTCTGGAGTCTGGAGGCTTCCTATGTTTATGTTCTTGGATATGCAATCTTCCACAGTATAATCAGAGTATCAACTCAATTAGGAATAAGTGAAATAAACGTAATCAGGGTTCAAGGTTTTAGGAAATGGAATACACTACAATACAACAAAGACTAGGTAGCGCTCATACCAAAATTGAGTAAGGGAGAATGATTCTTAAAATACTATTCCTAATTTGAGAACACAAAAGTAACTCACCTGAATAATATGGGGAAGGCAAGCGCTATCTGACAGCAGTCTTTTCACTCTGGGTAAAGGCCGAATGATGGCATTATCTTGATCCCTAGAAAATATTTTCTAAGGTCAACATTTAATATATTTATTAAAATTTGTACGTGCAGAGCATATGACATTCTACTAGGCATGAAGCATGTTACCTTACTTTTTTGTTAATGAAGACTAAGCTCTCATACAGCTGGGAACATGATTAGGTATTTTGGTTTAAATCTATTTGGCTGCTTAATATGACTTCATTTCCTTCCATAAGATTTCCTTGAAAAACAGTACCCTAGAAGAGCCAAAGACTCTTATTTATTATTTAATTGATTAAACTTGGTGTTGCCCAACACATTGTCAGAGGATATTTCCCCCCAAAGGGCATATCAAACTTTGTCGCATAAATTTAACTACTCTCAGTATTTTCCCTGTATAGCTTTAATTTTAATGCTACATTCCTTCTAAATACCGTGTGCTTTTAAGTCCAATCTGAATTTTAAAGAGAATTGGAACCACAAAAGCCTCAAATGTTATAAAACTGCTAGTTTCTCAGTAACTTCCATCACAAAAGGTCTCTAGTAAGAGTAATACACAAAATGTACATATATAAATATTTTATAAAGATTGAAAGGTTCCCTGCAATAGTTATATAACATATTTTCACCTTCACTGGTCAAGTGGGACAAGTTATGGGGCAAGATGTGGGCTTGGAATCAACTTTTTTACCAGGAGCTAACCTGACTGATGAGCTGGTGGCACTCACTACAGTGTACAGTCTGCAGTATATTTATTCAACTGTTACTGTTGCTAGAGTGCAGCGAGTAAGCCTGGATTTGGTAACATTATTTGAAGTCTCCCAGAGAAAGTCATTTTTTAGCTACTTTATCAATATAATTTGCAAATTATTTCTTTATAGGTTTCAAAAGCTCCAAAACTCAAAGCAGCATTTCCTCAAGGTCACAAATGGATATCTTTGCTCTAAATCACCAGGGTAATCCCCATGTTGTTACTGAGGAA
Source organism: Canis lupus dingo (assembly GCF_003254725.2). Lineage (NCBI taxonomy): Eukaryota > Metazoa > Chordata > Mammalia > Carnivora > Canidae > Canis > Canis lupus. The sequence goes on along the minus strand of NC_064265.1, from coordinate 29,495,173 downwards.
GCAGCCATATAAATGGAAACAGCAAGGTATTTTGGAGTCCCTGTTAACCATGGAAATGTGCAATTACATTTTACCTGCTTGGAAAATATCCACACATTGTGATCAACATGTTCAATATAAGGGTAGCAAGGTCAGTTTCATTTAGTACAGCCTGTCCACTGGCTAACAGACACCACTTAAGCTGAGGTATTCCCTGAAGTGGTCGCCATCCATCCATGCCTTGAGCCCAACATCTGGTTTTTGCATTTAACATTCCTTTGGTCCACAATTCTTGCATCTAAATCAATGGAAGGCACCATTACTACAAACATGAATGAAGCAAATGATGTTTGCTAAGGTTTTCTATTTTGTGGAAAACACATGAACTACGACAATAAACATACAAGTTCACTATCAAAAAACAACAAACTTTTGTTGACAAGTCTTCAAGAACCTGAAATAGGTTACTAATATAAGAAAATAACCATTTAGTTGGCCAACCTACAGAGCATCAAGAACACTGGAAAGAATGAAAACAGTAGGCAGAGTGTAAAATGACCAAGATATATACAAGTAGAGGGCTTGGTCTTCTATAAAACTTTGGCTAAATTCCAACTGAGCCTAAGATGTCAAGATCAAGTAACAGTAGCTGTTAAGATGGAAATTGCCCTTGAATTGCACAATTTTCAGTGAATTTCAGACTGCATAATAAAATTTACCTACTTATTCCATATAGAAGCGTTGTAGTTTGAAAAGCCTTAATTATCTATATCTTATAACTATTAAGAAATCCATTGCTATTATTACTTTAAAACTTATTAAAAATCTAAGTGCTACCTCTGTAACAACAGCTTATAAACAAAAAGGTTTGAAGACATAACTGTGTGTATGTGTGCACCTATATGTATGTGTGGTTGTTTAGAACTGCAAGCCATCTAATTCTTCATATGGAAATTGAATGACAGAGCCCTTAGACCTGATGATAGTACTTGAAATCATAGTTTAAAAATACTCCACATCTCTATGTATGCTAAGCAGAAGGGCATAAGAAGAAGAAAGACCATCACAAAAAGTTTCTCTAAGACACAAACCTCATGAAATCCATATGGGCCACTCCTTTCTTTGTCTGCGTTGCCAAAGTACCATTCCTTTTCACTCTCTCTTTTCATATCTGGAGCAGCTTCGATTACATTGCTCTAAGTTTTAAAAATATACAGTTATTTTTCAAGGCAGAAATCTAAGGGGGCAGATATCATAAAAAGTAATACAGAACTAACTTTCCTGGGTTTACACTCCTTTGGAAAATCACCTAAATTTCAGGTGACCTTAATTTTAAGAACCAGTGTCTAACCAAGTAGTCCAAAAAAATCTATTTCCTTACTAATATGCATTTGAAATAAATAGCTGCCTAAATTCACTTGGCAATCTAAGCTAAATTATAAGACATCTATATATCCTACTGTCACTAATAAATTCTGAGGACAGTAAAACTTGAGTAGCAAAGAATATTACAAATAACTTTATAAATAAACACAACATTAAACTTAAACCATAATGCTAAAAACACTAAAGTTTTTGAGGGAAAAAACTCACTCCAACTAACAGTTTCAATAAGCACCTGAGATCAAAGAGCTAAAATACTAAAAGGAAGGTTTTTTTTGCTTTTAAACATTTTCAATTTACTACCCTCACTACAGATAATTCTTACAATTTATATATCAATGTTTATGAAAACCTAAGATAAAATTTTTATGCAGTTAATATATTTTAGTAAAACAAGGTTTTAACTACCCTCATAACTACCAGTTTTTGGTTAGATTTATATAGAGAGGCATAGCTATGTGGTTAAGAGCACAGACATCTGGATTCTAACTCTGGTTCTGTTCCTTAACTGGTGGCTTTGGGTAATACACTTGGCTACTCTGTCCCACAGTTTTCTCATCTGTAAAATGGGAGGGCCACTGGGCAATTAAAAAAGTTAATATATCATGTACCAGAACAGTACCTAGTACAATGTCATGCTACACAAGCATTACAATTACTTTATTTATACCTGATAATAGAAAATGCCATATTCTGAATATTCAAATAGCACTTTTGTACATAATTCAGCCAAAAGCTAACATGGAACATCTCCTTGAACCAGGAGATTAAACAAAAACAAAACACCAAAAATAATCACCAGTGAGCTAGGTATAAATCTCTTCTAAAATTAGGTATCAAAAGAGGCCTTTCAGTAGAGATTTGCAGCTCTATCCTCTTATTGGCTGGTTTCTATGAGGCCCAGATTCCTAAAAGCAAAGTGTATTCTCAGTGGCTGTCAATGCTTTAAATTCTAATTCTATAACTGACAAATTCAGTCTAAATTTTAAATAAGTAATATTAGAGATATAGTTACTTTAAAAGACAAAAAAGGGACACATGAAAAATAAAACTGGATCAACACTATCCATTTTAGATTGTGCTTATGGTTACTTTAACTTTTATTGGCCATATTCATGGCCACATATCTTGACATGTTTTCATGTCAATTTTTTTGATTCTTTTGGATCCTAAATTATACTCAGAGGCTGTTAAACTTGTGAAATCTAGATAAGCATACATACTTGCAGTGGCACTGTAGCTCGGCTTACATGGAGATGTGCAAGGGTAAGCAAGTCCACAAGGATTCTAATTCCATTTGAGTCCATGAGATCCTTAACATTTCTCTGGAAGACAAAAACACTTTTACCTAAATGAAAATTTTTCTTTCCAATGCGTATTATTACCTAAAGGACTCTCAAAGAAGAAAACATACATACATACATACATACATACATACATTTATTTATTTATTTATTTATTTATTTATTTATTTATTTATTTATTGAAAACATTTAGAATCTCTTTGGAAAAACTGACATACAACTGATTATTACTTAGTGTTTTAGGACTTTGTGTTCAAGGAACATGAATTTAGATAAATGTGAAAAGTGCAAAACAAAGACATTGCCTAACGAATTTTTACTTAAATATATTCTGAACAAAACAAAATAAAAATAAACAAGGCCTGAAAGGAGTTAACACCCACAATAAATTCTCTGGTTCTCAAATTATGCTGCCTTTTCCTAGGTTTTTATGTTAATAACCAGATTATTCTATAATCAGAAACAAAATCAGTTATATTAAAAACCTTTTAATGTTCCAATTCTTATAAACTTAAGATAAAAACTGGCAATTTCTTAGAAGTTTGGAAGAGATTATAATTTACATTTTCCTAAGATTTATTAATTATACTTCATTTTAAAACATATGCATTATTTTCTAAAAGTGAGAATAAAACTAAGTTAGAACATCAAAGATTTAAGATATAAAAGACTTGTTCAGATTTCACTGCAACACCATGTAATTGTGAATTAAGCTACATTTACAACTATGAATTTTTGTTAGAAACCAGTATGAACTGGGACGCCTGGGTAGCTCAGCAGTTGAGCGTCTACCTTTAGCTCAGGGCATGATCCCGGGTCAGGGGACTGAGTCCCAGATCAGGCTCCCTATGGAGAGCCTACTTCTCCCTCTGTCTATGTCTCTGCCACTCTCTCTGTGTCTCTTGTGAATAAATAAAATCTTAAAAAACAACAACAACAACAAACCAGTATGAACCTACTATAATGTCCTTTAAAAAAAAAAAAGATTTATTTATTTTAGGAATGCCTGGGTCAGTCATTTTAAGTGTCTGCCTTTGGCTCACGTCATGATCTCAAGGTCTTGGGATCCAGTCCTGTGTCGGGCTCTGCATTGAGTAGGGAGTCTGCTTGTCCCTCTCCATCTGCCCCTACCCCCTACCACTTGTACGTTCTCTCTCAAATAAATAAAATAAAATCTTTTTTAAAAAAATGGATTTTTTTCTTAAAAAGAAAAGCTAATATTTGAGAAAGCGCACAAGTGAGAGAGGCAAAGGAGAGGGAGAGAGAATGCCAAGCAGATCCCATGCTGAGTGCACAGCCTGATGTGGAGCTTGTTCTCACCACCCTAAGATCATGCATAACCTGACTTGAAACTAAGAGTCAGATGTTTAACCGAGCCACCCAAGAGCTCTGAGCCTATCAAAATGTCTTAAAAAGGAGAATATGAAGAGCTAAAGTGACTCTCTAGTTTATCTTGAAATTACTTATCATCAAAATGTATGCTGAAAAAAAAAAAATGTATGCTGAATAAATTAAAAACTTTCCATTTTATGTCAAACATTTATTTTACTTAAAGTCCAATCCTAAAGAGTCCTTAAAGTAAAATCAGCTATTGGTTTCATCCCTCATTATTCTTCCTTTAGAATATTATTATTATTAATTTATTCAGTATCTGTAACAGTAGGACAGAATGTACAGAGACTATCTGGCAAAAAATTTTCACTCCAGAAGTTGACAGCACACAGAGATTTCTGATCTAAAAGGAGAAGATAAGAAAAGAATCATGTCTGGATAATTAACTCAAGCTGTAATAATTTTTTTGTTATATACTCATGTGATTTATTTGGAAATAGCTGCCTGCTTAAGCAAAAATACTGTACCTTATTAAGGATCAACTTGTTAAGGAAGAGGATCAACCGATCTCGTTCAAGTTTATCTGTGCACTATTGAAAAAAATGAGAATTTAGTCAGAAGTGAACAAAAATACAAATTAAGATATTATCATTGATGGACAAAATCAACGCCACCAATAAGAAATAATGTCACCTTTTAAACAGCAAGAACATGAGAGAAAACAGTCAATTATTATAATTCTTCAATGTCCTGCATTCTCTGCAATTTTATATAACTTGTCTAATTTCCCTCGAAAAGCATATATATTAAAAGTCAACAACAGATTACTTTAGTATATAGCTTTAAGTACATAAAAATTGAAACCAATAAAAGAATTGCCCCAAATGACACTTCTCAATTAATATTCTAAAGTATTATTAATGATGTTTCATACAAATAACATCATGCAGAACACAAGAAGGAAACTTATATTTGTCTAAAAAATACAAAGGCTATGCTATAAGTACTCTGGTTCACTGGAATAACAGTAAATTAAAATTCAATAGTACAATCTGGCCTAACAGTAATTAATAAGGATTTTCATCTGGTTATGTTATTTCCTAAGGCATGTTTTATAACCTTATCTAGCATCAGTTTTCTAATCTATAAAGCATGACTAACAGTTAAGATAATTATAACAAGCACTGATGGCCATTTAAAAATTGGTGAATGGTTCTAAGGCAGTTCACTGACATTCAAATTGTTAAATTTAAGAGGAATAATATAAGCACAAGTGAAAGAACAAAGTATATACACTGCAACAAATAGGTTACACTCAAATTTGAGCTGCACAATAGATGAATGGGTCAATATGTTCTTTCCCCCAGGCAAGCTCAAGTGTTAAAGGACAAACTTCCTAAAATGTGCTAACTCAAGGTTCTCTTTTTTGGGGTATCACTGTAGTTCTAAAGTTTTATTATCTTCACAATTTTAAATTTAATATGCTAGCATGATTTAAGATTTTTCTAAAGTGGAAACCAAATGTACATACAAAATAGTCACTACTTCTTTTACACACCTGTCCAGCTCATCCATACTTAAAGATTGGTAAATAGGTCGCTAAAGTCATTCAAAAGCAGCAACTGAAAAAAATAAACTGACATGGACAAATACTAACCCAGCAGTCATTTTCCTACTCATCTAACTTAGAATTAATCAAGTATAAGGTAAACTACAAAAAAACTCATGCAGAACGTTACAGTAACAATGTAATCAAACAGAATTTATATTCATTTTTGAAAATTTAACAAGTATGCCAAATGCACTATCTAATAGTTTCCTTAAATGATATTCTTACCCTCTCTAACATTCCAATGATATATCTCGTATCTGTAAAAGGTCCTATTTCTTCATGACATCTGCCATAAACAATAGCAAGGGCTTGTAAACATAAACACTTCATGTTTACTTTTGGGGTGAGCAGGAAACGATGATAGAGCTCATTGAAAAATTCATATCTAGATTTTAAAAAAAAGTTCACAACAGAATTAGCCATGAAACTAACAGTGAAAACAAATATAACAAGATATGAAAAATAGCTTACGATCTCTTAATTGATCCACTTTCTTCATTCTCATCTTCCTCCAATAGTAATCTCAGGTAATAGTCTCCTATTTTGATTTCCTCTGCCAGGCACTCATATTTAACCTTTGTTAATAAATGCACATTAGAGTATTTTAGTTTACAAGAAGGTTTTGGCAGTTTCCACATAATCACTTCTTAAATTCTGTTTAGAGCTTTTTTCTTTCTTGGTAAGACCATCTTTAGTAGAAAAAAATTCATCATTTCTTAAAATATCTAGCAATTCATTATTATTAATATAACTTACTATTTTATTTTAGTTAAATGTTAAAGAGTTGAAATTACATACCAATTGTATGAATGTAAATCTTGCTGATAACTTTCACAGGACTATATTGTACTAATAAGGGTGAAGGGAAAGAAGGCTCAAACACTGTTAAGAGAATCTGTTTCACTCCCTTCTCACAACCAACTATGGAGTAAGTTGATCCTGCACATACACAGTTTGTGCAATTCACACAAGCTACCTCAGGATTTCCCTCATCTCCCAACACATGAACTGCACTTTATGGTGTATTTTTATTTATTCATTCTCTGCATGTCAAATTACCCAAGAATACAAAGGAGGTGATAGATGAAGGAGTGGTCCATGATGATCAGGGGATATGGTAACACCATGACCTTTTGACCTGTACTCAGGCTACTTGTCTAAAGTAAAGATTTGCAAGCAATTGTAAAAAGGAATTTCCTACTGGCCAAATTATTAAAATTCATTTTCCAAAGCCTAAAAAAACTAATTTCTAAAAATATGAACTATATAAAATCAAATATATATGTGTGTGTGTGTGTGTGTGTATCCATTTCACTTTATAAACTGAGCATTCAATTCATTCAACTTTTATTAAACAGATACTGTGTGTGCTATGCACTGTTCTAGTCAAGGATACAGCAATAAACAAACGTAAAAATTACTGTCCTTATAGGAATAGCAGATAAAAAAGTAAAACATACATGGTAGCTAGGTGGTAGGTAAGTGCCATGGAATGAAATAAAGCAGGGAAAAGGGAGAGGGAGAGAGAGAATGTAGGGAGTTGTATGTATATACAAAGAGGGCTGTGTTTTTAAAGATTTATTTATTCATTTTTAGAGAGAGAGAATATAGCGGTAGGAGGAGGTGGAGAGGGAGAGCAAGAGAGATAATCTCAAGCAGGCTCCCTGCTCAGTGCGGAGCCTGATGCAGGTCTCAATCTCACAACTCAGAGATTATGACCTCAACTGAAATCAAGAGTCAGATGCTTAACTAATTGAGCCAACCTGATACCCCTGAGGGCTCCATATTTAAACAGTGGCCAGGGAGGGCCTATCCAGATGATAATATTCAGTTAAAAACCTGAAGGAAGAAACAAGTTCTGAGACTAATCTAGGGGAGAAGAATATTCTAGCAAGTAGAGAAAGACCTTAGGTCAAGAACCTGAATTTGGTGTTTCCAGGGAAGTCAGTGTTGCTGGAGCAAGAGTAAAAGGGTGAGTAGTAAAACATGAGATTAAAGAAAGAATGCTTAGGGCTAGGGGGTACACCAACCTTGTAAGCCATCTGAAGAACCCAAGAACCCAGGCTTTTTCAAAATGAAATGGGAAGTGATAGAAGCACAAAAGGGCTCTGAGCACAGAAATAACACGATCTACTTTAACAAGATCATAATGCTATGTTGGTAACAGATTAAAGGGAGACGAGTGGGTAGCAGAGATATTGCTACAGCCCCACAGAGAGAAGATGGTCCGGTTCTGGATAAATTTTGAAAGTGTACTGAATAGGATTTGTTGACAAACTTGATTTGGGATATAAGAGAAAAGAGGACTTCAAGGGTTTTGACTAAAAAATAAGGAGAAGCCATTATCTAAGATCAGAAAAGACTGCAAGAAAAGCAGGTTTGGGAGAAGAACAAGGGCACAGTTTTAGAGCTCCAGTTGCTTATTGGGTATCCAATTATAAGATAACAGTATGAGGTCTCGGAAAGAAAATCTGAGATAAAAATCTGGAAGTCACCAGTAAACAAAAAATGGTCATGAGGCAATGAATATAAATGAGAAGTCCAAGATCCTTTGGGCCAGTTTAGCAGTTGAGAAAAAAAGAAAAATGAAGCAAAGGAGGAGTGCACAGTGAAGGAGGAGAAAAATCCAGGAGAACATAGACTCCCAAAATCAAAGCAAAGGAAGTTTTTTGAAGAGGAGGGAATGAGCACAAGCAAATCGTTGTATTCTGCAAATGCAGTTGGATTAAAGATCAAAGCCTACAGGGTCAGGAGTATGCTTAAATTAAAAACTGTTATGAGAGCTTACAGCACACACACACACACACACACACACACACACACACACACACGGTTATCTACTGCCAACATTTTTTTTAACCAACATGTTTCTTTTTTTTTAACCAGCATGTTTCCTGATCTTATTTTGTTGTTCTTCACATCAATATTTTACTAGAAAAGCAAAATATGATCACATTCAGAATCAAACTACCACAAAAAAAAAAAATTAAACAAGGTGTAAGTACAAGGAAAAAGGTAGAACTAGCTGTATTTCAATGGAGGAAAAAAAACCTAAGGAAGAAAAACTAAGCGAAGAACAGATCTAGAAAGCATGGGATCAAATTCATTAAAACTCCTATACGATCTCAGATACAAAACCCAGTTACTTAACATAATGCATTTTTAATTTTTGTCTCAGATAAATGCTAAGGTTTTCTAATATTTCTAATATTTCCTCCACAAAATTAAGAAGGAAAGGTAAAAATGTTATATAACCACAAATCTTTTAAAAACACTCCACAAATAATATGTACTTTCAAAAAGAAAAAACTAATATTACAAAAAGCAAACTTTACCTCAAATTCATGATGGTTCCAGGAGATCACATTAGCACTACCAAGCTCTCTATCAATATTAAATGCTCTCATTTCAGATTCAAGACTATCTCTCAGTTCTTCTCGTGTTTTGAAATTCCAAATTAGGTTTGACTTGGCATGATCCTGACCAAACCTATAGGTATAATTAGAAAATAGTAGAAAGGAGTAAACATTAAAAAAAAATCTATAAATATACCTTATACATTTTTAAATAAGAAAACACTGGAATAAACTTCAGCAAGTGTAAATAAAATCTCTGTAAATTTAGTAGAATGTACAATTCTATAAGGTAGAATCTTAGTGATAGATAAGAGTTGTACACTATAAAATTCTTTAACCTTTTCTGTATGTTTGAAAGTTTTCAAAATAAAATGCTAAGGGAAAAAAAATGAACCCAAACCACAAAACAAATCTGTGTGGATTTCAAAACAAGGAACTGATACTTCAATTTCAATATTTATTGCTAGTATAAATTCCAGTCAGAGAATAATTACTATTAGATATTAAATTTCAGGTTGGGGATAAGAATTTCTGAACTATGCACCTGGATGTAAAGTGTGTAGGATGAGCAACATTGTAGATTAGAATGTTACAAACTACCTAAGAATACAGCTATACTGCCGTGTTCTGATTGATATTTGTAAAACATCTTCCTTTTATTCCTGAATAATTTAACTACTGTAATAAATTTGGACACAGGTCTGAACTGGAGGTGGATGGGCACAATATCCTTTCATTTTCATTCTGCAACACTCCTACAAAGTCTAATGTCAAAGTTCCAAGAAAGTTCTAGGGGAGACAACATAATCCTAAGGAAGAAAATCAGTATTTTTAAGGCTATACTATATACTATATTTATACTATACAATTTAAAAGTACTGTGGGAAGTTTCCAAAACACTTGTTTTCCTTTATAAGTTACGGTATAATTAATATGTCAGCTTCCAGAATAAGCACTGTAAATTATCCCCCAAAATTTAGCAAATCCTCAAAATGTTTCAAAGTCTTCTTATGTGCATATGTCTGTGTGTGTTTGTGGTGGAGAACGGTGGGCAGGGGCAGTAGATGGAGAAGAGGTAAACAGAACAGAAAGCTGGAAAAGTCTGTTAGGCCAGCTAAGCTTGATACCCATTTCCCACAAGTCTCCTTATGTTTTCATCATTTATCTCTTTAAAGTAATCAGCTGAAAGCCTTAATAAAAAATTAAAAGTAACTTTAGCTCCTCAGACTACCAATACTGTACTATAAAAGATATTAATATTATGGAAACATTGTTAATCATACCAATCTTAACAGTTACAGTTCTTGACCTCAGTAGTGTAAAAATACCCATTGCATAAAACGTTAGTTTCAGACAAGAAAAACCTATTATGATTGCTCTAATGGCAATGCCAAATTTAACTTGTTGGAAAAGAGGCTTTATGTTTACCTATAATAGAAGAGATCCCAATTTGCTTCTATTTTTATTCTTTGTCTTCTCTTTCGAAGAACTACTGGTTTTTGATTTATATTCTGGAAAAAACAATAAGACTTCATAGTGCTCAATCTGGGGCTATCAAATAGGCTCAGTCAGAAAATCATCACTTTATCAGTGATACAAAACGTTTTCTCTATCAAATTTTGGCAGAAACAAATTAATGAAGCAAAATCTATAAAGTGTGAATATAAAATTATATCACAATGTAATAAATAGGCACTAGCAGATATTTCTACAGTGTTGCTGAAGCATTTTCCATGTAGCCTACAGTTATTGTTTTAATACCAAATTTTGTTACAGTTTATAATGACGACTGATAAAATTTATAACGATCAAAAACAGTGACTTGTTTTAAACATTTACATTACATGCAGTTAATACACAACTCATGGGACAACAAATGCAAAATATTATAGGCTATTAAACTGCTACCAAAGCCATAAGGAGCAAGTATAAATTGAAACAGCTAATGGATAAGAAATATGAATCTACAATCAGACACATGTGAGGTGAGATTTGAATTTAATTTATTAGACAAAGAATCTCAAAGACAACTCCACATGCCAGGCACTTGAATGCATTTCACACATGTAGCAGGGACTTAAACTCACCATATTGTTTCTGTCCTGAATTTAATTGTAAAAAGGAAAAAATGAAAAAGTTTTAAATAAAAATAAAAGAGTGAGTCTGTATGTGTTACGCTGCATCTATCATACGAATTCCACAAGGATGTCACCAATATAAATCATCTTCACTTTAAGACAGAGATCCACCTGCTTCTCTAAGTCTATGACTCAAATTTTAGGCAGTCATAAACCTATTTGAGAATTCAAAGAAAGCTATGGCCCCTATTCTAGAGAAAGACATATACACAAGGCTTATAACTAACTGGAGGTGAAGAGTTCAAAGATTTCTGGAAGTCTATATACATGGGCTGGCAATGAGGAATCTCTGCTCCAGGTCAAACCTGTAAATATGGCAAAACATTAAAATTCTGATCCTCAATGTGACAGAACCAAAAAGTAGAAAGTAATAGAGAGTAAAGCACAGAAGTCTATAACTTAATTAAAGAAGTGACAAATTATATAAAATAAAGCACAATAAATAGAAAGAATAAAGGCTGAGTAGTAAATTTTAAAAAGTAAATACTGTTTGAAACATGAAACCTATTGGTTACATAAGGAGAGTTTTAATAAAACTTTCTCTAAAACTTCTAATTAAGAAGCACTTTCTTCAATTTCTCCGGCCCTCAGGACAAAAAGCTAGGAGTCTAGACTAGTGAAAATGTAAATGCTACACACAAAAAGGACAACCAGTTCTCCATAAACAGAGTTCACACTTAGGCTAAAACCCCTAACTAGTTAAATTCCTCAACTAAAATAACAAAGTAAGTAAAAAGCAATTTTATACATTAGTCGAAGGTTATTATTAATCAAACACAGAACATTAGCTACAAATGAAATTGACTTAAAAACATTCTGATTAAAATATTTTGATTATATAAGAAATGCAGTTCCTTTCAAGGCTAGCCAGTTAATCTTGATAATGGTTAGTTTTCAGACTAGCTAAAGCACATGATCATTCCATATTTGGGTGTTAATATTTCTACAAATAAAATAGTCCCAAAGATTATTCACTGTTTCTTAAAGAAATTAATGTTAAAAATAGTAGTACAGTAAAAATAATCTCTTTATTACCTAAAGAGTTTCTTGACCAGCGTATCTTTTGGCATCATTACCTGCTCAATGTTTTAGATAACACCCACATATATGAAACAGACCAATAAGACATTATTGCTATTAAAAAGCATTATTTTCCTCTGAATTATTTTCTTTAAACAGCATATATTATCCACATTTATAGCTAAAATAGCTTTGTGTTCAAACTTATGCTGGATAAATGTTACATATGAAATTGGAATCCAAAAACTTACTTCAGTTAGATAATTATATCCAACAGCTTGAAAACTATTATTTTAGAAATGGGCTTAATTACTTGAAGTCAGCGGCTCATACTTTTAATAACTGAAAATCAGATCATATCTGTAGATTTTTGATTACTCGAATGTTTCAGGAATATTATAATGAACAGACATGTATATAGTGCTGCTATATTATTATTATTTTTTAAGAGAGAGCGTGCGTGAGTGATCGAGCAGGGAGTGGGGGAGAAGGAGAGAGAGAATCTTAAGCAGGCTCCCTACTCAGCACAGAGCCTAATGCAGGGCTTGATCTCACTACCCAGAGATGATGACTTAAGCTGAAATCAAGAACTGGAGGCTTAACCGACTGAGCCACCCAGCCATCCCTATTATTTCCTTGCTTTTACATAAAAGCAGCCCTCCAGAATAGAGAAGGGAAGTACTGTTATTTTGATTTTATGAAAGAGGAAATAACACTCTGAAAACTTGTAACTTGTCTTAAACAATAAAACTAGTCTCAGATATAGGTCAAACAGTTCAGGGCAGCCCCAGTGGCGCGGCGGTTTAGCGCCGCCTGCAGCCCGGGGTGTGATCCTGGGGACCCAGGATCGAGTCTCACATCGGGCTCTCTGTATGATGCCTGCTTCTCCCTCTGCCTGTGTCTCTGCCTCTCTCTCTCTGTCTCTATGAATAAATAAATAAAATCTTAAAAAAAAAGTTCAAAGTGCAATATCTCTTCACTATCCTAGCCATTTAGAAAGCATATCTAGTGATTCTTTATATTGCACATATTACTCATACAGTTCAGCATAAACTCCTTATGCTCAAATTCTACAGAACTGAATTTTGGTCTCAATTTCAGATACCACATGACTATAATTCTTCTGTGGCACCTGATGTCTACATTTAAATGTTCTAGCTTTCTTCAATTTCCCCGGCCCTCAAGACAAAAAGCTAGGAGTCTAGACTAGTGAAAATGTAAATGCTACACACAAAAAGGACAACCAGTTCTAGCTTTCTTCAATTTAGGTATTTTATATAAAACTGAATATAAAATTCCACCCTTAAGTTTTCCTTCATAGCTTTTCAGTTTCCATACTAATTTATTCATAGATGTTTCTTTCCTTCTTTTTCTGAATTTTATTTTATAGCTATAAAAATAAAGGTGCTCTTGTTTAGCAAGAGGGAGAGAGAGAATCTTAAGCAGGCTCCACACTCAGCACAGAGCCTAATGCAGGGCTTGATCTCACTACCCAGAGATGATGACTTAAGTTGAAATCAAGAATTGGAGGCTTAACAGATAAGAAACCTGCTTGGTGAGGTATTTATATTATTTTCTTTGTATAAAGAAATAGCTACCATTAAGTAAAGAGACGGTTTAAGAGAAAGAATGTAAGTGTGGTCAACAAAAATGGTGAGATCAAGTCAACTTTTATTGATTTAACCACTGCACATTTTATCCTAGACACAAGAATACACATTACTGAATTAGGTTCTATTGATCATACTACATGCTAAGGAACAAGAGACTAAAATGGTTTTTGATCTGACCTTGATTTAAGGAGCTAATACTGAAAAAATTAAGTACATACAGTATATTTAATTTAAAAATGTGAATCTTATTACCAAAACACCTATCTGGCTAGCTCTGAATAAAAATGCTAAACAAGAAGAGCACCTTTATTTTTATAGCTATAAAATAAAATTCAGAAAAAGAAGGAAAGAAACATCTATGAATAAATTAGTATGGAAACCGAAAACCTATGAAGGAAAACTTATGGGTGGAATTTTATATTCAATTTTATATAAAATACCTAACTAAAATCCTATCAATGATTCATAAAACTATGAATTAAGAAAAATTTATATAAAAATATGAATCAGAATTAGGTGACATTTCTTCATATGTTCAGTCAGAAATATCTGACTACCATCTCTGTGAACTGCAACAATGAAAGCAAACCTACAATATACAGAAGTGCTAGAAGCGTGGAAGCAGATTTTATTTTTACCTCTTTTTGTGCAATGCCCATCCTATCCCTCCAGTGCATCAACACAAGATCTACTTTTTCTTTGGCAAATTTTTCAACTTCTTTAGCAGCTTTTCCAGCTAGTCTTTGCCACTCTGGAACTTTATTAAATTTTCCATACTGATCCTGTAAAATAATGTTAAAATCCATTATACTCCTGTTTGCAAATTTATTTTTAAAATCTAAGTAAAGCTGAGTCACACTATTTATTTTACATGATAAAATACATACTGGATGTTGGGGGCTCAGTGAAGAAACAAAGTGAAAATTTCTACAATAAATTATACTTTTGTCCAAGAAATCTTAACTTTTCTGCTTAAGTTTCAAGATGATTCCTACGTGAGAGATGGTAAGATGTGAATGGGAAATGGGTGTAAATAGAAAAATGGAGTGAGGAAAGGAAAAGAACACATATAAGACATTATTACAATGGTGTATCTTGAAAGATGTTTAAGTAATTTTCTCAGAGATAGCCCAATCTTAATAATAAACATAGTTTTTATTTAAAAAAAAAAAAAGTCCTACCCTAAGTTAATTTTTTCACTGTTGGCCCCTTCTAACCAACATTTATCAATCACACATTATTTGTAAAATATCACATTATACGTATGAATATACTTTAAAAAAAATCCATTCCTGAAAGTGCCAACAAGCTGAGTTAAGGGAAACAAAACATACAAGATTACTATTATTTATAATATTAGATTGTGGTGATGGTTTTATAACCCTATAAATATACTAAAAATTACTGAATTGTACACTTAAAACAGGTGAATTATACGGGATGTAAATTTTACCTCAATAAAACTGTTACTAATAATACTACTTTTGGTACTACTATTCAATATACAGTAAATTCTTGGCTTATTTTTGGTATGTATTAGAGAGATTATTCTTTTCAACCTGAAAAGACACTTAGGACAATAATTATTTACCATTGCTATTTTCACATTATCTCTAACATGCATCCGATCAGCATCCTTCTCAGGAACTGGATCTGAGCTGTCCAAGTATGCCAGCAAGCCTGGCGGCTAAAAGCAAACACACACAAAACATAAAATCCATTTTCAAAACAACTGTGCAAAAGAAAATCTGGCTTTCAAAACCTAATTAAATACTATGATTTAAGCTAGTAAGGTTAGCATTTATTATGTGGTAACTCCTTTGATAAGCATCTTTTAAATAAAAAACAAGCAAAAACTAAAAACATCCTTTAACAGTATAAACTCACTCAATGAAATTTTATTGGGCAAGAATACATAAATCTTCTTGGTCATTGAACTGACTTACCAAAATGCGTTTCAACAAGTTTGTTGCAGTTGCATTATCAGCTGTCCAGAGTCCCACTAAATGTCTACTTAGCTGTCTGAAAAAAGCAGACGTTGAGAAAGGTTTGCTGCTTTATCTCAGCTAGAACAGAAAGGAATTTTTAAGAACAAAATATCACATAAGAAATATGGCTACAGCAAAGAAATCATTCTGATGTTAAATATTTAAAGTTAGTATTCTGATGTGGAGAGGTGTAGGAGATAGTAATTAAAAATATTGCTAATATTCTAGAATCTTCTCTGAATCAAAATGCTTCCCTGATAAACTAATTTTCAATGGACTTGAACATGAAGAAGTAGGTTTTTATTTCATTTAAAGAGGGAAAATAAATGAAACACTTAGACTTGATGATACGATTAGTTTGTATAACAAGTCCTGATATAGTGAGCATATAGCATTCTGGCATTCTTTGGAATTCTGAACATGAGCAAAACTCAATAACTATGTTCTAATATAATCTTTCTGGCAAAGTCAGAGATAGAAAATATTTTAAGTTGTGGAGTCTGGAGAAAGACTTAAAGCACTTAAAGCAAATTATTTTACTCATGCCACTTTAGAGGTAAAAGCACATTCTGGTTCAAAGTGAAGAATATAAATATAAGATCCATGTTGAGTCTATGATTTAGTCATTTATTAATTTTAACCCTCACGATATGTTCCTCAAGAGCAGAGAATATATTTTATTCACTGTTGACCCTTCTGTGCTTTGGTAGGAATGCAAATTGCCATTTGCTACAGGAAGGAGTATGAAATCTGTGAGAAAAATAACCAAACCTACAGACATATGTATTTACACAGGTTACATTCCCAGAAGAAAAGTCTAAAAACCCAAATTATGTATACTCTATCACAAAAAAAAAAAAAAAAAAAAAAGGAACACGACTAAAACTGTTCATTTCGATGTCTATTTGGAAATTCAGTACTACTGAAACAATCATAATTTCTTCCACGTGCATTGGATAGGTATCATTTATCAGGGATTCCTGAAAAGGCTTTAAGTAGGGACAAATGGGATAACATTTTATAATAGCGATCTGCATAAAGCAATGCAAATGAAAAGTGGCAACTTATAAGCAGACAGCTTTTCAATAAATACTGTCACTGATCACAGTAAGGGATGTAACTGATTATTTAATAAAGAGGAACACAATAAGCAAACGTCTAACTTGGGGGTTTAACAGAGTAAGATGTCAAACACTGCCTATTTTAATGAAAGATGGTATCTACTATCACTAATAAGTACACCAAGGAAATCATCTTTCTTTTATTTTTGTCCTCTCAGGCAACACAAAAGACTACTTTTGTGGCCATCATCTGTTAAGTTGAGGGATGCAGACTGCCTCTTATAATAGCACAAAGAGCAGAAAACTACTGGCAAGGAGGCATACTATGACATCCAATAACTGGATATAGGTGACAAAAAAAGGAAATTCATGATATAACGAAGTAAACCTAAGTCAGCAATTTGTGTGATCATTTAAAAAGTCTGAAGAACATGATTAAAAATATTTATGATATCCTTTTTCTTAAACTGAGTCATGAGTCATAGTATGCTAAGGATATTTGAAGGGTCACACATCAGAAATCAAAGAAAGATTAAAAGGGATGGAATTCACATGGCCTGGAATAAATGAACAGATTTATGTGCTTCCTTATATTTGAAGGATTACTATAAAAAAAGACAATTTACCAAAGGAGAACTTGCTTAACTACAAGAGATTTAGGATACCTAGGACAGTTAGATAAGGTTTTCTGGATTCTTAAGAGTACCTAACTGACCAAAGATATTTAAAAATTGATATGATGGTCCACAGAAAATAAAAGGAGAAAAATCCTGGGCATGTGGTTCTAGTTCCATAAGCTTCTAGGCACTCTTTTCCATGTTCCAGTCCCATGACTATGGGTATAGAGCCGTAACAGGATAGTGAGGGGAAAAAAGCAAACAGTTTTGTTTCCCCTCCCCAAGCTCTCCAGGGGGGAGGGGCAATCATCATCTAGGCACAATCTTTCTTCTATAAGAAAAGGAAAAGAACTAGGTGAATCAGAAGAAAATGAAACATTTGCATAATCTGAACACTTACTCAGTTTGTTTTATATAATATCTAAATCCATTTTATAAGCAAGTTCATTTATAGCAAATTAAATTTAACCTACCTATTAGTAAGCATCCTTTGATCTGAGCTTATTGTAAACATCGCAGTATGCAAGTGTCGAGGTAAGGCACCTTCACTTAGGGCAAGCTCCTGCATTTTTGTAGCAATTTCTTTGTCACCTTCCTTTGGAAAAAGGGTAAGATGATCCCTAAAGCAGCAATCTAGAACAAGCTATCCTAATTTTATAACACCTCTAGGTAAAATAATTATGTAGTATACAATGTCATAAAAATTTGAAATGCAACTTAATTACCCAAAAATAACACAGGTGATACAAGTAATTTTAAAAATATTATTTGCCTATGAAATGAGGTTTTAAATGTTTACAGATACATTTTATGAATTATGCTTTGCTTAATTTAGCATTAAAATTAGGTTCATTCTCTGAGTTATATCAGCCAATGAAAGGCAAAGGCGACTCAGGGAAATCAGCAATTCCTACCAAAGGCATCTGCAAACCTGGCTTGCTTTTATTATTAACAATATAATTTTCATGGTGAACATGGTTCTTCATTTTTTTTTAAAAGAAGATATAGTAAGTTGGGATAGTTTTTTATCCTGATTTTACTTTGCTTATATGGACTCACTTTGGCAATAGAGTTAAGATAGATAGGACTACTAGTCAAAGGTCATCAGAGAACTATGAAATATAAGCAGTGTGATATTCAAGACAGCCTACTAATAAGCAAAAATGCTCACAATGTTAGTGAAAAATAGTACAAGTATATGGTACAACTGAATATGTAGTATATATACAAATATTCACATAGTGTGAATATGTACATATATCATTCTGACAGTAGTATCAATACAAATATATACATAGCAAGTACATATATATAGACACACACACACCGTTAGTACAGATACATATATAACTTTGAACATTGCACAATCTGAGGGAAAATTTACCAAAATGGTAGTAATAGTAGTTATCTCTGGATGATAAAAATATCAATGACTTATTGTATTTGTTCCTTGAATTTTTTTCTGTAAACACCAGTGTTTATTCAAAGATTATATACTGCTTTTACAATCAGAAAAAACAATTTAAGATACCTGCTAGGATTTCAGGATAAATAAAGCCACCTCTAGTCACTGGCTATCCGTCTAACATGTGTGGCTTGTTATTGAACCCCAAAGTCTACTTCGGTTATACCTGGCCCTTCAGAAATACTTCTGAATGAACAGCAATATATTGGAGGAGCAGGGTCAGGAATACACTTTTTTTTGGTCTCACGGTCTTACTTGCCCTTGGCTACCACCAGCTGTGTGAGAGATAACATTACTTACTTTGGAAGCTAGAACCCATTTGCTAGAGGAAGAAAATTGGCCTTATCTGTAAATACATACTAAAAATGCTTAAAAAACCTTTGATGTGTATTGCCTAATTTTTAAACACCTATTTACGAGTATACTAATTCTGTGCATTTTGTTTTAGCCAAATGTTGTATTTATAAGCTACAATCACTGAGTTTTTTGATAAAAGGGGCAAATACTCTTACATTTTATCCAAATTACAACTATGACAACAACAAAAAGAATCCAAAGCCATTTGGACTGATGTCATTATAAACATCCAGTATGCAATTTGATGTTCATAGCCATGATTTTATTTTCTAAAAGACAGAAAGCTAAAGCAACCATCTTACAGAAACAATATCCCATGTCTGTCCAACGATATGTCCTGATCTCTAGAGCACTTTAGCATGAGAACCAATTTTTGTTATTTAATTCTATTTTGCTATGAACTAATAACTCCATTAACAGATTCCTATGTAACCTCAGTACCTAAAGATTTCAAAATTATCAATACCATCATCTCTCCTCAAAAAAGAGTAAGAGGAAAAATGCTAACTTTTAATTCTTTTAAAACAAACAAAATACAAATAATGTAGGAACCAAAAGATCTATTTGCCCTAAGCCCACTTACCTCAGAACTTTAAACTCTTAGTTTAATACCAAGGATTGTTTCTGTAGTTTAAAACTAATTTCTGAATAAAGATTCAAAATTACTTTTATTACTCAGAAAAACTTCACCTTTCCCATAAAAAGCTGAAATGTAATTTTGTCAGCTTCAATTAAAATACCCAATCAAAATTCAAGTAGGTTTAAAATTTGAAAATTGTTCTCACCTCTATTATTGCCTTCATAACCAATCCAGCTCCCTTTATAATTGCCATGGAAGGATGCTTTAAAATAGGGAAAAAAGTATCACAGAATAAAATAATTTTATTTCAACATACTAGCTATTGCTTTTAAGGAGGATATACAATTTTATAAGCCATAAAATTAGTAAAGGATACATCTCAAAGCCAGATCACAGTTTGGTTAAAAATTTTAAGTATTCTTAAAATATAGCTTTAAGGGTAATTAAAACATCAGCAGGAAATAGCTGGCACTTACTCGGATAATTATACATATTGGAATGATAAATATCAAACAGCAATGATAAAATAACACAAATTGACATAACACAATATAAACGAAAATATAAGTATTACATAGAAACATAACAAGTACAACAGTATATGAAATAAGAATGTTTTCAACTATTTATGATTTTTTTCTACTCTAGTTCTGAGAAAAGATGGGCAACATGGTCAAAACGGTGGTCAAAAGCCATCAACAGAACTCTACATGAAACACCAAGAGATCTGTGGAATTAAATATTCTTAATATGATTATGTACTAGGATGTATTTATTTATCAACATTACTTCAGAAACACATCCGTTATTTTAAAACCAAACTGACCCAAAAAGTGGTTCTTAGATTAGCTATTTGTTATTTGATTAGAAAGATACAAGCTCTCACCTGAAAGAGCTTAAAGAGGGTTCTTCCATTGGATGCTACCATCTCTAAAAGCATATCAAACTGCTGTCCTTCTGTTGTCTCACTATATGGAGCACAGAGGGCAAAAGTAAGGAAGTCCAAGAGTGAACTAATAACTAGGGCACCAGTCCCATGATCCTGAAACAAAGTAACACATTGCCTTAGGACAGAGAAATTCAAGTAAAACGCAGCAATAATGTGCTTCTGTTATTCTAAATGTTAAAAGTAAACATAATTCCTCAACATGAGGCCTAAAGTTTGATTACTCTAAGGAGTACTTGGTTTTACTAATACAGTAAATTCATTCTTTACTATATATTAAAAGGAAAATAATTAAAATTTGGTCAAATTTCAAGAAAATAAACAAGATTCCTCAAACAAATACAACTAAGATTAGTATGTATAGTATTTGTATAAAAAGCAATCTTTGACAACAGTTAAACCACTCCACCAATTTGTTCCTTCTAGATCTATATAGATTGCCCATCTCCAAAATTGTTACCAGTGACTGAGGAGCAAAGATTTTTTTTTGGAGAAGCTTAATTCATAATGACATAAAGAAAAAAACCTAAAGTCTTTGCAACTTATTCTTCCCAGATGAATGGATATAGTCTTAAAACAGAAATATTTTACTATTAGTGAGAGACCAAGCTGACCAAAGTGTGTATGACCGATACTGACCAAAGTTGGGAGCCACAATTGAAAACAAAAAAAATGCCTGAACTGCACTTCTAGAATACTTTTCAATAATGTATGGTATCTCTCATTAAGCCAAATTTAATTATAACTTACCACATGGGAATTAAATTTTTCCAGTAAGTTTTCCAGAAATTTCTTTGAAGAGAGAAGAGAAGCTTTGTTCAGCTGTTCTTGTCTTAAGTCATAGTCATCATGCATGGGCTGTTGATTAAAAACAATGATAGTTCATAAGCAGTCCCACATGCTGGTATCACACGAAAGTCATTTGTAAAGAGTATTCATTAAATATTGAAAAAATTTAAAAACACAGCCTTTAAAGTTGAAGGCAGAAAGGAAACTCGTGATAAGACAATCAGGCAAAAGTGATGATTTCCCCCAGGGTCTGATGAGGCTTCATAGACACTGTGCCTAGCAAGTATCTGTAGAGTACTGCAGAAGGAACTCTCTCAAAAGACACAAGTCTCCTTCTTAAAAGGCAAATAAGACCCATTTTTCTCTCTCCCTATTTTATATTTAAATTTGAAATGATAAAACTTGGCATTTATTTACTTATTTTTTTTAAAAAATGTTTAAAAGCAGGTACTAAAATGAGCAGCAAATATTTATTTGTCTCTTCTGATTGGTGGAAAAATTAAAATGGGAAAAAGATTCTAGCATGAGGGTTAGGAATAAAGACCCAATTCTAACTTTGCTGACTATAGCTGACCTCAGGCAAGGTTAAGTTGCATTAACTCTGAGTTTCACTTTCCTTAGCCGTCCAGGTGAGATTAATAATACTTAGCTCAAAGGACTATTATGAAGCTTAAATGAAATAATTCATGTAAAATATATAGCCAAACCCTAATATGTAGTGAGAGAAGATTGGGTTTGTTTCACACTATGATATTTTATTTTACATTCTAGTTACCTAATTTTTTTCAAGATTTATTTATTTGAGAGAGAGAGAGAGAGAGAGAACATTGGGGGTAGGGGCAGAGGGGGAGGGAGTCTCAATCAGACTCCATGCTCAGCAAGGAGCCCAACGTGGGGCTAATCTCATGACCCTGAGATCACAACCTGAGCCAAAACCAAGAGTCACACTGAACCAATTGTGCCACTCAGAAACCCTTATTCCACTATTTCTTTCCATGGAATTATTAGAAGCAGTAAAGATAGCAAAATTCATTTCTGAGTATAAATGGAAGATTTTCTACAAGTGATTACTTAAAGTTTATCCTATACCACTAAACTTGCCTTAAACACTTTAGTCCCATATGCTATATACAACACTAGTAAATCAGGAATGTCAAAGTTATACTGGATAATTCATTGCTTCTCCTCCATACAAGCTGTCACTAAGTTAGATCTTTACCCTCAGCTTTCAAATGTGCCTTCTTTAACCCCATCCTACCTCAGCATCTTGTTTCTTATTTGGTCTACCTGTCTTTAATTTTACCTCTAATACAGTCTCCACATAATATTTGTCAGCTTTCGGTAGTTCAAACCTAGTATTACTGCTCCCCTGATGAAAAATCTTTCAGTTGTTCCTTACTAAAGGATACAAATTTATTAGCCTCTTTGTCTGATACCAAAGGCTTTTGATGACTGTCTCTGCATATATTTCTAGCTATAACTCCTAATCCCACACACCTCCATACATGTTTTATGACCCAGCCATTTCAATTATTTGCTTCTTCCCAAACATACCTTTGTATACGCCCCCTTTCCCACACAGAGGGAAAATACCTGCCTGTCCTTTAAGATTCAGTTCATGTGTAACATCTGAAAAGACCGGCCTCAAATCTTTTATGTTCTCCTCACCACAAACCCAAAAAGCTAAGTTCTGCTTTTTAGGGATCCCATGGCCCCTACTACTTTAGATGAGACACACACATGCTTACCTTACTAGACTGTCAGCAATTTCAAGGAAGGAAGGAACTTTGTATTTCTAGCAGATAGCACAATGCCTGGTTTATAGGATATGCTAAACGAACCTTCATTTGAATAAATAAATTGCCAAAAGAGCAATTTGGGAAATACAAAACACTGAATTTAATTGGTACAATGAAAATCTGAGTTTGTGGAAATTTAAACCATCAATCAACTTAAGAAAAACCAGTCTCTTAAAAAACAACAACAACAACAACAAACCACCACGGACGCCTGGGTGGCTCAGCAGTTGAGTGTCTGCCTTTGGTTCAGGGCATGATCCTGGACCTGGGATCAAGTCCCATATCAGGCCCCCCGTGGGGAGCCTGCTTCTCCTTTTGTCTATATCTCTGCCTCTTTCTGTGTCTCTCATGAATAAATAAAATCTTAAAAACAAAACAAAATAAATACTACTTACACACATGAGGGCACAGAGCATATCAACAGCTGCATGGATTACTCCATTGTTGCTCCTCTTGAGTGCTTTTACTACCTTCACTCCTAGACGCTCCCGAAACCTTATGGAACAACAACAAAAAAACAAGCTTATAATAGCAATATCAGAGAATTATAAGTCTTCTTAAGTTTCTATTGCATTCAACAAGTACATATTTTAAATTCTACCTCTAGAACATATCTGTTCTCCTAACAGTTTTTTTCTTTGAGGGGGAAGATTTTTTAAAAAATTAATTAAACTAAAAGGGATTTTGGGGCATCCGGGTGGCACAGTCAGTTAAGCTAAGACTCTGTACCAACTCAAATCGTGATCTCAGGATGGTGAGATGGAGCCTCACATCAGGCTCTGTTCAGAGTCTACTTAAAGACTCTCTCTCCCCTGGGCTTCTCAATAAACCTTAAAAAACAAAACAAAACAAAACAAAACAAAACTAAAAGGGATCTACTTTCCTGCTCAAATTCATTAAAACGAGTCAACATATTGCAGGTATGTGTAGGACCAATCTCTACCCCTTTCACTTCCACTTACCTTCCTTTATTTCACATGAATAAAAACTACCATATCATCATATGAAAGGTATCAGGTTTACACAGATATAAAAAGATAAACTGTTGATTTTCTGCTATTTTGAGTTGTTTGTATTCTCTAAAAGTTCAAAGACAACTTACTTTGGAAGCTGAGTGAAGGCCAGAAAACCAGCTTTGGAAGCCACAAGCCTCCTCACAGCCTGGAACTGACTCTCAAGTTCTGCATTTGAAGCAACAACATCTCCCTCTTGGGATAATAATGCTGTTATGGCATTATTGATCAGTTTTTCTTTGTTTTCTGAGAAGAGACCCTAGGTAAAGGAAGAATGTCTCAAAAAAGTTTCCATTCCCAAAATTAATGACAATGAACAAGTTATAAAACAATCTTACATCCTGCGTTACTGCATGCAGAACTCCACTATATGAAATATTAGCGTTGAACCTGAATACAGCATCTGCAAAGTTGCCATCTGTAAGATGAAAAGGTTCAAAAAGATTTAGAGGCTTGCATTCCTAATATTTAAATTATTAAGCAGATGGATGGAAATGGAATTATACTTAATCAATACTTACTTGGAGGTGTGGCCAAAAATCTGAGATGAAGGCTCTCTACTTCCTCATCAACAGGCATGCTGAGTAACCCCCATCGCTGACCTTTATGAGTTGGTGTCATTTTTACACAAACATCTCTGTTACCAGAGGCTCTTACTCCATCCAGCAAACTTGCTAATAAGGAATCTCTAAGCAAAGTAAAAAAAATGTTTTAGGATTGATAATTAAGGGGAATTTAGAATCAGAATACAGCATAGGCCCTTTAGCAGGTCACCTGCTCAGGCAGGACACTCTGAGTACAAGCACAACAGAATAGGGCGCTTTAAGAGAGAGCCTAGAGTTTCAATACTAGCTCTGCACTTTACTGTCACATATCTTCACAAATTACTTAAGCACTATAAATGTAATATTTTTGCTTTTTAAGAACTTTTTAAAGTTTTACTGAGATATAATTTACAAATCAAAAATTCACCCAATTAAAATGTACAGTTTAAGAATTCTTAGTAAATTTATACAGTTGTACAATCATCAGTTTTGGTATACTTCCATCACCCTAAAAAATTCCCTTGTGTTCATCTACAAAAAACTCTCCAGTTCCAGGCAACCACATATTTTCTTTACATCTCTATAGTTTTCCTTTTTCAAACAACTCCAGCAAGACGATGAAAAGGCAAGCCACAGGCTGTGAGAGAATATTTATAAAAGCCATATCTGATAATAGATTACTATCTAAAATATACAAATAACTCTTAAAAGTCAACAATAAGAAAAACAAGTCAATTAAAAAACAATCCAGAGGCACCTGAGTGGCTCAGTCAGTTAAGCGTCTGCCTTCAGCTCAGGTCATGATCTTAGGGTCCTGGGATCCAGCCCTGCATCGGGCTCCCTGCTCAGCAAGGAATCATCTTCTCTCTCTCCCTCTGCCCCTGCTAGTGTTTTCTCTTTCTCTCCTCAAATAAAATCTTTAAAATGATTCAAAGTCCTTAATAGGGTGCCTGAGTGGCTCAGTCAGTTAAGCATCTGCCTTCATTCAGCTCAGGTCATGATCCCAGGGTCATGGATCCAGCCCCACATCAGGCTTTCTGCTCCTCAAGGAGCATGCTTCTCCCTCTCCCTCTGCCTGTCACTCTGCCTACTTGTTCGTTCTCTCTCTGTCAAATTAATAAATAAAATCTTAAACAAAAAAACCCAAAGTCCTTAACAGATAGATACCTCACCAAAGAAGATACAGATAGCAAATAAACATATGAAAATAAACATAAGAAAAGATACTCAACACATACATCATCACAGAAATGCAAACTGAAACAGCAATGAGAAATAACCACATACCTATTAGAATGACCAAAACTGAACATTAATAATACCAAATGCTGGTGAGGATATGGAGCAACAGGAACTCTCATTCACTGCTGCTTGGAATACAAAATGGCACAGCCACTTTTGGAAAACGGTTTGGCAGTTTCTTAAAAAACTCAACATCCTCTTATCATATGTTCCAGATGCACACAGATGTTTAGAGCAGCTTTATTCATAACTGGCCAAACTTGGAAGCAACTAAGAGACCAAATGAATAAACCATGGTATGTCTAGACAATGGATTACTAAGTTAAAAAGAAATGAGCTATCCAGACATGAAGACATAGGAGACAGGGAGGAAATGAAAGACAATCTGAAAAGGCTATATACTACATGATTCCAACTATGATATCGTGGAAGAAGCAAAACCTTGGAGACAGTAAAAAGATGAGTGACTGTCAAGGTTTAGGGAGGAGGGCAAGATGAAATCAGTGGAGCAGTATTATTACTGCTGGAGAGAATCCCTGGGAATTTTTAGGGCAGTGAAAATAGTCTATAAGATACTAAAATGGTGGATAAGTGTCATTATACATTGGTTCAAGCCTGCAGGTTCATCATTCATAACAAATGTATCACTCTGGTAGGGGATGTTGGTAATGGGAGAGGCTACTCCAGTTAGGAGGCAAAGCAGGAGGAGGTATATGAGAAACCTCTGTACCTTCTGCTCAATACTACTCCAAACCTAAAATTGCTCCAAAAAAGTCTATTAAAAAATTCGTATAAATGGAATCATATAATATATAGCCTTATGTGTCTTGCTTATTTTATATATCACATTTTTAAGGTTCAGTCCTTTTTATTGCTGAGTAGTATTTCACTGTATGGATAATCAATATTTTTGCCAATTCATTCACCAGGTGATACATATATCAATTGTTTCTAGTTTTGATTATGAATTATTATTATAAACATTCACATACAAGTTTTTGTGGCCATATGTTTTTGTCTGGGGTAGATACCTAGGAGAATTGACATAGGGTCATATAATAACTATATGTTTAAGAAATTCCCAAACTATTTTTTAAAAGTTTATGATTTTACATCATCACCAGCAATGTATAAGAATCCACAGGTTTGCCAACAATTGGCACTGCCAATTTGTTGTTCAACTGAATGGACGTTATCCATTTCAGTGTACATGTAGCAGTTTTACTTTTCCCTAATGAGTCATAATCTTTTCATGTGTTTATTTACCTCAAATATCCTCTTTGGTGAGGTGTCTATTTGAATATTTTTGCCCATTTATTATTTGTTTTTTGGTATTGAGTTAAAAGAGTAATTTTTTTTTAAAGATTTTATTTATTTGACAAAGAGAATGAGAGAGAGCAAGCACACAAGCAGGAAGAGCAGCAGGCAGCGGGAGAGCAAGAAACAGGTTCCCTACTGAGCAAAGGAGCCTGATGCAGGGCTCAACCCCAGGACCATGGGATCATGACCTAAGTCAAAGGCAGACACTCATCCAACTGAGCCACTCAGGTACCCCAAAAGAGTTCTTAATATATTCTAGAAACATGTCTTTTACTAGCTATATATTTTCCAAATATTTTCTTCCTGTCTGTGGCTTGTCATTTCCTTTTCTTAATGGGGGTCAAAGTTTTAAATTTTTACAATGTCTAATTAATCAGACTTTTATGAATTGTGTGTATCTAAGACATCTTTTCCTAATCCAAAGTCACAAAGAAATTGCTTTGCTTCCTGCATATTGGCTTTATTGGGAATAATGGCATCTTTCTAGGGATCAAGATTAAACAATCTGATGTACATAAAGCACATGACCAACTGTAAATGTTGAGATCTCTTCTCTGATTAGAACATGTGCACTATTTTTTTTTTTTTTTCAGAAGTTCTCTTCCTTGAATTCAGGACAGGAAAAAATACAACCTTTTGCTTAAAATGCCGTTTTTGTTGAACTTAGATCAAAAGTTTTCCAAGGTAAGAAACAGTTACTGGTCATACTCCAGGAAGTGACAGCAGTTCAATAAGGCTGTATGGTAGACAGTGGCAAAATGTACCAGAACTGTTTCAACTATCTTTTAAAACCAGATTCAGTCATAATCTATTTACAACACCATTAAAAAAACTGTCCAAAATATAAAAACTGCCAATCCCATTACAATGGCTTAGTACATGAAGGGAGATCTAGTCATTCACAGTAGAACATCACTATAAGTGGTTTACCTTACAGGAGTAGTTTATGAGCTACAGCATCTCACTCGTTTTCACATCAACAGCCAAGTCATAGTAATATAAAAAAAAAAATCAGGCACATTCCACTGGAAAATTAGTAACTAGTCTACTGATGCTAACTTAGAAAACTCTAACTTCAAGTATATTTAAAGTAACTTGTTGGTATCCAAACAATTTAACAATGAAAGTGAAAGATGCTCTTTAAAAATACATTAAAAGCTTAAGTTACAGAACTACATTTTCAACATTATATTTAAAATCAAATCACCATTTTTATTCTCTTTGGAAACTGGAAAACTGAATGAAGTTCATTTTCAATATACAACAAAATAATGCTGTCTTTTCTAAGTTATATGATTTCAAAGTTCTAGATTATAAATTTTGTCTTTCCTCTTTGATGGAGGACTTCGCCTTGAATATACTGGGATCTCAAAAGCTTGATGAATTAAAAAAAAAATACCTTTCTGTTGAAGAATACTTCCGTATTTGCCCTTTTATAAATTCAATGGTAAACAGTTGTGGATTTTCTGAGTCACAAACCAATGCAAATACCTAATGAAAACAAAAACCAAGTTCAACAAAAGATGTTTAGTTTTATGGCATTTCCTTATAAGAACTACACATCCCCATTTTAGCTTACAAAATCAGTATTTAAAAACTGTTTACAGTATCATAATTTAAGAGCCGCTTAGATGTCTCAAATTTTCATACAATTGTTGAATAAAAAGTTCCTTTCACCTTACATACTTTGAAAATAAATTTGTTTTGAAATAAAGTTTATAATATTCATTGTTCTAAGTATAATAAATATAATAATGTGAAGAATAGATTCTCCTTATTTCCCATTCTTTAAGCATGGGAAAATATTAAAATAGAAAATTATCCTAATTTAGCAACAGGAAGAAGTCTCATTTAAGCTAATAATGTCAAACTTACTTCTCCTAAAGGCTTCAAAGTTGCAATATTATAGGTTGCTGGATCACGTTCTACTAAACATGTTTCTGTAAGTGCTAGAACTCGCTTTACAGGTTCCTTCAAACAAAATTGAGACATAAAAAATTACTGAAGAAAAATATCAAAATCAGATGAACAAATTTTTATTTTTAACACAGGGTCTTACCGAATGTCTAGGTGATATTTTTTGGACTATAAACTCTGCTAAAGATGTGATGGATTCATCAGTGCTGTATTTCCCAAAGCGAAGGTTCAAATACTGCTCAAATTCTAAAGGTTCTTTTCTGATGCGCAGTGAAATACCTATGTAGTTGCCAGCATGATCTATTGCACTTTTGATAATTTCTTCTCTTTGCTCTGATGCAAATAAATGCTGCATAAATTTTGAAATTTAAAAAGTCAGGGTTGAAACAACTAAAATGTGACCATTCTGAATTAATTCACAGGAAAGACAGTGAAGTAGCAATTCTAAAAGAAAATAATGGTAGATCTTATCAAAGGTAAGTAAGCAGTGTGCTGTATTTGAATCACTGTTACTAAGTTAAAAATCACAGACTCTAGGATATAGAGCCTTGCAAATAACTGAGTGGAAATTAACTCATAACTTCTCAAAGTCTAGTTCCTGTCACCATATAGAAAACAGCATGCTGGAGCTTCCAGAAAGGGTCCCAGGGACTCCAGCCAAGTCCAGTGGGGGTAGTGAGTATTTCCAGTTTCAACTAAAGTAGCTCTGATACAATGTTCTTATACAGTGAACTTTCTTATCAGATTACCTTGAAGAATGCTTAAATGTTTACAAGCCTTTGGCCAATGGATATTACAAATCAACTTCCAGGAGTGTATTTAGGAAGGTAAAGATAAGATATTGCTACTTGCATTTGATGCCAGGAGGCCAGAAATGCTAAATGTGCTGCAAAGGACAAGGCAGGAAAGTGTCACACAATAAAGAATTGTCCTGTCCAGACTCCAATAGCCCCCTGGCTGAGAAACACTGGTTCAGATCATGTTAAAACCTGATTTTAGGGATGCCTGGGTAGCTCAATCCATTAAGCGGCTGGCTTTGGCTTGGGTCATGATCCTGGGGTCCTGGGAATGAGCCCTATGTTGGGCTCCCTGCTCAGCAGATAATCTGCTTCTCCCTCTCCCTCAGCCACTGCCTCTGCTTGTGTGTGCTCCCTCTCAAATAAATCTTTTAAAAAAATAAAATAAAACCTCATTTTAGGGGTACCTGGCTGGCTCAGTCAATGGAGTGGGCAACCCTTGATCTCAGGCTTATAAGTTCAAGCCCCATGCTGGGTGTAGAAATTAGGTAAAATAAATAAAATCCTGGGGATCCCTGGGTGGTGCAGCGGTTTGGCGCCTGCCTTTGGCCCAGGGCGCGATCCTGGAGACCCGGGATCGAGTCCCACATCGGGCTCCCGGTGCATGGAGCCTGCTTCTCCCTCTGCCTGTGTCTCTGCCTCTTTCTCTCTCTCTCTCTGTGACTATCATAAATAAATAAAAATTAAAAAATATAAATAAGTAAATAAATAAATGAATGAATGAATGAATGAATAAACAAAATCCTAAAACCTGATTTTATCCCCAGCTGCTTAGGATAGTCACTATGCATGCAAAAAGTACCACATAAAGGTTTGCTGAATGAATCTGTCACGGTATCACATGTGTAGTGAACTGACTCCACCTTTTAAAAGGCAGAGTATACTTAGAAAGTAGATGATTAAAATTAAAACTGCTTGATGCCATTAAGCAATAAAAACTGTTGCCAATTGAGAAATATCACACAATTCTCATCCTTACTGTTTACCTTGTGCCCTGGAAAGCTTGGCTGAATTACTGTGGTACAATTGTCCCATTAAAGTCTATTAAGGCTCTCTCCTGCAATTAGGTTCATTTTCCACCAAGGATTTTTTTTTTTTTTTTTTTTTTGGAGAGAGAGAGAGAAGGAGAGAGAGAAAGTGAGCGAGCAGGTAAATGGTAGGGGAGGGTAAAGGGGGAGAGACAGAGAGAGAGAGAGAAAGAATCTTTAGTGGGCTCCATCCCTAGTATAGAGCCTGACTCTGGGCTCAATCTCACAATCCTGAGATCATGACATGAGTCAAAATCAAGACCTGAGCTGAAATCAAGACATATAACCAACTGAGTCAACTAGGTGCCCCCACCAAGGAGTTAATCATTATAAATTTCAATGTCCATGGAAGAGATAAGCCTTTGGACAGCACTTCAACAACAGGA
Organism: Canis lupus dingo; assembly: GCF_003254725.2. NCBI lineage: Eukaryota > Metazoa > Chordata > Mammalia > Carnivora > Canidae > Canis > Canis lupus. The sequence goes on along the minus strand of NC_064265.1, from coordinate 29,463,586 downwards.
TTTAAGCTGCTCTAGGGTGGGACAGGGAACGAATTTTCTCTTTGGGCCTTCATCCTTTGGGTCTAGACTCAGAGGTAACAAATGTCTAGATATGTGTTCCTAGATGAGAGATACTTAGGTTAGTACCCATTACCCAAGCAAAGAGAGAAATCCAAGATGGAAAAAGGCCTGTAACTCTGAAGAGCTAACATATTTTGTAAATCAAATAGTTCAGCACTCCTACCCCATCATCATTCCTTTTATATTCCTTCTGGTACCCTCTAGCCCATATTCAGGCTTGTCTTGGCTCTGCTACCCAGAAAAGGATAATTTATCTATAGAACACTAAATCTTGGGAGTAGTTGTTCTCAGGCCACCAAGATAGCTACAGACACTAAAATTCTCAAGAGAAAGGAACCCTGAGAATATGTTCAAACAAGACTTTCCTTGTGTAAACTCTATTGCTTGTCTTTGAGATATGAGGTTTATTATTTTTTTTAAGATTTTATTTATTTATTCATGAGAGACACATACACAGAGAGAGAGAGAGAGAGGGAGAGAGAGAGAGGCAGAGGGAGAAGCAGGCTCCAGGCAGGGAGCCTGATGCAGGACTCGATCCTGGGTTTCCAGGATCACGCTCTGAACTGAAGGCAGACGCTCAACTGCTGGGCCACCCAGGCATCCCTGAGATGTGAGGTTTAATTAAGGAAGGCAAAATGTTTCTTATAAAAAAAATATGGTCATCATCTCTAGCTCAGCTTCTTTTTTTTTTATTTATGATTTTATTTGTTCATTCATGAGAGACACAGAGAGAGAGGCAGAGACACAGGCAAAGGGAGAAGTAGGCTCCCTGCAAGGAGCCTGATACAGAACTTGGTCCCAGACCCTGGGATCACTCCCTGAGCCGAAGGCAGATGCTCTACTGCTGAACCACCCATGTGTCCCTCTAGCTCAGCTTCTATTACCAATTAACAAACAGGGTCTGAGCATCCTAAGTGGCTTCTTCTGTACCACACAATTCACACATAATTCAGAATTTCAAGACAAAAACAGGCAATGAACTCCAAATTTGAAGTTTCAATGAATACTTAGATTCCAAATTACAAACAGCTGGGGAAAGGAGGAAAAACTATAAAAAAGATCTTATTTTTCAAAGAAAGCTTAGACTCTTTCAGCTAAGACATTAATACTAATTAAAATAACTGTACCGTTTATTGAATACTAACCCACATATTATGCTAAACATTTACATAAATTATCTCACTGGAGCCTCAAAAAAAAAAATCTATGATATATGTATTACTCTCCTCACTTTAAAAAGCTCCCAGTTGGGATTCAAGCTCAAGCCTCTTTGATAACAAGCCTGCACTCTTAATACCATACTTCTTTCCAGAAGACTCACATGAAATCTGAAAATCAAGTGTAAAAACCCTGCTTTCTTTCAAATAGTCATGCCTTATTTATTTATTTTTTTAGATATTTATTTGACAGAGAGAAAGCACAAGAAAGCAGAGCAGCAGAGAGAAAGGGAGAAGAAGGCTCGCCACCGAGCAGGGAGCCCAATGTGGAGCTCAAACCCAGGACGCTGGGATCATGACCTGAGCCGAAGGCAGAGGCTTAACCAATTGAGTCACCCAGATGCCCCATCATGTCTCTTTTTAAATGACTTTTTTTTTTTTTTAAGATTTTATCTATTTATTCATGACAGACACAAGAGAGAGACGCAGAGACATAGGCAGGGGGAGAAGCAGGCTTCCTGTGGGGAGCCCAATGTAGGACTCAATACCAGGGCCCCGGGATCATGACCTGCGCCAAAGGCAGATGCTCAACTGCTGAGCCACCCAGGCACCCCTTAAAGGCACCACTTTTTAAAAATACTACTTACCAATCTACTAAATCCTCCATAAAGTATACAAAACCCTCCCTGATAATCAGAGAGATCTACAAAGCCTTCAATATTTCTATAGTCATAGGAACAGAGGACTTTGTTGGTTGCAGGATTAATCTGGTCAAAGCCTCCAGGAGTTACTTCTAAAATGACAGGTTTTCTTGTATCACTCCAGTGATGTTTATAGCAGTTATATCTCTAGAAAGAGAAGTAATATTACTTTTAGGTTCATATGTAAGCTTACCATAAAATAAAGTTACATTTACTGTATCAGTCCCTGCTAAAACAACCAGAAATCTAAACAATATTATAAATATTTAGAGCTACTATTCAAATTGTTAAAAACATTAATTTTAGGTATTTAAAGCTTTGTATTTAAGTAAAAAGGTTTGCTCAAACTGAAGATATTATATCTTTTTTAAATTAACAAAGGTTTGGGTTATAATATTTTGTGAAACAATTCTGAGTCAGTTTATGCAAATCTATAAAAAAAAGAAAGTTCTAAAAGAAATAATACTCTGAAAGTTTTATTGGGAATAAAGTTTCAACTTTTTTGATGGATTCTTTTAATTCAACTTACATATGGAAAAGAGGTAAATCATATTTTGGGGAAGTTACAATATTCAGTTTAAATAATCTGAGCTGGTTCAGAATGCTAATATAGATTTTCTTTCTACATACATAAGAATGCTGAAGCCTCAGTTTGACCTGAGGCTTTTCTAATCACACCAATGCAAAGTTGTATTTGATTGTATTAGCAAGTAAAATTCCACTTAGATAATAACATTCCTTTATAAATTAAAGTACTTAGTATCAGAAATGATTAGAATGGTCAACATTCATTTACTACCCGGTTTTATTCTTAAAAAGAAAAAAAATAGGTTTAGGTGAGGCTGCTAACCAAATGTTATGATACAAGAGAAAATAATTTAAAATAAAGACAAAATGAGGCAAGAGAAAAGTAACCAAGTGTCAGATGTGAAATGAATATCCCCTCACCCACCCAAAAAGTCCACAAAGTTTCCTACCCAACAACATGAAGAGGAACACATGGTCAGTCACAGGACTCTTAAGTAAAAGTAAATCCGTTACTCAGAAGTACAACTATTTTTAATACTGAAATGAGAGAAATTCTCTTGTAGGTATTCAGAAAAGTGAGTAAGGCATTAAATAATAAACACCTCCACAACACCCCAACACTACACTCAGCAATGAGCCTCAGTCTGGCTCAGAATCATATGACATCAAGTCCCTTTGGCATTACAGATCGACTGCATAATAATGCATATTATAGTTCCATAAAAGGAATTTGCAGAAAGACAAGGGCCTGCATTAACCCAAGAATATATTTAGCACCTTGATTCTGAACTAAAGGATGGAGCAGTGCCACTTCTCTCCAGAAGAAGGGAAACCACAAAAATGGTGGTGCTTTTCCAAACTACACTTGTTTTTGCATGCCCTAACTCACTCTGCAGGATCGTCTATTCCTCACAGCTGATAATCAACTGTCATAACGAGATGTGCTGACAGAAACACATCATTAACCTCAGGATTGTAGTGGCTAAAAGACAGAGACTTAGAGATCTGATATAGAGTCTATCTGGGGACAATTGAAGATCTGAGGGTCAAATTCAATTTATACAAGAGTATTTTCCAGCAGAGCTTTTGGGAGAGGAAGCTTTTTGCAATTCACTCCTGATTAAAACTAAGCAGACTGACTTCCAGGCAATCTTCTAAAGACAGTTTCCATCTCAGTTTTGTGAAGTATTGAGAAGCTTATAAACAAAATCTAAAAGTATGTTTTTGGAAGCAGTTGTTTTCCATATAAGGAATATGGAAAAGTCAACTGCTAACATAAAACAATTAAAATAAGCACACCAAATTATAATTTATAGAAATTTGACTGTGGCTCATGAGAAACAAGAAAAAAGCAGCTTGTCAACTGCCATTTATCTATTTTAAATGTCTCCTCAGCAACCAGTCAGTTGCTTGATGAGATCAGTGAGGCTTCTAAGATGCTAAAACTCCTAACAGAAACATCCATAGAAAGGATGAGGGCTTTAAAAAAGACAGGGAAAGACAGGTACTGCCAGCTTCTTAGAATTTTTAGTTCCTGCCTTTGACCAGAAGTCAGAATTCTGAACAGTATTACCAGTGTAGGCATTATTCTGTCCCCATCCCTGTTATAAAAGCAATACATTCTCATGGAAAAAAATTCAGTATTTCAAGGAAGGGAAAAAGCATAAACTCCCATATCCCCTCCTCAGAAGTCTCTGATTTAGTTTACATGCTGTTGTAACATTACTACAGAATGCCTGAGAAAGTTATGAAGATTCTAATAAGCAATGGTGACTTCTCCAAAGTTGTCAGTGCACCATGCAAAGCCTTATTAGCAGTGCAAGAACATATATGACAATTCTGATATACTCCAAACTTAAAACCTTAATTCTTCTGAAATAGGAAAATCCTATACCAAACAACTACTGTGTGTTCCAACAGGTATTACCCACAGTGTGATGCTTACTGTGGCTGTTTAGAGTATTGAATAAAGAGTACCCTGAGTGGTTATAGCACTGTTTTTAATGTTCCATAGTTCGGTCTCAAAACTTTTTCCCCAACCATTGGCATTAATAGTCATAAATCTAATTCCTCATATTGGAATTTCCTGTTAAACTACATCTATCACACAGTGCCAGAAAACAAATGAGGATTCCTTTTTTCCCTTTAGCTTTGCCATAAAAGGAACACACAGAACACAGAATGATTTCTATAATGACAGGCAACATTAGAATAAAAATAGATATTCATAATGTTTAATACTTGCCCTTCCTGTGATTTTTCCCTCTGAAAAATCAGTTCTAAATCTCTGAAAGAGAAAAACATAATCAAAGTTTATGACAACAAACTGGTAAGGACAACTCAATAGTTCAGTCCTTTTTATCCAAAACATGTAAAATCCCAACCTGATAACTTTGATAATAAAAAATATTATTGAATTATAGTTTAAGACTGTTCAATAAAAAAATGTGTGAAACTTCGCTGAAAATTAAGATAGATTAAACATACAACTGCTTTGCTCTGTATGTGTGCTTAAAAAGACTAAACACTATTAAACACAAGATTTTCCAGCCTTTCAGTTAGAGAAAGTGAAAGTTTCACAGAATCAAGTTACAGTCAATAAGAAAAAAATGAGCAGTGTGGGAACAAAGGCTCAGAACATTAATATCTGCACTTTGCAACTGTTTCATTTAAAAAAAAGGACAGAAAAATTTAGCTTATTAACATGAAACCGTTCTTACCAATGCTTCTGTAAGAAGTTCTGTCCTGTGCTCTGTAGAAAATTTTAAAGTTTCTGACTTTTTCCCACTGCCTTTACGAAATGTGAGGTTGAATTCTGTTCCTTGTCCTTTTCCAACGGGACTGATGCTGCAAATGTCTCCATAAGGCCACTAACAAAAAGAAAAATTCTTCCAACTGATGGTATATTAAATATTACACTATTTTTACTACTTTAATTTCACAATTAAATGAGAAAAATCTTACAAAATAAGAGATGCCTAGAAGATGTTATATATTACAGTAATTCTGCAACAAATTCTTTTAAAGATTTTCAGTTATCAGATCAGAGACAATAAAAATCTCATCTGTATTTCAATTTTAATGATTAATAACATTAATCCAAAGCAATTAAAATACAGAAAAGTGAAAAGTGAGGAATAAAATTTTATGATCTGTTAAAACAAAATCTGTAAAACATGCCTAATTTAGAATTAAAAATAAGCTAAATATGTTTACTTATCCATATTCAAGTTGGTCTTGCTTTATAAACAGTAATCCTACTTCCATTACAAGTATTTTCCAACCACTGCACTGTGACTTATGTATGCCTTTATTGCAGCAATACAGTCTTTAAAATTATGAAGAATTAATGTACCAATTTACATAAGAGATGGCAACAATCAAAAACAACATATCAAAAAGTTATACTCCTTAGAGTCTAGAAAAAAAAAACATTTGTCACCATCCTCTTTTACTTATTTACTTATTTTTTTGTATTATATAAGCTTATCAATCTCTTTTGAAGTTGACTTTTCTAACCTAAAGTATTGATTTCAGGCCAGGGAATCATGGGTCATATCTGGCTTTAAAATTCAAATGGAATTCAAAAAATGTCTGACTGCTTCTAACATGATTACCTGATTTGTTACTTCTAAGGTATTGGGATTATAGGTAGTAATCGCATGGGTTCCAACTGAAAAGACACGCTTATACCTACAAAGAAAGACAAGGACTTAAATTTAGTCTTAAATAAATGAAACATTTTATAATAAAATATATGATATTAAACCAAAAGGGATATTTCAATAGAAATGTATCAGTTGATTAATGATAACTAAATATAGCTTAGTTTTATATTCCAAAAGTGTTATTGATATTAAAACCCACCTACCACCACTCATTCTACTGTGAGTGAAGGAACTAGTAAGATCCTTAAGCAGAGAATTAGGACCTTATGCAAGCTTGAGTTGTTAGTATACATGAAGTCAGCAAAATATTACCTAAGGATGCCAAGATTCTAAATGGGAAAATTTTATTAAAAACAACAATAACACTGCACACTACTAATTTTTTCAAAATATCCTTTCAACAAAACCATGATCCAAAGGTAGGAAAACCTATGGCCTGTAACTGGTAAGTCACAGCAATATTCTAGAATTTTAATCATTTGTATTTAAGCAAGTATCTACTACACTTAAGTGTTGCAATTTTATAGGAGTAGGAAACCTACACCATAGACAAGCAAGTTTCACTTCTCACTTCACTTTCTTCACTTAAAGTAACATATCTAAGGAGAAAAATCACTTCAATATCAATAATCCCTTATAAGAGGAATCCATAATGGCAAAAATAGAAACTGAAATAGAAAAACCTACTTAAAAATAGTTTTTTAAAAATAAAATACATAAAACATTGGCTAGTTTAGGAAAACACAAAAACAAAATTAAGAATATAAGAATTTATAATCACAGATACAGAAGAAATAATGATGTAACACTATGCAGAAAAATTTGCAAATTATGAACAAATCAACCCCTAAACAGAAGAATTCAAGAAAGCTGCAAAGAATTACAACCTACAAAAGCACCATGGCTCAAACAAGATGAACCTTAAAGAAACAGTTAAGTTGCATGCTCCTTAAGGTATTTCAGGAAATAGACTAAGGACAGTTACTCAATTCTTTTAGTGATACTAAAATCTGGTAAGACAACACAAAAAGACAAAAAAGATATACCAATTTTTAAAATAAATATTAACAATAAGAATCAAATAGCTCAGGAGGCCTGGGTGGCTTAGTCAGTTAAGTGTCTGCCTTTGGTTCATCATGATCTCCAGGTCCTGGGATGGAGACCCACATCCTGGAATCCTATCCCATGTCCTTCTTCCTGCTCAGCAAGGAGCCTGCTTCTTTCTCTTCTTCTGCCCCCGCCCTCCTCCCCCCCCCCCCGCCTCTTGTGCTCTTTCTCTCTCAAATAAATAAAATGTTTAAAAAATATATTTAATTTTTTTTTTAATTTTAAAAAGATACGAAGTCCCTAACAGGGTGCCTTGGGTAGTTCAGTTGGTTAAGCATCTGCCTTTGCCTCAGGACATGATCCCAGATTCCTAGGACTAAGCCCTACATCAGCCCTCTTTGTTCAGCGGGGAGCCTGCTTCTCCCTCTCTCTCAGCCTGCTGCTCCCCGCACTGCTTGTACTCTGTCAAATAAACAAAATCTTTAAAAAAAAAAATCAAGTAGCTTATTAAAATAGTAGTACACCATGACCAAAAAAGATTCATTTTAGGAAAAGAGAGTTCAATTATTAGAAAAATCTATTAATATAATCAATCATATTTACTGAAGTATCTATTTGTATTTCAGTCAAGAGATTTTTAAATTACCAAAAATGGATGTTAAATACAATCAAAATGCCTTTTTGATATCTATGAAAATCATGTTTTTCTGCTTTAAACTACTAATACAGTAAAAAGATATACATGCCTTAAGCCAAAAGCCATGATCAGACTTGAGGGTAACACACTATAAGGATTTCCATTGAGATCAAGAGAGATCTTTCACAATTTAATTTTTCTATTTCCATCTTTTTCTAAATAGTGTATTATATGATAAAAATGAAGTTATTTCCATTTGGGAAAAAAAAGAAAATGATAAATTATATTAATCTTTGCCATATAGTCATTACAAAAGTATTGCCATATTACAAATGTTACAAATATTTCTTCCCTAATTTCACATGTCTAAAATAGAGTGGGAAATGATCTAAAGAGTGAAAAGCATCTTCTTCTAACATAAAAACATTCATTTGCTACCTTCTTAAGCTAGGTGAGGGTTGAGAGATTGCTTAAGTACCTGAAAATTAACCTAAACATCTAAAAAGTCTCAGAACTTCAGAGGTTTTTATCAATTAACAGGGACAAAGATCTTGTTGAATCACTATCTGCCTCAGAAGACTTCACAATGAAATCAAATATCTGACAGAAATGTGAATTCACAAATTCTAACGTTCAGAATCATCTGGAAAGTCATGATATAATACTGAAATGAAACTACAGAATTTGTTTATATTTTACGCATTGGGAGCAAAAGTAATAAGGATTAAATGCCTGAAACGTTCCTTTCCAATGTCAACTACTGTTGTCATACTCAAGGTCTTTTTTTTTTTTTTTTTAATTTAAGATTTTATTTATTTCTGAGAGACACAGAGGGGGAGAGAGAGGTGAGAGAGAGAGATGCAGAGACATAGGCAGAGGGAAAGAGAAGCAGACTCCATGCAGGGAGCCCAACGTGGGACTCAATTCCGGACTCCAGTATGATACCCTGAGCTAAAGGCAGATGCTCAACCGCTGAGCCACCCAGGCGTCCCTCACACTCAAAGTCTTAAAGGATATCAGTTAAGAAGATATTCTTTTCAATTCTAAAGATATTCTTTTAAATTCTTTTAGATTTCTAAGAATTCTAAATTCTTATCAATTTCCTGGGACACCTGGGTGGTTCAGCGGTTTAGAGCCTGCCTTCGGCCCAGGGCATGATCCTGGAGTCCCAGGATGGAGTCCCACATCGGATTCCCTGCATGGAGCCTCCTTCTCCCTCTGCTTCTGTCTCTGCCTCTCTCTCTCTCATGAATAAATAAATAAAATCTTAAAAAAAATAAAAATAAAAGTAAATAAAACTAATTTTCTCCACCCAACTAAAGGCCTTCTGAACATCTTTCTCATGTAACTTAGTTGTTTAGATCAGTGCTACACAAAAGAACTTTCTGTCTGATGAGGCAGCCATGAGCCGCATGTAGCTATTGAGCACTTGAAATGTGGCTAATGCAAGTGAATTTTAAATTTTCTTTATATTTAATTACTTTAAATTTAAATAGCCACAGCTACTTAGTGACTACCATAACCAGAGAGCATATTCTAGATCCTTCAGCAAAAGGATGCTGGAGTCAAGTGTCCATTAGGCCCAAAATACTGTCATGACTAGTAAACTCAGACCTATCGTTCAGACAAAATACTGAGCTCTACAGCTTCCCTAAGAAGAAAGCTATAAGGAAATTCTTAAGAGAATTCTCTTCTATTCTCCTCTCTCCCCCTTCCATGAGAGTTCCCTCTACCTCTGTCCTCTAGAATGTGTGCCGTACTTCCCTTTAAGGATAGAACAAATACTTCTAGGTCATTAAAAACATTTTAAGAAGCCTTAAATCTTCAAAGATTACCTGTAAAGCCTCCTTGGATATCAAATTTAGAGATTAAAATCTGAATCACAGATATGGTGTGTTATATGGTGTGTTAGTCCCAACACCTACAAACGATTTTTTTTTTTGGTATCTTTTACTAAGTCACTAGTGTCCTTCATCATAAAGAACAAGGAGGGATTCCCCTAAGTGCAGTAATGTCTTCATTATCTTTGAAACTCTAACTCCTCTACATAGGACCCATCACTACATACAGCACATGCTCAGTGTCCATCAAATAGCTAAATAGACCAATCTATCCAATAATAAATCAACATGCATTCAAATCTATGACCTGTTCATTTACTCTTGCTTTTAAAACAGAATATGTCAGACAGCAACTAATTCCATACCAATTTTTACTCATAACCACTATATCAGGAAATGAAAAGGTGTTATTTTTATGAAAGACAGTACTCCCATTTTATTTATCTGCAAAGAGAAAATGCCATCTATAAATTATAATTGAATTTGCTGTTCTTATGGGTTTGAGATGAATGTGTTGGCTAATTCCTAAAAATATTCATACTAAAAGTTTTTTTAAAAAGTGGGGACACCTGGGTGGCTCAGTGGTTGAGCATCTGCCTTTGGCTCAGGTTGTGATCCCAGGCCCTGGGATGGAGTCTTGTATTAGGCTCTCTGTAGAGAGCCTGCTTCTTCCTCTGTGTCTCTGCTTCTATGTCTCTCACAAATAAATAAATCTTAAAAAAAAAAAAAAAGAAAAGAAAAAAGAAAAAAGATTTTATTTATTTGACAGAGTACCAAAGAGTGTAAGCCGGGGGAGTAGGAGAGGGAGAAACAGGCTTCCCCACTGAGCAGGGAACTTGAGGGTGGGGCTCAACCCTAGGACTCTGGGATCATCACATAAGCCAAAAGCAGACGCTTAACCAACTAAGCCACCCAGGAGGTCCCTAAAAGTTCTTATAAAATATAACTATATTAAAACCAAATAACAAAAGGAATAAAGACTAAACAAAATGTACGTATGAGAAATTTATAACAGATGATGTCATATACATAATATGAAGAAACGTAAAAGCTAACACCTTTTTCGCCGAGAAATTAATATTCATTATTGACTTTACTTATTGCACTTGTTTCTGTTTTATTCAGAACTAAAGTTATACACATCATTAAATGTCTATAGGAATAGGCATTTTCTTCTCTCAAGTTTTTATAAATCATAGATTTATTCTAATAGGACAGCTTAATAAGTGATATAATTTACATTACCCATTAACTCTAATATTATAAATCAGGAAACTAAAGCTATTTAAATAAAAAACATATTTGAGGCACTTTATCTGGGGCATTTTGCTCCCATAACAACTAGTAGTACAGATAAGAACAAGTAAAAAGGTGCTAATGATACTGCTGATAGAAGACCTGAGCTCAGATCAAATAAGCCACCCAGGTGTCCCTATGTTATGCCATTTTTAAATTTTATAGTCCTTATAAATATTGCTTTCCTTTTTATGACATGACTTTTTTCCTACGGCAATTTTTTTTTAGGGAAAAACCCTAATGTATTAAATCAGATATCGTATTAAGTATAACCATAGATCAACCTAGTATTAAACAAGGATATATCAGAGCTAGGTTCAAGGACATGGCAGTGAATGAAGGAGTCCAGTCCCTCAAAGACCCAGTTTCTTCCCAATATTTTTTTAAATTATTAAGAGAGGAAGAGAGAGAGAGGAAAGGAGAGGGGGTGAGAAGAAGGAAAGAGAGAGAGAATCTTAAGCAGACTCCACGCCCAGCACAGGCTTGATCTCACAACTCTTACATCATATCCTGAGTTTATACCAAGAGTCTGGCCACCCAGCTGCCCCTCCCAACCTTTTATTATTAAATTAACTAATTCAAACAACTGAAATGAACTTTAAAGCAGTTAAGAGATAATATACTTGTCATTGTTTGAAAGTTAATTCCAGACTTGAATACTCTTAACTAGAATGTATCAATTAGACACACACAATAGTGTCAATGGACACTCCAAAAATATTGACCACCATCACAATATTCTTCTGCACAAGATTTCACTACCATTCAACTCTCTCAAAATAGAGAAAATTCAGTATTACTTTCTTTTTGTAAAGTACAGACAAAGCTTGTGTTTACTATAGAATAATGTTTTTCAAGTTTCTTGAGGTCATAAAACCTTTGTATATTAAAGTTAAGAACCTCAATTCTTTCAGGAGATAGTCTATGCAATAGGCTTCAAATAACCCAAACAATCAGAGTTGAAAGCTTTTATGCTACCTAGCCTAGTCCCCAGAACATACAGCTTGAACCTTTGGAATACCCTGATCAAAGCTGGCTAGATTTTAATTGTTCATTACTGGTGCAAGAGAACCAACTCACCTTCCTTAAGAGTAATTCTATTTATTTCCAGTACTGCAGATACTGACCATTGTTTCTTAGAATTAAGCCAATATTTACTTTCTTACAATTTTCACCCTCTGGTTCAAGTTCTGTCTTTCAGCTTCACATAGGATATAATAATTTTTCTGCCAACCAGACTTTCACTTTGAAACCTCTTTCCTAAGCTGAACACCCTAGTTCCTTCGATCATTTTTATTTTTATTTTTTTTAAAGATTTATTTATTTATAATAAACATAGAGAGAGAGACAGACAGACAGACAGACACAGGAGGAGGGAGCAGGCTCCATGCCGGGAGCCCGACGCGGGACTTGATCCCGGGACTCCAGGATCACGCCCTGGGCCAAAGGCAGGCGCCAAACTGCCGAGCCACCCAGGGATCCCTCCTTCGATCATTTTAAAATAAGTTTTGGCTACCAATTTCTAAGAAGCTGTTAGTATTCTCATAGAATCTAGGGTTTTTCCTTTTACTACTAAAAGCTTCACAATCCAGGTATTTGAATTAGAATTTTAGTCCATGAAATAATGAAATTAAGGCTAACTGAAACACAAGGTTTCTCAGAGAGGAGATCAATGGTAAGCAATACTGAAGGAGGAACTACAGCTTATAATTAAACCCACCAGCTCTGGAGTCACTGCCTTTGTTCAAACACTGAACTATTCACTTTCTATGTATCCTCTGATAATTTGCTTAATCTCTTCAAGCTTCAGCTTCTCCATCTGAAAGATGTGGAATGAATACATACACACACACACACACACAGACCTCATAATGTGAAGATTAAAAGAAATAATCCATGTAAAGTATTTGTCACTTGTTTATAATGGTAAATGTTAGCTATTCTTATTGCTATTATTCTGCTGATTAAGTAACAGGGGGGAGGGGTTCAAAACTCCAACAGAGCCATTGAATTAATTATAATTAGTATCATTATGTTTCCAGTAACCATGACTACTAAATTTATACTTAATACAGAGAAGAAAATTAATGGGCAAAGTGATCATTCCTATGCCTATAATACCAGGATACTCTGATTCTGGTCAAATTCCAATTGAAAGAGTAGTTTCACCTGAGATGGCTCACTTACATCAGAAGTTATACTCCTCAGAAAAGAGAAAGGCATATATAGTACATACTCCCTCTGCAAATATCCCAATTACTCAGTAAGAAAATGTTCCGTTTCTTTCAGAAGAAATAAAGCACATCCCATGAAATGTAAGGGCTTAATTTCATGATACAAGGTCTGTATTTTTTTCCAGCTGAGTTAAAGCTATTTTTTTTTTAATACTCTCAATTTTTAGAGTAGTTTTAAGTTCACAGCAAGATTAGGAAGGTACAGATTTCCCAAATACTCCTTGACCCTATCCATGCAGTCTCCCTCATTACCAACATCCTCCACTCACCACAGTGGTACATCTATTTGTTATAACTGCTGAACCTACATTGACACATTTTCAACCCAAGTCAAGTTTACATTAAGGTTCACTCTTGGTGTTGCCCATTCTATGGGTCTGGACAAATATAAAATGACATGTATCCACCATTACAGTATCATACAGAGTAAGTTTCACTGCCCTAAAAATCCTCTGTGCTCCACTTTTTTCCCTCCCTCCCCTCTGAAACCTTGGCAGCCACTCATCTTTTTACTGCTCCAAAGTTCTACGCCTTTTCTACAATGTCATATAGTTGGAATTATATAGTATACAATCTTTTCAGACTGCTTCTGTCACTTATAATATGCACTTAAGTTTCTTTCATAGCTTTCCTACCTTGATGGTTGATTTCATTTTAGCACTGAATAATATTCATTGTCTGCATGTAATACAGTTTATCCATGCATTCATTTACTGGAGGACTTCTTGGTTGTTTCCAAGTTTTGGTAATTACGATTAAAGGTGTTATAAGCATCTGTGTGCAGGTTTTTGGGTGGATGTTTTCAACACAAAAGTTTTTGTGTAAGTTTTCAACTCTTTTGGGTAAATACTATAGAGTGTGATTGCTGGATCATATGGTAAGAGGACGTTGAGTTTTGTAAGAAACCACCAAAAGGTCTTCCAAAGTGGTTATACCATTTTGCATTCCCACCAGCAAATGATTAGAGTTCCCTTTGCTCTACACCCTCATCACCAGCATTTGTGTTGCTGTCAATGTTCTGGATTTTGGCCAATCCATTAAATGTGCAGTAGTATCTCTATATTTGCATTTCCCTGATGACTGATGATGTGAAACATTTTTTTCATGTGTTTATTTGCCATCTGTATTTCTTTGGTGAGATTCTTGCCAAAGTCTTTGGCTCATTTTTTTAGTTGAGTTGTCTGTTTTCTTACTGTTGAGTTTTAAGGGTTCTTTGTATACTTTGAATAGTCCTTTATCAAATGTCTTTTTTTTTTTTTTCAAATGTCTTTTACAAATATTTTCTCCCACCTTGTTTTTACATTCTCTTGACAGTGTCTTTCGCAGAGCAGAAGTTTTAAAATTTTAATGAAGTCTGCTTTACCAATTCATTTTTTCATGGGCTGCATCTCTGGTGTTGTATTGAAAAAGTAATCATCAAACCCAAGAGCCATCTAGATTTTCTCCCATGTTATCTTTTAAGACTTTTGTGTTTCACACTAGGTCAGTGATCAGTTTTGAGTTAATTTTTGTGAAAAGTTTAAAGTCTGTGCCTAGAGTCTTTGTTTGTTTGTTTTTGCATGTACATGTCCAAGTAATCAGCATCATTTGTTGAAAAGACTACCTTCGCTCCTGGAGCTAGCTTCTAATACAACACTACGTGTAAAATATAAAATTCCTATCAAGCAAATGCATTACTATTTCCACTTTTGGATGACAAATGTTCAAATCCCAGATTGCGTGATAATAAGCACAAAGAATTATAAAAGAAAACACAAAAACAGTTCAGGATGGGACTCAACTGAGGTTTAGAGGCTGGCAGGGTCAAGAACTAGATCAATAAAGCAGGGTAAAAAACCCTCAGGATTTCTAGGATTATCAGAGTTGGTGAGATCTATAAATACCAGATGGCTAAAGAGAAGAGTATCTCTTATGTTGCAGGATTCTATTTCTACACATAAGAAAGGTTATCAGAAATTTGCCAGCTTTACTTTCAGCCAACTTTCCTCTCAATTTCCTGTATCTAGTCATTACAGTGACTATATATGAATGTCATAAACACCTGCCATTTAATAGACTGATTACCATATATCCATCCCAAGGTATTAGAACCTAGTTCAGATACTAAAATAGTACTTTTAAATTCAGAGCATTTGCTACAATTAATGTATGCAAATATCAAAGTGATGCACAAGTAGATTTTACTTGTAATTTCTACCCAGAAAAAACTAAAAACCTGTACTTCAAAAATCACCCTAAAGGGATGCCTGGGTGGCTCAGCAGTTAAGTGTCTGCCTTTGGCTCAGGGCATGATCCTGGAGTCCCGGAATCGAGCCCTACATCGGGCTCCCTTCATGGAGCCTGCTTCTCCCTCTGCCTATGTCTCTGCCTATCTCTCTCTCTCTGTCTCTCATGAATAAATAAAATCTTAATAAAATAAATAAAAATCACCCTAAAGTTTCTCTAAGTGAATCTGCACTTCCGCTTTAATTGAAATATGTGCATCCTCCTTCTTATTAGAAATGGTTTGCTTAGACCAAAAAGGAAACTACGCTCCTTCATGAAAGAAAAGCGCTTTTTACTGCTGAAAGCTATTCCCCCTTCTTGGTCCTTCCAGAGCAAACATATAGTTAGGTACTTTGCTTGGGGGAACATGATAACCATAGGAGAAAAGGCTACTTGTCAGCCAAGGAGACTACACTAACCATAAATAGACCTGAATTAATAAGAGCATGGAGTAGTGGCTGCAAAATAAGACCCGTGAAAACTATTACAAAGGTAACATGAAATAGGTCACATGAATATCTCAAGAGAAATATGTAAAGTGGTTATTCTTTAATTTAGATGTATGTAAATATACATATTTAACTTAAGACATATATTTTTAATTTAGACATACATAAAAAGAAAAATACTTATTCATCCTTGCTGGCACTATCAATAATGTTTTTCTCAATGTCGGGCCTGGGTTAGCAGTATGTATACAGGCACAAAATCACTTAAAACCGAGGCCTTAAATCCCCAAAATCACACATAAAATCTGTTGTAGACAGACTTGTTTCTAGAGAAAGGGTTCAACGAACAATTCTAAAACAACACAATTGGGACGCCTGGGTGGCTCAGTGGTTTGGCACCTGCCTTTGGCCCAGGGCATGACTCTGGAGACCCGCGATCGAGTCCCACGTTAGGCTCCCTGTATGGAGCCTGCTTCTCTCTCTGCCTGTGTCTCTGCCTCTCTCTCTGTATCTCTCATTAATAAATAAATACAATCTTAAAAAAAATAAATAAAACATTTTTTTTAAGGTTTCATTTATTCACAGAGACAGAGAGAGAGGGGCAGAGACACAGGCAGAGGGAGAAGCAGGCTCCATACAGGAAGCCTGACGTGGGACTCGATCCCGGGTCTCCAGGACCATACCCCAGGCTGCAGGCGGCACTAAACTGCTGCGCCACTGGGGCTGCCCAAAACAACACAATTTTTAATGTTAGCCATTTGTTTTTTACATTAAGATGATGAGGAATGCTTTAAAATTAGATTAGAATCAGCCACATAAAATATGTAAGTGTAATAAAAATTTGAGTGCCACATAATAATGTACATGATTAATGAAATAACTATCCCTCTCTGGAAAGGAAAGATCTTTTAAGAAGTTAAAAACTTCAAGGTGTCACTAAAAACAAAATACTGCTGAAACAAAATTTTTTTTTGAAACAAATTTTAAAAGATGTAAATAAATGGAAATATTCCGCACATGGATCAAAAGTCTCATTACTGTTATGGCAGCAATACTCCCCTATTTGATCCACACATTTAACATAATCCCTATCAAAATCCCAGCTGCTTTTTTTGTAAAATTGACTAGCTAACTCTAAAATTCTTATGGAGATGCAAGAGACCCGGAATAGTCAAATCTTGAAAATGAACAAAAGTGAATTTCAAACTTCCTAGTTTTATTTTTATTTTATTTTTTTAAAAGATTTTTAAATTTTATTTATTCATGAGAAACACAGAGAGAGAGAGAGAGAGAGAGAGAGAGAGAGAGAAGGAGGGAGGGAGAGTCAGAGACACAGGCAGAGAGGGAGAAACAGGCTCCATGCAGGGAGCCTGACGTGGGACTGGATCCTGGGTCTCCAGGATCACACCCCGGGCTGAAGGCAGCGCTAAACCACTGAGCCACTGGGGCTGTCCCCCTAGTTTTAAAACTTAGTACGAAGCTAAACTAATCAAGACGGTATAGTTCTGGTATAAGGCCAGGCATATAAATTAATGGAACAAAATTGGCAGTTCACAAATAAACCTTTACATTTATGGCCTATTATTTTTTACCAGAGTCCCAAAACAATTTAATAGGGAAAGAATAATCTTTTCAACAAATGGTGCTGGGACAACTGGATATCCACATGCAAAAAGAATGAAATTGGATCTCTATTTCACACTATATACAAAATTTAACCCAAAATCAAAGCTATAACATTTTTAGAATATAGGAGTAAATCTTTGAGACCTTGGATTAAGTAATGGCTTCTTAGATATGACACCAAAAGCACAAGTAGCAAAAGAAAAAGATAAACTGGATTTCGTCAAAATCAAAAACCTTGTGCTTCAGGTGATAACCATTAAAAAGGTAAAAAGACAACCCACAAAATAGCAGAAAATATCTGCAAATCATATGTCTGATAAGCAACTTGTATTCAGAATATATAATGAACTCTCACAACTCAACAAAAGGATGAGTAACCCAAATAAAAAAAAATGGGTAAGTGATTTGAATACAGACTTTATGAAAAATATACAAATGGTCAACAAAGAAATAAAAAGATATTCAACATCTAGTCATCAGGGAAATGCAAATTAAAACCACAAGTGGTGCCTGGGTGGTTTAGCTGGTTAAGTGTCCAACTCTTGGTTTCAGCTCAGGTCATGAGTTCATGGGTTGTGGGATTGAGCCCCACCCTCAGACTCCACACTTATCAGGGAATCTTCTGAGGATTGAGGATTCTCTCCTTCTGCCCCTCCCTCCACTCACGCACACGCATGCTTACTCTCTCTCAAAAAATAAATTTAAAAAATAAATAAATAAATAAATAAATAAATAAATAAATAAATAAGATAACAACCACTTCATATCCACTAGGATAGCTAAAATAAAAAAAGACAATGACACATATTGGTATGGACATGGAGAAACTGGACTCCTCATACAGTGATAGAAGGATTGTGAAATGCTTCAGTCACTTGGAAAAGCTTGGCTGTTCCTCAAAAAGTTAAATGTAGAGTTATAACTATATATAACTCCATATAAGAATTCCACTCCCAGGTATGTACCCAAGAGACTTGGAAATACACATTCACCCTAAGGTTAAACAAAAACATTTACAGCAGCATTATTCATAATAGTAAAAAAGTGGAAACAATACAAATGTTCATCAACTGATGAATGGATAAACAAAATGTGGCAAATCCATACAATAGGATACTACTTGGCAATAAAAAGAAATGCACAAGCTACAATATTGATGAGCCTTAAAAACATGCTACGTGAAAGAAGACAGTCACAAAAGAGCCCATACTATACGATGCCATTCATGAGATGTCCTAAATAAGCAAATCCTGGGGCACCTGGATGGTGCAGTGGATTGAACATCTGACTCTTGGTTTTGGCTCAGGTCATGAAATCAGGATCATGAGATCAAGCCCACCATGTTGGGCTCCGTGTTCAGTGCAAAGTCTGCTTCAGATTCTCTCTCCCTCTTCTTTTGCATCTCCCCTCCCTGTGCTAGTATACATATGCACTTGTACTCTCTCAAAATAAATAAATCTTAAAAAAAAAAAAAAAAAAAAAAGCAGATCCTGTGACAGAAAGTAGATTATGGGCTGCCAGGTGCTAGGAAGATGGGGAAAAAAAAGAATTGCTAATATTATTAGATTAGATTTTTGGGTAAGTGATGAAAGTGTTCCAAAAATGGTTAGTGGTGACAGTTCACTACTCTACTGAATACATTAAAAAGCACTGAATGGTACACTTTAAAAAGTAAATTTTATGTTTTGTAAATTTTATCTCAATAAAGATGTTATAAAAATAAGGTTCAAGGTGTCAATGATGGAGGCAAGGAATTGTGCTGAGAGCACATAAACAGTTCTGCTCCAAAAAACAAACAAACAAACAAACAAAAAAAACCAAACAGTTCTGCTCCAAATTGTTACAAAAGAAAGAAAAGAGGACTGTCTTTAGTCTTAGTCACAACTTTCCTTAGAATATAAGAAAATTTCCCGGAGATCACAATTACTGACAAGCTAACAAAACAAAAAGTATTCAGGGGACGCCTGGATGGCTCAGCAGTTGAGCGTCTGCCTTTGGCTCGGGGTGTAATCCCACGGTCCTGGGATCCGAGTTCCACATTGGGGCTCCCTGCATGGGGCCTACGCCTCCCTCTGCCTATGTCTCTGCCCCTCTCTCTGTGTCTCTCATGAACAAATAAATAAAATTTAAAAAACAAACAAAAAAACCCAAAAAGTATTCAGCAAGCTTGTTCTTTAGAATTAGAACAATGCATCAATATGTAATACTTGTATTAAAAAAATAGAAGTTATAGTATGATGACCAGAGTAATTTACCACTTGGGGAAAAAATAAAAATCATTTCAATATGTAATTTTTTTAAGGTTTACGCAAAGAACCAAAGAGACTCACACTACCCTGGGTATATTAATTTTCTAACTTTTCTCATTGAAATTAAATGAAGAAAAAATTTCAAGACAAATATTCTACAAGTGTAACAGTTATGCTCCCTAATTTAGGAGCTCGTACAATTGAGTTATTAAAAGGAAACAAACACTATCTTTCAAAATTATAGTCAGTTTGCTAATGCAAACCAGAAACACTACAGAATTCAGATGTTGCACCATTCTAAGAAGTTACTACACTATTACCTAAAAGATGAAAAGTTCAGAAAAAGATCTAAAGTTACTGGCTTTGTGTACATGGCATGGTTTATCCAAGGCCTGATTTGGAATAATGTGGCCACCTATTTGTCAAAGTGTGGGACACTCATTTTACTTATCACTACTTAAAAGGATTAGAGAGGAAACTTTTTTTGGTAATGATCAGTATGTGCCATTCACTGAATACTCAATGTATTTAAGGCAAGATTTAAAAACTTTCACATGTTCCATGTCCTCACAACAATCTGAGGGATAGGAATTATTACTGGTTTTACAAAAAGGAAACATAGGCATCAACATCTTGGTCTGACCAGGCAGGCTACTAAAAACTATCACTGCCTCTCCCAAGGAAAAGATAAGATCAAACTCATTGTTTTTTTAAAGATTTTATTTACTTATTTGAGAGAGAGAGAGAGAGAGAGAGAGAGAAAGCACAAGCAGGGGAAGGGGCAGAGAGAGAGAAGCAAGCTCCCCACTGAGCAGGAAGCTCAGGGCTCCATCCCAGGGCTTGATCCCAAGAATCTGGGATCATGACCTGAGCCAAAGGCAGAAACTTAAGCAACTGAGCCACCCAGGTGCCTCAGATCAAACCCAATTTTTAAAAATCATTATAGGACTAAAGAAAGATTATAAAAGGCACTATATTAGCATATTTTCTCTGACAGTCAAATCGACATGCAAATGCACCCATCACACACGGTTTAGTCTCTGGGCAATAAAGCTGTGGAATTAATACTCTGCCATTACTATATAATCCAATCATTAATTGACAGCATCCAAGAAGGTAGATAAATGGTCTGTTTTCCTTTTGTTACTTTTAATTCTTACCCACTCCTTAAGACAGACACAGAACACCGGAAATGTCAAAAGAAAAAAAGAACAATAATTTATTCCAAGTGTAGCATTTGCATTTAAAATATGCACATATGCTTTTCAGAAGAGAAGGGCTGAATGGCATAATTGAGCTGTGTGGTACTACTCAAGATATTGAAAGTTATGTTTCAAATGATACTTCACAGAAGCACAGAAAAATAAAACCAACAGAAATACTTACTTTCCCCTCCATGAATGTTTTGTTGTATAGAAACATGCCAAATCTTTGTTTTCCCTAATTATGTTCATTTTGTGCCGAAACCTGGAAGATAAAAATATGGCTGGATTTAGTACAGTTATCCTTCGAGTTTTTCCTTAATTTCCCATCCATACTTCCAGAGCCTGCCATATAGTACTGATTTTAAGGAACAAATTCTTCCATGAAACCATAAGATTTTAGTGGACAGGCACTGGTCTGTTCACCTTGCTGCCATAGACTTTAGCACACCATATTGTGATTATCTGCTCCCCTCCACTACACTGAGTTTCTTAAGGACAAGAATTGTCCTCAACATTCCAAAAACAAAGAATCTAATAAGAAATGTTTAAGTAAATGAATCTTTAACTCTCACATTACCAAAAAAAAAGGCTTGACACAATATCAGCACCTAAAAATCGGCCAAGTATCAAACCAATTCCAAAAGGTTTTTGTTGAGCTACTGTCAGTAGTCACTGTTACTTTAAAGGACACCCACTATAAATACAATTTAACTTAAAAAGAGCAACATTTTCATTACAAAAGTAATGCATGTCCATAGTAAAAAATCTAAAATGCTCATAAAGGAAATTCTAGCATGCAAAGTATTCATTCTAGCCTCCCTTCTTCTATTTAGAATTAGTTTTTAAAAAACAAAATTAAGATTGTCAATTGTACTGCTTAAGCCTATTTTCACACAATATTAATCATCTTCTGTGGAATTAAATATTCTTTGAGAAAGTGATTTTTTAAGGCTATATGGTATTCCATTGTATGAATATATACTAGAACAATGCTACTTAAGGTGTAACTGCAAACATCAAGCTAAGTACAGAAACTGACAGTAAGTGTTTAGAAACCTTTATAGCAGTTTGGTGAGTGAATTCCTCTGGTTGAAGAGTATATAGACCAAACAGTTCAGGACTCTGAACTTGTGTGATGAATCACATGGTAATAGCTTACTACCAGAGGGACAATGTCACATGTCATCTTTTAAAATTAGTTTACTGACTGTAGCCCAGAAGTGTATGAAATCCAGAACCCACTTACTTCATGAAAAAAATTAAATTTAGCTAATTGTACAGGATAAATATTTGAACTGTTTACTAATGAAAAGACTGATAAATGTTGAAAATGCTACATAATTTGTTTCATACTGCATAAAAGCTAAAAATGAATAGGTCATTTATTTCTTCTTTTGTGACTTGACTATCTCTCCCTACCCTTAATTAGAAACCTACTTTAAAAAATATCGGATACTTGGGACGCCTGGGTGGCTTAGATGTTGAGCGTCTGCCTATGGCTCAGGGTGAGATCCTAGGGTCCTAGGATCGAGTCCAACATCAAGCTCCTCAAGGGGAGCCTGCTTCTCCCTCTGCCTATGTCTCTGCCTCTCTCTGTGTGTCTTTCATGAATAAATAAATAAAATCTTAAAAAAAAAATATTGGATACATACCAAAGTGTCAATGCACACCAAATAGTTGGAATTATGGTTCCAACCATATTATGGTTCACACCGGTCTAATTTTTTTTGGTCTAATTTTTTTAATCAGCAAGTATTTTTTTTTAAATTTGAATAAAACTATTTTCATTTAAAAACATTTTTATAACAGCTTTTTGAGATGTAATTCACACACCATAGAATTCACCCTTAAGTGTACAATTCAGAGGTTTTTAGTATGTTCAGATTTTTACAACCGATACTGTTTTACAACATTTTTGTCACCCCAAAAAGAAATCCTGTTAGAGGAGTCACTCCTCTTTCCCACTCACTCCCAGCCCCTGGCAACCACTAATCTACTTTCTCTTACTATGGATTTGCCTATTTTAGACATGTCATATCAATGAATCCTACAAAATGTGTTCTCTGTGACTGCCTTCTTTCATTTAGCATGACATTTTCAGAGTTCATCCATACAGTGGCATGGATTCATTTCCTTCTATTGTATAGATATACCAAATTTGTTTATCAGTTGAGAGTCATTCGTGTTGCTTCTACTTTTTGGTTATTATGAATCATGCTGCTACAAATATTTGTACGAATACGTTTTTCTCTGGAGTATATATATACCTGCCTGGCAAAAACATTTTAAGACACCTCTATTTTGAAATTGCTTTATTTCTACTACTTGTTTTTGTATCAGCAAAGTGGCAAGGGCCTCTATACTCTTATGTAGAATACTCTTCCCCTACCTACATAGCTCACATGTCCTTCAAATCTGCATTCAAATGGCACTTTCATGAGGCCTACCCTAACTATCCTGTTATAAATTGTCATCACTTTCCTCATTCTACACTTTCAATTCCCTCTGACTCTGCTTATTTTTCCTCTATGGCACCTTTCATTGTCTAATGTGTAATCTATTATCTCTCTAATCCTGCTACTGTATCCAGAGAGAAGCATTTTTGTTTATTAAGCTCATTTATATGTGTGTGTATATATACACACACACACAAACACACACACATCCCTAGAGCCTACAAGAGTGCCTGACACAAAACAGGTGCTCAATGCGTATTTGAGTGAATAAATGAAATGCAGCAATCCCATGGGAAATTCTGATGTCCATTTTATACTTCATGTTCTAACAAGTACTCTTTTTTTTTTTTACAAGTACTCTTAAGATTTTGTCAAATCTTCTGAAAAAGCATCAACTCATGCTCCGAGGAATAAGAGAACCACAAGTAAGAGCAAGGTTAGGGAAACCTTTACTGTTACTAGAGAGGAAATTACAGTCAACTGACATCTTCCTACTAGTGTGTATGGAGACAGCTAAATATAGTCCTGACAGTTGGTGCGTTTTGTTTGTTTTTTTCCTGGATTGTGTATCTAAGATGAAATAGACAGCCAATAAGACTTCTTAAAACCAGCAACATTTTCCCTGCCTTCTAAATCATTTGCAGTAAATGATATTGCTGAAAAGAAACTTAGGTAGGATCTCTAGAATACGCCAAAATAATAAAAAATATAGGTCTACAGATGTTATCTTTCCATTAGATATACTACAACTGAAGATTGGAATAAGAGAATAAAAAAGGAGGATAAAAAAGGCAATGGCTGATATTAAGAGTGAAGTTTGGATTGCTAGTCCATAACTTATGATATCTGAATGATAGACTCTGTACCAAGACCTATCTTAGAAAAACTGATAAGAAAATGTACTTGAGTGAAGATACCATTAAAAAACTTTAAATTTAAAATGGAAGTGAGAGAAAAATAGTAAAGACATAAAATGATAGCCCCAAAGAACTTAAAACATGACCCAGGAGGGTGATAAAAACCCTGAAGATGACTTCATAGGTATCACTGATTTGGGGGAATATGTAACTCAAATGGATCTTTTATTTATTTTTTTGTTTAAAGATTTATTAATGAGAGACACACACACAGAGAGAGAGAGAGACAGAGACAGAGACACAGTCAGAAGGAGAAGCAGGTTCCATGCAGGGAGCCCAACGTGGGACTCGATCCTGGGACTCCAGGATCACGCCCTGGGCCGAAGACAGGTGCTAAACCGCTGAGCCACCCAGGGATCCCCTCAAATGGATCTTTTAGTAGGGGAAATAAAACAAGTTTATATCAAGAATGCTTATCTACAACTTTCTGAAGACCTAGGAACTTGGTGGTGATTGAAAGCAGCACCAAACTCTAGAGATTTCTTAGGATAGATCAAAGAAGGAAGGAAGAAAAGACCTAACATACACATTAATTATTAAACTAACAGAAGATATACAAATGGCCAACAGGTATATAAAAAGATGTTTGATGTCACTATCAGAGAAATGCAACTCAAAAGTATGAGAGGGGGTGCCTGGGACTCTCGATCTCGGGGTTGTGAGTTCAAAGCCCTCATTTGGTGTGGAGATTACCAAAATATAAATATTTATATTTATATACATATATTTTACTTATTTATATAAGTATAAATCTTTTTTTAAAGGCATATTATTTCATACATGTTACAATAGCTATTATCAAAACAAACAAAAAAGGGAGTGAATGGGTGACGGGCACTGGGTGTTATTCTGTATGTTAGTAAATTGAACACCAATAAAAAAAAAAAAATAAATAAAAAAAAATTAAAAAAAAAAAAAAAAAAAAAAAAAAAAACCCCAAAAGACAACAAGTTTTGGCAAGGATGTAGAGAAACTGAATACTGTTTAGTGGGAATATAAAATGGTGTAGGCAGTACAGAAAACAGTATGGAAGTTCCTAAAAATTAAAATTAGAACTACCAGATGATCTAGCAATCAAATTTCCACATATTTATTCAAAAGAACTGAAATTAGAACATTGAAGAGGTATACTACTCATTGAAGCATTTTTCTCTTAAAAGCCAAGATGTGGAAACAACTATAAGTCCATCAAAGGATGGATAAATAAAAAAATGTGGCGCACACATAAAATGGAATATTCCTCAGTCTTGAAAAAGAAGGAAATCTTGCAATATGCAACACAGGTGAACTTTGGGGGGGGACATGATGCTTGAAGTTAGTCAGTCACAGAAGGGCAAATACTGCGTGACTACATGCAATTATATGAGTTATAGTCATATAGTCAAACTCACAGAAACAGAGAGTAGAATGGTGGTTGCCAGGAACTGGGATGTACTGGAAATGGGAAGTTGCTAACCAATGGGTATAAAGTTTCAGTTGTACAGGATGATTAAGTTCCAGAGATCTGCTCTACAACATGGTGCCTATAATTAACAATACTGTACTGCACATTTAGAAATCTGTTAAGAGGACAGATCTCATGTTAAGTGTTCTTACCACAATACAATAAAATTTAAGAAAATTTTAAAATAAACTACTGATTACTTGGTCTGGTAGAAAAGATATCATGCAGATAACCATATTGACAGAAAAATACAATATAAGATTAAAGAAGTACTTCAATTCTCTGGACATCACTAGAAGCTCCTATGGCCAAAATCAGCACACCTGACAATTATCTCTAATATTTTAGGAAGCAACAAGTGATATTGCTATTGTGCATCCAATTCTGAATACCACCACCAAAAAAGGCTAGTAAAATGGAGGTGCTCTCTTTGGAAGAAAATTATTTCTCTATCTGAAAAGCTTGCCTTCAGCCATGTTATATATAGGCAGAGGTATATTTGAGAGGTAAGAAAGGGAGGAGATACCTAAGTAACCAAGTCAACTCCAGAAATAATGGGATAATTCAGTGCTATTTATTGCTAGTGTCTGCATAGCTTCATAATAGAAATCAGAATAATCCTTTTTTTGAGCCCTCAGTAAAGATTACCTTGAAATTGGGGAGGCACGGTGACTCTATAAAAATGACTTAAGAGACATCCTGAAATTATGCAAAAACTAGATTTCTTTGAGTATTCATCGTGTATTAATGATTTGGCCAGGCTCTGACTATGCATTGATCTACCTACCTCATTTTATCTCCATAACATCACTATAGTACAGATCTGATGAACCCATTTTATTGACAAGAAAATTGTAGAGAATTTATATCACTTCTCCCAGGACACATTGCTGGTAAGCAGCAGGGCCAGACTTTGGACTCAATCTGCTTAACTCTACACTCTACGTATTTAACCTAAGCAATAAAACCTTCCCTCAAATTTAGGAACTCAAAATAAATTCATCCTGACCATGTAATTACAGATGTATTATCTGACCACACATTCCTGGATTAATTTAGAACCAGTTCCAATTATTACTTTCACACAATTGCAAACAATGAAACAAACTGCTATATTTAACACAAGGCAAAAGAAATAAAAGAAAATGGAAGGCTCCAAGGCTGAAATACTCTACCATCTAAAAATAAACTTTTAAAAATTAATTTCTATAGATAAGCTTTAAAAAGATTTTTAAATAAAGTGTTCAAAACAAACATGACAGAAGTTTGCCACCAATATGATTCCAGGATAGTCTTCAAGGAGCCCTCAATAACAGAAAAAATATTACTTTAACACTGAACTTTTAAAACAACCAGATTAATGAGATCTGAGGCTGGGACCTACTTCCCAACAGCATAATATTAACTTCTCCAAATTTTCAGGTAAAGTCTATTTTATATTCCCAATAAAACCTTAACCACTTTGATGTAGTCATTTCATCTGATGAAGGCTACTGGTCTGAAAATTGCACTAACTCTTTCAGACCATGAAGATACTCCCAAACACAAAACTCAGTAGTGGACAATGGCAATACACAAATATTAGAAAAATGCAGAAGAAATAGGATAAGAATATTCTGTACTATGTATCATTCAAAATGAGACTTGGAACAACTTTAAGGAAACCACTGGGAAATGACTGAAAGCAAAACTGAGGTGGGGGAGTCCTCCAAGGACAGTGTTCAAGTGATGACTTAATCTGGCAACTCAAACTTTGAATACCTCCCTGTAGCATAGGTACCAGACTACACTAAACTAATCAATGACTGGCACAAAAAGCTACATTAATATGCACACTAAACTAGTTTTAGTATTCAATCTATCATCAAGGTAAGTAAGGTAGTGAATTTTTTAAATGTTACTTATGGTTGAACACTGATTAGTAATAACTGCCATTTACTAGCTGTGTAACTCTCAAGAAAAGCTTCCTAAACTCAGAATCACAGACCATCTATGAAAGAGAGACAACAGCATTTGTGACAAAGGGCTTCAGTGAGGACTAAATGAGATAAGTAAAGGGGAGAGTGTGATGCTTGGCTCAGAATAAGCACTCAAAAATATATATTTTTTAAAGATTTTATTTGATAGAGAAAGCATGAGGGGGTGGGGGCAGAGGGAGAGGGAGAAGCAGACTCCCAAATGAGTAGGAAGCCCCATGTGGGGCTCAGTCCCAGGACCCCTGGATCATGACCTGAGCAGAAGACAGACGCTTAACTGACTGAGCCACCCAAGCACTCAAAAACATGGACTACAATCATAATAGTTATTACTGTACTTTAAATATACCACCCTAGATATGAAATAATTGTTTCCTATCTATGATTACCTCTCTCACTTTCAGGCTTACAGGGCCCTGTATCTCTCTTAAAGCTTCTTGGGCGGGAAAGTTAAAACTATTACTTAATCATAAATCTTTTAATTTCAATCCTTATACTATTTATTCAATGTATATCACCAACAAATATCAGCTAGGATTTCTACTTGCAAAAGTAGAGTGTTGGGCAGCCCGGATGGCTCAGTGGTTTAGCACCACCTTCAGCCCAGGGCCTGATCCTGGAGACCAGGGATCAAGTCCCACATCAGGCTCCCTGCATGGAGCCTGTTTTTCCCTCTGCCTGTGTCTCTGCCTCTCTCTGTGTGTGTGTCTTTCATGAATAAATAAATAAAATCTTAAAAAAAAAAAAAAGTGTTTTGGGATGCCTGGGTGGCTCAGCAGTTGGGCGTCTGGCTTCGGCTCAGGTCATGATCCCGGATCTGGAGATCGAGTCCCACATCGGGCTCTCTGCGGGGGGCCTGCTTCTCCCTCTGCCTGTGTGTGTCTCTGCCTCCCTCTGCGTCTCTCATGAATAAACAAATAAAAATCTTTTTTTAAAAAAAGTGTTTTATTGCTTTAATCAGTACTCATATTTTTCACCTGCTAATTCAAAAATAATAGCGATACATATTTAAGCTGTGTTGAATATATAAGGGTGTCATTATTTAATATCCATTGTTATTTTATTCTTTACAATTTATCTTATCTAAGAATGTTTATAAAAGAAATAAATAAGGACACCTGGGTGGCTCAGTCGGTTAAGTCTGACTCTTCATTTTGGCTCAGGTCATGACCTCAGGGTTGTGAGACTGAGCCCCACTTCAGGCTCTGCACTGGGTATGGAGCCTGCTTAGGATTCTCTGCATGTTTCTTTAATAAGCTCTGAAAGTGTTTCTAAAATTGTTCGGGCAGCCTGGGTGGATCAGCGGTTTAGTGCCACCTTCAGCCCAGGGTGTGATCCTGGAGACCCGGGACTGAATTCCATGTCAGGCTCCCTGCATGGAGCCTGCTTCTCCCTCTGCCTCTCTGCGTCTCTGCCTCTCTCATGAATAAATACATAAAAATCTTTAAAAAAAAAAATAAAATTGTTGTTCATAGGCAAAAACTCTTAAGCGACCATAATTCCCACTAATCGTGATGAAAAATATACAAAACTTCCGGTATCAAGCAGCTCAAGCATCAAGCAGGCAATTGCAATAACAGTCATTTATAGGCACATTCTCTAAATAGCAATGAACTGTCCAACTAAAAAAATGTGAAACTTGTTGGATGATATCTTAGTAGCAGCTCCATCATCAGCACTTGCCACCCTGCCAGTTGTTAAGATGTATTCAACAAGTTAGCAAGAATTTACCTGTTCAAACTAATTATTGATTAAATACCATCCCCTTTGGGGCATCTGGGTGGCTCAGTCAGTTAAATGTCTGCCTTTGGCTCAGGTCATGATCCTGGGATGAGCCCTACATCAGGTTCCCTGCTTAGCAGGGAGTCTACTTCTCCCTCTCTCTCTCTGTCCCTCCTGCCAGCTTGTGCTCACTTGCATACTCTCTCAGTAAATTAAAAAAAAAAAAAAAAATCATCTCCTTCATTCCTACAATAGTGCTCCACTTCAAATTCTCAGACTTACCCCCCCTTATTTTTTTGATGAGAAAAACACAAGTTTACATGTCCTTTATAACTCACATTGAAAGTATCTCTAATTTTAGTTGGTTTCTCACCTGTTTTCATTCTCTATCTTATTATACTACCAACAGAGCATTTTTGCAACTTCACAGTTTGTTCTTTTGAAAGAAGTATTCTAGCGGTTAAAAAGTCAAATTCAGGGCAACACAGTCATTTTGGCTAGATTCACCCTATTCATTGAATTCCCTTGCTTCATGGTTTCGAACATTTAATGTTCTCACATTCTTTAATTTATTACTGGCAGTAAAACCGGCAATCCATTTAAGATAATTTATGAATGAGAATCATCTTTCAGAAGATATGATTTTGACACAAAACCACAGGATTTGAGAGTCCACTAAGCAGGAGTCTACACCAAACTGATAATAAGAACAAAAACCAGGTTGAAAGGCCTCAACACCACAGGCACCCAAGCAGATTACAGCCAAGCTATAAGCAAAAGAATTTGCACACATAGCAAAACTAAGTGTATGTGCAAGTCTTATGTTAAGTAAAAACAGAGCCCTCATTTAGCCAGAGATGAGTGTGTATGCTCAGAAAAATACAGATCTTCCTTGACGTACTATGGGGTTATGTCCTGATAAGCCCATTGTAAGCTGAAAATGCATTTAATACACTTAGCTTACTGAACATCATAGCTTAACCTAGCCTACCTTAAATGTGCTCAACTTGTATTAGCATACAGTTGGACAAAATCATCTAATATAATGCCTATTTTATAACAAAGTACTGAACATCCCATGTGATTCACTGAATACTGTACTGAAAGTGAAAAAACAAAACTGTCGTAAGTCTATCAGTTGTTCACCCTTGTGACCACAGGGCTGAGAGCTGTGGCTCACTGCCATTGCCCAGCATCACAAGAGTATGGTACCACACAGCACTAGCCTGAGAAAATATCAAAATTCAAAGTACAATTTCTACTGAATGCATACCACTTTCACACTATGATAAAGTTGAAAGATTGTAAGTCAAACTATTATTAAGATGGGGACCATCCGTGATACATTAGTGAATTAAATGAAGGAAATGGCTTTAATAAAGGCTACTTGCCTTTAAAGCATGCATTTTGCATGACCCACTAATTTTTACACAATTACAACAACTTGGAGTGAGCAAATAAGATACTAATTTTTCCACTTTGCGTCTATTAACATGAAGAAATAATTCTGCTCTCAAATAATGTATTAAAACATTAATTTGTCTTGAAATGTATTAAAAAATAAGATGGACAGAAAGATGGATATATATAATAAAGCAAATACAGTAATTTTAAAAATTTATTTATTTATTTATTCATGAGAGACACACAGAGAGAGAGAGGCAGAGACATAGGCAGAGGGAGAAGCAGGCTCCATGCAGAAAGCCTGATGTGGGACTTGATCCCAGGACCCCGGGATCATGACCTGAGCCAAAAGTAGACTCTCAACCACTGAGCCACCCACTCATTCCCAAGTACAGTAAATGTTAATGTAAAAATCTTGGGAGAGGAGTATATGAGTATGTAATGTAAAGTTCTTTCAATTTAGCTGTAGATGAAAAACTTATTTGGGGGGAGAATTGCATTTACCTTTATTTTCTGACCAAGCTCTCCTATCATAGAAATGTTATTTTTCTGCTACAATGTGACACTATACCTGAAAATATGGTATACAGACACATGATAGTCACATGGCAGGAATTTATTAACTTAATATTTCCTCATACAACTTATACCCTATTAAAAATGCAGGGGGAAGGAGAACCACAAAGCTAAAACAAAGGCTAATCTTGAAAGATTAGCAAAGGCTAACCAAAGAGACAATCAATTAATACTAGCTTCTTACAAGCCTTCTTTCGAGACACCGGGGTGGCTCAGCAGTTTAGCACCTGCCTTTGGCCCAGGACTTAATCCTGGGGTCCCGGGACTGAGTCCCACATCGGGCTCCCTGCATGGAGCCTGCTTCTCCCTCTGCCTATGTCTCTGCCTCTCTCTGTGTGTCTCTCTCATGAATAAATAAATAAAATCTTAAAAATAAAAAAGCCTTCTTTGATTTGTAACTGGATTCAAAATCTGAGTGAATTACATCACTAGGCTAGTTCTGTTTCAAATAAAATGTAAAAATATAAATACTTAATGATCCAATTTTAGATGTGCTGAAGAGAGGACAAAATATAGTTAACAACATTAATTTTTACCTTGATTAAAAAGCTACAACCAGACTTAGAATATGCTCTGTACAGGGGAAACCTGATATAAACTTTAACCCTCTTTTTAATCTTTAACTTCATGTTTTAATATATAACACAAGTATAGACAAAAGCATTTCCTTCTAAAAATAACAAATCAGTATGCGTAATGTGTATAATACCTACTGTACAGGGGTCTTTAAACAACTATAAAATAGACCACAAAGTAAGGTTTTAATACATCCTATCTCAGATTTCTAAAAGCACTGAAGAACCCACTAACTCCAGAGATAAATGTGGTTGGAGGAAAGCCAGTGGTACTATCAAATGTCAGCTGACAATCTTATCTCTAAATAATTGTTCAGAAGTTAGAATACAGAAACCTTTGCACTGTCTGCCACATTAAAATGAACTTTTAAATACTTCCACCACCACAGGGTAGGGCAAAATAATTTATGATCCATCTCTCCATTCTTTTTAAAAAATCTGTTCCTTTCCCATTAGAAATCAGATATACATTTATGAAATAAATGGGCAAGGAAAACTCAAAAGGAATTCCTAAATCTGAAGAAACATTTTTAAAAGTATCTTAAGGGCGCCTGGGTGGCTCAGTTGGTTGAGCATCTGCCTTTGACTGGGTCATTGATCCCAGGGTCCTGGGATGCTAGAGTCCCACAATCAGGCTCCTTGTTCAGCGGGGAGCCTGCTTCTCCCTTTCCCTCTGCCTGCTGCTCCCTCTCTGCTTGTGCTATCAAACAAATAAATAAAATCTTAAGAAAAAAACAGTATCTTAATTGGGGGAGGGGCAAGCATAAATATCACAGCAGTTAATTTTGTCCCTTCCTATTCAATATAAATATTGAAAGAAATGTCTTTACATTTTATTTTTTTTTAATTTATTTATGATAGTCACAGAGAGAGAGAGAGAGAGAGAGGCAGAGACATAGGCAGAGGGAGAAGCAGGCTCCATGCACCGGGAGCCCGACGTGGGATTCGATCCCGGGTCTCCAGGATCGCGCCCTGGGCCAAAGGCAGGCGCTAAACCGCTGCGCCACCCAGGGATCCCTGTCTTTACATTTTAATCACATGTATGCTGATTTTATCTGAGGGAATAATTCTTACTTCTCACAAAATAGACCTCTATCTGTTGTAATCACAAAAAGTTTGTTTTCCAAGAAAGATGCATGAATTTGACTCTCCTTTCCAAAATGAAAAAATGCTTTGAAATACTCATCTAAATATTTACCAAACAAATGTGTTTAAGCAATTCTGTGAAATCAATGCTATGATCATTTACATAGTTTTAGTTTGTACACATAGAAGATTTTTAGACCTAATTTCTATTTCATCTTTAAAGCTAACTTGGCTCATGCAAGAACAAAATATACTAGTTCAATAAACTCTTCTTCAGCTCACAAACAGGTACTTAATAATCTTGCTCTATTACACTAAATAGATTCTAATGGGTAAAAGAGATTTTCAATCGCCATGTTTTAACTTGTTGCTGTTTTCTCTATCACTGCAGTGAATGTATAATGGAGGACTAAATTTCCTAAGTATATTACAAATACATCTTAGAGGAAGTTTTATAGTAAGGGCTCTAATAGGCAAACACAGTATTAAAAGACAAGGAGCTTAGGCTACTACGATTTCCCTTTAACCCAATACAAAATAGCAAAAAAAACATGTAGGTTTCTCCTTTGGCTCTTTCTGAAATGTCCCTGTTATTCCTAACTCTGCCATAGTTCTTCAGATTTTACAGAACACCCCCAAATCTACCAGTTAAAAAAAAAAAAAAAAGGAAAATTCCCCTTTTAAAATTAAACCCAGCAGATCTAAGGTTGGGGGGGAAGGAATGGTTTTATCTACTCTAGGATTTGGTAAACATCCAAAATACACTCTGTATCTTAACTAGAAGTTTGAGGGGGAGAGAAACCTCATAGCACTAGATGACTAATGAATACATGTCTAAAAACCATGTATAAGAATTTAAATTTTACTATAATTAGCATAGAATTTATGAGATATCAGGAAAAATCTCCTACATTCATAACCTTATCAATCCTTCCATTATGTTCTGGCAACTATACTTGACAAAAATCAAAACATTTAGGTAATTATTTTAGATTGCTTTGGGGTTTTGTTTTTGATCTGTTCATCAAAGACCAAATTTTTATTACTCATAGAGATACTACCAATGGCCATGCACTAAATACG
The DNA here is from genome assembly GCF_003254725.2 of Canis lupus dingo. Classification (NCBI taxonomy): domain Eukaryota; kingdom Metazoa; phylum Chordata; class Mammalia; order Carnivora; family Canidae; genus Canis; species Canis lupus. The sequence continues at coordinate 29,429,384 of NC_064265.1, read as the reverse complement.
TGAACACTGCTTAGGTGTGTGGTCTACTTTTAAGGGCAACTTAGAATGCTGCAACTATAAAATCCCATTGAATGTAGACTTTGTTGTTTTAGAGATCACTATTCTTAATAAGCAGTTTATAAAAGTGCAAGTAAAATTCAAATATGCAGGCTGCTGAATAAAGTTAAGGGCCTGTGAAAACTACTAGCAAATTATGTTTATCTTTACTGATAAAGATTTTGCTGAACCACACTTAATATCTTAGTAAAGATGATCACAACCATGTTGGTTTACATTACTTATTACAAAAATATTCCCCAAATCAGTGATTCTCAAAGGAGTTTCCACAATTAGAAATCACTCCATACTACAAGAGATGTTACTGATTGGCATGTGCTGAGCATGTGAAAACTGCTGAAGCAGAAAAATGTGTTGAGCACCACACTACAATTTTAAAGTAATGGTTGGGGGAGGATGCTGCCCTAAGAGACACTATGACTAGAAACATTACAGTAGGGGCACCTGGTTGGCTCAGTCGATTAAGCGTTGACCTTCAGCTCAGGTCATGCTCCCAGGATCCTGGAATCAAGTTCTACATTGGGCTCCCCACTCACCAAGGAGTCTGTTTCTCCCTCTCCCTCTGCTTCTCCCTGGGTTCATGCTCACACATGTGCTCTCTCACAAATAAATAAAATCTTAAAAAAATAAAACTACAGTACTCCTCACTTATCCACAGGAAATGTGCTTCGAGACCTGAGTGGATGCCTAAAACCACATACTATCAAATCCCCTATCACTCTCTTTCCCTAAACATACATACCTAGAATAAAGTTTAATTTATAAATTAGGTACAGTAACATATTAACAAGATAGAACAATTATAACAATATACTGCAATGTTATGTGAATGCGGTCTCTCTCAAATTGCCTTATTGTACGACAGTTACTAAGCCTTCTTTTGGGATCCCTGGGTGGCGCAGTGGTTTGGCGCCTGCCTTTGGCCCAGGGCGCGATCCGGGAGACCCTGGATCGAATCCCATGTCGGGCTCCCGGTGCATGGGGCCTGCTTCTCCCTCTGCCTGTGTCTCTGCCTCTCTCTCTCTCTCTCTCTATCATAAATAAATAAAAATTAAAAAAAAAAAAGCCTTCTTTTAAGATAAAATGTCTATGTGATGAGATTATATGAGGTAACATGGACACTGCCATAGCATTAGGAGACCACTGACCTGACAATTCATTAGAAGGATTACCTGACTCTGGATCGCTACTGACCTCAAAACCTGAACTGTGAAAAGTGAATAAGGAGTGACCACTCTACTATGATTTAATGGATAGGGCTAGATACACCTCAATGTACAATACAGACCCATGGGTTGAAAACTACCCTCAAGTGACTTTCAAATATCCAATTGGGCATTCACATAGGTAAAAATTCATTTATAACTAATCCCAATTTTAATTCTGTATTAAATACAAATCACAAAATATGCTTCACAGAGTTTAACATGCATAGAATTTTCTAGGAATCCACCTATCATGTAAATGGGGAGACTATCTTCTTGGGTTTTGTTTGACAGTGTCTATTATTTTGTCTTCATTTTTGAAAAAATATTTTTGCTCTTTTTTCTTTCAGTACTTTAAAGTTGTCACCCAATTGTCTACTTGTTTGCACTGTTTCTGTGGGGTTTTTTGTTGTTTTTTTTTTTTTTTTTTAAGATTCCTATTTATTTATTTATTCGTGAGAGACAGAGAGATGCAGAGACACAGGCAGAGGGAGAAGCAGACTCCATGTAGGGAGCCCGATGCGGGACTCAATCCCAGGTCTCCAGAAATCAGGCCCTGGGTCAAAGGTGGCACTAAACCGCTGAGCCACCCAGGCTGCCCTGTTTCTGTTTTATTAACTCTGTTCCTCTGTATAGATTTCTCTTTTAGCTATCTTCAAGATTTTCTCTCTGTCCTTTGTTCACATCACTATAAATATGATGTCAAGGTAAGTTTTGTTTGAATTAGGGGGGCGGGATTTACCTTCCTTGGTATTATCTAAGCTACTGGATCTGTGGTTTGATGTCTGTCATTAATTTTGGAGATTTTTCTATTATTTCCTCAAACATTTCAATATTTATTCTCTTTTCTCTTCTTGTGAGATTCCAATCATTTATATATTAAAATGATATATAAATATATCTATCCCCAAGCTCTAGGGTGTTTCATTTTAACTTTTGTGTGTCAGGTAATTTCTTCTACCCTCACTGATTCTTTCCTTGGCTATGTCAATTCTGATAAGTCCAAAAGCATTCTTCATTTCTTTACTGTGTAATAATAACTCTAGCATTTCTTTTTATTCTGATAGTTTCTATCAGCTGCAATTACCCACCTGATCTTGCATGTTGCCCACTCTTCTGTTCAACCTTTAAAGTAATTTTAAATCCCCTAGCAGGTAACAGCATCTATATTAATCTAAGTATATTTCTGATGACTGCTTTTTCTCGAGAATTTTTTGCCTTTTTGTATGCCTTATAATTTTTGGTTGAAAACTTGACATGTATAGAACAGTAGAGACTGAGGTAAATGATTTTTGTGGCTGGAAATGGACACATCTTTTCTTAACTAGGTCTTTAGTGCAGGGTTTGTGTTCATCTGTTTAGGAATTGGGCTAGATTTATGATTTGCTGTTGCTATGGTTATTCTCAGTGCACCACAGGCTTCAAAAATCTGCAAAATAGTTAGTGCCTATGGTGGGGGATGGTTTACTAAAGCAAAGTCTATTTGATTCTTTGTGCTGTGCCTCTTGGCATGATGTTGTTCCTAGTAATATTCTGCATTCACTTGTTATTCAAAACTTCTTAGAGTGGCAGGGAGTGGAGATACAGTCTTTGTAGTTCCGATTAAGGTTCAGTCTTAGGTATATACTGTATCCCTGGATTTCAGGGGTGTGATCTTCTTATTCATCCTGGCTGCATTTTAACCTCAGTACCCCTCCTGGAGAAGATTCTTTCCCCTTTTCTTGTTTTGCCCAGCTCAATGAATGCTCACCAACAGAGCCAGCAGGGATGCCCTTCCCTTCGCAGATTAAGATTTTTGTTCCATAAAAGAGACAAAGAGATAGAGTTTTGTGCCCCTCTTGAAAGCTGCGCTGCTTTTCGCCTCCTATATCAGCACCACAACAGACCCCAAAGACTCCCCATGGTTCTTTCCAATCTTTTCTTTCTTTCTTTCTTTCTTTCTTTCTTTCTTTCTTTCTTTCTTTCTTTCTTTTTCTTTCTTTCTTTCCTTCCTTCCTTCCTCTTTTCTTTCTTCCTTCCTTCCTTCCTTTCTTTCTTCTTTTTCAATCTTTTCTAAGAATGCCCAGTGAGTTTGTGGAGAAAGACCTTGGAAAAAGGTACACTCGGCCTTCATCAGCCTGTCAATTATTCTAGCTGAACTCTTCTCACCAGTGTTATGTCCAATGAATGTGAAACTGAATTCATGTCTACTCTCTCCCCTTAAATTCCAGGCCAGTGGTTTGCTGTGTGACCTCAGTTCTTTAGCAGGTGTCAAAAAAAGTCAAGAATTTGGGTGTCTAGGTGGCTCAGGTCATGATCCTGGGGTCCTAGGATCAAGTCCCACACTATGCTCCCTGCAAGGAGCCTGCTTCTCCCTCTGCCTATGTCTCTGCCTCTCTCTCTCTCTCATGAATAATAAATAAAATCTTAAAAAAAAAAAAAAAAGGTCAAGAATTTAAAGTGAGTCCCATTCTTTTTTGGTGCAACAGTGAGAGCAAAGCTTCTTTTATCCCAAGACCGGAGTCAGAAGGTGGTTATATAAAAACTATCTCCTGATAATAGAGCAGGTGTTACAAACTGTTTGAAATGAAAAGGGGGTCTTTATTGGGTTTCATGAAGTTGAGAAACAGTGATTCAAAGGATTTCTTTCTAAACAACTCCCCTTTAACCACTGCTAAATTACAGTCAACATTTAGGCCTAAAACTATTAGCAACCAAATCCTTGCTATAGTTTATCTGCACAGCCTTGCTTCTATTTTACTAATTTTAAGTACCTCAATCAGAGAAGCAGGGGAAAGGTAAGTGCTATGAAAAATCTCAAAATCACCTGTGTAAGCAGAAATGGTTAAGGAATGGAGCCAAATTAGTTAAAACAGATCTTTTAATTTCAACTGTAACTTAGTATGTATTGAGAACCAGATTCCGCTATCAAGCTTTTTACAAATTTAATGAAGTCAGCATTGTTACAGTCTACCTTGGCAACTAGCTTCTATTTATTTGTGGATAAAGTTAAATTCTTATAAATAACTCCTGCTTTCCGTGATTCCTTAACTTTTGCATTGATAATGCTTATATAGTTTAGCCCATTTACTACTGTCACTTTAGAAAAAGAGGAACATCCATTGCCTCCCAGTGGAATACAAATGGTGGTATTTTCCATGAACTAGACTAGAGACTTAAGGTTCTTGACATTCCTATCTCTTAATAACCCTCTGACTATTCTTTTCCTCCCTTAATATGTTCTACTTCCTGTTTTCAAACTAGGAATACAGTGTAACATTTTCTAAACAGGACTTATGCCCCATTGTGACATTAATAGCAGAAGCCAAGTTTGAGATATAGCTGCTTAAACATTGTTTCATAATACATTTAAAATGTTAACAAAGTTTTAGCTTACATGCTAAATTCAGTCAAACAATACAGCACTTTCCAAAACCAAAGAAATGTGAATCAAGTCTTTTTTGAATAGCCAGTTTCTTACGGGTAGTTTTCAAATTTTCTTTTCTTTTTTTTTTTTTTTAAATTTTTAGGGCAAGTCCTATTTCAGATTCCCATAGACTCACAGAGTCCTGATGACATACTGCAAAACCTGACCACTGTAATTTCCTCAAACTCTGCAGATGGTACTTTCAAACCTAGAAATCGATCAGATCCATAGAGTAAGAAAGAAAATACAGTAAGAAAGACAATCACTGGGGCAGACTCTGAATTTTTTTTTTGTTTGTTTTTTGCGAAAACATTATACTCCCAAGAGACTCTAAATAACCCTACAGCGCAAAGCCCTCCATAGGGGAGGTAAAAGCATCAAGCGGAGGCCCTCCTGTTTGAAGGAAACCACAGTAGGATAAAAAGGGGAAAAGTAGAGAAGAGAGAAATCATTACTTTCGAGAGAGACCACAGCCACGTGGGGGGGGGGGGGGCTTTTTTTAAGGCCTCCCTCCCCCAAACAACTGGAAAATGAGACAATCTAAAGACATCAACTGATAAAAAAAAAAAAAAAAAAAACCCACCTCAGGACCAGAGTGGGTAACTGAACACCCTACAGGAAAACAATGTAAGGGAAGACACTCTTCTTAAGGATAAGAAGTCAAATCTGCGTCTCACCGCCACTCACTGAGCGTCTGAGTCCTTCTTCACTCACTCCAAAGGCCACATTCAGAGGCAACACCACAGCAGTGAACCAAAGGCCACTGCAAACAGGCTCCCCTGCAGGAAAGTAAAAAACCTTGGGGGGTAAGCTTGATTTTGGAAAAGGAAGAAGCCTGGAGAAGAAACGTCGCGGGTCCTTCCCTCCCCATAACCCCCCCTCCAATCTCCCAAGGAAATGAAACAAAGCCAATCCAAGAACCTCAAAGTCGACACCGCGCGTGAGGGGAAGGAGGGTCGCGGACCCCGACAAACAAGAGTTGCCGGCAACCAGCAGAAAAGTGCATTCAGACTAGGAAGCTGCGAGAGAATCCCGAGGGCGGAGCCCGGAGGGGAACGAGGGGTGTGTGGGGGTAAGGATGTGCAGAGGGAATCTGGGGACCAAGGCGAGTAGGAAACGAAACAAACAATCCAAAAAAAAAGAGGGGAGGGGTGGGGCTGGACACGGCAGCGCCCTGGGAGAATGTCACTTGCAGCCGGGGGGATCCGACGGGAGGAACCCGACCGGCAGCCCTGGGGGAGGGTCACCTGCTCTCCTTAGCAGCTGGAGGCTGCGGCGGCCAAGACACCACCCCTCCTTCTCCCAGCCCTCAGCCCCCCAAGTCCCCGTGGCGCGGGGAGAGGGTTAAGGCAGAGCCCCACAGGCCGGTGCCGGGAGTGGTTTACCTTCGCGGGAGGCTGGAGACGCTCCAGCCCGAGCTCCTCCCGCCGCCGGCTCTGCGTCCGGAGTGAGTTGAGGTGCCCTCCGGCCTCCTCCCGCTCACCACTTCCCCTTTCCCCCGTCGGGGCCCTGTAGCTCCGCTGCCGCGGGTTCCTGGTGCCGCGGCGGCGCGGCCTCCCCGCCCCCTCCGCCTCCTCCCTCTGCCTCTCAGAGGCTCACTCTGGAGGCCGCCATCTTCGCTCAGGGTTTCAGCAACCGCGCTCCACTACGCCTGCGCCGCCACCGCCCCGGCGGTCACGAGACCCCGTCAGCTGATTCCGGCTCTTCCGCCTTCTGTCCCGCCCTCCCGCGCGCGCTGCTCGGCTCTCCCCGTCTCATTGGCCCCCTTTCCCAGAACCTCCGGGTTCCTACCCGCGAGCCCGCCCGCCCGCCAGAACTCACACATGCGCAGAGCGACGAGGCCAGCTGTAGGAGCCGGAGTCCACGCAGCGCCGGCGAGGGCGCGCCCGGGTGCGCGTGCGCGCGGGTGGAGCCACGCCCCTCCGGCGTGTTCTGCGAAGGTCACGCCCCTCGGCGTGTGGCTCCGGGTCCCGCGGGCGGTAGTGCTGCCTGCCGCGTCCCGGCTGTTTGTTTTATTTTATTTTTTTAAGATTTTATTTTATTTATTTATTAGAGACACAGAAAGAGAGAGAGAGAGGCAGAGGGAGAAGCAGGCTCCATGCACCGGGAGCCCGACGTGGGACTCGATCCCGGGTCTCCAGGGTCACGCCCTGGGCTGCAGGCGGCGCTAAACCGCTGCGCCACCGGGGCTGCCCGTCCAGGCTGTTTCTACGGTTAATTCCCCGAAGTCCTGTGCCAGAGCCTTTCCCCAGTCTCGCCCTGGGCTTTCAAATGCTTGTGGAGTGTCCGCGAGGCAATCCGAAGGCTCACCTGCTACCGAGTTTGGCAGGATGGCGAGCCAGCGGGTTCACCCCTCCCGAGACCTGCCGCAACGACAGTCGAGGGTTTACATCTGATTGGTCTGGGACGTCGCCAAGATTAAAGCTTGGGAGATGCCTCCGGCTTGCCTGTCGTCTGCTGGAGCGCCGGCTAGCTTCGTTTATTGTCTGCTGGCCACATGTCAGGGGTTTATTATTTGCATCACTTAGTCCTCAACTCTGAAAGTAGGAATTATCCTCGTTTTGCAGATAAATGAAAGCACCTTCCCCACAGTAACGGGCTTAGTGTTTGAACCCTCGCAGTCTGACTCCGTAGCCTTGTGCCCCCAATACCATCTCCCCGAACACACTTAGGAGCTAGCTGGAGGGTGGGGGCGTCAGGTTTCAGAAAAGGGGACTGTGAGCAAGTTTAAGGCACTTCAGTCTCCCAGACCTGAGTTCTAAAGATCACAGTTCAAAAATGAATGATTCTGCTGCAAAGTTCAAAAAAAAAAAAAAAATGGATGGGGGTGACTTGCATGGATACATTATTTCATGAAGGTTAAAGGTGTCTGATAAGCAGTTTAATATTCTGCAGCGCAGTGTTGGGACTGATTTCTCAGAGTCCCTTTCGGCGGTTGACTTGGTTTTAGAGATGGTGGTTGCAGAATGAAAAAATGTAGACAGTAGTTTTTACAGACTTTGCTTCTGGCTTTTATTGACCCTTTCTTTGCCCTACCTTGGGGCAGAAAAAGACTATATTTAACCTTATAGTAGTCTTTCCTGTACTGCAGCAGTAAGATAAGGATGCATCTAAGGGGTGGTGCCAGGAAGAGCTGGGTGTGGACAGAACCTTATACTGAGCAGAAGGGGAGGAGAAGAAAAAAGGAGGGCTGAGTTAAGGGGCTTTCTTGTCTTATCCCATGGAAACAGAAACTTATGTGTATGCAGCATGTTATAGGTTGCAAAGCCTCCCAGTAATTCCAGAAGTCTGTATGGAGCGTATTATTTTTATTTTGTAGAGGAAACAACCCCAGGGAGTGCAAGAGATTTGCCCAAGTGACCTAACTCCTAAAGGTTAAGCAGAGATTTAGTTGCAGGACTGGTAACATCAAGGCCTGTGAAATAGTAAACCTCCACACTGCCTCGCTGTTCAATAAATTTGAGATAAGACAGTATCAGTTCTAGGAGTTGGGAGGAGACTTAGGCATTCCAAAATGTCCCCAGCCCCAGTAGTGGAAAATTGCCTGCCTCCCAAAACATTTATCTTCCATTTTTAGAAGCTATCTAACTCAACCAACTTACTTATGACCTCTCTTTCATTTTCATAAGTATTTTGTTTTTTTCCCCTCTGTGTGACATCCCTTCATGTATTTGCCCATACAGCTCATTACCTGTGTCACTCTCCTCTAGTTATCACTGTGACTACCCCAGCCACAGCTTCCCATCTTCAGAAGCCATATCCCTCATGCTTTCAGCTGTTGCTTACAGGATGTGGTTTCAAGCCTTTTCACAATTGCCTTGGTGGCTCTTAATTTGATTTGTACAAGTTTGTCAGTGTCATTCTTAGGACACTGGAACTAAACGCAAGAGCCAGGAAGGGTAGGAGGACTTGTCTCTTCATTCCCTCTTCTTCCATTAAATCAGTACCCACCCCCACCTCCAACACACGTAGGCATTCTTTTTTAAAAGAGTGACAGATACAAAGCAAGCTTCTCAGACTTCTCTTTCTTTCTGGATTTGCCTTTTTAGTCAAAATTTAAATTTGCATTAGCTTTCCTAACACTTTCATAGTGCACACAAATCAAATTTAGTTAGGAAAGGAGAACATAGAAGATGCCCTTCTAAATTGTGTAACCTATACTGACAGTATTTCACAGCTTTTTAGGTATCAATAGCCTTCATCAGTGGTGTAAGTTAATTTATAAGGTAGGAGAGGTTTTAGATTTTAGGGAACTCACAAGATGTGAGTTTATCAAACTCCATATTGCTGTTAAATTGTTCTTCCTAATTATATCAATGTCCAGATCCAGGATAAATCCCTACAAACTGTGTAATTCAGCAAGATTGGAAGTGTTTCTAGTACAGTAGCCACTAACCCATGTAGATCCTGAATACTTGCTATAAAGATAAAATGCACACCAGATTTAATATGAAAAACTGTAAAATACTGCATTAATAATTTATATATTGAAAATATGTTGAAATAATATTTTGGATATATATATTTAGTTAAATAAAATACTTTATTAAAGGGGCGCCTGGGTAGCCTGGGTGGCTCAGCGGTTTAGCACCTGCCTTTGGCCCAGGGTGTGATCCTAGAGACCTGGGATCAAGTCAAACGTCGGGCTCCCTGCATGGAGCCTGCTCCTCCCTCTGCCTGTGTCTCTGCCTCTCTCTCTCTCTCTCTCTCTCTCTCTCTCTCGGTCTCTCTCTCTGTCTCTCAAGAATAAATAAAGAAAATCTTTAAAAAATAAAATAAAAAAATGAAGCGGTGCCTGGGTGACCAAGTTGATTAAGCATCCCACTCTTGGTTTTGGCTCAGGTCATGATCAAAGGGTCATCAGATGGAGCCTGGCTTTGGGCTCTGGACTTAGTAAGGTGTCTGCTGGAGTTTTTCTCTCCCTCTCCCTTTGCCTCTTCCTATGCTCCCTCTGGTTCTCTCTCTCAAATAAATAAATCTAAAAAAATACATTATTAAATTTAATTTCACTTGTTTCTTTTTTTAAAATGTAGCTACTAGAAAATGTAAAATGCTATAGGTAGCTGCTATTATATTTCTCTTGGAAGATGCTGGTTTAGAAAGTCTGTGCAGACACACAGAAAATACTTTTTAGTTGAGTTGGCAAGCTTGTAGTTCCCTCAGAATCATCTACCAGAATTCATTTAAAATTTTTATGTGGTTGTTTTTTGTCAGTTTTTCTCAAGAATTTATCTCCCTGCATACAGTTTTTTTGTGTTCCTCTATACTATTCTAATAGTTGCATAGACTTGAAATTATTGCTAACATGTGACGAATGATGATGACACAAGGATTCCTTGATGCATGTACGTATGTTTGTGCACATACACAGTTTCCATAATTTAAAAAAATCATAGTCTGGTCTCCCCTGCTCACTTAATCCTACCCCAGGAACTCTATTAATGATGTGGGAAACAAAGGCAGAAGGAAATGTAGATAAAACTAAATGTCCTTATAACCTGCAGCCTGTTGATAAATACTTGAGGCAGGCAGGGTCTAATGTTCCTCCATGAAGCTCCCAACTGTCTTACTGTGTTAATGCCTTGCTAGAGGAAAAAACAACCTTGGTTTTGCAAATCCTCGGGTGTCCCATGAATCTTCTTTAGCAAACGAAAATCCTTTTGAAACTTCCCTTATCTTTACTTCCCCCCTAAACCCCAAAGTATATAATCAGTTGCTCCTCATAATCCCAGGGCAGCAACTCTTTCTACCCACTGGTCCTGTCCCCGTGCTTTAATAAAACCACCTTTTGCATCAAAGACGTCTCAAGAATTGCTTCTTGGCTGTCAACTCCAGACCTCACCAACATTCAAAAACTACATTTAAAAACTACTCAGCCTGGGTGGCTGAGCAGTTTAGTGCCGCCTTCAGCCCTGGGCCTGATCCTGGAGACTGGGGTTGGAGTCCATGTCGGGCTCCCTGCATGGAGCCAGCTTCTCCCTCTGCCTGTGTCTCTGCCTCTCTCTCTTTGTTTCTCATGAATGAATAAATTAAATCTTAAAAAAAAAGAAAAACTGCGTCAATTATTACAAATGAAAACGTCTTTTTAAAAAGTATCATTGGGACACCTGGGTGGCTCAATGGTTGAGCATCTGCCTTTGGCTCAGGTTTTAATTCTGGGGTCCTGGGATTTAGTCCCACATCAGGCTAACTGCAGGAGCCTGCTTCTCCCTCTGCCTATGTCTCTGCCTCTCTCTCTGTGTCTATCATGAATTAAAAAATAAAATCTTTAAAAAAAATTAAAAGTATCATTGTTATATAAAGGATTTTGAATTTATTACCAAAAATATGCTTTCATTTAATTACAGAAAATTAGTTCTGATCATATTTTCAGGGTTGAATCAAGAGGAAAATGAAATACTTGGTATGTCATTTAACATTTTGAAACCATTACTGAAATATTAATTGATTAAGGAAAAGGCCTTTCTGTGTTCTTTGGTTAAACTTAACCTCAAAGGCTTTCCTTCTCTCTCCCTGTCTCTCTCTCTTTTTTGTAATATACACATTGCTGAGGATTTTCCAATTCAAATATTCTTACTAGTTAATGCAAACACTTTCAGTATTACCAGATTTGAGAAAAATCTACGCTTATATATGTTTTCCCATAGAGGGTTTTAAAGTGAACAAGATGCCCAATCTGCTCTGAAATTATTACAGTCAGACATTTTTACCCATCAGCCCTTCAAGGAAATATAAAGTGGTAAAAGATCACAGGCAAGTTCCTGACCCCCTCTGGGCCTCACTTCCCTCATCCTAAAGTAGGGATGTTGATACTATGAGAGATGGTAGTGAGAGTTAAAATATGTTACGTGGAGCACCTGCTTACTAAAAACACATAGTACCCACCTGCTGATTCCTACACTAAAGTTAATCCCAGCCTCTCCAGCTGGTTTATATAACCCTCGTGCTTGAGTTTCCTCCATCTGACCAAGACAAGGTAAACAGACATTTAAACTATCTATTACTCACAAAACAGGAAATTCAAGTTCTTGACAACTGTATCTGAATCCTCTTATCATGCAAAATCATAAAACAGTTCATGCCAAAAAGGTGTCATTAATTTTTTTTATTTCTTACAAGAGAACACAGAGAATTGCCTTGCTTAAAGTCATACATGAATGTTAATGACACAAAAAGACCTAGATGCATGCACTGTTTGCACAATAGAATATTTGAGTAATGAACCAAAATTTGATCGTGAAGTTCTTAGAATACCAAAGGCCCATTCACATAGAAATCAAGGTGAGGAACCGTCCTCTAAAGTTAATTAAGGGCAGCCCTGGTGGCTCAGCGGTTTAGCGCCGCCTTCAGTCCAGGGCGTGATCCAGGAGACCTGGGGTCGAGTCCCACATCAGGCTCCCTGCATGAAGCCTGCTTCTCCCTTGGCCTGTGTCTCTGCCCCTCTGTGTGTGTGTGTGTGTGTGTGTGTGTGTGTGTGTGTGTGTGTCTCAGGAATAAATAAATAAATAAATCTTAAAAAAAATTCATCTCAACTACAGGAAAAGATGTCTATCTGTTGATATTGGATAATGACTTGTTCATATTATGTTCATCCAAGAACATAAAACTTAATTACACAATTAAATTCTTGCTGACTTTGTACACATGAAGATGACTGCCATTTCTGTATGAAACCTAATTTTTCCAAGAAAAATATGACATTTTTTTCCTTCTGAGCAGCAGTAAATGAGGTGGCAGCCACTTACTTAGCATAAAGGAAAACAAAACTAATATAGGAAGTAGTATTTCAAGCTCAGCTACTGGTTCTCAAATCCATACTACGGATTTGGCAAATAATAAATAGTAAATCAATGTCAAGCAAAAATAAAAGGTATCTACTAATAAATGCAATTTGAAAAAAATCTTACTAATATAAAATTAACTCACATATATTAGTCATTGCAGCCACCCAATTTCAAAGAATAGTACAGTTAAATTGGGTCTATTATAGATTTGCCTGTCAGACAAAACTTTAGGAGTAGAAAACAGTGTACTGTACTAGAAAGAAACAATGGTTTAGTTATAAGTGAAGCCCCGCTTTTCCCCCATTTATAATTGTCTTTGGATGCTGCATTTACTTACTTGAGGAGGCATATTTTTTCTCTTATCTTTCCTTCATCTTGTATATGTTCAAGTTCCAATTCTACTACTTATTAGCTACTTAACTGTGAACCTCAATTTCCTTATCAATTAAAGGAAGGCAATATACATATCAACTACAGTTGTTTTGAGCATTAAGGGTCAAGACACACTAATAATGATGAACCAATATTATTTAATATTATAAATGTGCATAATAGAATAAAAATCATAAACTTAAAAATGGGGTAAGGGAGAGGGAGATAGTATGAACCTGGCAAGTTGTTATCTTTCATTATAAGGAGTAAATTCATACTGTCTAAATTTTAAAAACCAAGAAAGAAGGGCAGAAGAAAACTAACTTTTATGGACCATTTATTAAGCACCATTCATGTTTCCTAAGTGTTAACTTCCTCTCTTATATGCCTTTTGTTCTCTTTCTCTGTTATTCTAGAAGCACATAATGAAACATTTGGGGCAGTGCTGGATTACATAGTAGGCAGCTGAAGAAAATGCCTAGGACACCAACAAAGCAAGGACCCCCAAGATAAGAGAAATTTAAAAAGCATTTGCTAGTTAATGTTTTATAAAATGCATCAAAATAATAATCATGGGTGCTCGCTTCGGCAGCACATATACTAAAAATAATAATCATGGGAAAAATAAAAATTTTATTGAGTTGCCTTCACTTATTTCATGGGTATAGAATTGAGGACTTTTAATGATCTAAATCCAGCTCTGAGTTGAGGAGTTTTTTTTTTTTTAATGTCTGTGAATATATATTAACAGAATAGGATGCTTTATATTACTATGTTGACAATGGAAGTTGAAGACAGGCATGAGAGATCAAAGAGTTTTAAGGGAAGGGCATTACTGTGTACTGAGAGTTTATCCTGCACCCTCATCTGTTAAAACATGTTGTTACCTGTTTTGAATAGATAAGAAACTCTTCAAGGTTCAGAGGGCTATGGGACTTGCCCCCAGCCCCCACTTAAGTAAGTGCCAGAATCAGAATTTAAATTCACATCCTCCTGGTGCCAAAGTTCAGAATTTTCCAAGAGTAATTTGATGACTGTTCTTCTTCCTCTTCTTCTTCTTCTTCTTCTTCTTCTTCTTCTTCTTCTTCTTCTTCTTCTTCTTCTTCTTCTTCTTCTTCTCTTTCTTCTTCTTCTTCTTCTTCTTCTTCTTCTTCTTCTTCTTCTTCTTCTTTCTTCTTCTTCTTCTTCTTCTTCTTCTTCTTCTTCTTCTTCTTCTTCTTCCTTCTTCTGCTTTTTTAAAGATTTTATTTATTCATGAGACACAGAGAGAAAGGCAGAGACACAGGTAGAGGGAGAAGCAGGCTCCATGCAGGGAGCCTGACATGGGACTCCAGGATCCTGGGACCCAGGATCAGAGACCTGGATCCTGGGTCTCTAGGATCAGGCCCTGGGCTGAAGGCAGTGCTAAACCACTGAGCCACCTGGGCTGCCCTGATGACTGTTTTTATTTATAGGTGAGATGGTATACTTTGAGCAATAGTTTAGATATTCTTCTGGTCCTTCCTCAGTACTCCTTAGGAACTTAAAGATTTTATGCTATGACCAGAACAGAAACTGTGTCATGTTTGTGTTCCACCAGCAGTAGGTAGAGGAAAAGATACCTAAGGGCATCACAGATGGTTTTAGGAGAATTACAAAATGAGAATTTCCACCAGAAAGAAATGTACATAGTAATAGAAGTTTAGGGGTTAATTTTTTCATGAGGGTCATTAAACATTTCTAAAACAAGGAATTTCCAACACACAGTTTTATATGCAGGCTGAATTGTACCATTGATGGTCTGATAACAGAATCTTTCAAAAATCTTAGATTAAGGAACTCTAAAAATTCACCAAATCACTAAGCTTGATGTCCTTCTTATTCTGTTTTCAACACAGCCTTAGAAGACATATATTTTCTCTAATGTGGATTTCATTAATCTATGTGTCTGTGTGTAAATATTGATTACTTGAAAAACTATAACTATTAGCTATATTTGCCATAAGACACCTCTATATTTAAATATGTTAAATAATTTAAGATTATTTACGAATATGAAAACAAAATAGTTTTTTTAAAAGATTTTATTTATTTATTCATGACAGACACAGAGAGAGAGGCAGAGACACAAGCAGAGGAAGAGAGAGAGAAGCAGGCTCCATGCAGGGAGCCCAACGTGGGACTCAATCCCGGGTCTCCAGGATCACACCCCGGGCAGAGGGCGTCGCCAAACCTCTGGGCCACCAGGGTTGCCCAACAAAATAGTTTTTATCTCTAAATTTAAATCTCTGTCGACAACCAAATTGGTTCTAAAACATGAATAAACCCAGGTTTTGCAAAAATATCCTCAATGAATAATACAGTGAGAAATTCAAACAGATGATAACTCTATGATACCCTAAGTCTGAAACAAACAAAATGTGCTAAATCATTATTTAACACCCTCTCCTTCCAAAAGTTATTAATTTGTTATTAAGGATTTCTATACTATCTCAAAAGGCTAAGGAAAAGATACTCCAGTTAATCTACAAGTTTAGTTAAGTTTGGACCATTTTTTAAAGAAATATATCATATATTAACCTATCTCATGTCTATCATTTATTATAGTTACTCTGTGTACTGTGCTATGAGCTTTATTACATCATCTGATTTAATTTTCATTGCAATCCTGTAAAGGAACATGCTATTATTATTTCCATTTCATAGGTGAGGAATCTAAGACATTAGAAAAGGTAGTTAGCTTTTCCAATGTCTTATCACCAAATGCTGCAGACCCATTCCAGACAGGTCTCTTGGATTTCAAAATCCATGCTCTAACCTGATTAGCTTCATTTAACACACAAGTCTACTAGCCATGGTTTCCTCTTTCCTTTCTCATTAAAGAGTCATTTCTGTTTATAATTCTTCTAAAAATTTATGTTAGAGATTTTTAAATGGAGGAAAACTCTTCCACACTTTGTGTGGAAGTGTGTATTTTCTTAAAATAATATGGAAGAACTACTTTTGTGTCTTATCGACATCAATTTTATAATATTGTATTATCTTTTTATTAAAATTTGACCTATAGGAGAATTAGCTCCTCAAAAAAATATTGTGCCTGTAAATTTAAATAACAGAAAATATAATTTACCCTCATCTGCAACCGATCCTTCAGTTCCAGCCCATTTATAGCCTAAATTAGGAGTAACAAAAATGGAAATTAAATAGTCTGCTTCTACTGACATCAAATAAATGGCAAGGGGGAAGTGAAACTGCAAAATAATCCAAAATCAACTGAAATTAAAATGCATAGGGTCAAAGCTAATGGATTAAAGAGGACATTTTCATGTTTTCCTTTAAAAAATGTAAAATGTCTATATCTTAGGATTTGAGTTAATTTATCACAGTATCAGTTGACTTGCACATCTATATGGCATCGGGCATATGAAGAAACGAGGTCCTAGAAGCCGTTGGTTCTTTTCTTTGTTCCCTTTAGTTTTACTCCTTAACTCATTCACCTGTTCTTCCATTTGGCAAAAAGTGTCTTGGGAAAAGGAGCACTAGTTCAATATTGGGAACAATCTCTCACTATTTTAAGAAGTGAGCAGATGAATGTATTACCGCAGCCATTAGTGGTGGTGACAATTCTCAAAGGGTGAGCAAGGAAAGCTAGTTTTATCTTCCAACATGTTTAACTGACCTCTCTTTTTTTCTTTTCTCTTTCTCCACTCTATTTTTTTTTTAACCTCACTTTTTAATCACTCCCCCAACTTCACTCAATTCACTCAAAGGGATTTTAACATAAAAAAATGACCAGGGCATCCAGGGTGGCTCAGTGGTTTAGAGTCACCTTCAGCCCAGGGTGTGATCCTCCAGACCCAGGAGCAAGTCCCACGTCAGGCTCCCTACATGGAGCCTGCTTCTGCCTCTGCCTGTGTCTCTGCTTCTCTCTCTCTCTCTCTCTCTGTCTGTCTCTCATGAATAAATAAATAAAATCTTTTAAGAAAAAGGAAAGAAAAAAATGACTAAAAGGCCTTCAGCCATCAACAGAGTTGAAGAGGCCTCCTACATAGCCCATTACTCAGGCAACTTTTACAACCAAAACACCCTGATTAATATTGTTTGTAAGAATCTGCATTGGCTTAGGTGGCATTTGATTATATAATTTCAGATTATTAGAGTGTTTTTTGTTGAGAGAAGCAGCTAATCATCCCTCGCTGCTGTCCCTTCATGACTTTGGTCTTGAACATCGTTTCCACTGCGGGGGTCCTGGATGATGGCAAATCCGGTGCCACCAACCAGACAGGAGGGTGTGGTGGCTTGAGTGTCTGAAAAGGAACCCTGACTTCCTCTGGTTCAGAATACCACAATTGTAACTACAAGTCATCACTGTGACCATAGTCCCGGGGGCTCACTCAATCCTCCAGCAATTTGGACTGTGGGAACTGAACTGGAGTTCTGTCTGGGGAAGGGGGCCGGGGTGAATCATGTGACACCTCCAGACCCTAACAAGCCTCTGGACTGGAAGCTGCTTATCTCATTTTGCATCAAACCTTGATTCTGTCCATCAGATAGGGTCACCACAGTTTCGAGAATCAATAAAACAAAATTCTCAGGGAAGTTTTGAAGATCACAACAGGATTTTTTGAGAACAGTTAAATGTACTCTGTCGAATGAGAAGGATGGAGATTTCAGAAAACATTACTTTTTACCATACTACATGAAATCACTACAAAGCATATGTAGTAGGCAGCTACGAAACATTCCAGTTACACCTCTCTGAGAAACTGGTTTGGTATCAGTGCACATAGCCTTCAAAGCTCTAATTTCGTCTCTGTCCCATTCTGCTTTCAGTTATCCCTCTTTCCTCTTTGTGACCCAGTATATGACATGAACAGAAACTGTCTAGGATCATTAAAGCAAGCTGTTGCAGAAGCTGGGCTGTTGATTCAGCATTTGGCAGAAGAATAGAAGGCTGTTCAGTGAAAGCCTTGATTTCATTTCTGTTAGGCCAGCAAACAATAGCAGCACACTGGCTTTGCTGATAAAAAGAACAAAGAAAATAAACCAATACCTTTTGCTGACATTTCTCTTTCTAAGGCAAAAAAAGGGAGATGTTTTCTCCCTTTTCTACCCTTTTCTGGCATTGGGAAGTCTATAGTAGCCAGACCAAGACAATGGTCCATTCTCTGCTATGAAAGGCTTAAAAACAAAATCCATAATAAATAAATAAAATCAATGTTTGTTTTTTTTTTTCAGCTCTTCTCTTCTGACCCCGTTCTGCTCCAGACTCTCTTCACTTCCCACTGTATTCCATGTTGTTATCTGCTCCACACAATTATTCTCTTTATAAGCCAGACTAGTTAGAGAGGAAAGATGTTTACTGCTCCGTAAACTTCTTGCTGCCATAAGCAGTGTTTTGGCTTACAGTTCAGAGCTGATGTTGCTGAGAAAAAGCTTTCCATAATCGAGTCATGATGCTCTCTCACTATATAATCTAACCATTTTCTTGCTTATCTTTTCTGAAGTGTCAGTGCTGTGTATTTCCCAAGCTCAGTTTTCTATAGGGGAGGGAGTTCGAGTCCAAAAACAAAGGACAGAAGTCTCCCTCTGATTTTGTACCAGCTTCTGGTAAAACCTCCAATATCCCCGGCAAGAGGTTTGCTCTGGAGAATAAAGAAGTTGTCAACGTGGTCTCTTTGGGTAAAATGTTTTTAAAATCTCCCATAAAAGACACAGTAGCAACATTAGCATATATTTTAGTTTTCAGAATTATGACTGTTCTGAGCCAGCTCTGTCCTTATTGTAAGTGGAAAGCTAGGAAACAGTTGGGCTCAAAGAGATTTTCTCCTTACTGCTCACCAGTAGGAGCTGTCAGGGGTTTCCTTTGTCATCGTCTGTTTCTTTGGTTGCTCCTTATTGTCTGCTGTCCCCAGTGCCCTGGCATGGAGATTTCTGCCGCAATTTTCCTCAGTTGGAACTTTTTTAGACTTATTTAAAAAGAGAAATCGCTTTCCTAAAATACATGAGATCCAAAGAACAAAGGAACTTTTCTTGTAGAAATTACCAGCTAGGTAAATGGTAATATTACCTGTATTGAGGTTATAAAAACCTTGTTCTATCTTAAGTGTTTCAGAATTAATAAAATGCATGTCATTTTTCTTAAAAATATTAGCCTATTGCACATTTGTTCACTTCTCAGTGCTCATTGAAACTGTCTGAGGTGGGGTGAAGCAGGTGTTTCAAGTTCTATGTTCACAGTGACCTAGGAACTCATCTTGACAGGGGTCCTGCTGAAATCAGATGAGAACATGGATGATAAGAATGATACTGGCTGACCCTCCTCCTTAATGAATGAAGAACACACAGTCTACACTTTGCTTTTGAGAGGGAGTTAGGCAAGTTACCCAATCTCTCTGCTTCTGTTTCCTCATCTTAAAATGAATAAAAAGAACACACATTTCATAGAGTTGTAGTGAAGATTTCTAGGCACATCTAAAGTGCATGGAAAAGTGCCTGGAACATAGCAAGAGCACAGTAAACACTGCTGCTACTTCTACTAGTACTACAATTGCAATGATAATTGTTCCATTGAAGTACCAGTAAGGCTAAACTACTCTCCCTAAAAAGATGTCACTTAAAAAACTGATAGCATTTCAATTTTTCTGTTTTTTTTTTTTTTTTAAATCCCAGCTATTCTCGAATGTTACAAGAATGAGAACTAGAGAGCATCAGGACCATTCCATGGTCCTGAGTATTTTACAGATGTATGCACATATAATAATGCATAATGTGTATTGGTATATATGTGTATGTATATATATAGTTAATTTTTACATAAATGGTAGCAAACCACACCCACAGCTCAATATCTTACATTTTTGATTAACAATATATCTTCAAA
This sequence comes from Canis lupus dingo, assembly GCF_003254725.2. NCBI lineage: Eukaryota > Metazoa > Chordata > Mammalia > Carnivora > Canidae > Canis > Canis lupus. Next base: position 29,409,698 of record NC_064265.1, on the reverse strand, counting down.
ATTGGTTTCGTTTCATTCTTTGTGAATGTGAAGGCTAGAAATTATTCCATTGTACAGATGAACCATAATTCAACTTCTCTCCTATTGATGTACATTTAGGTTGTTTCCAATCTTTTGCTTTTATAATCAAGTCCAGAATCAATCATTGGACATAGGTCATTTCAAAAAAGGTCCAAGAAAAAAGTGTGCAAGAATATCTCTTGACTTTATTATTCAACTTGTACAATTTTTTCTCACTCTGAAATAAATTGTAGCCTTCCTGTGGCTCAGACTATTTCCACAGTTATTTATATAATATATATGCACAATATTTAACATGTGTAATATGTTATTATATGTTACCTATGCCAAGCATGAACAAAAATAAAGTACATAACCACATGGGTAATGTCTGCAAAGATTTCCTGAAAACAACCACTCCCAGTTCTGATATTGATTCTTTTAAGTTACAACCTTGTGATCTAAGTGTCCTACCCCTTTAATAACTACAGCCTCTAGTTATGCTTTATCCTAGATCTTCTTGGAGTTGGACTCCCTTCCTATATCCCTTGATCATCTCTCATACCCTATATTTTATCATTTTTATCTCCAGAAATGAAGATGGTGAGCTGTGGTTTTGTGTTTTTTCTTTTAGCTGTCTCCAAAAGCAAGGAAATTCTAAATATTTTGAAGACAGACGAATTTCCAACAGCAGTAAAGCAATCTTGCAGAATTCAATATAAATAATGTTGAAAACACAAAAATAATATAAACTCCCATAGGAAAAAAGGATTATATTCAATTGCATTAAAAAAGACATAGGCTGAGAAGTATCCGTGAATTCAGCCATTAAGTCCACGATGGGCATCACTAAGATGCAGTTTTATACCTAACCATAGAACAATCCCAAATGATAATAACAGCAGCTGATGTTTATTGCTCTTTTCAGACATTGTGCTAATTACACTATATATATATATCTTATTTAATCCTTCAGAACCTTATGAGAGAAGTGGAATTATTAGTTCTTATTTTGCAGATAAGAAAACTTACCCCAACTCATATATATATGTAGAGTTAGTATTCTGTTCTAATACTTTTAACCACTTCACTTTATAAAGAAATACATTTTTAAAAAAGATTTTACCTATTTATTCGTGACAGACACACAGAGAGAAACAGAGACCCAGACAGAGGGAGAAGCAGGCTGCCCATGGGGACCTGATGTAGAACTCAATCTCTGGACCCCAGGACCATGACCTGAGCTGAGGGCAGACACTCAACCACTGAGCCATTCTGGTGCCCCAAGAAAATACTTTATTTACTTAGAAATTTTTATTCATTTATTCATGAGAGACACACAGAGAGAGGCAGAGACATAGGCAGGCTCCATGCAGGGAGCCCGATGTGGGACTCGATCCCGGCACTCCCGGGATCCTGCCCTGGGCCAAAAGCAGACACTCAACCGCTGAGCCACCCAGGTATCCCAAGAAAATACGTTTTTAAAAAAGTTTCAATTTTTAACTCTAATTGACTACTGAATTCTTTTTTTTACTTCCTTGTTTCTTTCATTTTGATTGCAACTCTTTCTGAACTCAAGGAAGAGGCCTGGTAAATAATAAGTTGAAACACATGTTGTTTAATTTGATTTCTAATTACTAAGATTCTACTGAGATTGTGGAAACCCTACATTACGGAATAAAATTAGATTACCATGCTTCCATTTCGCTTTTGAAGTATTACCTATCAATTTCTTCCAGCATAGGTTTATATGCTTAATTGGCTCACCAAAAACAATTTATCTGAACAAAATGGAATGTAGTAACAGGAAAAATCAACAACTGTCATTGAAATTTGGCAGAAAGGGGACACCTGGGTGGCTCAGCGGTTAAGCATCTATCTGCCTTTGGCTCAGGTCGTGACCCTGGGGTCCTGGGATCGAGTCCCACATTGGGCTCCCTGCATGGAGCCTGCTTCTCCCTCTGCCTCTGTCTCTGCCTCTCTCTCTGTGTGTCTCCACGAATAAATAAAATAAAAAAAGAAATTTGGCAGTAAATCATCTATGAATGCCAGCTGATCTATACATGGCAATAGCCAAGTTTGTTCAAGAGATTGAATCTATCATTTGCTTCCACATTTAGGAAAGAAATCAGCTCTGTGGTTTTATTTCATACCAAGTCCAGTATATAAACATGAATGTAGAATTTGGCTGAGTGTGGGGAGAGGAAAGAGGAAGAACTAAAACAAGTCCTAGGAGTTCAATTTTCCTATATGTCCATTTCCACCATTTTTCAAATAGTACAACCACCCCTCAATTTCTCTGGGTAAACATTGGTATCTTCAGAATAAAGCAATAAGGAAATGAACACTTAAAGCAACTCTTGTAGGAGCATCTGGGTGGCTCAATCAGTTACGCACCTGCCTTTGGCTCAGGTCATGATCCCAGGGTCCTGGGATCCAGCCTCAGGTCAGCCCCACATCAGGCTCCCTGCTCAGTGGGGAGCCTAATTCTCCCTCTAGCTTGCTCGTGCTCCCTCTCACTATCTTTCTCAAATAAATAAATAAAATCTTAAAAAAAAAAAAAAAAAGCAACTCAGGACGCCTGGGTGGCTCCGTGGTTGAGCATCTGCCTTCTGCTCAGGGTGTGATCCCCGGGTCACAGGATCGAGTCCCACATCAGGCTCCCTGTATGGCATCTGCTTCTCCCTCTGCCTGTGTCTCTGCCTCTCTCTCTGCATCTCTTATGAATTAAAAAAAAAAAAGAAAGAAAAGCAACTGTATTTTAGTTGACTTTTGAAATTGCAAACTAACTTTTGTTCATTGTAACTGGTCTAACAATACAGAGATACATCAACACAAAATCAGTAGAGACATACCACCCACCTTTCTCCAAATTCAGCCCCTTGAGGTTATTAACATTCTGTTGGTCTCTATTCTTTCAAGGTTTTCTGTGTGCTTTTACAAACACCTGCATACATCTAGACAAAGATAGTTTCAGCTTTTACAAAAGTGGGATGATACTATATACGTTCCTCTAAATCTTGCTTTTCCCCCCAACATATCACAAACATTCCTTCAGCTCAATGCATATAAATCTAACAGTGATTTTGAGAACTCCACATTTTTTAAAAGATTTTATTTATTTATTTATTTATTTATTTATTTATTTATTTATTTATTTATTTATTTATGAGAGACACAGAGAGAGGCAGAGACATAGGCAGAGGGAGGAGAAGCAGGCTCCATGCAACCCTGGGATCACACCCTGAGTGGAAGGCAGACGCTCAACCACGGAACCACCCAGGCGTCCTGAGAACTCCACATTATTCTACAGTAAGTTATACATAATTCTATTCCCCTATTGGTGGATATTTAGGGTTTTTTTTTCCCCCAGACTCTTGCCATTCCAGACAATGCTATCATATACTATCTTGTTTCTTATATTTGAAAAAAAAATACACACATGAAATTTTAAAGAACTTGATCTAAATAGGTTACTAAAAATTGGTCCTTCTGCAAGCAAATAGATCGGATGCATGGTCAAGTGATGGACAAATGCAGTTCTCATATTGTTTACAGCACCATAGAAGGCATGCTTTTAGTAAGCTTGCACTCTGCACTATCCTGTTTGAATTTTTCCAATCCATTCATATGTAATGAGTGCTTTTACTTTGTTATAAGAAAATTCATTTCCATTTAAGCATTTTTGAATTATCTGCTACTTTTCAGGATTCTTACCATTGCTTAAAAGTATAGGCTGAAACAAAGGTAATTTTGATTTGATATTATCACAAATTCTTATATACAGAATTTATTTTCTGCATTTAAATTTGTCAGTGGAATAAATTGGGTGCTAAATTGGGGACCAGTATTGGATAATAATTGCTTATAGAGTCTTAGCTTTGATCCAATCTAAACAATCCCAGTACTTTTGATCTTTATCAGTTTCTTTTAAAAGATTTTATTTATTTATTCATGAGAGACACAGAGACACAGGCAGAGGGAGAAGCAGGCTCCATGCAGGGAGCCTGATGTGGGACTCGATCCCCAGACTCCAGGATCACGCCCTGGGCCGAAGGCAGGCGCTAAACCCCTGAGCCACCCAGGTGCCCCTCTTTACCAGTTTTTATTTTCCAACCCACAAAGTGTTTTTTTCCCTGCTAGCTTTTTAACAGCTTTATTAATGTACAATCTACATATAATACAGGTTGCCCGTGTTAAGTGCATAGTTCAATGTATTTGAGTAAATTCATATAGTTATGCAACCATCAGCACAATCCAATTTTGGAACATTTCAATCACTCCAAAAAGTTTTTTCATTTCCATTTGCAGTAATTCCCTGCTCCCACTTCTAGCCTGAGGCTAATTCTAATTTGCCTTCTGTCTCTATGGATTTGCCTTTTCTAGAATTTCATATAAATTGAATCCTACAACATGCAGTCTTCTGTGTCTGGCTTCTTTAGCATGTCTAAAAAGTTTACCCATGCTGTTGCATTTGTCAGCAATTAATTCCATTTTATTTCCTGAAAGTATTCCATCGTACGGATATACCACAATTTTTCTGTTCTTTTACTAGCAGATGGACAGTTGGATTGTTTCCAGTTTTGGTGAATATGAATAATGCTTCTGTGAACATTCTTGTAGAAATCTTCAGTTGGACATATTTTCAGTTTTCTTGGGTAGATACCTAAGTGTGGAATTTCTCAGTTGTATGGTAAAGTGTCAAAAATTATGTCTTAAATCAATGTTATTGTTTGCATACAATTTTTATATATAATTTATATATATCACCCACAAATTATATATTATCTATTTGTTCCTTCTTTGTTATTCTGGGCCTTTTTAAGGTATAGAACCCAGGCTTAGAGACAATATTCTAAAAAATGGAAGTGATCTATGACTTTGCTCACCTTTATGTCCTTAAGAAAGCATATTTCCTCATGTATATTATTCACTTCTCAAAACAGCACTTCCATTTAATATCCTATTATGTTTTTCCATGAAAGTAGCCATTATATCCATTTTTACATGTTACTGAACTCATCACAAGACTATAAACTTTAATATTGCTTCTCAGAAATTATCTGAAAACAGTTTAGGAATTACATTATACAATCCTTATTAATAATAGATATTAGTTTGCTGTTTATTTTGTTTCCCATGTGCCAGGTATTTGATAGGTGCTTTGCAGGGATCAATTCATTTAATCTTCAACAAATTCTATGAGATAGATAATATTATAATTCACATTTTACAGATAAAGACACTGAGATTAGAGAGCTTGTCCAAGTTGAGACAGGTAGAAAGTAATTTTTATAACTAAACCAAGAACAGTGAAAAAGCTTTGAAGAACTTGATTCTTGACTAGTGGATCTGAAGAATTCCTGCTTTTTTACTTGTCACTATGAAATGAAATGGGAATTTGGCCATCAGTTTAATCACTATAGATAACTAAATTAGGTAATATAAGACAACATGCTTAAAGTAATAAAATAACCCAGGTATTAGAGATGCCTTAATAGGAACCTGCATGTCTCTGTTTTTTTTTAAAGTCTCTGTTAAATGTTCCTTGTTTTCACCTTTTTTGTTTTTTAAGATTTTTATTATTTATTCATGAGAGACACAGAGAAAGAGGCAGAGACAGGCAGAGCTGGGAGCCCCATGCAGAACTCGATCCCAGAACCCTGGGATCACGACCTGAGCCAAAGGCAGATGCTCAACTACTGAGCCACCCAGGTGCCCCCTTTGTCTCACTCTTTTGATAAGAGTTTAGTGGCTTATCATATGAACACCGTGAACAGGAGAAATTCTTTGTGGCTGAAAGCATAACTAGATAAAATCAGCATAATTCTGTCCTCTTAACAAGAAGCAAACTTATGAAGTCATATTAAGACAACTTGAGGGATCCCTGGGTGGTGCAGCGGTTTAGTGCCTGCCTTTGGCCCAGGGCGCGATCCTGGAGACCTGGGATCGAATCCCACGTCGGGCTCCCGGTGCATGGAGCCTGCTTCTCCCTCTGCCTCTCTCTCTCTCTCTCTGTGTGACTATCATAAATAAATAAAAATTAAAAAAAAAAAGACAACTTGAATGGGAGTTAGATCAATGTCTCCTAGGAATACATCTCTTTGCTCAGAGGTATCCTGAAGGATGTAATTTGTAAAGATCTTAGGTGAGCCTGGGTTATCTCCTGGTCAGCTCATCTTGATTTCCAGTGTTCTTTTGAACACTATTTGCTGAGATCCTCTAATAAGGGTATACTAATTTTTATTTTTTAAAAAAGTTGGAAATGGAAAGATGACTAGAAGCAAATACATTAAAATTGGTTAACATTTGGTAGTGGTATGGTAAGAAATATCTTTTTTACTTCATTGTGCTTTTTTTACATTTTCAAAATTTTTGATCTTGAGCAAAATAAAACTGCAAGAAATATTTTTTTCAGAAATTAACCTTTCCTAGCTGCGGCATAACTCAGGTAAAATTGGAAGGGTCAGGGTGAAATCAACAGAAGGTTCCCATGATCATCAATTGACGGCATCATTTCATTTGGGACTAAGTGCTTGAATCTAGGATTGACTTGGTTATCACCACAGAGAAGACAATACTTTCTAGGATCAACTAGTAGTGGGGAGGGAATACTAAATTAGACTTTATTCACTAGGGTGTCACAGATTGCATCAGAAATTGGAGTCATATCCACTCAGGATTAGACACTTCTTCAGCTAGAGTGTGGGAATTCCACATTTAATGAGAGGCAAGTTCTAGGATCTTACCCTATGCCTACTGGATTAGAGTCTCTGTGGGTGGGGCCCAACAATCTGTTGCAACAAGCCTTCCAAGTGGTTCTGAAGTACATTCAACTTTGAGAATTCCTGGACCACAACACAGGTAGTATTTTAGAGCATGAAAATTGGAGCCAGACTGCCTGAAGGGGAATCCCATTTCTATCATTTAGTACCGCTTTTAAGAAAGGTGAATTTAGACAAGTTATTAAACCTCTCTATGTCTCAGTTTCCTCAATTGAAAAATGGGGCTAATAATAATATTTTTTCATGTTTGCTGAGACTCTAAACCAGTTAATATTTGTGAGGCACTTAGAGCAATGTATGTCCCAGGATAAGTACTTGGAAAATGTTTCCTACTACTTTTCTAAAATTGTAGCAATATCCTACTTACTGTTGATGGAATCTACACATTCCAATAAAGGAGCAGACAATATCGCACATTAAAGAAGTATCATATTAATTCATCAAATATTGAAATTTACTATGTTTAAGGCATGATTTTATGTTCTGTGTACCTTTAGGTACTAATTCATAATCTTAAAAGACACATTTAAGAGTACAGTATTGGTCAGCAGACCACATGGTGGTAACTGGAAAAGGATGGGATGGTAAAAATGATAACATGGAGCAAAAACAAAACCCTTACATTAAAGAAAAGTATCTGTTTATCAAAAGAAAGAATGGAAAATACACATACTATCCCCATCAGTGAGAATTCCTAACCTTGTCTTGAGTTCTTCCTAACTAGTACTATTATCTAAGTGATAATGGTGGGCCGATTAGTGTATATTCTACTTTAGTTTTGATAAGCACGCTTTTATTATAAAGGGTGTACAGCCCGATAAAGGATTGGGTTGATTTTGCTGTCGCTATTTTATTTCCACTTCACCACTTTGTTTGGAAAAGGAGTCTTACCTCCCTTAATGGATCAAAAGCTATCTCAAGTATTGAGTTGTAGGTTTTTTGTTTGTTTGGCATTTTTACCTATCCCACATTGACCCAGTTGCCTAGCTAGTACAATTCACTCTTAACTATGGTTCTTTTTTTAAAAAGATTTATTTATTTGAGAAAAAGTGAGAGTGAGAGAGAGAAATTGCACAAGTGTAAGGGGTTAGGGCAGAGGTAGAAGAAGAGACAATCCCAAGCAGACTCCTCATGGAGCATGGAGCTCAGAGCCACCCTGGGGCTTGATTTCAGGACCCTGAGATCATGACCTGAGCTCAAATCAAAAGTTGGACACTTAAACAATTGAGCCCCCCAGGCATCCTTTAACTATAGCTCTTAAGATTACCTGTAATACTGTGCTGTATAATATCTTAAACCCAGTACATTTTCAACAAATATTTGCTGAATGAATGAATATTTGCTGAAATGAATGATACAGAACTTGCTTGAAATGGGATATGTATTTCCTCCCAAGTTGGGATGATGTACATACCTTTTCCATCATTTTACTTCTGATCCATGGGTATCATGGGTGAACTGAGCTACTTACAGATGTCACAGAGTTGGGTAACATTTTAATCCATCCTGACATTTCTTATTTTTAAATTAGTATGTTTAGATCCCATTTACATTTAGATCATTACTGATACTGTTAAAAAAATAAACTGAGACATATTAAAAATTTTAAGAGTTTATTTGAGCAAAAATTGATTCAAATCAGGGCAGCATACAAGTAGCAAATAAAAAGAAGCTCTAAAGAGCTGTATAAAATTAAAGACTACCAGAGTCAGAAGAGAGTGCGAACAAGAAAGTTACACTAGGCAAAAATGTAAATTGGTTATTGCAAAGGTATTTTTCTGTAGGAGATAGGTCTATCAGACAGATTATCTAATTAGTACTAATCAGGCAACTCTTGATTGGCTGGTTTAAGATTCCATTTCTGGGAGAGCTGAAACTGTAATTAAGTCTAAGTTTGGTGACATGGGGCTTAGTATAAATGACTCCATTTTGAGCCTGTTTTTGAAAATAGATTTAGATTGATGGTACTCTGAATTATGGTGTTCCCCTACCCCTCCAACTGGCCTGTTGTTATTTACTCTCTAGAGTTTTTCACATAGTCGTTCCATGCATTCCGTCAAGGTTCTATGGCTTTATTCATTGGGAGACAATGTGTGAAGCACCCTTACTCCATCTATTTACAATCAGAACGCTAGGGATAACTATTTTTAGAGAGTTCTCCTTAAACCTGAGGATCGGATTTCAAGTTTCTGGTGGTCACTTTAATGATCCTATCAGATCACAGAATTCCAAATTTGCCATAATTAATCCAACATACTTATATAGGTATCTTCCTTCAGCAATAAAAAAACAAAACTGCCAAGGACTCTCAGGATGAGCTACTCCTAAAACCCTTCCCAGGTCACTGCTGCAGACTCGGGTTTTCCAGAGCTAGGATATGCTCTGGAGAATATTCATAATGTAGACTTTTCTAAGACCAAACCAGACAGAATGTGTAGGCTAGCAGATGGCTGGTGTTACAAAATAATTGTATCTATTTTTCCCCCCACAAAATACTGTGGGTTAGATCTTGTTCTGAGTATTGGGGATGAAGCAGTCAACAAGAAAATAATCCTTACCTCTAGTGGGGGTAGGGTGGGGAAGAAAGAAAGACAATAGACACACTGACAAATAAATGAATCAAATAGTTCCAGTTAGTGACAAGCATTGGGAAGAAATAAAAAAAGAGTAACGGGCTACAGAGTGATGGGGGTGGGGAGATGACAGGGTGGCTATTTTACCCAGCAGGTCTGGAAAGACTTTGTAGGAAGCATTTGAGTTGGAATCTGAATGTTCTCAAGGATGGAAACTGGAGAAGACATCAGGGCAGAAGTTTCCAGGAAAAGAGAAATGAAATTGCCCAAGTCTGGTCTACCCTTTTCTACCTCTTCTACATTTCTGACCTCAGAATTGATTTTATTTTTATTTTTACATTTTTAAAAAAGATTTTATTTATTTATTCATGAGAGACACACAGAGAGGGGCAGAGACATAGGCAGAGGGAGAAGCAGGCTCCATGCTTCTTGATGTGGGACTTGATCCTGGGACTCCGGGATCACATGTTGAGCTGAAGGCAGACGCTCAACCGCTGAGCCACCCAGGTGTCCCCTGCCCTCAGAATTTAAATCTAGATGAGGAAAATTGTTCCTTTTCCCCCTCTGAATTAGTGGAGACCTTAATCAAACCTCAAACTATGCACAGGCAATAAAATACCCTGGAATTTGATTGATATAACCCACTCCCTTAATATTTTTTTTCTGCAGATCAATTAAAGCCCAAGTTCTGGCTCAATATTAAGGATATAGAGATGGTGAGTCTTAGCTAGATATGGCTTTTATTTGTTTCCATTCTAAATATTTTACTGATTTAATTGACAGAGAGAGAGAGAGGGAAAACATAAGTGAGGTGAGGGGCAGAGGAAGAAGCAGACTGCCCACTGAGCAGGGAGCCCCAGCTGGGCTCCACCTCTGGACTCCAGGATTGTGACCTGAGCCAACAGCAGACGTTTGACTGACTAACCCACCCATGCACCCCTAGATATGTGTTTAGAATGAAGGAGGCAAATCATTAGATTGTGGATTTTAAAAATCCAGATTTGCTGTCTCATTCATTCATAAGAAACACTGAAACATGTAATTTGCATTTTGAATCATATTTTTAAACTATGAAAGCAAGCATGAAAAATACCATTTTTGGACAGTAGGTGGCAGACTATACCTACAAACTAGTGATTAAGTCCTCCCTAATCTCAAACACAGTTGGTAAAGGAGCTGGACCCAGCTTCTTGATGGCAAAGATTAGACCACTCAGGGTATATATCAAGGATCTATAAAAACCCTATAATTATAGGAAGTTTCTGTATTCTGATACCGTTGAAATTTACCCTCACAGTAAATAGACATCTAAGGGGCTCTGGGCCCTGAGAAAGAATATTTTAATTACTGAAATATCCCAGCCTCAGTCCTATGGGATCTAAGCTACCATACATGGAGCTTACAGACACTGATAGTTGTCTTAAATTAGGAGTTTTGAAAGAAGGTGGGTGGAGAGGGGGTCTTTGAAATCCTTAGCACTCTCTAGGTTGAAAGACAACAGGTAACATACTTAAGCAATATGGCAGGAAACAGGCAGTAAAACCTTAAAAATGATATTTCTATATATGGCATGACTTTGTGACATCAGCTATCTACCAGCCTAGATATTCCGTTTGGTTGGTTTTAGAAAAGTCGGCAACATTGTGGGTCCTCACCCCAAGCATCTCTGAACTAAGGGTAACTTCTGAATCTGCAGGGGTACATTTCTAGCAGTCTTCCTTAAGGATCCAGAGAATTTTGTTTTGTTTTTTAACTGCTGAAAGAAAATACTTATGTAAGTATGTTGGATTCCTGGCAAATTTGAGATTCTGTGATCTGACAGGAACTTTAACATGACAGTCAGAAACTTGGAATCTAATCCTTAGATTAATGGGAGCTCTAAAAATAATCATTTCCAGAGTTCTAGTTATAAATGAGATGGAGTAAGCATACTTTATATCTTGTCTTTCTCTGGGTGTAGCTACAAAATCTGGACAGAATGCATGGAACAATAGTTGAAGACTCTGGAAAATAACTAGGAGATTGGGGAAAAACACCAGAATTTGGAGTACCATCAATCAAAATCTAAACATATCAATAATAACATTAATATACATGATCTGAACGTTCCAATTTAAAAACCCAAATTCTCAGAATGGATTAAGAAACATGACTCAACTCAGTGCCATCTCTAAGAAACTTAGCTCAAACATGATGAGACACATAGATGAAAGTAAAAGGATAGAAGGAAATATTTCACGCAGACACTAGTAAAGAGAGCTTAGGTGGTATATTGAGATCAGACTTACCTGACCTCAGAGAAAAGAAAATTACTGGTGATAAAAAGAATTAGCTAACCAAGAAGCCATAACAAGAAGCCTAACCAATTATGCAACAACAGAGTTTCAAAATATACAAAACAAAAACTGACAGAATTGGAAGGAGAAGGATACATCTATAATTAGAGTTGGAGACATCAACACTTCTTTCTCAGTAATATAGCTAATAAAATATCAAGGATATAGAGTAACTGAACAAAGCCAGTGACCAACTGATATTTGAAAAATATTCCACCTAACAACAGAAGAAAGCATTTTCTTCAGTGCACATGGAACATTTACGAAGATAGACCATATTCCAAATCTTTAAACAAACCTTAACAAATTTTTAAAAATTCAAAATATACAAAATATATCCTCAAACCATAATGAAATCAAACTATAAATCAATAAGAGAAATATAACAGAAAAATCTCTAAGCACTTGAAGCTAATCAATATACTTCCAAAGAATCTGTAGCTGAAAAAGGAAGTTTCAGGATAAAATATAAAATATTTTGAATGAAATGAAGATGAATGTATCATTAAAATTTGTGGGATGCAGCTAAAGGAATCCTTAGAGGAAAATTTATAGCATTAAAATGCTTATATTAGAAAAGATGTCAAGTCAATTACTTACCTTTACCTTAAGAAACCAGAGAAAAAGAAAAGCAAACTAGACCCAAAGAAAGGATAACAAAGGAAAATGAGATCAGAGTATAAATTAATAAAATTTAAAACAGAAAACAGAGAAAATCAATTAAATTAAAGGCTGATTTTTGAGTGCAATAAAATTGAATAACTTCTAGCAAGACTGACAAAGAAAAACAGAGAGAAGGTACAAGTTACCACTATCAGACTGAAAATGGAGAGATCAATACAGATTCTGTAAACATCAAAAGGTTAATAAGAGACTATTAGGAATGACTCTAAGCACACAAATTCAATACCTTAAATGAAATGGGCCAGTTTAAGCTCAACCAAGAAAAATCTATAACTTGAGTTGTTCTATAACTATTAAAGAAATTAAATTTGTAGTTAAAAACCTTCCAGGGCAGCCCCAGTGGAGCAGCGGTTTAGCGCCGCCTGCAGCCTGGGGTTTGATCCTGGGGACCCTGAATCAAGTCCCACTTCGGGCTCCCTGCGTGGAGCCTGCTTCTCCCTCTGCCTGTGCCTATCCCCCCCTCCTTGTGTGTCTTTATAAATAAATAAAATCTTTAAAAAAAAAAAAACCTTCCAAAAAGAAATTGCCCAGCTCCAGTGTTTCCACAGATGAGTTCTAGGAACAATTAAAGGAGAAGTGACACCAATTCTACACAATAACCCCCAGGAAATAGAAAAAGAGGGAACATATTCTAGGTCATTTTATGAGGCTAGCATTACTCTGATGCCAGAAGTAGACCAAAAAAAAAAAAAAAAAAAAAAAAAAAAAAAAAAAAGAAAAGAAAAGAAAAATAATTATAGATCTATATTGCTCATAAATATGGATGCTAAAGTATTCAACAAATATTACCAAATTGAATTGAGGGATATATTAAAAGAATGATAGATCATACTAAGTGGAGTTTATCCCAGGATGGGAGGTTCAACATTCAGATATCATTCAATGTAATCCACCATATCAACAATATAAAGAAGAAAAACTTTATGAGCATATCAATTGATGCAGAAAAGCATTTGATAAAATCCAAAGATCATTCTGAACAAACACTTGCAGCTAACTAGGATTAGAAGGAAGTTTCTTCAACCTGCTAAAGAGTATCTACAGGGAAAAAAAATTTACAGCTAATATCACAATTAATGGTTAAATGCTTTCTCCCAAACTCAGAAATAAATTAAGGATGTCCACTCTCACCACTCTTATTCAGCATCATATTGAAAGACATACAGATTGAAAGAAAAAACCAAAATGGTTCCTATTCTCAGATAACATGATTCTGTAAGTAGAAAATCTCAAGCACTCTTCAGAAGAGCTCCTGGAACTAATGAGTTTAGCAGGGTTGGGGCACTTGGGTGGCTCAGTGGTTGAGCATCTGTCTTCAGCTCATGATCCTGGGGTCCTGGGATCAAGTCCTGCATCAGGCTCCCCATAGGAAGCCTGCTTTTCCCTCTGCCTATGTCTCTGCCTCTCTCTTTGTGCCTCTCACAAATAAAATAAAATATATATTTTTAAGATTTTATTTATGTGGGACTCGATCTCAGATCCTGGGATCATGCCCTGAGCCGAAGGCAGACGCTCAACTGCTGAGCCACCCAGGTGTCCCAATACATCTTCTTTGATTACTTTTATCCACATTTTGTAGTTTTCAGCATACAGATGCTATGCATGTTTTGTTAGAGCTAGACCAAGGTGTTTAATTTTTTGAGCTATTGTAAACTGTATTTTAAAATGTTTGCTTTCTAGTTTTACATTGCTAGTGTATAATTGATTTTTGAGCATTGACTGTATGTTGCAACCCTGCTAAACTCTTTATTTTTTTATTTTTTTAAGATTTTATTTTGGGCAGCCTGGGTGGCTCAGCAGTTTAGCGCTGCCTTTGGCCCAGGGCTGATCCTGGAGACCCGGGATCAAGTCCCACGTCGGGCTCCCTGCATGGAGCCTGCTTCTCCCTCTGCCTGTGTCTCTGCCTCTCTCTCTCTCTCTCTGTGCCTTTCATGAATAAAGAAATAAAATCTTTAAAAAAAGAAGATGTAGTAATGAAAAAATGTATCATATTCTTGGATTAGAAGACTTAGCAATGTAAAGATATCATTTGCTCCCCAAATTGAAATATTAACTTAATATAATACCAATCAAAAGTCAAGCAGGATTTTGTAGATATAGATAAGCTGATTCTAACACTTATATGAAAAAGCAAACAAAATAGAAGAGGTAAAGCAAGTTTTTAAAGGAAGAATAAATTTGGAGCAATCTGTATAAAGAACATTTTGTATTTCAGTGGAAAACTATGCATTGTCTATAAATGTACCTTTCTATTTTATGAGATTCTGATTTTATGGGAGCTGTAAGACAGATAGGCATTCTGTTTTATTTGGTAGAGGCTCAAATGTACTCCCTTCACAGTCTGGAAAACCAGTTTCTTCTCCATGTGCAATTCATTTCAATATTCCTTTACTCCATAAAATGTGTGCTCTTTTGACCTTTCCTTTGAATGATTTATAACATCTCCTTGGCTTCCTTATTATCAAGTAAAGTAAAATACTTAGCATGTGTTCATTTATATCTGAGTCATGCTTTTACCTTTTTCTGAAAATTGTTTTAATAAACCACACTACCTGATTTTAAAACTCACTAGGAAGTTACAGTAATCAAGATAGTGTGGTTTTGTTGAAGGGATAGACACATAGATCAGTGGAACAGATTGGGGTCCAGAAATAGACTCACACATATAATTGATCATTTTTGACAAAGAATGCAAATGCCACTTAGAGTATTAAAAATATCTTGTGGGTGCCTGGCTGACTCAGTTGGTAGAACATGCAACTCCTGGAGTCATGAGCTTAAGTGCCACATTGGACATAGAAATTACTTAAAACAAACAAACAAACAAACAAATAAAAATAGTCTTTTAGGGCAGCCTGGGTGGCTTAGCGGTTTAGCGCCGCCTTCAGCCCAGGGCGTGATCCTGGAGACCTGGAATCGAATCCCACGTCAGGTTCCCTGCAGGGAGCCTGCTTCTCCCTCTGCCTGTGTCTCTGCCTCTCTCTGTGTGTCTCTCATGAATAAATAAATAGATGAAAATCTTAAAAAAAAAAAGTCTTTCAACAAATGGTGTTATAACCATTGGACATCCATGGGTTCAAAAAAGAGAGAGAGAGGGGAGCCCTGGGTGGCGCAGCGGTTTAGCACCTGCCTTTGGCCCAGGGCGCGATCCTGGAGACCCAAGATCGAATCCCACGTCGGCCTCCCGGTGCATGGAGCCTGCTTCTCCCTCTCTCTCTCTCTCTCTCTGACTATCATAAATAAAATCTTAAAAAAAAAAAAAGAGTGAGAGAGAGAAAAGTACTTTAACCAGAACCTTATGCAATACACCAAAATTAATTCAAAATAGACCAGAGCCCTATATATAAAATATAAAACTGTACAATTTTTAGAGGAAAACATAGAAGACTTTAGGTTTAGTGAAGAACTCTTACTTATGGTACCAAAAGTATTATCCTCAAAAAAAAATTGATCAGTTGAGTTTTGTCACATAAAAAAAACCTTTCTGCTCTGCAAAAGACACTGTTAGAAGAATGAAAATATAAACTACAAATTGGGAGGAGAGGAAATATTTGCAAGTCATATACTGATAAAGGACTTTTATGTAGATCAGATAAAGAACTATCAAGATTCAACAATAAGTAGACAAACACTCAATTAAAAATCCACCAAAGACATGAGTGGATACTTCACCATAGAGAAAAAATGGATGGCAAATAGACACAGGAAAAAAAAAAGTTTATTATTAGCTATTAGGGAAACTCTAGTAATCAATGAGATATTACATTTCTGAGTGGCTAAAGTAAGAATTACTGGCAACACCAGGTGCTATTGAAGTGGTGGAGCAACTAGGACTTTTATATTGCTGCTTGGTGGGAATACAAAACGATACAGCCACCCTGGAAAAAGTCTCCCAGTCTCCCTCCCTCCCTCCCTCCCTCCCTCCCTCCCTTCCTTCCTTCCTTCCTCAGAGGGAGAAGCAGGCTCCCTGCGAGGGGCTCAATATGGGACTCAATCCCCGGACCAGGGATCACACCCTGAGCCAAAGGCAGACACTCAATTGCTGAGATACCGAGGTATCCCCTGATAGTGTCTTATAAACATCCACTTATTGCATGACCTCTACATTCCACTCCTGGTACCTGCTTTAAGAAATGAAAACATATCCACATAAAAATCTGTACACAGATGTTTATCATAGTTCTATTCATAATTGCCCACATTTGCAAACAACACAAACTTCCTTCAATGGAAGGAATGAATAATGAATAATAAGTGTGAATAATAAATAATAAACTAAGTGTGGTAAATCTGTACTAAAGAATACTACTCAGCAGTAAAAAGTAACAAACTCCTGATACACATAACTTGGATGGATCTTAAAAGCATGCTGAGTACAAGAAGTTAGTCTCAAAAGATTGCGAACTGTGTGATCTCATTTATATGACTGTCTCCAAAAGACAAAACCACAAAGATGAAAACCAGATTAGAAATTCGCAGGGATTATAGGCAGGGAGGAGGAGTGATCATTAAGAGATCACTCAAAGGATTTCTTGGGGGTGAAGAAACTGTTTTGTACCTTGAGTGTGGAGATGGATACATGGATCTACGTATGTGTTAAAGTTCATACAACTGTACACCAAAAGGGAAAAGGCGAATTTTACTGAAAATGAAATTTAAAAAGAAAAAAAATGAAAAAAAGATTTTAACGTCCCTTTCCTTTAAAAAGTACTTGAAGGGGGTGCCTGGGTGGCTCAGTTGATTAAGCATCTGCCTTTGGCTCAGGTCATGAACCTGGGGTCTTGGGATGGAGCCCCATGTCAGGCTCCCTGCTTGGCAGAGAGACTGCTTCTTCCTCTCCCTCTGCCGCTTCCCCCCCACTCATGCACCTCTCTCCCTCTTTCAGATAAAGAAATAAAATCTTTAAAAATCCCTCGAAGAAAAGAAGGCGGTTGGAGCCAAATTCCACCCTTCTAATCAGAATCATCAACTTTTGCTCAGTTTTTTATCTTGTTCTACCAAAAACACAGCTACTGAGTGAGCCTAAGAAAAAAAGTCTTCTATGGTTGAATACTATAGTTTTATGCTTTAAAAAAGAAATGATTGTTGTTGAGCTATCAACTGGTATTTATCTATATCATATACAACTGGAACCATGAAATAGGTCTATTAATACAAAAATATAATTGCAATTCTGAGTTCAGAAACTTAATTCAAACTGAATTCAAACTGAGTTCAAACTGAATTAAAAAAATTTAACAGATTAATAATAAAAAGTTTCATCAATGGACATATATGAGTATATAGAACTTTATTCCACCAATCTATTCATCTATATAACTACAAATTGTAACTACATTTCACTGAAATTCATAAAAATTCAAAAGACATGTTATTTTTAAGTTTCCGTTAGTGTATTTTATATCAAGGTGATAAACTGACCAATAAAACAATTTTGAGCTATATTTTCCTTTCTTATAGTTGTGTACTATATTTCCCTAAAATTATTCAAGGACTCATTTTATTTTACTCATGGGATTTGTTATGATATTTTCTGTTGCCCATGTGAAACCGAACACAGATTTGTTTGCCCATATGCATGTAGAGTTTTTGAAAAATGCCCCCCCCCCCCCCCCCCCCCCCCCCCCCGCAATGAACTAATTCAGTTGGGAGTAAGGAACCAGTTCCAGAATCTAGAATTTCTATCACAGAATCATGGCATGACTTAGCAGGTCCCTTAGTCTGCTTTCCAGTATTCCATCTCCCAAATGAAAATGTGAGGTGTGATTAATTACATGTGTTTCCTTTCTGCTCCCAGGAATACCTAATAAGACTAATTATGGGGATCCCTGGGTGGCGCAGCGGTTTGGCGCCTGCCTTTGGCCCAGGGCGCGATCCTGGAGACCCAGGATCGAATCCCACATCGGGCTCCCGGTGCATGGAGCCTGCTTCTCCCTCTGCCTGTGTCTCTGCCTCTCTCTCTCTCTGTAACTATCATAAATAAATAAAAATTAAAAAAAAAAGACTAATTATGCTAATTATAATGCTGGCTACCGCTGCACCAGGCTATTTACATATATCATCTCATTGGATTGTCATGACAGCTTTATGAAATAGATATTATAAGTAGATCTGTTAATTACTGGAAACTTGAAGTTCTTCAGTTCATTTCCAGCTCTGACATTCTAGACTGATGACCTTGCAAAGCCTAGGGTCCTCACTCCTGCTCCGCTCCCACAAATATTCCTTCACTATGCCTGCTAACAGCGGCTTCCTCAATGTCATCTGTTGGCCATTCTGATGATATCCACTGTTGGGTCTCAATCCCTTATGCTTCTCAGCTGCTTCTATCATCTAGACTTTCAGTGGTGTTGTAGGTGGTCCATCCAAAATATTAATCTTGCCCAAATTCAACTCCAATGACTACTCTCCAGTTCAGTTACCCACCAAATGGGTCACATATTGTATAGGGGAATTTGATCCATCTAAGAAATCAAAGTCTAAAATCCCAGTTGCTCTTTCATGCCCATACTTCTGCCTCATAAAACGTCAGATCCCATTGGTCTCTCCATCTTCCTTCTGGGTGTCAGCGCCACATTTTTCCCACTACTCTTTTTTCCAGCTTGAAATTCACAATTAACCATTTGACTTTTTTTTTTCTTTAAAGATTGTATTTATTCATGAGAGACACACACACACACACAGAGGCAGAGCCATAGGCAGGGGGAGAAGCAGGCTCCATGCAGGGAGCCCGATGTGGGCTTGATCCTGCGACTCCAGGATCATGCCCTAAGCCAAAGGCAGATGCTTAACGCTGAGCCACCCAGGAGTTTCAACCACTTGACTTTTTTAATCCAGCTCCTCTTTTTTATAGCTTGAAATGTTTCTTGGGCTGATTCTTTCTTCCTTTGACCCAAGGACCTCAAGTCTTGTCCAGTTCCCTACCTTTTTTTCTCTTTACATTCTTTACTTTAACTTCCATACCCCCCATTAGTTTATCATTCCACTGATTTGTTCTTTATCCTGCCAAATCACTAAAAGTGCTCTCAGAAGGGTTAATGTTGGTTCAACTGCGAAATCTTTTTTTTTTTTTAAGATTCTTATTTATTTATTCATGAGAGACACAGAGAGAGAGGCAGAGACAGAGGCTGAGGGAGAAGCAGGCTCCCTGAGATGTGGGACTCTATCCTGGGACTTGATCCCGGGACTCTGGGATCATGCCCTGAGGCGAAGGCAGATGCTCAACCACTGAGCCACCCAGGCGTCCCCCCTCTAATTAATTTCTAAGAGCTCCTTTTCTGCAAAGGAAGGAAAAAAAGCCCACTATCAGTCATGTTGCCATTTTCTTTCCAGGTTTGTTATTTGTTGTTGACTTTATGTTATTTTGTCCCATGCTCTAATTTTTAATACATATGCATGTACTTAAGTTTATTAATCTCATAGATTATCACTTCAAAGTTTTAAAAAGCCTTTAAAAAACCTTTCCTATTGCCCAAATTATATATATATACACACACACACATACATATATCTATATAATCTTATATGTTTTCTTGGTATAGTATATATTATTTCACTTAAAAATATGTTTTCATTTGAAAATTATTTCTCATATTCTTTCTAAATAGCTAGCCAGTTTCTTAGCCTTGTCTTTTCTTCACTGAAATACCACTTGTGTCATGTATCAATTTATATGTCATTTGTGCATATTTCTGGATTTTATATTCTTTTTCTCCTCATTGGGTTATCCATGAGTCTGTACAAAACTGATTTAATTCCTATGAAGTTATAAAAACCACCACTGTCATATACATATCCATTTTTGTGCCATTATGCCTTTGATAGATACATTATGGTTTCTAGAAATAATACATATAAATCTATTTTCTTGATCCATCACAAAATATCTCTTGTACCTTTTTAACTTCCCATGAAGTAAGAAACAACAAATGATAGAAAGTTCAGTACTCCTTTTTGCTTCAGTGTCCTCATCGTTGGAAATTAGATGAATTAATTCATGATTATTTCTTAGGATGAGCTTATAAGTACTCAGTGTTAGCTATTATTAATAGCATGAGTAAGTGAGGACTCCATCCCTCTGCCTCTTTTTCCACTTTTCTACCTGTAAGCTCCTCCAAATTTGAGAACTTTCATGATCTCTTCTGTAATCATAATTAATTCTTGCATGATCTATTGGTTGAATCTAAAGCTGATAATATCAATACACAGTATTTCCATTATTGTGATTGCATTATTATGGTTCATTTTTCTATGATTCCAAATTGTCTTTATTTTACTTTTTTAGTCATATGTCTTCATCAAGTCACTAACATTATCTAATTTCCTAAATATATTCCATCCATGGTAAGAGATGCAATATAATTACTGAAGATACATTTCCCAGAAACTTCTGCCTTCTTATTCCAATCTGGACCAGAGAACACTCCGGGCTGGATGCCAGCCTGTCATCCTGACTTCCTTTTACCATGGTCTTGGGTTGAAGCCAGTGTTCTTAGAGCTCAAAATTTTACCTTTCTTGGATTTTATTCTTGTTAAGGCTGAGAACATCTTCAAACAATTTTCTTGAAATGATGCATAAGAAATAAACCTTTTGAATTTTTACATGTCTGAAAGTGACTTTATTTTTCCTTCTCACTTGATTAACATGTTTACTAAGAATAGAATAAGTTCATAATTATTTTTCTCAGAGGATTCTAAGATGAAATCATAGTCTTGTTCCCTTGTAGGCCATATTTTTTCCTCTCTGGAACCTTAGGATACTCTCTAGATGCTTGAAGTTAAGAAATTTCTTGAAGATCTGCCACTGTTGAAGTTTTTGTTTTGTTTTAATTCCTCCTGTGGTCATAATTACATTATGTACAACTGTCAAAAATCATCAAAAAATGTAGTATCTTGAATCAAACTGTAACATCAGGAGGAAGAAATCCTGTAGTACTTAAAGCCTATACTACAACATTCAACATTAGATTATACCATTAGGTAGGGTTTCTCTAATTATTTTGCATTTATATGTTTAATGCTTTGATCTTCATTCAAGGTAGGAATTCTTAAGGTTTTATTTGGACTATGAAACCCTCTGGCTTTTTGGTGCAGTCTATAGACCCCTTTCCAGAGTAATGTTTTTAAATGTTTAAAATTAAATATATATGATTAAGAAAGAGACCTTTTAAATTGAAATGTAGTTATCAAAATGCTAAAAACCAAAATTGTAATAGAGTAAAATATTGCTGCTTCTTCTTTTCTTTTTTTTAGAGAGGGAGAGAAGAGGGAAGGGGCAGAGAGAGAGACTCCTCCTTTTTAAAAAAAAGTTTTTCTTTTTTAAGATTTTATTTATTTATTCATGAGACACACACACACACACACACACACACAGAGAGAGAGAGAGAGAGAGAGGCAGAGACACAGGCAGAGGGAGAAGCACGCTCCATGCAGGAAGCCTGATGTGGAACTCGATTCCAGGACTCCGGGATCATGCTCTGAGCCAAAGGCAGATGCTCAACCACTGAGCTTTAGGTTTCCCCTAAAAAAAAAAGATTTTATTTATTTATTTGAGAGAGTGAAAGAGAGATAGAGACAGCACAAGTGGGGGAAAGTGGGCAGAGGGAGAAGCAGACTCCCCACTGAGCAGGGAGACTGACCCAGAGCTCAATCCCAGGACCCTAGGATCATGAACTGAGCCAAAGGCAGATGCTTAACTGACTGAGCCACCAGGTGCCCTGGAGAGAAAAACTCTTAAGTAGGTTCTACACCCAGCGCTGAGCCCTACATAGAGTTTCATCTCAGAATCCTGTGATCATGACCTGAGGCAAATTTAAGAGTTGTATGTTTAACAGACTGAGCCACGTATCCAGGCGGCCCTGTATCACTTTTTTATTAACACTTTAAGTAAGATATATTGGAGGATTTTATAGCCACTATAATTTCAAAATAGTGATGAGTAGAAGTGATATTTTGAGATATTTATAACAACCCAATGTGCTATAAAAATATATGTGATTTCTGTTGGTAACAAAATCACGAGTGTTGCTGTAAGTACTGTAATTTGTGCTTATATTCAAAATGGACAAAAAATTCTAAAGTTTAGTAAGAGACTAGGGAAAATAAAAATATAGTTTTCTTCCTCTAAGTTCAAAGACCACATGAATTTTTTTAAACAAATAACATACATTTATTATCTAACGGTTTCTGCAGTTTAGGAATTTGAGAGTGGTTTAATTGGATAGTTCTGGCTTAGGTTCTCTCATGATACTGGAGTTGAGATGTAGGCTGGGGCAGCAGTCAACCAAAGGCTTGACTGCAACTGAGAACCCACCTCCCAAATGGCTCACTCAATGGCTGGTGAGTTGATGCTGGTTGTTGGAAGGAAGTCTCAGCTTTCCATGTGGGCTCTCCAAAGGCCCCTGAATACCTTTACAACATGGTGGCTGGCTCCTCCAGACTGGGAAATCCAAGAGAGAGAAAAGTAGAAGCACCATGGTTTTTTATGACTTAGCCCTATAAGTCATACACTATTACTTCCCCCATATTCCATTTGTCATACAGACCAACCCTGATGAAATGTGTGAGAGAATGGGCATAAATACTAGGAGGTGAGGATCACTGGGGGCCATCTTAGAGACTACTACAAGTTATAACCAGTATTTGCATCATATTTTGTGTTCAGCTCCCCCCCCCCCAGTTTATACATATTTCTATTAACAGAGCTTACACACTTCTTGTTTTTAGGAACTACATGTTATTCCAATGATATTAACTCTTTTTTGAGGTTTTATTTAATTTACTTTTTAAAAATTTAAAGCTAAAAATGTTTAAATTTAAATTCGATTAACATACAGTGCATTATTAGTTTCAGAAGTAGAGGCCAGTGATTCATCAGTCTTATGTAACACTCAGTGCTCATTACATCTTGTGCCCTCCTTAATGCCCATTATCCAATTACCCCATCCCCCCCAATCCCTTCCCCTCCAGCAATCCTCAATTTGTTTCCTATGATTAGGAGTCTTTTATGGTTTGTCTCTCTCTCTAATTTTGTCTTATTTTTCCCTCTTTTCCCCTATGATCCTCTATTTTGTTTCTTAAATTCCACATATGGATGAGATCATATGGTAATTATCTTTCTCTGACAGACTTATATCATTTAGCATAATACCCTCTAGTACTATCCATATCATTGCAAATGGCAAGATTTTATTTTTTTGATGGCTGATTAGTATTCCATTGTATATATTTACCACATCTTCTTTATCCATTCATCTGTCAGTGGGCATCTGGGCTCTTTCCATGCTTTGGCTATTGTGGACACTGCTGCTATAAACATTGGGGTGCAGGTGCTCTTCAGATCACTACATTTGTTTCCTTGGGGTAAATACCCAGGAGTATTTACCCTGGATAGTTCTGGCTTAGGTTCTCTCATGATACTGGAGCAATTGCTGTAAAATAGAGGGTAGCTCTATTTTCAACTTTTTGAGGGGCTTTCACACTATTTTCCAGAGTGGCTGCACCAGCTTGCATTCCCACCAACAATGCAAAACGGTTCCCCTTTCTTGGCATCCTCACCAATATCTGTCATCTCCTGATTTGTTAGTTTTAGCCATTCTGACTGGTTGTGAGATGGTATCTCAATGTGGTTTTGATTTGTATTTCCCTGATGCTGAATGAAGTTGAGCGTTTTCTCATGTGCCTATTGGCCATTTGTAGTTCTTCTTTGGAGAACTATCTGTTTATGTTTTCTGGCCTTTTCTTGATTGGATTATTTGTCTTTTGGGTGTTGAGTTTGATAAGTTCTTTATAATAGGTTTTGGATACTAGCCCTTTATCTGATAAGACATTTGCAAATATCTTCTTCCACTCTGTCGGCTGTCTTTTGGAGACCTCCTGAATTTTATGCAGGGACTCTTATTTATGAATCTCTGACTTAGAGTAAAAGCTCTTTGAGGTCTGGCAGACTGTGTGCTCCTGAGATGGTGGCAGCTGTTTTCCTGCCCCTACATGCTCTTTCAGCATACGACATTGACACTCTCCCATCAAGAGGTTTCTCCACTCCCTTGAATCCTCTTGTGACAGCTTTGACCAAGAGAATGTGTGAGAAGTGATGCTATAACCATCTGAGTACAGGCCTTAACTGATCTGTCAGCCTCTATTTTATTCCTCATAGAAGCAAGACACCATGTAAGAAGTACAATTAACCTAGACCACCATGCTGTGAAAACCTAACTGAGCCCTATGAAGAGACCCTGGAGCATGAAATTGCAAGTGGAGAGAGGGTGAAGAAGCCTTCTTGGAAGTGGATCCTTTAGTCTTAGCCACCCTACTTGATGCCATGTTGATCAGAGGTGAGTTGCTCCTCTGAACTATTCCAAAATCCCTGACCTATAAAATTGTGGGCAAAATAAAATACCTGTTTCAAGCCACTGAAATTTGGGGAAATTTTTAGAGAGTAACAGATAGAATGGAGGACCATGACCATGTTTCACATGTCTTTTGAATTCTTCACATTAATTGGCAAATTGATATGCAGACAAAAAAGGGACTCTGGAATTATTATTGACATATGGAGATTTGCATAGCATTTGGCTGTCATTAAAGAACTACAGGGAGTAATATCATGAAATCAAAGTATTTTGTCCAATAAATGCCCTATGATTCTTTTTTTTTTTTTTAAGATTTATTTATTTAGGGATGCCTGGATTGCTCAGCAGTTGAGCATCTGCCTTCGGCTCAGGGCATAATACTGGAGTCCCGAGACTGAGTCCTGCATCAGGCTCCCTGCGCAGAGCCTGCTTCTCCCTCTGCACATGTCTTTGCCTCTCTCCGTGTCTCTCATGAATAAATAAATTTTAAAAATCTAAAATATATATTTATTTATTTTAGAAGGAGTGAGAGAGGGGGAGAGCATGCAAGCCAGTGCATGAGTTTGGGGAGGGGCAGAAGGAGAGAATCTTCAAATAATCTCCCCTCTGAGAAAGGAGCCTGTCACGAGGCTCTGGGGCTCAATCTCAGAACCCACTCTTGGTTTCCACTGGGTTGAAACCAAGACTCCAACGCTTAAGTGACTAGGCCACCCAGGTGACCCTGGCCTATGATTCCTAAGATAACCAGCCTGGTTTTCAAGATCTCAATTTAGCCCCAGGATCCTTCCCAAATGCTGACTCCTGGATTGGTTCCCAAAGATTTTCAGAGGTTACACTCTCTCCAGAGAAGAGTATAAGAGGATTAGAGAAGATAATGGAAATGAAAGTTAAAATAGTGTAGTTGTGCTGGAAGCAATCTCTGTACATATGAACACTTGGACTGGGTCTGGAGACAGACTCAGAGGAGTGCTATTGCATCACGGTTGTGAGCACAGGCTCTGAAATCAACCTGTCATAACTGAAATCTGGCTCCACCACAGGACCTGCTATGAGACTAGGGCATGTGACTTAATCTGTGCCTTAATTTACACGTTTGTAAACTAGGAATAAAATAGTACCCCCCCCCATAGAAGTATAATGAGATTTAGATGAGTTTACATTTGAAACATTGTTTGGCACACATAGTTCCCACTGAAGTCCAAATGGATCTCTCTCTCTCTTTTTTTTTTCCCAGAACTTCTTTTTTTTCCTAAAGATTTATTTATTTGAGAGAGAGAGAGCAAATGAGCACATGAACCGGGGGGGAGGGGTAGAGGGAGAGAGAGAATCTCAAGCAGACTCCATGTTGAGCACAGAACCCAATGGGGGCTTGATCCCAGGACCCTGAGATCATGACCTGAGCCGAAATCAAGAGTTGGTGGCTTAGTTGACTGAGCCATCCAGGTGCTCCCAAATAGATCTCTCTTGAGATACTCTCAGTGACTTCTGAATTATTTAAATGATTCCTAAAATATATATGTGCCACATGCACACATATATATATAGATACATATGCATATGCATAGTGTGCATATCAACTTTGTATAATTATAGTAGTTTATATTTGGCTTAATGCATATAGAATGTTTATAGCTAGCATTTCTGGGTTCACACAAAGGATAGTATAATATTTTAAAAGAGGTTAATTAAAAGATACATTAGGCTGTAAATGCTATATCTAATGCCCAAATAGTGAAGATGAAGCTAAAATGCTTGAAGTTGGCATGCAGGAGTTGCAAATCCAAGAGTTTACAATGGAAAGAGGAATACAGAAATGGAGTCACTTAGGGATGCCTGGATGGCTCAATGGGTTAAGCT
Organism: Canis lupus dingo; assembly: GCF_003254725.2. Lineage (NCBI taxonomy): Eukaryota > Metazoa > Chordata > Mammalia > Carnivora > Canidae > Canis > Canis lupus. The sequence continues at coordinate 29,383,113 of NC_064265.1, read as the reverse complement.
TCTGACTCTTGATTTTGGCTCAGGTTATGATCTCAGGGTTGTGAGATCGAGCCCTGAGTTAGGCTCCGAGCTGAACGTGTGGAGCCTACTTAAAATCTCTCTCCCTCTCCCTCTGCCCTTCCCCTTTCAAAAAGAAAGAAAGAAAGAAAGAAAGAAAGAAAGAAAGAAAGAAAGAAAGAAAGAAAGAAAGAAAGAAAAGAAAAAGGGAAAAAAAATGGAGTCACTTATTCATAGTCACTCGACCAGCATCCAGTGCCAGCAATTCTTTGCATTAATTTATTTTATGTTTGACCACTCAAAAAATGGGCAACATATTTAGAATCTATATCTGCCTTCCAAAAGGATAATGTATCTTTAATGGGGCAAGCAGTAACATTTTCATTTCAGCATGTTTCCCTGAAAAGGATCACTAATTATAGTCTACAAAACACTGGTCTACAAAACTATTGTGTTAATTTGGTAAATGTAAATTCTCACTCGGTTGACTAACTTTATTGTCATGTGCTCTGGTTTATGTGCTCTGGTTTTCTGGGATCTTTCTTTCTCTTTCTTTTCTTTTTCTTTCTTTGTCAAGGTTTAGCACTCCTTGAGAAGCTTATAATGGACTTTCAATACTAATCAGCTCTTCAGTTGTGATGATATAATTTGACACTTATTTTGCAGCACGAAAGTGAGGGGGAGATCTGACAACTCAGAGTTCTCAGCACTAATTTTTTGTTAAGTAGAGCTAAGGGAGAGCTGAGTTATTAACAAATATCTGATTATCAACATATTAGATTGTTAACTTGAATATCTTAGCCCCAAAATGTCATTCATAAAATTGTGAAAATATCAAATTTTGTTTCCATATCCTATTGCATCTACATAAAAACCACTTTAAGGTTATGTCTATGTAATTGTAGCAGGTCCCAGTTAATTAAGAGAATTACATATTTTGTGAATAGAGAGCTACTTCCTAAATATTTCAGGGATTTTGAAATGGCCAGATAGGAATGTTATTATCCTAAATAAAGTTTAAAAATTAAAAAAAACCCACCCAACTTAATTTCATTAGGAGACATCAAATTTGAAATTTTCAAAATAAAATGACATTCTACTTGAAGGGGACTCACATATCATCTTAGTGGTCATTTTCTTTAGGCATTAACATCACACAAGTGAGACATTTTGGATAGCAAAAACAACAACAAAATAAAATAAGAATGTGATGTGATTTTCTGAGAATCTTACCTGAGGACTTTTCCCCAAAGGAAGAAGATAGTGTGGTTTAGCAGTTTAAAAGTGCGCTGTCTAGAAGAAGACATCTTGGGCTCAGACGCCATCCTTGGCACATTCCAGCTTTGTGACTGTAGGCAGATTACTTAGCCTCAGTCTCCCCATCTGTAAAATGGCCATGATATTACTATTTGTATCTACCTCACAGGACTAGCACATGGTAAGTGCCATATGAGTCTTTGTTAAATGAATGTATGAAATTTCTTTGTTGAACACAGTAATGTTTCATCAATTGCTTTAGTGAAACTAGGGTGTTCTGAGTTTACAAATTCCTATTCATACAGGTACTTTTTGACATTTTAACAAGGATTAACTTCTCAGGAATTGCATTTATATATGTGTGTGTGTGTGTGTGTGTGTGTGTGTGTGTGTAAAATGTTTGATTATGAAAATAACAGCTTCTTAATGTCTTATGTTTGGAAACGTCATTGCATTAAAAACATTTTAAATGCTTTTCTCATCTCCATTTGTCTCTGTCACCCTTTAAAAAAACCAAGGGAGGTAATTTTTACATGATAAATGATCTGAACTGAATGTCACCCTCAAGAAGCAAGGAAGATGATGTGTGTGGAAAGGAAAAAGAAATTAAAGTGACTGTTTTAGTAACTTCATAGCTACTCCATTCAGGATTTACATGCTGTGAGAAAGAACCATTCATGATTTTCTGTTGACTTACTGGAGAGAGAATGCAAACGCGACCTGGAAAAGCTGCTTCGTTGTCTGATCGTTGGGATGACTACATCCTGCTTGAAATCACCTACTTACTGATGGGCCTTCATTCATCAACAGTCTGTTCAATTTTGGAGACATTGTCATATCTGTTTCATTGAGGTCATTGAAGCCTGGGCACAGAGGAGGTAATTTATTTCTATAAGAAAGAAGTTAACTTACAGTGAGACATTAAAGAAAGAAAGATATCTACCACTTATCCACCTATATTCAATATTAGTCTACTTGAAATTACTCTATCATTAACAAGATAACAAATTTTAAGAAAACCAATCATTTGTTTGGTTTTTGCTTGTTTGTAGCATCTACCTTTACATTGAATTGGTAATAACTTAAGCTGGCTTTGCTGTGGAATCTTTGTTCATGTTTTAATGACTTTTATTTTTTAAAGATTTTATTTATTTATTCATGAGAGAGAGAGAGAGAGCGAGAACAAGAGAGAGAGAGAGGCAGAAACATAGGCAGAGGGAGAAGCAGGCTCCATGTAGGGAGCCCGATGTGGGACTTGATCCTGGGACCCCAGGATCACACCCTGAGCTGAAGGCAGATGCTTAACTGCTGAGCCACCGAGGTGTCCCTAATAACTTTTATTTTCTAAGCATTCTATTACAGTTGACCTTGTGCTAAAATCTAGGTGCTTTGATTTTTCCAGAGAATATTAAGAACATTATATTCTCTCAGAAATAAATTTCCACCCAAAGTAATATTTTTATTAAGATCTCAAGTTTCCTTATTCTTCCATTAAATGAAACTTTTCATCATTTTAATAATAGGTGTCACTTCAAGATGTGGTTTAAAAGATTGGGAAAAAACCCTGCTTTCAAGATTATATAGAGAACTAACGAAAAATGACATCTCATGGTTATGTCTTTGTACTTTATAAAACTCAAAATTATAATGCTTTCAACTAAGAATGATAAATCCCTGTCTTTTCATTCAATATTTTATTTAACAAACACTTACATGGTGTTTACCATGTGCCAGGCACTGTTCCTTGCACTTTACAAGTATTAACCTGTTTATTCCTTTAACAATGCTCTAAGGTAGGTACTATAATTGCTCCCATTTACAGATGAGGAAATTGAGGCGTGGGAATGTTAAATAACCTGCCCAGGATCATGTGGCTAGTAAGTGGCAGAGCACAGATTTGAATCCATGCTAATTTGGCTCCACTACCTTATTCTCTTTTGTTGCCCATGTTTAATAATAGTATTGAATAAAATTCCTCTAGAGTCACTTCACTAAAAATATAACTTTTTTCCTTTTTAAATTTTATTATTATTATTATTATTATTTTTTTTTTTTTTAGAGAGGGGTGGGGGCAAAGAGGGAGAGAGAAAATCTTAAGCAGGCTCCATACCTAGCACAGAACCCAATGCTGGCCTTGATATCATGACCCTGAGATCACAACCCCAGCCAAAATCAAGACTTGGCTGCCCAACCAACTGAGCCACCCAGGCACCCCACCCCAAGAATAATAACTCCTAACACAGAAGTACTTGCCAAAATGTTTATTTTTTTAAATTTTTTAAAAAAGATTTTTTATTTATTTATTCAGAGAGAGAGAGGCAGAGACACAGGCAGAGGGAAAAGCAGGCTCCCTGCAGGGAGCCTGATGTGGGACTGGGTCCTGGGACTGCAGGATCACATCCTAGGTCAAAGGCAGATGCTCAACCACGGAGCCATTCAGGCATCCCCAAAATTTTGGTTTAAAAGACCTGGCTCCTCTTCTATAAAATTTTAAAATAATTTGATTATAGGTAGATCAGACATAGATGTGAAAAGACACTGCCAAACAAGTGGAAAAAAGGAAAAAATATACTTTTAAAGGTTGAAGGAGAGACATACACATTTTATTTTCCCCTATCCATCTTATTGTCTGATTTACTTTGTACAACATAAATAGGGGAGATGTAAAAAAAATGGAACAAGTAGTTTTAGTTGTGACACAACAACAGAGTTACATATTAAAGTTTGGCTTTAGGGGCACTTAGGTGGCTTAGCCGGTAAAATATCTGCTCTCAGTAGGTCATGATCTCAGGATCCAGGGATTGAGCCCCATGTTGGACTCTGGGCTCAGCAGAGAATCTGCTTCTTCCTCTGCCCCTCCTCCCTCATATTCTCTCTCTTGCTCTCAAATAAAGAAAGAAATATCTTTTAAAAATAATTAAAAAAAATAAAGTTTGGCTTTAAATTTTCTTTGGTATGTTACTTGCTTACCTTTGGTAAGGTTACTATCTGTTCCAGTTTTTTTTAAGGGAAGTCGTTGTTTCAAATATTTTATTGCACGTAAGTTTATTTTTCTTATGTTTGGGCCTGGAAAATATGATCACTGTAACATATTTCGAATCATTTAGGAACAAAATTAGTTATTTTTGGAACCACAAATTGTGAATGGCTGACTTTTTTTGAGGAGCTATCTCTGTTCTCAAAACCACAATTTTAATAGGCCTTTAGGTCTTTAGTTTCCTCTATTCTTCAAGTGAGACTTACTAAAACTGCATTTCAAAATGTGAGCTTGTTTCTGACTTCTATGATTCTTTTATTGAAAATACATTTTCAAAAAGATGACCCGAGCCAAAGGCAGATGCTTAGCTGCCTGAGCCACCCAGGTGCCCTGAAAATGCATTTTCAATGTCCACTTAATTAAGGCAAGTTTCAACCTCTGGGTTACTTTACAGACTCCTGATGAAGTAGATAAACCTGAGGTAGCAGATGAGCATTCTGCTCAACCTGAGGGTTACTGCATAGTTTAGAGTAGGATTTCTCAAAACAAGGTTGGGAACTGTCTACAGCAGAATCAGGTGTGCTACCTCTAAAAAAGGATATTTCCAGTTTCCTAAATCAGAATTTCTGAGATTGAGGATTGGGAATCTGCATCTTTAACCAGCATCCTTATAGATTTAAAAAAAAATATTTTTAGTAAAAATATCAGCTACCCAGGTGCCCCAATTATAACTTTTATATGCACTAGGAAACCAAAAATTTCAATTGACTCACTTTAATGCAGTATTTGCTTTAATACAGTAAGTGGAACTGAACCCCAATATCTCTGAGATATGCCCTGTATATGAATTTGACTGGTTAAGACTTGGAATTAGGCAGATACCTTGTATCCCCCGCCCAACAGCTTGCTCCCATGAGTCCGTACCTCTCCAGACACTTGACTTCTTCCAGGTCTGGCCCCTGTTACCTGGTGGCTCACACAGGCACTGTATGCACCTGGGCAGCCTGCCTTGGGAACCCCGAGCCCTCCTGGCCTGGGGAGTCCAACCAGTCCGGAAGCTCTGCCTGGCCTCTAAGGGTGGAGGGAGCACACCAGCCCAAGTTCTTTCTGAGGAGACAATTTAGACTGCTCATAGGCAGTCCTCATTTGGACTGGTTGCCTGAGAGGGTCCATACCAATGAATCAAGGCTCCCAGGTGTCTCTTAGTGAAGGTACCCTGGTAGCCCTCCAGGCCCCATACTGGCAAGGCAGTCCAGATTCCTCCACTTTTAACTTCAAGGAGAATATGTGCATTTCTGTAGGTTAAGGCTGGAATTAGGAAGATGCCAGATACCTGAAACAGCCTTCTCTTTTGACCCAGCCTACCTCTACACCTGCCCCACTCCAGTTCCCCAGTTACTCTGAACTGCCTGGTGTGCCCATGCGCAAACCACACCTTATCAGCTGGCCTTAGCCTGCAGGGGGCGCTTCAGGTCTGTGGAGTTCCAGAATGAGCCTACCGGGAGGAGGGAGGCCAACTCACCCAAAATCCTTCTGAGTCTGCAGCTTTAAACTGGCAACAGTCAGCCCCAATTTGGACTAGCTGCTTGATGGGGTATCGGCTTCTCCAGCCATCAAGGACATCCTGCACACCACCAACCTGGCAAGTTAGTCCAGATTTCTCCAGCTCTGCCTTCGGAAGAATATGCGCATTTGTGTAGGTTATGGCTTGGATTAGGCAAATGCTTGTACTCCCAAGAACTCCCTCCTGTGACCCTGCATACCCCTATAGATGCCCTGTTCCAGAGCCCTGTCTCCACAGATGTGTGCAGCCCATGAATGAGGCACACATCTTGTCAGCCCCCAAGGTCAGCCAGGGTACTCCAGGCCTTTGGAGTTTTTAATCAGTCCTGAACTACCTGTACTACTACCCCAGGGTGGAGGGAACTTACTTCCCAAAACTCTGAGGCAGCAGATTTAAGCTGGTGATGTCAGTCCCCATTTGGAATGGTTGCCTTTTGGAGTCCTGGGTTTACCAGCCATCAAAGCTCTCAGGCTTCTCATATTGGAGGATACTGTGGTGGCCCACCAGGCCCCTTCTTGGCAAGCAGTCCAGACCTTTACAGCTATCTTTAGGGGAATATGAATGTTTTGTGCAAAATTAACTGGAAGGATGAGAAAACCATATGGTTTAAAAACAGGCATATGGGGAACCTGGGTGACTCGGTTAAGCATCTGTCTTCCGCTCAGGTCATGATCCCCGGGTCCTGGGATGGAGCCACGCATTAGGCTTCCTGCCCAGTGGGGAGTCTGTTTCTTCCTCTCCCTCTGCCTCTCCCTCTGCTTGTGCTCTCTATTGCTCTTTCTCAAATAATAAATAATTAAAAAAATAAAACCAGACATGTACTGAAGGGCAAAATTTGATGACAGCACTATAAAGGAAGGATCAAGTCCTTGAGACATTATGAAGGAAAAATAATATAGGCTAGTAAAAACAGAAAAACCCAGTTAAAGAAATTATTTATCCATGAGCTTTATAAAGGCAGGGTCTATAAATAATTCAGTACTGTATTCCCTATGTCAAATAATGGCACAATGGTAATTAACCTTTCCTTGAGCTAAGATACCCTTTGAAAAATATGGGAGAAACTAGTGACCCTACTTCATTCTAAGAGCAGGCACTTAGCAAATGTTGGTGAGACTAAATTGTATACATAACATTATGTCTCTTTTCCTTTTTTCTTTAGTGAATGGCTTGACTAACTTTCTTAACTTTGATGGACACGCTTATAGACCCTTTTGCGAGAAAAACAAACTCAAGGTTTCCTGTTTAGGGAAAAAAAGACCCATTGCACTTAATTTCCTTTCCTCCCAATGTTTTCCTGCAGTAACACAAAAGATGTTAAAAATAAGAATGAGGGGCACCTGGGTGGCTCAGGTCTGCTCAAGTGTCTGCCTTTGGCTCAGGTCACGTGACCCAGGATCCTAGGATTAAGCCCTGCTGATTAGGGAGCCCGCTTCTCCCTCTCCCTCTGCCTCTCCTCCTGCTTGTGCAGTCTCGCTCTCTTTCTCTCAAATAAATAAATAAAATATTTCTTTAAAAAAGGAATGAAATCATGCTCACTTCGGCAGCACATATACTAAAATTGGAACGATACAGAGAAGATTAGCATGGCCCCTGCGCAAGGATGATACGTAAAAAAGGAATGAAATCGTAACAGTGCTGCAGAGAGTGACAGTGGCAGGTCAGGTATTTCGAAAAATTCTTCAAAGATAAGCAGATAAGATTGAACTGATGAAGAAGTCAAAAACGGGGAAATTGTAGTCATACCCACAAGAGATGAATGTGGTTCTTTCTGAGGGAGCCACAGAGGAGGCTGGACCTTTGCTCATCACATAGAGCATTAGGGAACTGTGGAGGACTTGTCAGGATACCTACATAAAGAATGCATTCTCCATCAGCTGCACATCCTACTCCTTCCTCCATATATGGAGTGGCTGCCTCCCAGATAAAATCTTGGAGGAGTGCTGTTTGTGGAAAGAGGGTGCTCATTTGGGAGGCCTCCTCGTGTGGCTGCTGTGCCCTGAGGGAGAAACAATAAATGTTGAGATAACTCAGGACTTATCACAGACTTGGAGGGAAAACTTTTTAAAGTTAAGGTCATTCCACCCAGGAGATGTATACACTGAAATAGTCACCCAGCCAAAAGTAAAGACTCTTTACTTATTTATTTTTTTGATATGTCTGTTGGCTGACTTGCCACTTTCCTGCCCACAAACACTACTTGGGCGCCTGATGCTGTAACTATCATCCTTACACAGAAATTGAAACCAGGCTTTCTCATTAGAATGACAGCATTCACTTCTGACAATCATTATGTTCCTATCAGACTAACTTTCACCGATACAAACGATAAACTCTGGGAAAAATAGAAAATACAACTAATTACAGTACTTGGGAGCAATCAAAAGCAGGCAGATTCTGGGGGAAATTCAGCATTTGGAAAAAGGGAATAGCTGTTAGCTTTTTTTGTTATTGTTTGTTTGTTTGAACAACCTTTAACCCGAGTGTAGGCTAAAGTCTGTGCCATGCAAGGGCAGAGCATGGGGATAGATGGTTAAAATGCAGGAGAACAAAACAAGACATAGTCTTACCAGAGGACAGAATTTGGGGGCATCCATAGCTCTTAAAAGTGAAAGGGAAATGCCCCCAAAGTGAAATCCAGAAAGGAGTAACCCCAAGATATTTATATAAACTCTCCCCAGACTCTGTGGCTGACCCCCATAGCTTAACTAATCATATAGAGGGAAGACTCCAAGTAGCCTAATTTAGGTTAAAATAATTGAAGTGATATTTGAGCTGTTGTCCATTGTAGGGGAGACAGTCTGCAGTTTAATTTTAGCTAATTTAACTAACCGCGTAAGAAAAAAAAAATGTTTGTAGAGGAACATGATAGAATCCAGAGTCTCTACAACATATCTACAATGTCTAAGACACAATCCAAAGTTACTCTATATTCAAAGAAACAGGAAAACATAACCCATACTTGGGGAAAAAAGACAATCAATTAAGACTGACTCAGAGATGATGAAGAGGTTGCAATTAGCAAACAAAATTAGAATTCTTTTATTAAGTTTAAAAAATTTTAGGTAGTTAAAATACAGTGCAATATTGGTTTCTGGAGTAGAATTCAGTGATTCTGAATTCAACACCCAGGGCTCATCATAATACCTATCACCCATCTAGCCTATCCCCCTCCATCAAGCCTCTTTGTTCTTGTTAAGGGTCTCTTATCGCTTGTTTCCCTCTCTCCCTTTTCTCTTTGCCCCCTTCCCATATGTTTATCTGTTTTCTTTCTTAAATCCCACATATGAGTGAGATCATATGGTTTGTCTTTCTCTGACTGACTTATTTCACTTAGCATAATATACTCTAACTCCATCTATGTTGTTACAAATGGCAAGATTTCATTCTTTTTGATGTCTAAGTAATATTCCAAGTGAAAGAGACTTTTAATGTAGTTATTCAAGAGGATATTTGTTGGGAAAACAGATATATATGACTAATAGGGAAATCAAGACCAGTCATCCCTACTAATCCACAGACTTCTTCACTTGTGGATTATGATTCATGAAAATCTGAGAAAAAGAGGATGAAAGAGAAAGTCCAAGGTTAATAAATTCAAACATCTGAGCCCAGAGAAAACAGAAATAATTTACGGAGCAGAAGAGAACTTGAAAAAATTCCAAGTCAGATTCTTAAAGTTTCATCATAAAATAGGAAGTGGCCATTGTAAAAAAAGGAAAAAGCAATGAATAGGAAAGTATTCTTAGAAGAAAAAAAAAAGAATAATGTGCTGAAGACTAAATTAGTGTTCTGGAAAATAAAATTTCCTAAAATGCAGAGAAATAAAATTAAAAGGTAGAAAAAATGTAATTTTTTGAAGTTTGAAGTTGAAGGATAGACCCAGGAAATTCAAGTTCAAGAATACGGTTTTCTTGAGTCAAAGACATGTGTAAGCCACATATAATTAGAAAACAAATACCCACACCTACATACATCCTAGTGAAATTTCAGAACTTCATGGATAAAAAGAATATCTTAAAAAGATTTAGAAAAAAAAAGGAAAATAAAATTTTTTTTTCAGAAAAAAAGAACAATTACATTGGATGAGAATGATACCAATCAGACTTCTTATCAGCAGTTAGAAGACAACAAAATACTGCATTCACATTCTGGGGCAAAATGATTTTCAACCTGAAAATGTATACCTTGCTGATTGATGGGTAAATGGAGGTCAAAACATACATGTCAGAATCAGAAAGCTTAGTGTTCAAGTAGCCTTTAAAAAATTCCTTCAAGAAAATGAAAAAAATACTACAAGAAAGAAGACACCATGTGTTATAATTGTGTGTGAAATTTCAGAAAATCTAAGTGTAAGTATAGCTCATAAAATTCATGCTAGTTTCTAGAAGAACTAAAAGCAGATATTGTTGACAGGATTGCCCCTGATGAATGGAAGTGGGTAGAAAGGCCTTTTACCTTGTATTTTATACCCTTCTGTATTACCTGAATTTATTTTTGTTTTAAATACAATTATTTGTAACAAAGAATTTAATAAAAAATTCAGAGATGTTTGGGTGGCTCAGTCAGTTAAGAATCTGCCTTTGGCTCAGGTCATGATCCCATGGTCCTGGGATGGAGCCCTGCATCAGCTTCCCTGCTTGGTGGGGAGCCTACTTCTCCCTTCCCCACTCCACTTGCTCATGCTTTCTCTGTCAAATAAATAAAATCTTTTTAAAAAATTTAACAAAAAATTTAAAAGGCATCCATCCCCCAATCTAGCAGTACTTATATTCTAATTGTGTTGTTAGATTCCTTCTTTAGACATTTTAAAGAAGAACTAGTTCATTTAGTATAGTTTGGTTTTGGAAAAAGTCTAGGGTGCTGCTGTTAAGACATATCTGCAAATAAAACATTTCAGAAAAATCCTTGATCAATTCAGCACATATACAAAAACAGTAAGATACAGACATATAAGAAAGATGACTTTCATTTCTTCACTTGAAAGTGAACCTTACAAATTAAAAACAAAACAAAATGGGATCTCTGGGTGGCTCAACGGTTTAGCACCTGCCTTCAGCCCAGGGCTTGATCCTGGAGTCATGGGATCGAGTCCCACATCAGGCTCCCTGTGGAGCCTGCTTCTGCTTCTCTCTCTCTGTGTGTCTCTCATGGATAAAATAAATTTTAAAAAAATCTTAAAAAAAAAACCTTTAGAAATAAAACAAAACAACAAACCAAAACATTCTTTCTGCTTCAAGAAGTTTGTCATCTAGTTGTAATTGCCCAATATGGTAGCCTCCAGTCACATATGGTTGCTGGAATTTGACATGTAACTAGTCCAAATTGAGATGTGCTGTAGGGGTAAATACACATTAGATCTCAAGTATTTACTCCAAAAAACCCTGAAAAATACCTCATTAATAATGTTAAGAATATTAATTACATGTTGAAGTGACTTTTTTTAGTGTACTGGGTCAAATAAATTTTATTAGAATTAATTTTATGTTTATTTTTACCTTTATATAATGTACTATTAGAATTTTTAAATCCCTTATGTGGTCCTCATTTGTGGCTTGCATTATGTTTCTATTAGACAGTCCTGGAATAAAGCACCAAAATGTAATACACAACCATTACTACTCAAATGAATTTTCTATAGCGTTTTGAAGGAGAAAACTATCATTTTGGCTTTCACTTATCAAAAAACTTCCCTGGCGATAAAGGAAGGATCAATGCTAGCAGTACTAGAACGAAACAGAATGAGAATAGGAAGTTGGGAGAATAGGGAACATCACTGACTTCAAGGAGAAGAAATGCCTAATATAAAAGAGGTTTGTTGGGCAGCCTGGGTGGCTCAGCGGTTTAGCGCTGCCTTCGGCCCAGGGTGTGGTCCTGGAGACCCAGGATTGAGTCCCACGTAGGGCTCCCTTCATGGAGCCTGCTTGTGTCTCTGCCTCTCTCTGTGTCTTTCATGAATAAATAAATAAAATCTTAAAAAAAAAAAAAGTTTTGTTAGTTGAATGACTTCCAATAAAATGTTTGCCTCCAAAGCTTGTACTCTACTATTACCATAAGTTATTCTTTTTATATTCATATTCTCTTAATACTTTCTTTACACAATGCCATTCTAGTTGGGAATTCCCTATCTACAACTTTGTTAGAATTTTCTACATATATACTGATCATATTTTTTGTTAGGGCATTTTCCTACATTGATGTGGTAATTACTACATTATTCTCATCCTGTTCAAAGACCTCTACAGTGATTCAAATGTGGGGAATACATTTCAGAGCAGAAGTTATCTCAATCCAGCAGTTATCTTTCAAACAATATTTGTCCTCATGTCAACTGAGCTTCCCTGACCCATCTGAAAAGGTCACTTTTATCAGTAGAGAGAATTTGCATATTTTTCTTTTGAAGTTGGATGATTAGCTTATTTCCTGAGGAATGTTACAGTGCATTTGTGTTCTCTGCTTTATCATTATAGATCATTTATCACTTGTGATTTTTCACTCTGACATGAACTATGAAAAACAATTACAGTGTTTATTAACTGAGTAGCTCTGTGGAAGGTAAAAGAAACCACTAAGGTGGGAGTCAGAGCTTTCTTTACAATAATTAAGAAATGGTAGAAGAAGAGAAATGGGGGATATTAAAAAAAAATCCAGAAACAGTAGAAAGTAGAGGTCCTTTTAGCCTTTGACAGTATTAAAAGATAATATTAGGGAAAGGTTGTGAAAGCTTTTACTTTTACATTCTATCAACTGTATAAGGGCTGTTGTTGGGGCCAAACACATTAATAATCACATTAGGGATATGCAATTTAGCAGTTAGGCCAGCAATAAGCAAATAGTAGGTGTTCTATCAAGGCTTGTTAAATAAGTGAGAAAATCCATTACTTATAGTTCTATTTTCTACTTCTATTTTCAAATCTCATCACTTATCAGCATAAGATGTTCTGGTCTCATTACTAATATGGCTGGCTACTTTAGGAAGACAGTAATTTGTCCTTTGTTCTTACTTGCTATAGATGTTTTTTCCCTTTCCCAGCTTGAGGATGAAACCAGATCTTGCATTTCCTTGCCTACGTGCCTTTTATGTTATGGGAGGCAGTAGCAGTTGCTAGGCAAGAGAACACAACTCCCTTCTTTTTTTATTTTTTTGTAATAGCCTTGGCTCAGTAAGAATTATGTAGAAAGTGGTACAGGTAAGTGCTTGAAGTTTAACAAGAGAAAGTTGTGGAGTCCAAAGGGAGAGGAAGATTCCTGAGACTAAGAGATGGGTCATGAAGAGTTTCCATCAAAGTAAATCTCTTTTTAAATGAAATAAAGAAACTGGAACTATAAAAATATCTAGGTCTGATGATGGTAGACGTTAAAAAAAAAAAAAAAAAGAAACATGGCTGCATGGGTTCTCTAGTTATTCCCCATTTTAGAAGTTGTGGGGAAAATGACCTGAGCTATAATTGCAGTAGTTGATATTACAGTTTCTGAGAATGACAGAAACTGTGTCAACACAGTTTCAACACAGTTATGTATATGCATGTGTGTTAGTATACATACACATACAAAAATCTGTTAGCTACCAAACACTGTGTAGGAGGTTCTTTTCAGGAATGTGTACGTGTTTGTATTACACCTACTTAAAGGCTAAAGAAATAATTTATTTATACCTTCTAATTAGGTCTTACTTCTTAAGAATCATCCTACATGATACTACTTCTAGTTTAATTGTCCTCATTATCCAGTCTTCTTTAATCTATGTCTCTGTCACACACTGTAACCTTTTGCTCTTTGCAGGCAAAAGGCTGATTGGAGTTTGATTTCTTCTTTTTTTCTGAACATCCATGCCAGAGAATACAACTATCCTTTGTGAAAGAGCCTCTTTCGAGCCGAATGAGAAGCCTGCACTACAACGAGGAGTCAGGAGGTCAGGAGACCTGACCAAGTAACCTGGGGTTCATTCATCAGTCCCTGGGTCACTGTAAGTTCAGACCCTGCTCCAGACAGGCTAAAAGAGAAGGGAGTGGATGGGGTGATGTCCACACGGTGAAAGCCTGTCTTTTGAATGAGGCATCACAGGAGGTCAGTCGGGTGTGTCCACCCTCCTTCAGCCATCTGTTCAGATGTTCCGATAAGGGTCTCTCTGCCAGCAGGGCCCGTGGCGGAGGAGGGTAAACAGCAGCACCACTAGGACACCAGACACCAGGCAAAAGGCAACAGCAAGGTAGACTCTTAGAACTGTGGAAAAATTGCAAGAGCATTAATGTAAAATTAATGGATTAGGAAAGTATAAAGATTGTAAAATTAATAGATGAGGAAAATAGGAAGATCATACATCATCAGTGCCTTAATTGTAAACTTTCAGTGACATTTCTGAAGGAACCTTGAAATCAGCATAGTGTATTGATAAGATTACTAGACTAGAGTCAGGAGATGACCTAGGTTCTGGTTCTGGCATGACATTTGACCTTTGGGCCTCAGCTCCACTATAAAGGGAGAGTAATTGAAATCTTTCTTTCTTTTTTAAAAAGATTTTTTTATTTAGGGGTGCCTGGGTGGCTCCGTTGATTGGGCATCTGCCTTTGGCTTGGGTCATGATCTCAGGAGTCCTGGGATCTGGCCCCCTGTTGGGCTACCTCCTCAGCAGGGAGTCTGCTTCTCCCTTCCCCTCTGCCTCTTCGCTCATGCTCTCTCTCTCTCTCTCTCTCTCTCTCTCAGATAAATGAATGAAATCTTAAAAAAATACATTAAATAAATAAAAGATTTACTTATTTACTTGAGAGAGACAGACAAGAGACCACAAGTAGGGGGAGGAGCAGAGGGAGAGGGAAAAGCAGATTCCTTACTGAGCAGGGAGCCTGACACAGGGCTGGACCCCAGGAACCTGAGACCATGACCTGAGCCAAAGTTAGATGCTTAAGCTACTGAGCCCCCAGGCACTCCACTTTTTTTTTTTTTTTGACTGAAGTATTTCTAAGGTCCTTTCCCAACATAACTTCATGCATTTTTATACAATTAAAATGATCGATTGTTTATGGTCTCAAGGTCAAAGGAAAAACCATCATTAATTGGGTCTAAAAGAAATTGAATATTATCTTTTAGTTTCTGGATTTGATTTCTAGCAAATATCTTTTAGAGAGGAAACTTTGAGTACATGTCAACAATGGTAAGCATTTTTAGGATAACTGTGTACTACTGCCAATCTGTACCTTTATTTGCACATATCCCTTTGATAGCTGACCAATCATGGGGAGATATATGGGGTTATTTTTTATGAGATGCTATTCATTATTTCATCTGGAAAGTTACCCTACACACACACCCTAGTCCATGATACTGTATACATCATAAATATCATGTTGTACCATCTCTAAATGTATGTCTGATCTTCATTGTAAAAATAAAGAATTGCAAAAAGAAAGAAAGAAAGAAAGAAAGAAAGAAAGAAAGAAAGAAAGAAAGAAAGAAAGAAAGAAAGAAAGAAAGAATTGCTTGTTGGCTTAGGCAGTGGGAGAGCAAACATATCTCTGATCCTGGCAGCTCTGTCTACAGAAGCCCTAGTGCTCCATGGAACACAAGTGAAAATCACTTATTTAACCTAAACTTATTGTTGTAGAGATGAAAAAAAAAAGTAGAGAGATTAGATAATTTGGTTAAGGATAAGAAGATAATTAATTGTATTTGGGTTGGAATATGTGAGCTTATCAGTCTCATGATTTTAAAAACTATCTGTTCACTAATGACTTCCAATTTGAAATCTTCCCCAAACTCAAGACTCATATATCCAAATACTTGACATATTTCCTTGGACACATTTCAATGGGCATTTCAATCTCAATAAGTCAACTCCTAGTTCCCTTGTGCCCTCTCCTTCCCCAAACTATATTCTAACTGCAGTCTTCCCCATTTCAGTTGATGGAAACTTTCTTCTTCTAGTGTCTCAGTCCCAAAGTCTTGGAATTTTCCTTGACTCCTCTCTTTTTCTCACATTCTTTATCAATCTGTCAGGAAATCCTATTGGTTCTACCAAAAACTATATCCAGAAACCAATGACTTCTCCTTTTCTCTACCACCACCTTGTTTTGAACCATGATCATTTTTTGCCAGAATTGCTACAACATTCCCCTGACTTGTTCCCTAGCTGCTGTCCTCTCTCCTCTACAATCTATTTTCAACACAGAAGCCAAATGACTTCAAGTCAAATCATGATACTCCTCTACTTAAAGTCTGCAATGAATGTTCATCTCATTCAGAATGAAAGCCAAAGTCCTAATGATAACAGTTTGTGAAGTTCTACAACATCTGGCCTGATTCACCTCTTAGATTTCCTCTCCTACTACCCTCCTTTACCCTCCTACCACCTTCACTTACTCTCTTTTGGCCACACAGGCCTTCCTGTTGTTCCTTAGACATGCCAGGCACACACCCATTTATTGCCTTTGCTATAGATGCTACAGTCACCTAGATGTTCTTCTCATGAATCTCTGCTTTAGGTAACTCCATCACTTTTTTGCCCAAATCTCATCTTTTATCTATTTCATCTATTTATTAATTTATTTTGTGAGAAAGAGAGAGTGAGCAGAGGGAAGGGAAGAAGGAAAGAATCTGAAGAAGGCTCCCCCTGAACATGGAGCCCAGTGCAGGGCTTGATCCTATAATCCTGAGATCATGACCTGAGCTGAAATCAAGAGTCAGACACTTAACCAAATGAGCCACCCATGGGCCCCTCAAATCTCATCTTCTCAGTGAAGGTTTTCTATTTAAAGGTGCAACCAATATGCCCTTTTCCCACACTCACCACCAGCTTGGCACTTGGGATCCTCACCTTCCAAAGTATTTATTATGTTTATTATTTATTATCCATCCCTCTCTCCCTCTAATAGAATGTAAGTTTCATGAGGGCAGAAATCTTTGTCTCTTTTGTTCATGAATGTATTCCAGGTACTTAGAATAGTACCTGGCACTTAGCAGGTGCTCAATAAATATTTGTGGAAAGAATAATCTAGAACTCATAGGTTCTCAATTTGTAGTTCAGTGCTTTTCTCATGATGTCAGAATGCCTCTTAGCATCATGAGAAGGTGATTATTAATAAAGTTAGATCCTGGTGGACAAGTGCCATTACCACTGTGAGTGGAGTTAATATAAAGGTGGAGGGAACTGAACAGACTTGAGGAAGGAATGAAAGAACTAAATGGAAATGAGGGAAGAAAGCAGAGACTAATGATTCTTTAAAATTAATGTTCATGGATGACTTTCTATATTTGGAAATTTATTTTCAATTATTTTTTATTGGCTATGTTGTCATAGTGGTCCCATGGAATATGCTTTCCCAATCTTTTTCCTTCCTTCATTCTTTCTTAGACATGCAGTGGGCATACACCATAAGCTAGGCCAGCTATTGGCCTAAGCCAGTGTTGGGTTCTGGGGTTCCATAATCCCTGCTTTTGGAATCATCAATATCTAGTGGGAGAACCAGATAGACAATTATGAGATCATGTGAGAAATAGTAAAATAAAAGTGTAGCAGACCTGCTATTGGAATGGAGAAAAAGTTGAGATTAGTACAAAGCTTTCTTTTTAGAAGAGAAAGAGGTTATAAAGCCTTCTGAGAAAATGCTAAGATTTGACTGGCCTTTGAAATAAATAAGACCGAATGAGTTGCACAAGAGTGTGTTTGGGAAATAATGAGCAGTTGCATGTGGCTGGAATATAGCTTCTGGTGAGTTGAGACCAGATAGGTAGGTTGGGGCCTAGGTCTTAGAAGGTTTGGTTTGTCACGGGACATGTGAAAATCAGCAGCAATTATGACACATGGAAGTGACATGGCCCAATTTGTGTTTAAAAAAAGAAAATAACTGCAGGGAAAGACAGGATGGTGGAGACACTATGGGCTTGGTAACTATAGAAATGCCTTTGACAAGATATGGAGGGCTCAGCACTGGAAGTGTGGTCCTGATAGTGTGGATGAGGGAACTCTAGTGTACTCCTGAAGGAGAACTGACAGGCTCTGGGATGCACTAAATGTGCTGGGAAAGGAGAAATGGAGAGTCACAGCCACCCATGGGTTCTAGTTTGGGTGAAGATGATTAGGCTATGAACTGAGATTGGAGGCATATTAAAAGGAAGACTTTGGAGTGGAGGAGATAATAAATTTCCTTTAAATTTAGGATTGAGATGGGTTCTTATCCTCATAGAAACAACACGGGGCAACTGCAAAACACAGGTCTAGAATTCTGTATGGATTGTGGGTATAGGAGAGGGAGGCCTGTGTAAAACTGGTTCATGGTGAGGGTGGAGTGAGGGCACCAGAGACAATGCACTAGGACAGGATCATTTAGGGGGCTGGAGGAGGTGGGAGTCTGAGAATATAGAAAAGACTCAGGAGGGCACCTGGGTGGCTCAGTCAGTTAAGCTTCTGCCTTTGACTCCGGTCATGACTGAGTCCTGCATGGGGTTCCCTGTTGGGCAGGGAGTCTGTTTGTCCCTTTCCCTCTGCCAGTCCCCCTGCGCTTACTCAGTCCCAAATGAATAGATACAATCTTAAAAAAAAAAAAGACAAGACTCAGACTCAGGAGAGATTCTCTCTCTTACGATTCTCTGTCTCCTTAATTTTTTAAATTAGACACTCGTTTGTACTCTGAAGGATTTTGTGAATTTGACAGAGTAAGATTCTAGAATCTGAGAACAAGGAGTGATCAGTTTTATCTTACTGTGAAAAGACAGGACTGGTAATGACTGACAAACCCTCTTCCATACAGGAACATGGGAAAGTTGCTAAAGGCAGTGTGAATTAGCACTTTTTTTTTAAAGATTTTATTTATTTATTCATGAGAGACGAAAGAGAGAGACAGAGAGAGACAGAGACAGAGACAGAGACACAGGCAGAGGGAGAAGCAGGCTCCATGCAAGGGATGTGGGACTAGATCCCAGGGTCCCAGAATCATGACCTGAGCCAAAGGCTCATGCTCAACCACTGAGCCACCCGATGCTCCTTAGCACAATGTTTTCTGAAAACTATTTTGGCAGTAAGTATTAAAAGCCTCTTCCTCTTGCTGTTACTCTTCTTCCTCTTTCCCTTTTGAGTAAGTCTGCCTTCCTACTCATCCTTGGATTACTGCAACCAGCCTCCCAGCCATGCTCCCTGCCCTCAGTCTCACTGCTCTCCAATCTGTTCTCCCCACGGAGGGCAGAGGGCTTTCTAAAATAAGAAGCCAGTCCCATCATATGTCCTCTGCCGAAAACCTTTTTTTTTTTTTAAAGGTTTTATTTACTTGAGAGTAAGCGAGAGGAGCAGGAACAGGGGGAGGGGCAGAGGGAGAGGGAGAAGCAAACTCTACACTGAGCAAGGAGCCCAATATGGGCTTGATCCCAGGACTCTGGGATCATGACTTGAGCCGAAGACAGATGCTTAACCAACTGAACCACCCAGGGACCTCTATCTGCCTAAGACCTTTAATGTCCAGCACTACTCCTCTTGACCTGAAACACTTAATGCCAGCCTCCTCCGAGTCTTTGCGCTCTAACCAGACATACTCCTAATTCCTAAAATGCCCCATGCTGTCTCTAGCCTTTGGGTTTCTATATATTTTCTCTCTTTTGTTTGTAACATTTTCCTCTTTCTTCACCTCCAGTCACCCAGCTCATTCCTTCTCTCCTTCAGGCTTTAAACATTACCCCCTTTGAAAAGCCTTCTCTAAAAAAAAAAAAAAGAAAGAAAGAAAGAAAGAAAGAAAGAAAGAAAGAAAGAAAGAAAGAAAAGCTTTCTCTGACCCCTTAGATGTAAGCTAATTAATTGTCTTTCCCATATGTCCTTTATAATAGTATTCACCACACTTAACTGTTAGGGCTTGTTTAATTCTTTATCTCCCTGTCTTCCTTGCCTACCTCCTTTCACCATTGCCAAGGGGTCCAGGTCATATGGGGACAATTTTCTTGTCTTACTGCTGTTTCCTCAGCAGATTTAACACCTCCTCCATAGGCACTATTGGGTACATAATAGGTGCTCAAAAAATAGCTACTGTTTATTAAATATTCATATACTTTGACTCACTAATTTAATTTCTGGGAATCTGTCCCAGGGGGTAGTCAACAAACCAGTGTGTGATGGAAAGGGAAGATGATACAGTAGAAATATGGTGTTGGAGAATGTGAGGCTTGAATCCTGACTCTACCACTTAAGTCATGTTATTTTCTGAGGCTTGGTTTTCTTCTCTATAAAATGGGGATACATGATATTGGCAAGAAAAGGAAGACAGGTTGCTGAATTAAGCATCAATGACTTTCAAAAGGGATATTTCCAAAGAGAGATGGAAGGAAGAACATCATTTTTTCAAATAGCTCAGGAGTGAAAGATGAAGAAATACAGAATTCAAATGATTAGTTCAAGAAAATTAGGATTGAAGAGAGTGAGAGCAGGCACTTAAAGCTGTTCTTTGATGAGTGATTTGGGCATGTTCATAGTAGAAGGGAGCCAGTGCAGAGGAAGAAAATGAAGCTAAGATTCACTGAGGTTCCAAGAGATGAGGAGTGGGAGCATATGCATGAGGAAAGGAGTTAGGTTACTCAGGGAGGAATATGTTTTCCTGTGAGGGGGGAGGGGCACAGGGAAGGCAGGTTAAGGCTAAGATATTTTGAGGTAGTGACAGGAGAACCTAAAATACTTTTTTTTTAAAAAAGATTTTATTTATTTATTCATGAGAGACATACACAGAGAGAGGCAGAGACACCGGAAGAGGGAGAAGCAGGTTCCATGCAGGGAACCTGATATGGGACTCGATCCCGGGACTGCAGGATCATGCCCTGGGCCAAAGGCAGGCGCCAAACCGCTGAGCCACCCAGGAATCCCCTAAAAGACTTTTCAATGGAATATCTTGCTCCCCTCAGGACATCTCATAAGAATTAAAGAAGCCAAGATGGAATTACAAGTTTTGGGGAAATAACAAGGCTTTCCTGTAGAATATAAGAAAAGAGTCTAGTAAGGGTGAATACATTTATTTGCTAAGCAGTGTTGAAAGATCCAGCTGGGATTGGAACAGAAATTTCAACATTCATAATTTGAAATAATAACAATAGGCTTCTGTTCCACTTAGCTGACCAGATTGCAGAAACTATGGTTGTTTTAATCTAGGGTTGGATATTGCTGTGGTGGGCAGGGTATGGGATGGGCCACTATTAGGATGTCAGAATTGCCTACATCGAGGACAGGAGTGGGAGTGAGGAGTGAGCTGGTGTATACCAAAGCAAATTCCCAATGTCATTAATGAATGATGACACATGTCCCGGGAAACTGATGATAGTGACAACAAGAATGAGAAACAGGTGCTGTAACTGGCCTTCTCTCTGAGGGAGGGACGGTTCTAGAAGGGGTATCATTGAACAGAGGCACTACCCAGCAATAAGGGAACAAGAAAATGCCAAGATGACTATGCTGAAAACAGATCAAATAACACAGACATACTGGAATATACATATGTAAATGTAGTCTGTGACTGGGTCTTTATAGCACAGTCACATTTGAGGCTCATTCATTCATAGCTTCTCTCTCCTACTTATTGAATGATTGGGTTCTTTTTTTTTAAATATTTTATTTAATTTATTCATGAGAGTCAGAAAGAGAGAGGCAGAGACATAGGCAGAGGGAGAAGCAGGCTCCCTGTGGGGAGCTCGATGTGAGACTCAAATCCCCAGGAGCCCAGGATCACAACCTGAGGAAGACAGATGCTCAACCACTGAGCCACCCAGGTGCCCCAAACATTTGGGTTCTAGGTTTCTGATATCTGGGGCTCACCATGAAGAAATTAGGCTAAGTACGAGGGATTGAACATTTATTTATTTATTTTTAAAGGCGTATTTATTTTGAGAGAGAGAGAGAGACAGACAGACATTGATTTGTGGCATAGGCTGATTTCTGTGGTGAAAAGTCTCCTGCTTTGACATTATGACCAATTTCACACTATCAAAGTCAAATCTTTGAACTCAGAGTCAGGAAGGGATGTACATATTCCACGTTTGAGATTGGTATGGGCTGGATCCAGCACAACAATCCCTACATCTTCTTTTTATTAACATATTTTGTAATTTGTTTCACTCTATTTGAATATTGAATTGTTGATACTGGTGTCTTTTTTTTCCCATAAGATTTTATTTATTTGAGAGAGTGAGTGAAGGAAGAGTGAGAGCACGAGTGGGGTAAGCGGCAAAGGAGAAGCAGACTATCCGCTAAGCACGGAGCCCGACATGCGGCTCCAACTCCAGGCCTCTGGGATTATGACCTGAGCAGAAAGCAGACACTTTACCAACTAAGCCACCCGGGCACCCTGGTGCTGGTGTCTTGAGGAAAAGAATTTTATAAACACTCTAAACTAGGTTTGATAAGAGGAGGTGATGAATTGGCTGTGGAGAAAAAAGGAGAGGATGGGATCAAAAGTAACCACCAGGTTACTGGGTATTGTTGCTAATCAAGATAGAGACAGTAGGTTCAGGGAGGAAAGGTAAATAATTTAAACATTCCTTGAGCAAATATTTATTGAGCACTAATCCATGTCAGGCACAAGTATTTCCGAGGACACATATAAGAGAGAACACAACAGATAAAAACCCTTGCTCTTGTGGAGATGATATTTCATCTTATTATAATTGGCCCCTTGAGGGAAACCTGCAGGAATCTCCTTGGACCCAAAATCTTCTGCTAACTCCCCTACCCTTTCCAGGTTCAAGACACAAAGACATTTGATAAATAGCTTTCTAGAACCTTGTACTATACCATTAGAAACTCCCATCCAAACCGATTTCAGAAGGTGCAGCTGTTACCTTCTATAGGGTAGCCCTTTCTGACATTCCTTACTGCCTCCCTCCCTCTGAATCCAGTTAACTCTTGTCCAACAGAAACCTTGAAGTCATAAGATATAACCCTTGTTGGGACGCCTGGGTGGCTCAGCGGTTGAGCGCCTGCCTTTGGCCCAGGGCATGATCCTTGAGTCCCGGGATCCAGTCCCACTACGGGATCCCTGCGTGGAGCCTGCTTCTGTCTCTGCCTGTGTCTCTGCCTTTCTCTCTGTGTCTCTCATGAATAAATAAATAAATAAAATCTTAAAAAAAAAAGATATAACCCTTGTTATTCTGTGTAATATGTATCTTTTTTCCTCCCCACTACATTGTACATTTTCCAAGGATGTTTTCTTGCAAGTTCCACCTTAATAGATGAAGCAGAGCCATCCATCAGCTTAGCCTTTTTCTGAAGAAGTCAGGTCCAAACTAAATACATTTTCAATGTAAAATATTCATCTAAGTCAGTCAAAATCATTCTTCTTTACACGAATATTTTTCCTCCGGTAACATTATAATAAAATTCCCAAACAAACAAACAAAAAGCCCCTAAAATCTGCCCTTCAGGAATTTTATTCTGATTAAACACACACACTTTTCAAAATTCATCATAAAAGTAATGTTTTTGAACTCCCTACTAGTGACTTTATTCACTATTTTACATTTGGCTTACTGCTGGAAGAAAGTTACATGCATGGGGGAGGAAGAGTAATTAGATGGTAGCCCTGAGGACAAATAGTTACTTGGGAAAAAAAAATATAAATAAATGTATGAATCACGGTCTCCTGTCGGTCACCCCATGACCCACAAGGAGAGGGAATGGCTTTGCTCTGGACTCTGGCATCCAGTAGAAACCATCTCTAGAAACCATTTCATCTTTATCTGTAATAGTAACGTAGCACGGTGTTCTCTAGATGTGTTGCATCTGCCACTCCTTAAATCTATAGGACTCTAAAGAGTGTCATTTGAACATGATTTCTTCTTGTATAGGGAGTAGTTTCAGCAGGACATGTGAGCTTGCTTAGGTTTTCTGAAGATCTCAGGATCAAAGCCTTACACATTCCTTTTGTCCTCAGAGCAGCTATCACAGCCATACTTCCAACATGCTGGTAAGTTTTGATCTTGGAGGCATTTAGAACATTCTCACATTTCTAATTTTGTTCCAGTTTGATATGTGTCATCATACTTTCTCTCTTATCTCAACTCCAGATTCAACATCTCTTACCATCTTCAAGAGAAACCACTCATGCATCTCTGATGTGTTGTATGTCTAAATAAAATTACTTAATTGTTATGATGTCTGCACTCCAAGAGCTGCCGTATATATTGTATACAGCAAAGTTTTCTGGTAAGTTTGCTTTTGGTTTCTTCAAAAGTAACATGGATTTTCCAGGGCTAAAGGATACAAAGAGGTATTTACTTTTCAGCTTTTCTACCCAATATGTTTTAACATAAATATAAGAAGATAGTACCAGTTTCCCACTGTAGATGATTTCTCTTGATTGCTCCACTGTATGCATTTCTCTGCCTCTCCTTGTGAGAAGGCTGGAACTTGATAGACAAGCTGGTCCTTTGCCTATTTGCCTAGAATTAACTTCTTCCCTTCCTTGCTCTCACTCTAGATTGTAGATTTTGTTTAAAATCTCTTTCACCTCAGGGATGCCTGGGTAGCTCAGGGGTTGGGTGCCTGCCTTAGGCTCGGGTCATGATCCTGGGATCCGGGATTGAGTCCTGTGTTGGGCTCCCTGTAGGGAGCCTGCTTCTCCCTCTGCCTGTCTCTGCCTCTCTTTCTCAGTCTGTATCTCTCATGAATAAATAAATGAATCTTAAAAAAAAAAATCCCTTTCACTTCAGACACTAAAAGAACTACCTCATTTAATCCTACTCAAGTGATATCTGGGAGTTCTTAAAAAACAAAAAACAAAAACAACCAAAAGTTTCTATGGGGTTAATCATAATAGCTCATGGCAGCCCCACAAACTTTGATCTAAGTCTTATCTCTGATTATATTTGACTTGAGGCCCTTTTCTGTTAACACTGAAAAAAACTACCAAGTTAAGGTTTAGGCAGGTGGGGGCAGGGCTTCATGGAGAGATAGGAATTGACTGAAATCAGGGGTCCCTGAAACATACAATTATCATCCCAAACCCATTTCTCTCAAAGCTGGGGGTGATGGCCAAGTTATACTCTTAAAGCTACCATCTGCCTGGAGAGAGGGTATTGTGCCTTTTTGCAGAGCTCTGCATGCACACTAATCTATAATATCCTCAGTACCTTGGTCATTGCTCGTGGTCATACACTCCGTGGACCAGTCTTGGGGGATGACAGGGGCAACCAGCTCAGCAAACTCTGTCAGAGGACAGCTGGGAGTGCAGCCTGGCAGTGTGAGAGGATATGGCTCGTGCTGGGTCTCATTCCGGTAATACATCTCTACGAAGTACTCCCTGGTGGAGGAAGGTAGAAGACAGGGCTGTTAGTTTTGTGTTGTGGAACTGCCATTGGATTTTTTTCCCGCCTGGCCTGTAACATGTCAGCTGTAGGACGAGGAGAAGAATTTACAGGAACGAGTAGATATTAGCTAAGTTAGGTGTGGGAATAGGGAGATTGGGGCAGGTGGGTCAGACCCAGAGGGTGGAAATGGGAGGGCTGGTTTGTTAGATAAACAGGGGCAAAAGAGGTGGGGACCAGGATGCTTATTCTGAAAGGGAGCGGAGAGGTGATGACTAGGGGAGTTGGGGGTGATATGATGAGCCTTTGAGTAAGAAGTGGGGGACAGACGGGGTGTTGGGTTTTCTTTCTCCTATTCTCTCTCCTTCATGATTCTTATTTGCTTCATTCTCTCTTTTCCTCTCAGGATTTCTTTTAGGCTTTCTTCTGAATGAAGGTATCTCTGCTCTTCTTATCCAGGCAATAAGCGTGGAACTGAGCAATATTTAACATATGTGCTTAAATATACATCAAGATTTTGTCAAGATTACACCTCAGAAAGAGGGTGTGGGTGTACACCTAAGTCCTTATACTCCCTCATATTTGATACTTTATTTGGAAAAACAAGGTATATGCCAATTTGTAAAACTAGCATGAGGGCCTTATGGAAGTCACTTGCCAAAGAGGCAGGAGAGAAACTCAAAGGATTTAGTGATCATTCTTGAGGTAGTAACCTCACAACTGTGACTGTTGGGTGTTATTAAAATCAAGCCTTTTAAAATATCACTTTCAGGGGCACTTGGGTGGTATAATTGGTTAAGCATCCGACTCTTGGTTTCATGATCTCAGGGTCATGGGAGGGAGCCCTGTATTGCATTCTGTGCTAGGTGAGAAGTCTGCTTGAGATTCTCTCCCTTTCCCTCTGCCCCTCCTGCTCATGCTAGCTCTGTCTCTGTCTCTCTCTCTCTCTCTCTCTAAGTGGATAAATAAATCTTTAAAAAATCACTTTTAAAAGCTACATAAACAGTAGTAACTATATAGAGATATATTTTTAGAAACTTCCTAATAGGGGATCCCTGGGTGGCGCAGCGGTTTGGCGCCTGCCTTTGGCCCAGGGCGTGATCCTGGAGACCCGGGATCGAATCCCATATCGGGCTCCCAGTGCATGGAGCCTGCTTCTCCCTCTGCCTGTGTCTCTGCCTCTCTCTCTCTGTGTGACTATCATAAATAAATAAAAATTAAAAAAAAAAAGAAACTTCCTAATAGTATATGAATGACTACTTATACCCTGGGATGACTTACCCAGTGATAGCAAATTTTATCTCAAGATGATATGGCAAAGATGACTAATAGTCAATCAAAATTCATGATTCTCTTTCCATATAATAGAGTTATGGCTGAAAAGTGACTACATTTCCCAGACTCCCTTGCAGTAGGTAGGACCAAGTGACTACACTCATTCCTCAGAGATATTGTGGGTTTGGTTTCAGACTACCACAATAAAGCAAATATCACAATAAAGTGAATCAAATGAATTATTTGGTTTCCCAGTGTGTATAAAAGTTATGTTTATACTATATTGTAGTTTATTAAGTGTGTAATAGCATTATGTCTAAAAAATGTGTTTAACTTAATAAAAAATACTTTATTGGTAAAAAAATGCTAACCATCATCTGAGCCTTCAGCGTGTTATAGTCTTTTTGCTGGTGGAGGGTCCTGCCTTGATGCTGATGGCTGCTGACTGCAGGGGGGTGTTGCTGAAGTCTGGTGTGACTGTGGCTAAGGCAACAATGAACTTTGCCACATTGATTGATTCTCCCTTTCACAAACGATTTCTCTATAGCATGTGATGCTCTTTGATAGCAATTTACCCACAGCAGAATTTCTTTCAAAATTAGAGTCAATCCTCTCAAACCCTGCCACTGCTTTATTAACTAAGTTTATGTGATAAGCTAAATCCTTTGTGGTCATTTCAACAGTCTTCCCAGCATCTTCACCAGGACTAGATTCCATCTCAAGAAACCACTTTCTTTACTCATCCATGAGAGGGAAGTCCTCATCCATTAGTTTTTTTTTTTTTTCTTCATCCATTAGTTTTGATCATGAGATCGCAGCAATTCAGGCCCATCTTCAGTCTCCACTTCTAATTCTAGTTGTCTTGCTATTTCTACCACATCTGTAATGAAGTCTTAAATCCCTCTAAGTCATCCATGTGGGCTTTGGAATCAACTTCTTCCAAACTTCTGTTAATGTTGACTTCATCCCCTGAATCATTAATGTCCTTAATGGCATTTAAAAATGGTGAAGCCTTTCAATTTACATAGCTCAAATGTATCAGAGAGGAATCACTAATGTATCTGTGACAGTTAATGCCTTACTATAGGTCCTAAAAAGATGGAACCCTGGGTCCCCAAATCCCACCATGGGTGAGTCACCTCCTAATGACTAGGGATGTCTCTCTTTTTTCTTTTTTTAGGGGGGAGGGAGAGGAAGAGAGAGAATCTTAAGCAGGTTCCATGCCCAGTGCTGAGCTTGACTCGGGGCTTGATGTCATAACCCTGAGATCATGACTTGAGCCAAAATCAAAAGTTGGATGTTTAACAGACTGAGCCACCCAGGCACCATGAGGGAGGGTCATCTCTTTTGGAGTATTAGATGAGTGAGAAAGAAATGTCCATTGGGATCAGCCTCTGAGAATCTGAGGCTCATTTGTACAGTAGCCAAATTATCCCTATTAGTTAATATATTTGGAAAACAGTTTTAGGAGACTCCAAATTGGCTCTAATGGTGAAGACACAAGACGCACACAGAGAGTTTGGATAAAATTGTTTCATGAAATTCGAAAGTGGAGAAAAGCAATATTTTTAACTTAGTGAATTATTTTACATAGTATATGATTTTAAATTTACGTACCCGACTGAAAATTGATTATTTTAAGAAAATATTTAAGCTAATAATAACAATAACAATAGCAAAGCCTGGGGTCCAGTGGTTTTAATTGTGAAAAGCACCTTGTAGGTACTTACCCCTTTTCAAGATATAATTCCATTATATGGCAGGAAGCATAGGGAGGAAGGATTCCATTATAAACATCTAGTGCCATCTGTAGGCCACTCACGGTAGTGTCATGCTGCGGGGATTTGAAACAAAGTATTTTTGATCTTTACCAGTGATTCCGATGTACATTCCATAGCTAGTAGTATTAAGCACTTATAGAGAACCATGATGGTTTCTGATTCACTTAAATTGGCCATACCCCCATGGTGGAAAGGGGAAGAATTAATTTTGGTTGAGCATTTGTTGTGTGCTAGGTGGTAAGCTTTTTAAAAAATATATCATTATTTCTAATAAAAAGAAAAACAGACCTAGATAAATTAAGTAACTTGCTTACTGTCATATAACCCCAAAATGGAAGGAAGTAAATTTGAGTCTAATGTTCTGGTTTTGTACTATGCTTTTCTCTAGTGGAACATCTCTGTTTTAGTTTATTTCATTGATTTTTGTTAAATTTTAAAAGGTTTTGGAACATATTAATGCTAGATTATATTTCTTCTCCAGATTAGGATAATCTGTGACTTTAAAGCTGAGAAAAAATATACAAGGTTGTAAATGTTAGAGATGATAAAATGTAAGGAAATAGAGTGCATATCTCAAAAATAATTCTTAATTGTTTATCCCAGAGTGGCTGGAAGGCATAGGGGACTTGTTTTCCATCCCAGTTTTGCTACTAATTAATTGCATAATCTTTGATAGTCCTCACCTTTTATATTTACAAAATGGGCATAACATTGGTTGCCTAAAGTATATGGCATATTTAAAAAGGGCTTAGGGGCACCTGGGCGGCTCAGTTGTTGAGCGCCTGCCTTCAGCTCAGGGCGTGATCCCGGGGTCCTAGGGGGGCATGATCCCAGGGTCCTAGGATCAAGTCCCACATCAGGCTCCCCATTGGGAGACTGCTTCTCCCTCTGCCTATGTCTCTGCCTCTCTCTGTGTCTCTCATGAATAAATAAATAAGATCTTGAAAAAAATTAAAAAATAAAAAGGGCCTAGAACTGATTTACTGGAGAAAGAAATACAGTTACAGATTTATGACTTGCCAGAAATCTCGCAGGTTAGAACTGGAAACCAGATGAGAAATTAAAGAAACTAGCAGAACGGATTGGCTTCAGAAAGCCCCTCTCCAGGAAGCACTACACTCTGTTCAGTCCATGAGCTCTTTGTCTTCTTACACCGTTTAGAACCCCGGATGATACACAAACTTCCCTGTACCTGCAGTCACCTCTTCCAACTTCCTGCAGAATGAAAACATGGCTTTCTCCAGCCAAACCACATCTGAGAAATCCTCTGTCATCGAGAAGTGGGTGGGAAGCTGAATTACCATACTATGTGTCCTGGTTCCCTGTCCCTGCAGATTCCCTAGATAGCCATTTCAGTGCTCAGTGCACCCCTTGAATCTCCACCTTCCGCCCCCCCTCCCCACTATCCCCTGAACAGTGCCTCTTTCCCTGGCTCCTGCTCCTAAGACTAAAGTTTTCTCCGAGACTTCTCTTTTTCTTTCTGCATCCAATGTAGCTCTAGCTTCACATTGCAGCCCCCCCCCCCCCTTCTATTTCCTTTGCCTCCCGGAGATTTCTATCTGGATGCTCCCTGGCATTTCAAACCCACTCGTCTAAAGGGCTACATTCCCTTGGCCCAAAGGTGCCTCTGTTAATGGCTCCACTCCCCTTCCAGTCCTGGAGGCTTGAAAAATGGCCTTCACTTGTGGTTTTACTTCCACATCGTTACTCTCTGTCTGCATCCCATTCATCACCACATCCCGTTCATGCTCTGCTTTTAGTTTGGAACAGAAGTGATGCATCTTTCCTCCGTGCCACCAAAGTACTTGCTTGCACTGCATTTCTATCTTGCTTTGAATGGTGTTTATGTCTTCTAGTCAGTCCTAGATTGTAAAGTCCTCAAGGGCCAGAATTATGTATTGAAAATTTAAACTTAAAAAAATAAAATTTAAAAATGCCAACCACATAGATGGTCATATATACACGTAATATACACAGGAGATCTGAAGGATCAATATCTAAAATGCCTACCATCTACTGGACAATAGGGAAATGATGAAGAAAATGAGGCTCCATCCTTAAAGTGATCACTGCCTAAACAAACCGACGTTGAACAGAGGTGATGATACTTACTGCAGAGTACATGATAAGTTTTCTGTGGTTTGATGGCTGAGTTGCAATCTTCATGTGATTAAGGATCTCACTGACCAGGACACCTTAAAAAAGATAGACCAACAAGAGAGCTGAACCAAACATGGGCTTACACTTTTCATTAATTCCTACTTTGCGATTCTCCCTGCCATCATTCTCAAGTCTTAAGAGACGAAAAGCAGTAACTTCAGTTGAGCATCTACTGTGTGCTTTACATGATTTTACTGAATCTTGACTTCTATCCCGTTTATAGTGAGAAAGCTGTGGCCCAGCGACACACAGGGACTCAAGCGCAGGCTAGGCAAGGAAAGTTGGATCGGCACACTCAGGGCCCTACTATCCCCAGGTTTTGTTAAAGCTTGAGATAGGAGGTTGAAGGACTTGGAAGGAATCACCAATGGCATTTTTTCAGACAGTCGTTAGCTAGTGCTCTTCTCCGGGGCAGCCCTGAAATGACAGCCTGGCCTGTACTCCTTTACCCCTCTTGCTTCTGCTCTCTGGTAGTCAAACCTGTGGGAGAAGGCAGCTTTCTGGATGTCTGTGCAGGTCATGGACTGTTTTCTGTGGACTGTTTCTCTAGGCTACCCTGGTATCACTATTAGGGGGCAGCCAGCATCTTTCATCTGAGGGCTCCACTTGTCTTCAGTAGAGGAGAGCTCCTGCCCTTCATCTTTGTTGTTCCTGAGGTGGTGAAGGACAGGTACACAATTCAGAGTCTTCATCCTCTTGGCAGACACTGAAGGCTGAGAGGTATCTTGGGGTGCCAGGTGCTGTCTTAGAACATGTGGCCCCAGGAACTTCCACAACCATCACCTGAAGTCTTCTTATATTTCTGGTGCTTGCTTGCTTCCTCCCTCCCTCCCTGTTTCCCTCCCTCCTTCCCTCCATCCATTTTTATTTTAAAGATTTATTTGTTTGAGAGAGAGGGAGAGAGAGAGAGAGAGAGAGCACACAGGAGGGAGGAGCAGAGGGAGAGAGAGAAAGAGAATCTGAAACAGATTCTATTCTGAGTGGGGAGCCTGATCCTGGGCTTGATCTCATGACCTGGAGATGACAACCTGAACAGAAACCAAGAGTCGGAAGCTCAACTGACTGAGCCACCCAGTTGCCCCGGTGGTTTCTTTACTACACATGTACTCTCCCAGCTTCAGAATGACGTGTTTGTTTTTGTAAAGAGCAGGGCATGGACGTTAATAGACTATCATTCTAGACTCTGTGGTCTACTCAGCAAACACCACACTGAGCAGTTACGATGGGCCAGATACTGTGTGAGGTGAATCAGACTCCTGCCCTCAAAAAGCTCATAAAACAGTTCAAAGAGACTGTTTATTCATCTGTATACCAAGAGGCACAATAAAGGGTTGATTGTGAAGGGAGGTGTTCTGTGCTTCCTGCAGATGCTGGGACTCCCTTGACTAGGAATGGAAGAAGCTAGCTGCACATCTCCAACAGGTCTAGACCACTGTGTTTCAGAGAAGGTTGCTTTCTCAGAGTCCTTTAGGGGCAACATCATTACCTATCAGCAACTTGGCCTTTAATAGTTGCCTCTGTAGCAGCCTTCGGTGTTGATAATGGGATATGACATCAGCTCTTGGTTCTGCAGTGATTGTCCATTTTTCCCCAGAAGAAAACTAGCACTAACTACCACAGTTACCCCCTAGGCTCTGTCATGCCTATAATTATGTTTTATGGGAGGCCAAACTGAGGTTAGAGACATTCAATGACTTGTCCAAGGTTCCACAACATGTACACAGAGGGGCTGGACTTCTCTGAACCCAGCATGTCTTAATAATTAGACTACACTGCAGCATAGGCTAGCTTCTAAGTTCTCTGTGACATCGTTTATTAACTGCATACACTAGACAAAATATCACTGACTACAAGATATAAACTTCCCTTCCCACACTCTTGAGCTACAGCAGGGGCTGGCATACTTCTTCTGTAAAGGGCCAGACAGTGGCTTTGTCAACCATATGGTCTGCCATAACTGTTCACTCTCGGGTGGAAGCCCAAAAGCAGCCATAGCACTACCTACCTAAATGAGTGTGGGCTGAGTTTCAATAATATTTTATTTATAAAAAATAGGCAGCAGGCTGGTTTGGTTTGCAGGCTGCAGCTTACACCAACCTGTGGTATACAGCAAGAAGAGGTTTACAGTAATACAGATATGACCAGCCATATATCATAAATTCCTAAATGGACCTTAGGAATTTTTGTGGGGTGTGTGTGTGTGTGTGTGTGTGTATGCATAGAAGGAGGTGGGTGGAAGCGTGCATAGCACCAAATTGTGTCATCCCTAAAATCAACCAATGAAACAAAAGTTTTGGCAGAGATGGGAAGATGCCAGTCAAAGTCCTGATGTTCCTGTGTGCCTCCATGTCACTCAGACAATACATGTTTTCTTTGCAGGATTGTGTTTAGCTGCTTCATCACCCAACAAGCACGTAGTTGACAAATCTCTTTGCCTAGCCAGATCCAAACAATAGGCTGGACTTGGGTTTTGGCAGGAATCACTCAGGAAACAATTTCCAGGTCAATCAATACTCTGGACTTCTCCAGAAAATGGGACAGGTGCATTCACACAAATACCAGCCTTTAGAGTCTGACACCAAAACAACACCTTAGGGAAGAGCTCTTAACCAGCAATCTAGTTTAATGCACTGATCAAATGGGGAAACCGGACCAAGAGGGGAAGTGACTTCTCTGAAATTCAATGTTTAATAGTCAAAGGAAAACAAAAAGAGCAAATGTGAACCAAATGTGAGGAAACCCCCAGTTTTTCTTCCCATACAGACATCTGCATCTATTATTAGACTATTCTCAACCTCTGCCTGGCTTTCCCTGCCCATTTCTTCACCATTTCTTGCATCTAGAGACGGGCTTCTGAACTTTGATGTTTCATGAGGTACCTGGGGCTTTCATTAAGATGCAGATTCTGATTCAGCTGGTCTGGCTGGGGTGGGGTCTGAGATTCTGCATTTCTAACCAGAGACTTGGTGATGTTGCTGCTGCTACTGCTCCTATGGACTGCATTTTGAGTAGTGAGGGGTGAATTTCTCAGCCCATCATGGGGGGACCTCCACTAAGAGCCCTGTCTCCACCATTTCATGTGGCTTGGGATTGAGTCATACCTTGGTACCTGGTAGTTGAGGAGTATGACGTGGTGTATGTGTAGCCAACGAGGCCCAACTTCTACCCTCCGCCCCTTCTTGTTTAACACATCAGATGGGGCTGCTGCCTGGGCCATGTCCTGAGTGAACATTTGCCCAGTCTGGTCCAACAGCCAAGATGTCTTTGCCTCTATGTATCCTCCCGGGGGCTCTGCTGAACTTGTCCTGACCCCACAGTGAGTAGGGTCTGGAAATGGTTGGAGTCCTGATGTGATTGCTCTGGTTTTCTCAAACTTTCTAGACTATTTGACTTGGGACATCTCCTGTGGCTTAGAATTTCTTCACTCTTCTGTCAATCTGACATAATGGACTTCATCTTATTCTCCATCCTTACTTTAAATGTCTACATTAATAATACCTAGACCTGATGCCCCCTTTGGCGTCTTGGCCTACCCCCCACCCCAACTACTCTCAGAGGCATCAGCATCTATTGCTGCCCTGCCTGGTCCTCATTTCTTTTTTCCACCTACTTATCCTGATTCTAAGAGCTGGGCAGCCTTTTGCCTGGGTCTACTTTCAACCACAAATCCAGTGCATTCTTTTTACTTTTTTATATACTCACCCCCTTGCAGTCTAGATTTCTCTTTCTGCTTGTGAATTCCATAGATGGACAGGATGGACAATTCTGATAATTCTTTCAACTTAGTCATGGTGTCCTCTGTGGCCCAGGAGGGTAAAGTGAAATTGTGAACACTCTGTAGCAAAGAAAAAGGAAAGCAAATGTGTATTTTCATTTGTTGACTTTCTCGTCCTCTTTCTCTCACAGCATCTACTGGGTCTAGCCTTTCTTGTCCAGCCATTTCTCTCTAGGAAAACTTGACTTTGTGATAAGGAGTGGTATTGATTTTTCAGAAGGGAAACTCACAGAGACTGATTTGCTCCTTCCTACCAAGTCCATAGCTTTTGGCTTCAGTGTGGGTCCAAAGGGGGATTCCTATTTTGCAGGAAGGGTGAGGTAGGGCAAGAATGTACCTCATTCCTTTAGGAGAGGTTTAGAAATCTATTAACCTGTAGGGAAGGTGACACTGACAGGGTTAGATGATGTTTCTGCCAAAGATGAATGAGTGCCCTGAGAGGACAGCTGGGAGAGGCAATATATTTCTGGAGCTTTCAGTACCAGACCTTCCAACTCCCAGCATCTTCCAGTGTACTGACTCCTGGGGAAAGTGCACTGTACACACAGTAGGCTCTTGGTGAATTTTGTTAAATGGATGAATAAGCTGTACAGCAGGGCAGGTATAGACTTTGTGCCAATATTTATTACTTGCTATGGACAACTGATTAAGAATCCCCCAGATTTGGGACACCTGAGTGCCTCAGCAGTTGAGTGTCTTGCCTTTGGCTCAGGTCATGATCCAGAGTCCTGGGATCCAGTCCTGCATCGGGCTTCCTAGGAGGAGCCTGCTTTGCCCTCTGCCTATGTCTCTGCCTCTCTCTCTGTGTCTCTCATGAATAAATAAATAAAATCTTAAAAAAAAAAAAAGAATCCTCAGATTCGAAGACAGAATTGAGAGAGAGAGAGAGTTCTTGAAACAGCTCAAAGTGGAGTGCCTAGGGAGAAAATATGTAGGAGAGAAGTGAAAAGGAAACCTGCACCATGGCCATATCATGGAACAGCTCAGATCAATCTGTAGTAAGGAAGAAAAAAAAAATCAAGATTTGAAGCAAAATGTGAGCTCTTATTTCTTTTTTTTTTTTAAAGATTTTTAAAAATTTTTTATTTATTTATGATAGTCACACAGAGAGAGAGAGAGAGGCAGAGACATAGGCAGAGGGAGAAGCAGGCTCCATGCACCGGGAGCCCGACGTGGGATTCGATCCTGGGTCTCCAGGATCACGCCCTGGGCCAAAGGCAGGCACCGAACCGCTGCGCCACCCACGGATCCCTGAGCTCTTATTTCTACTGGAGAATCTTTTTTCTTTTTTAAAGATTTGTTTATTTGAGAGAGAGAGTGTGTGCACATGCTAGAGCATGAGTGGGGGGAGGAGCAGCAAGAGAGGGAGAGAGAGAGAATCCCAAACAGGTTCCAGGCCCAGGGCAGAGCCCAACCTAGGACTTGACCTCATGACCCTGAGCTCAAACCAAGCCTCATGCTGAACTGACTGAGCCAGCCAGGCAGCTCTGAAGAGTCTTTTATAAGGCTAGCTAGTCTTCCTTGAAACAGATGCTAATGATAGAGTGAAAATATCAGGAAGGTCATGTGAAGGTCAATGAACTCTGTCATGGAAGGGGGCAAATTGTGTCATTTGTTACTAAGTTACTATGACCCTTAGACCCTCATGATGAGCTCGAGATTAGAGGTGGTTAGAAGTCTTATGGGTGGTGAGAATTTGGCCTTTGGATTCAGTGAACCTGGTAGGGAAAACAGGATTGTAGAGCACTCTTTTTGGCCAGTAGATGGTATATAGTGAGTGAAAAATACTTTGTAGCCTTGAAAACCTCAATGGTAGGTAATTGATCTAGCTACAGAGGTTATTTCATATGTGTGTATAGCAAAGAAGAGATGCCCAATAAACCAATTTCAACACCCTGGCTTGAAGTTGGCTTGCTTATTTCTATATCCAGAAATCAGGTACTGTTTGTTTGTTTGTTTGTTTTTTTGGTCTGTCTATATAACATTTCTTTTTTCAGTAAAATCCATGACAGGAGCCCAGCATTCCTGACTGACCGAGAAATAAGTAAATGGCAAGCCATAGAAAAAAGCAATTTTGCCTGCAATTTGCTAAAGGGTGAAAACATAAATAATGGAGAGAAAAAAGTCAGAATTTTCAAGTTAATATAAAGAAGTCTTGAATTATGTTTCAATGTCAGAGGAAGCAGAATTAATATATCTGCCAAAAAAGTAAAAGAAAATGTATTCATCTGTTTCAAAATTGGCATAAATGATAAAAATCAACTGCAAGTTAATCTTTGATATTTTTTCTCTTACCTCACAAAATAAAGGGTCATAGACTTTAGTCCACATTCCAAAAAGGTCCTGGGTATGGTATCCTGTCAATGTTGGCAAGGTTTCTATAAAATCCTGAAACATACACAGACAGAGAGAACATTGCTACATTACAGTCTCTCAATTTCAGCATTCTTGATATTTATCCTTTGAATAAGATTAATGGTCCTAGCCCCTTAGCCTCATTAAGGCAGAATTATTTTAGATTTGCATTTATTCTGACCCAGCCATGCACTTTTGTCTGGTTCCTTCTGGCACACAGGTATAGGATTAGAAAGGGACTGGCTTCTCTACTGGCTTGTGGCCCCACACAGGGAAGGGGATCAGAAAGTGATGACTGACTCTTATTAAACGTTTTAACCCATTGCTATCACCAGCCACTGGCAGACACATTTCTCCCACACTTTTAAGAAGCTGGAACTTCATCCTTTGTCTTGGCTCTCACACTCCTGTACACCACTAAATGACACGATTTTTAACCTTGTAAGGATGCAATCTCTTCTGGAATTCCTCTGATTTGAGAGTCTCCTCTGTAAGTTCTTTAAAACGGGGGCAGTCCCGGAAAGGCAGGTACAGTAACTGAGGACAAAAGAAAAATCATAAATTCTTTATTAGTCAGAAGAACTTTGCTAAAGAAGCTGCAGCCATATTTTAAACCACATTAGATGCAAAGTGACCTGAGTAAAAGATACACATGTGTTTTGAGCTGAACGGAAACTCTAAAATTGAGGGAAAAGAGATAAATGGTCTGTATGTAGGTCTTAGATAGTAGGATATGCACCCAGAACTGAGAAGGTTTTTTCCTTTCATGAACTTGCCTAAATAGGACTGTGTTGTTGGTAAATATTCATACTTCTTGGTTTTCCATGTTGATATAACTATTATCTCACTTTCTACTGGACCTCTTACATTTCTAGCATGAGATACACGTGTGTGCAAATGCATCCCACCCCCCCCAACATACATGTGAGTAAATGCATCCCACCCCCCCAACATACACGTGAGTAAATGCATCCCACCCCCCCAACATACACGTGAGTAAATGCATCCCACCCCCCCAACATACATGTGAGTAAATGCATCCCACCCACCCCCCTCCAACATAACGTGAGTATACAGAAATGAATGAGAGGTTCTGGAAAGAATCTTAAGAGATGGATTAACCATTCATTGACTTAAGTTGGGGTCAAAATAAGCGCATATACTAAATATATAGAAAAATGTATTTTAAAACCCATTATAAGGACAAAGGGATGAGTTTAAACTTGACAATCCTCTGTAATCTTAACTATAATCTGTAGGTTGGTGATCCTCAGCTTATTTTGTTGCTCTTACTTTTCATTTGCGTCTTGTCTTGTATTTCCAGCCCTTGGTAGGTATCACTACTTGGCTGTTTCTCTTCTTCCTCAAGTTTCACATGTACAAAACTGAAGTCGGCTTCATTTTTAACCACTTTACCTCCGTAATCTGTCTACTTTGGCCAAAGGTAAAATTTATCATCCTGTTTCATAGACTAATCAGCCTTGCTTGTTTACTTTCAAAAAAATCCAAAATTCAAAATAGACTCTTCATCTTCATATTCATGGTTCCCTTCCAGTCTAAACCATCATAACCTGTGTTCAACTGATGTAAGAGCCACTTGGTCAGTAGGCATCCACTCTTTCCATCTTTACAATTCATTCTCCGTATCACCACAGCTACCCTAATCCTTTTCCTTTTATTTTTAGAAACACAAATCTCTCTAAAGCATTCATCAGATCATGCCATTCTGTAGTTTATAATCTTCACTTGGAATAAAATCCAAACTCAGTAAACCCTAGAGATCCCTGCCCACCTGTCTTACTACTGTCCCCTCACTTTTCTGCACCAACACTGGGGCCTCCTTGTTGTCCCCTGACCTCACAGGCTTAGGGGCTCTGCAGACTGTTCCCTGCCTGAGACCTTGTCCCCAGGGACCCCTGCCAGGCTCTTCTAGCCACTCTGCTCCAGCCATGAGCACATTGCCTTGCTTTATTTCCTTTGGGGAACTCATCGCCATTGGAGATTATTACTATTTTTTTTTTACTTCTTTATTGTCTATTTCCTATAAAATATCAACATGAGGGCAGCCAGGATCTTGTTTGTCTTGTCCATTGCTGTGTTGTCAATGCCTAGAACAAAGCCTGGCATATCAGCAGCTGCTCAGAAACCTTTTTAAAAATAGGTTGCTTCCCGATTCTGTGTCATTTGCCTTATTCTAATTTCAGACCTCCATTTCCTCATTCCTGAATTGCTTTCAGCAGTTATTCTCCGAGGTTCTTGTATCCTCTTCTTCCAAACCATGGTCAGACAGATGCCTCACAGCACCACTCATCACGCATGCACAGTACTGAAGAACGAATGTGCACAGGTTTCTTTGATGTCCACGGCTTGACATCTCAATTGCCCTATGTGGCTTTCCAATTTTTCCACAGAAGGGATGGCACTACAGAGGGAAAGGCCCAGGACTATTCATTTAAAGGTCTAGGTTTTAGTGAATTACTCAACCTTCCTAGATTTTAGTTTCCTCATCCCACATGAGGCTGAAAATAAGTGGGATAATCACCTCAATAGCTGACCAACATTTTGCCATTCACAAAAATCTCTTCCATTTCTTAACTGGGTTTTCACAAATTGTCACGAAGTAGTTAAGTAGGGAACTGCTGTTCCCATGTCACAGAAAAGGACACTAGTGTAGGGAGGTGACTTCAGGTCAAGTGTCTGAAATGGTAGTTGGCTCTCCAATCTGGATTTACCTGGCTTTAAATCCTTCTTACAACACTGCCTCTCCACCTCAAGATTCCTCCTGGCTATTAACTTGGGAGTCTCCTGTCTGTGCCCAACATAGTTAGTCAGACATTTTCATTGCTCCTAAATAAGAACTCTGAACACAGAAGGGCAAGCCCTCTGTATATTCACCCACTGCCATGCTTTTGGGCCACCTTCTTCTCCCTTCCATCCCTTTCTCTGAGGCCTGTGTCAAGCTCTCACTCTCTCTGTGAAGACTCAAATGGCTACCCTATGGGAGCACCACAGGCATCCTCTTGTCCATTCCTCTAGCAAGCGTACCTGGCCCTTGCGTCATGGCCCACCACTTTGTATCGTGGTTTACACAGGTCATACATGCAAATCTGTTTTCATCAAATGGATGATAAATTAGGGAAGAAACTTAGCCTCATATTTCTCTATGGCACTTAGCACAGCCCTGGGAATAACTTTGTATTGATAAATTCTTTCTTCTTTCTCCCTCACTCCTGTTTCTCTTTTTCTCTTTTTAAATATTTTATTTATTTATTTGACAGAGAGAGAGAAAGCCAGAAGCAGGGGGAGTGACAGGTAGAGGGAGAAGCAGGTTCTCTGATGAGCAAGGAGCCCAACGTGGGGCTTGATCTTAGGACCCTGAAATCCCAACCTGAGCCAAAGGCAGATTAACCAACTGAGCCCCTCAGGCTCCCCTCCCTTTTCATTTTCTAATAGCCCCTATAGTCTCTTTACTACATAAATTAAATACTATCTTTCAGGACTAAGGGTTAAACATCTACCTTGGTCAACATTGGCTAAATTTGGTGCTGCTGTACAGTGTCTATCTAATGCAGAAAAGGTTGTGGCAAAGTGATTTTTTTTTTCTTTTTGGAAGAAAATATTCACAAACTCCTAAGAATACGGATCATCATAATACCTCTCCCTTGATTCTGGGAAAGAAAGAGGTATGAATATATCTTGCTTTTTCCAGAAACATCAGAAAAAGTGGTTGGAGTAGACTTACCTAGAGTGAGGTTGACAGGGTCAGGCTGTTTCTACAAAGTATTTGGGAAAGATTCTAATGTCATCAAATGCAACAGTTAAATAAAATATCTAAGTGTACTGGCAGGGAAAAGAGGATAGAAGCCTACCCCAGGGGACCCTGGGCAACAGTGTGGGTACAGAAGTCATGCTAAGCCTCAGCTACAGAGATGACCCAGTCATACTTACAATGGGACTGTAGGGGAGTCATGACCAGTGAATCCATGATCAGTGCAGAGCCCAAAGCGGGGCTCGATCTCACAACCCTGAGATCATGACCTGAACCAAAATCAAGAGTCTGACACCCAACTGACTGAGCCACCCAGGCACCCCTCCTTTATATAGTCTTAAATTCCACACCTGGGAGATTAGTTAGATTTATTTAATACCATTTAAAACCAAAAGCAATTCCTCTGAAAATGTTAAAGAGCTTTTGGTACATCCTACCCAGTGCAAATAAATTTGAGAATTTCTCTCAACTAGCCTCTTTTAGGCAACTTGGTTATAGTACTGGTTCTCACACCTGGCTATCCACTAGAATCATCTAGGGAGATTATTTTAAAAGTACTGACGCCTGCATCCCAACCTCAGAGATTCTGATTTGTTATAGAGTGTCCTAGGTGCCAGGATTTGAAACATTTTTTTCAGGTAACTCTAATATAATAACTTTGAGAACTATTAGTTTACAGGGAAGGAAATTACTCTGGAATGAGATAAGTCTGGTTCTGGTCTCAGTAATAATGCTTACCAGCTTTGTGGCACTGGGCCTATTTTGTTTATCTCTCTGAGTACATATTTCTCTGGCTATAAAAGGAGAACATAATGTTGTCCATTCAAGGTTGTTATGAAAGGTAAATATGATGACATATATCAAAATGCTGGTCACTGACTATGTACTCAAATCTTTCTTTAATCCCCTATCTCGGGATCCCTGGGTGGCGCAGGGGTTTGGCGCCTGCCTTTGGCCCAGGGCGCGATCCTGGAGACCCGGGATCGAATCCCACGTCGGGCTCCCGGTGCATGGAGCCTGCTTCTCCCTCTGCCTCTCTCTCTCTCTGTATCTCTGTGTGACTATCATAAATAAATAAAAATTAAAAAAAAAAATCCCCTATCTCAGAATGGGGGTTTTCATGTGAGGAGGGGTATTTTGTAGATAGAAAGATCTTAGGATATTCTAGAGGGAGGAGAACCCTATGTGGGGCACCAAAAGCCTAGGAATTGAAGGTAGAACAAGGGGGACTGTGTGTGTGTGTGTGTGTGCGCGCACACACACATGCATGTACATGTGAAGGTGGAGGGGGCAAATCGCCATTAAAAAAAAGATTATTTATTTGAGAGAGAGAGAGAAAGCAAGCATGTGGTGGAGAGGGGCAGAGGCACAGGGAGGGAGAAACTCAAGCTGACTTGGCACTGAGTGTGGAGTGTGGAGCTGACTTGGGGCTCAATCCCATGACTGGGAGATCATGACCTGAGCTGAAACCAAGATTTGGCCACTTAATCAACTGCACCACCCAGGTGCCCTCATATTGCCATTTGCTGAAAGGGTGGCAAAACAATGTGGATGATAAAGGTCCACACTGAAATTCTGTTCCTGCTCTCTCTTGCCTGGGGCTTTCTATGTCCTACTTTGTCCTTCATATGTTTATTTAGAAAAGGATTAAGATTGCACAGACCAAACAGTGTCCAGACCTCCAAACCCACAAGTACTGGGCAACCTGCCTTCCTCCTCCTAGGCCAATGGGATGTGCAGGCTTTTCTATAATACTTACCCGATCTTCAGAAAGAGAGAGTGTGTGCACTGGGATGGGCTGCCAGGGTAGGCTGGGATTCCAGATGCTGATACCCTCTGGAGGAAACAGGCCTGCAAGGTTTGTCATAGCACTCATCAACGTCCGATCAACATCCGTGCTTTGAATATAAACCTAGAGTAGGAAAATCAAAGGAGATTCTAACTGCTTGGAACTGTGGGTTTATCCCTGGGGAATGAAGAGCACATCTGAGAAAGGCCAGGACCCTCACACCAAAACATTAGCAGACATCTGGTAGCAAGCATCATGATATCTACTATAGAAGAGAGAGTATTATGAGAATGCCACCCTGGTATGTCAATAGTTGAATTGACAAAGAGACCATTTAAGTGGTGGCTACTTGCTAAGCCAAAGTATTTGCCATAGGTGTCCATAAAATTTTCAACTTAGTATTCATAAATTTTTTAGGAACAGAGTATTCATATAAAGAGGAGTACATTTGGGGTGCCTGGGTGGCTCAGTCGGTTACATGTCTGCCTTCATCTCAGAGAGTGATCGCAGAGTCCTGGGATCCAGCAAGTCAGGCTCTCTGCTCAGCAGTGAGCCTGCTTCTTCCTCCCACTCTGCCCCTCCCCTCCGCTTGTACTCTTTCTCTCTCTCATAAATAAATAAAATCTTAAAAAAAAAAAAAGAGGAGTACATTTGTAAATAAGATCTCTGACTCGTGTAAGTCCCTTGGGAAATAGGCAAAGCACTTTTACAAATGCAACATCATGCTAAACTCTTTCAAGGACAAAGGTTCCCATTCTTGGCTCCCCAACTTGCCTGTTCACGTTTGTAGGACTCATTCAAAAATTTCCCATATCTTTTCTTTATATACTGTCCAAGTTCATAATGCTGCTCCATGCCCAGCTACAGGAACAAATAAAAGCAAAAATCAGCGAAAGTGAATTCTGTGCACTTCATGTATGATCTTATCTCTCCTTACTGAATGCGTAGAGCAAACCATGGTGTACTTTAATAGTTCCACAATAACAACATAATTGTAAATGCAAACAAGAAAAAAGGGTTGTAATCTTTAACCATGACTCCTTGAGAAAACTTATTCACCTTCTTTAGCACCTAACATAGAGCACAGTTAATAACTAGTGATTGATCTAATTTAAGTAAATGGTTCATCTCTAGTGTGGAACATTACTTGCTCATCTTTGTTGGTAGAACGTTCAGGAGAGCTGGTTGACCACATGGTGGAGAGTCGGTGAAGAAACTCAACCATCTAATAAGAGGTTGGACTTGGTTAATCTGAAGATCACTTTCACCTTTCAATCACTTTCGGGGTGTGATAATTTTTATCTGCACAGTTAATTTATGCGTTGTTCATGAAAAACGAGAGCTGTTACCCAAAGTGTGGTCTGGGGATCAGCAGTATTAGCATTTCTTGGAAGTATGTAAGAAATCGAATTCTTGAGACCTATCTTGATCTATGAAGCCAGAACCTTTGGGGAGTGGAGCTCAGGAACCTCTTTTTAACAAGCTTACTAAGATTCTGATGGATAGTAATTATTGAGGAATGTTGCTTTAGTTCAGTGATCCTCAAGCATCAGAAGAAAAATTATCCAGGGGTGCTTGTTGAAATGAAGATGCCTCAGCATTTC
Source organism: Canis lupus dingo (assembly GCF_003254725.2). Lineage (NCBI taxonomy): Eukaryota > Metazoa > Chordata > Mammalia > Carnivora > Canidae > Canis > Canis lupus. Next base: position 29,339,553 of record NC_064265.1, on the reverse strand, counting down.
CCTCAGAGATTTCCTGCTTGTTAGACCCCAGAGTGGCCCTGGAATCTGCATTTTAATAAGTGTGTTGTGTGATTCAGATCCATGTAGTAGAGTGTCATGCTTGAGAAACACTGCATTCAAGTCTGTCTTTAATCTAAAATTTTACTAGAGCTTCAGGAGTCAGAGAGGATGTGGTCACTAGAGCTTCTGCTTGGTCCCACTCATTCATTTGCTTGTACTCCTGGCTCCCATGATCATCACCACCCTTCTAGGATGGGGAAGGAGGTAGGAAAAGAGTAATGTGTACTTTGAGCTTTGCTAGTTTCCTGGATGACATGGGTAGTTAAAGAAGTAGGTACTTTGGGCCTAATTTGTTGTACTAACTTATAGCTGAATTTTGACGAAAGAATCATCTTCTATAGAGCAGTGGTTTTCAAATGTCAGCATGCACAGAATCACCTGGAGGATTTGTTAAACCAAAGGTTCCCAGAATTGAAGCCCAGAGTTTCTGGTTCAGTGGGGAGGGCCAGAGAACTTACATTTCTGACAAATTTTCAAGTAATGGTGATGTTGCTCATCTAGGGATCACACTTTGAGAACTACTGACCTAGAAAGCTATCACCCTTTCATTATATAGATTGGAAGTACCAGGCCAAGGGCTGGAATTTGAGCTCTAGAACCTTGCTACTTCCAGGAGTGGCCAGGTACCAGCACCACTGGTGTCACCTTGGAGTTTGTTAGAAATGAAGACTCTTAGGCCCATGTCAGACCTGCTGAATTAGAATCTGCATTTTTTTCTTTATTCCTCAAGTTTTATTGATATATAATTGACATACATCACTGTATAAGTTTAAGGTATACAGCATGCAATTTGGTTTACATATATTGTGAAATGATAAATTATGAATTTAGTTAGCATCTGTCCTTTCATAGAGATACAATCAAAAGAGAAAGAAAAAAAACCCAAATTGTTTTTCCTTGTGATGAGAACTCTTGAGATTTATTCTCACAGCAACTTTCATATGTATCATAGAGCTGTTTTATTCGTAGTCATTATGCTGTACATTAAATCCCTAGTACTTATTTACCTTGTAACTGGAAGTTTGTACTTTTAACTGCCTTTTCCCCAATCTTCTTCTCCCTACCCCCTGCCTTGGTAACCAAAAATCTGATCCCTTTTCCTATGAGTTTGGTTAAAAAAATTTTTTTGATTCCACATATAATTGAGATCATACAGTATTTGTCTTTCTCTGTCTGACTTATATTACTTAGCATAATGTCCTTAAGGTTTACCCATGTTTTCACAAACAGCAGGATTTTATACATTTTTTATAGCTATAATATTTCATTATATGTCAATACCACAACTTCTTTATTCATTCTTTTGTTGATGGGCACTTAGGTTGTTTCCATAGCTTGGCTATTGTAAGTAATGCTGCAATGAACAAGGGGTTGCAGATATCCTTTGAACTAATGTTTTCATTTCCTTTGAATAATAGAACCTGCATTTTAACAAGGTCTCCAAATGGTACATTTGTACTTGGAAGCTTGAAAAATACTGCTCTAGGAAAATTTGATGGCTAGTCAAAAGACTCCCAGAAGGAGAATCCAGATCCCCACAGTCTGAAAGAATCTTAAAGTCTTCCTGGAAAAGCAGAACATGGGAACAGGAGTCTCCATGTAGCCACAGGTATTAAGAAGTAGCCCTGAGTTTTTATTACTGTTCCCTCTTTTAAGGAGCCAGAAGCTGAGTAGGTTATGCTGAGAGGAGCTCTGATCAGGGGGTCAAAAGATGCTGACCTCAAATAGCCTCTGTGGGATTTCTCCTCTATGAAACACTGTGGTCGAGTTAGAGAAGTGGTTCTCAGACTTGGCTGCACATTCAGAGTCAACTGATCAGCTAAGGAATTTCTGAAAATCCCAATGTCTGGGCCACACTCTATATGAATTAAGTAAGAACCTTCCTATTTTTTAAAATTTAAATTCAATTAGCCAACATATAATACATCATGAGTTTCAGATGTAGTTTTTAATAATTCATCAGTTACATATAACACTTATGCTCATCACATCATGTGCCCTCCCAGACATCAATATTTTTTAAAGCTCTCCATATAATTTCAATGTTTAGCCCAGACTGAGACCTATTGGTTTAAATGTTTGGTTAAATGTTTAGAGATAGTCAACTCTAAACATTCTACGACATTTTCTTAATGTAATTAAACAGTGCTTTGGTCGGGACAGAAGCCATACACATGGCCTTGTGGCTCCAAATAGAAGAGCCATCTACTCTTACAAGGGAAGGGAGTGGGGCACTGCAACAGTGATTACAGATGCCTTTGTATTTCCCCTACCCAACCCTTCTCCTTTTGTGCTCTTTAGGAGTTAGGGCTCCTTATGTTTAAGACCACTTAAAAAGGGGATCCCTGGGTGGCTCAGGGGTTTAGCGCCTACCTTCGGCCCAGGGCAAGATCCTAGAGGCCTGGGATTGAGTCCCACATCGGGCTCCCTGCATGGAGCCTGCTTCTCCCTCTGCCTGTGTCTCTGCCTCTCTCTCTCTCTCTCTCATGAATAAATAAATAAAATCTTTAAAAAATGTTTAAAAAAAAAAAAGACCACTTAAAAGAAGGTTCAATCCCAGTGTATTCCGCTGATAAAAAAAAAATCAAATTTGGTATCAGCACTTCCAGAGGAATCCTGTTTTCCTAACCCTGCTGATCCAGTTTATTGATTACAAGGTGGTTTTCTACTTCCTCAGGTGGAAGCAGAGAAACTCAAGAGCTAGTTTCCAAGGACCTCTTGGCTCTCTTCAGCATCTTTAAGCTCATGTATTCGTCTATTGCCATGCGCAGTTCTTATGCTTTAATAAAGCCAAATAGGGCAAAAAAAGATCAAAATGGGCAATTTTATACAATTTTCCTCCCATTACTAGTCATGAGGGGTGACTTGGTTATGATCAGAAATTATTGAAGTTAACCATTAGTGCTTCACCTGCCACAATCAAAGCACACTTTAGACACACACACACACACACACACACACACACACACACACACACAACTCTCCCAAATCTGAGTAACTAAAGTAGTTCTATGGTTTCAATGTATTACAAACTCCACATAGTTTTCCATAAGACTCATCAGCAACCTTTAGCTGAAAATCCAACCAACCTGAGTGAGTTGGCCAAATCCTTGTGGCCATGAAGCTTCCTTAATGGGATCATTTGGGAAGGTCTCAATGGGACTTCGATCTCCATGCCTAAACACCTGAAAAGAGATTGAGACAGTAATGTTACAAAGTTCACGTTGGTGTTTTGCCTCAGTTCATCCTAATAGATTTTCTTTCGAACTGCTGGTTCTCAACCTTAGGATGTGGCTAGGGCATCAGGATTTTAAAGACCTCCTCAGGTAAATATCAGGTTAAAAACTACTGTTTTGGGATCCCTGAGTGGCTCAGTGGGTTTGGCACCTGCCTTCGGCCTGGGGCATGATCCTGGAGTCCCAGGATTGGGTCCCATGTCGGTCTCCTTGCATGGAGCCTGCTTCTCCCTCTGCCTATGTCTCTGCCTCTCTTTCTCTCTGTGTCTCTCATGAATAAATAAAAAAATAAAAATCTTAAAAAAAAAAAAACCACTGTTTTAAGCTCACTAACACTCTGTTTCAGGTAGTGTAAGTAATGGTCAGTTATCAGAAAGCAGGTGAGCCACACATGGAGACTGGTTTGTATATTGGGGCAAGAAGGAGCACAAAGCTTAGCAAGATTATTTTATTGCAGATAGACTCTGATGAGAAGTATTCTTCCTTAATGAATGGTGTAAAAATTCTTACATATGACAAAAATAATAGCTCTTAAATGCCACATACAATTTATGACCATCCTGAGCCAGTGATTTATTAGTTTTTAGGAAATGAGGGATAAAGGACTTATGGTTAGGGAGATTAGAAAAGCTAATTCTTAATACTTTAAGAACATATTTCTGGATTAGTATGCATATCATGCTATTTTGATTGGACATTTTCCTCTTTGGGGAGAGTAGTCTGGACTTTCAAAACCTTGGTGTTTTGTAACTCCAGTATGCTTTCTGAATAAAATATCAAGCCAAATACACAGTTCTTTTACAAGCAAAAGATAAAACATGGAAAATATTCAAGAAATCCAAGATGAAGTCTATACTGATGCCAGCAAACATTTTTTTAAAAGACTTTATTTATGTATTCATGAGAGACAGAGAGAGAGAGAGAGAGAGGCAGAGAGATAGGCAGAGGGAGAAGCAGGCTCCATGCAGGAAGCCCAACATGGGACTCAGTCCTGGGACTCTGGGATCACACCCTGAGCCAAAGGCAGACGTTCAACCGCTGAGCTACCCAGGTGTCCCTGGCAGCAAACATTTTTAATACAGAGGAGGGCTGCATAACATCTTGCATTATGAGATTTCCTGCACTTGTCATTTACATTACCCAGCTAAGATGCTCCAGGAGACACAAAATATGGAACAGACTTAAATTTTAGGCTGTAAATCCCATCTATCAGATAGGATTCCAAGAAAGTTAGGGAGACTTATAGGACCTGGGTTGTATCTCTAGTGTATAAAGAAAACTTATTTTTTGGATCCCTAAACTGATGAGAAATTAAAATCTCAAGCTACAGCAAACAGAGAGAACATGGTATAGTGGATCTTAAGAAATCATTTTGGTTAGGTAAGAAACTATTGTTGTGAATGGTCCCTTCATAGTTTGGAAGAAAGGCTGCATAGTCTCAGAAATTATCAAGGCTAATCATTAGTGCTCTTTCTTTCTTTTTTTTAAAAAAGATTTTATTTATTTGAGAGAGAGAGAGCAAGAGCAAACATGAATTGGGTGGGGGAAGAGCAGAGGGAGAGGGAAAAGCAGGCTCCCCACCGAGCAGGGAAACTGGGATCATGACCTGAGCTGAGCCAAAGGCAGATGCTTAACCAACTGAGCCACCCAGGAGCCCCTCATTAGTTTTCTTTCTATAATCTAAACATACTTTAGACTTTTAAGATCCCAGGTAATTGTGAAAAATGCTTTCTTAGATCTGAGTAACTAAAATTATCGTGTGGTTTTAGTGAATTATAAATCCTACCATGTTTAGTTTCCAGGGTTTCTCAACCTTAGCACGATTGACATTTTGGGCCGGATTATTCCTTGTGAGGGGCTGTCCTGTTCAATGTTTACACACCAGATGCTAGTAGCAATCCCTAATTTTGACAACCAAAAAGTTCTCCAGACACTGCCAAATGTGCCCTAGGGGGCAAAATCATCTCTCTCTCTCTCTCTCTCTCTCTCTCTCTCTCTTTTGTATATATTTTTAAATTGGAGTTCAATGTGCCAACCTATAGCATAACACCCAGTACTCATCCCATCAAGTGCTCTCCTCAGTGCCCATCACCCAGTCACTCCAACCTCCCACCTACCTCCCCTTCCACCACCCCTTGTTCGATTCCCAGAGTTAGGAGTCTCTCCTGCTCTGTCACCCTCACTGATATTTCTGAGTGAGAACTGAGTTAGCCAAAGGGAAGTCAGATGAAAGACACTAGTAAAATAATTTACAACGCTTCCTACCAGTCTGTGACCACAATAAGGTTTTTTTTAATGCTTGCTGTGTCCTAGAAACTGTTTTAAGTGCTTGTCAAAATTTAATCCATTCATCAGTTTTACAAAGGATTTACGATTATTATCTTCATTTCACAAACAAGTAAATCAGCCCTAGTTAAGTGACCTCCTCAAGGTCACATAGGGTGTACATGGTACAGCGGAGATCCAAACACAGACTATGTGCCTCCAATGCCAGCCTTCTTAACCTGTGTAAGAGGCTCATCTCTCTGCTAAAGCACACACCTCAACATCCTATCACTGGGTGATCTGGGATCTGGGGTTTCTTAATAAACTCTAGTCTTTTCCTCTAAGATTGGAAGCTCTGTGTGTTGGGGTGGTGGTGGTGGTGGTGGTGGTGGTGGTGGTGTTACACTAAAGGAAAATAAAACCTTGATGTAAGAAACAATTCCAAATACTATTTAAAAAATAAAATTGCGATTATGCATCTAAATGACAATATGGCCTGTGCAGAAAAAGAAGTGCAGTCTTCTTAAAGGAGAGCTTTTTAAATAGCAGAGCCCTGGACCATAATCATAGACTTGAACAGGCTTTCTTAGTCTGTCCCTACAGGTCAGGAATAATTGTACTCCCCTATATTTCAATAGATTTTAAGGGTTTTTGAGGTAGTGGTTCAAACATGCTGTGGGCTCTTCAGAAGGAGTGTCCAACAGAGACAATTAATAAACCACCTGCCCCCTATCCCCAGACCCCCACCTCCCACCAGAGTCTGGAAATCCATACATATTAATTTTGTACAAAACCATGTGCACATGCACATATCAGTGAGTGCTCTCAAGTGCACGCATGGCCTTCTTGAGCTCCTAGAGTTTAGGCTGGAGCCTCTGGACTGTGCCTAGGTGCTCCTGTAAGTCTATTTTAAGGCAAACTTCTTAACTGTTGCTCTGCCAAATTTGTAACCTCTGTTCTCGGTCCAGCATATGCCATGAAATCCTTTAGAAACCTAAAAATATAGGGTCAGCAGTAGGACTATTTTGCAGTATCAGTGATAATTGCAATAGGAAGATATCCAGGAGAACAACCCTTTATGTCTGTGCAACCTCCCATGGTTTTGTACAATCTACACACCTACAGCCCCCTCCCCCGTCCCCCCTTCCATTCTCACAGCTCCCTGAGACTAGGCTGGCCCTATCCTGAACAAAGAAGGAGACAGGTTGAAAGAGATTGAATGAGCCATCCAGATCTCTACTTTTTGTGAATGCTACCCACTGTTTTCCTCACCACATCACATTTACTTCAACCTTTTAGATCATAGGTAACTTTTTAAAAAAAGAACCACGATTTGGTACCCCTATGAATGATCCTTCTCCATCGAGTAAGGAGATTTGGCATGTTATAGCATCCTACCTGTTCTGGCCCTGCCCACCTCGATGTTATTACCTTACACGCTTGCTAAACATGCTTAGCCACAGAGCCCCTGCTCTTCCACACAGTCATTGTTCCAGCCTCAGGGCAAGGATGTTCTAGTTGCCTGGAACTTCCACTTCTAATCCTGGTGGTCACTAAACTCAGGTCCCTCCTGAAAAAGGCAACCAAGAGAGTTCTCCCTTGACCTCCCATACTCACCATGCTTATTATTTTCTCTCCAAAAAGTTAAAAATAATGATTCTCTAAGAGTTTTCTAGGGGACACTGGAAAAAGAAGGAGGTGGATTCTTTGGTCAAAGTCTAGGAAATACAGTTCACTACTAAATCCTTTCTTTTAAAGTCATAGCATATATCAGAATATTAAAGACTAGGAAGCCCTGCCCTTCAGAGACCTGAAATACAGTTTAACCCTCATTCTGTTCCCAAGACTGATTTGCCTATTGAAACCCGTTTTTTACGAAGCAACTCCTGTTAATAACTCATCATACTAGCATTCCGTGGGACACGCTTTGAAAAACCTGTTTTAAAAGACTGTGTGATAACTCTGATAACTCTGTTTATGAGAGAGAACAAGAACAGGACAGTTTCCTGCTCTTTCTGCCAAGAATAGCTTTTCAGAATTGGGGAAGATTTATTTTTCTTGTATCATAGAGAAACAGTGTGGAAACTGCTGATCACAAGTCTGTACACCCAACCCCCATGGGGAGATCTCAGATCCATGTGCTGGCTTAAATGCACATGGCGGGAATGCAATATGTACCATGATTAGGGGTGTAGCCTCTTTGATCGTACAGCCTGGATTCAAATCCTGACTACTCCATGATTACTGTGTAACCATGGACAAGTTGCTTAACCTCTTTGAATCTCACTTTCTTTATCTATAAAATCGAGGTAGTAAGGTTTTTATAACTTTATAGCTTTATAGAACAGTTGCCAGATGTAGCAAACCAAACTACAGGATGCCCAAATATTGCATGAAACATCCTTTATGCTAAAAAATTATTTGCTGTTTATCTGAAATTCACATTTAACTAGGTATCCTGTGTTTTCCTAGCAGCCTTACTTTACAGGGTTGTTTGAGGGTAATGTGACCTATTCCATATTGAACTCTCAGAACAGTGCCTGGCATATAATAAGCATTGAGTATTGATCATTTATTGTTATGAATGTTACCACTTTAATCAGAGGCACCTTTTATTTCGGTTCTAATAATTTTCTAAGGATTTGCCTGGGTATGTGATTTAACCATTTATGGTCAAGTATTCTCTATAATTGATAAAAAGAAGAAAGTAGCATCTTATCGCTTAAGTCCTTGGATAGATACTGTTTTGTAAGGGCCAGGAAATTGTATTAAAATGCCCTTTATCTACCACCGATGGAGGAAAACCTTGGTAGGAAAAAATCGTTAACATTATTAGCCTTGTGTGATAATTGTTAATTTTTTTTAGCTCCAAGAGTGTTATCTTTGTAAGGTTTTTCTTAGGGAAGAAATAATGTGTTGTCCCTGAACACATGTTAACTAAGAGTGAAGGAGGAGAAAGGAAGCCCGCAAGTTTAGTAGTCAAGGGAAATGAGCCTGCACTGTAGTAAAACAGGGAGAAAACATATCACATGCAGTTAACTTAAAATTCACTGTAATATCTCAAAGAGGATTACGTCTCAACTTGTTATAGAATTACAGTGTTGACAGTGCAACTTCTGCAGAGTCCACACATTTGCTTAATATACGTGTTGGCAAGGAATCCATGCCATGAATATATGTAAAAGTCCAAAAAAAAAAAAAAAAAGTCCAACTTGCGTGGACTTCTCTCCAGAACGTACAGGACACAATTCACTTTTTTTCTCCCCCAGCACTGAAGGCTGACAGCTTGGTAAATCATTTGTAAATAAATTGATGATATGTTTCTCTTGATTCTCTGTCTCTCATTTGTTGACTCATGACCTAGTAAAGATTTACTGGACTAATAATCATAATTTGCATAATCATATGGTTATAAATTTTTTCCTTAGAAGGGAAAGAAAGGAGTTCTGAATACTGAGGAAATATATATATATTAATATAAAAATATAAAAAATATATAAAAATAAAATACTGAAGCTGAGGAAATAGGAACTTCATGTTTTTTAAGTAAAAGATGACCTCCCTGCAAATTATAGAAATAAATTTTGAGTGTTCTTAAGTAAGAAAATTTACTTATTTATCAGCATATTTTCACTCTGTAAAAAAAAAAGTGAGGAAGAGAAAGAGATTGAGAGAGCGGGTGTGAAAGACAAAGAGAGGGGCAGAGGTAAGGGAGCCGGTGAGTGAAACAGAATAAGAGAAGTAGGGATACAGAGAAAATCACAGACGGGGCA